>NC_086455.1:74011187-74611187 GCF_028390025.1 Pseudophryne corroboree | reverse complement strand
CTTTCTGCAAATGTTATATCTGCCACACCTGCAGTGCACATGAATTTGCCCAACTGCTAACAAATTTGCTGCTGCGATCAACTCTGAATTACCCCCAAAGTACACAAACAGCGTCAGAATACACAAACTAAATCCTGGTGTACGTGACTGTAACACAGTAAGATATCCGTATAGCGATAAGAACTGTGTACACTATATTAGAGGACCCTGACGCACCTAATCCCTTCGGGTATAGAATATAGTGATAGCTACCTTAGATGGGATACACATGAGAGAGAAACCATACAGCAGGTACAGGCACACACAGTCACAGGCAATGCAGAGATTATTATAAGCACAATAAAACTACACTGGACTAGTATATATATTTAACACAGCACGGTCCTAGACCGGAGGTATATATCGTACAATATATTCTGTAATAGGTACACACTTTCTTAACTAACGCTGTCTGTAATAAGACATGTAGAATACTCATGTGTCTGTAAAGTATCAACGCTGTGGACAGGCGGTTTTACAGGGGAGACCTTGCCATGCAATTCCAGAGACCAGTAGCAGCTATGCTCAGAAGATGGCGCCCAGCGTCTCTGTCACGAACTGAGGGAGAGTGTGAGGCAGCTCCAGGGTGGGAAATCTGCGAGGAGATGGCGCTCTGGGCCGGGGGAGGGGCTACAGGTCAAGCGCCGGCTACCCTATGCTGGGCCTCACCGTCGGTACTACGGAGCCTTACCAATAGGGGTGTTAGTACACCCGACCAGAACTCCTATGCCCTGGTGGATATAGTGAGGTCCCTGCTCGGTAGCAGTGTCCACGCCAGTGTCGCAGTACATCTCCCTAGACTGCGACAGGAATGCAATTTAGTGTCGGGTCCTGCCTGGGGGACCCCCTTACCTCCTCCCTTCGTAGCAGCCACACGACCCAGGAAAGCATCTGCTGCCGTGTGCCTAAGCCGGAGCTTATCTGCTGCAAGTACCCGGGATTTGAACCGCGGGAGTATGCGATACCGCTTGGGAGGTGACGGAGACGCAGCTCTGAATGTCACCATGACATAACAGTGCTGCATCCCTTGAAGTCTTCCATAGCTTTTTCACAGGGCTGCTCAGTGCAGCCTGCCTGTTAGGTGACCTGCTGCCTGCAGGTACCCCTCGAAACTGAGCTCTCAGTGCCTGGAGGCGGGGTTATAGAGAGGCCCCAATGCATCCTGAGACAGTCAAAGCTTTGCATGATGGTGCCTCTGGATCCAAGATCCTGCTCTACACCCCGATGTAATCCCTGTGGAACACAGTGTACCCCGCTGAAGAAATTCAATTGTTTCTCTTGCTGGCAGCCAGTAGATGGCACACAATGGAGCTATTCAATTGTTGCTCCGCTCGGGCACGATCGGCTGACGCATTTTAGCTCCCAACCCCCGGGGAAAAGTGACCCGTTTGAACGCTGAAACAGGATTTTTCGCTTTATACGTTAAACCTGACCTCTCTGGGCTCGACAAGTGCGATAAAGATAAACAATTGAATATCTATGCCCCCCCCCAAATCTCCCATCAAATAATAAGAGACACTACTATGTGGCATAATGTGAATCAGGGGAACTACATGTGGTGTAATGTGAGTGAGACTGTGCTACTGACTGTGCTACTGTGTGGCGTAGTTTCTTTTGTGGTGTGCATCTTCAACGTGCGCCGTCTCTTTGGGGGTAATTCAGAGTTGATCACAGCAGCAAATTTGTTAGCAGTTGGGCAAAACCATGTGCACTGCAGGGGGGACAGATATAACATGAGCAGAGAGAATTAGATTTGGGTGTGATGTGTTCAAATTTAAATCTAATCTGCAGTGTAAAAATAAAGCAGCCAGTATTTACCCTGCACAGAAACAAAATAACCCACCCAAATCTAACTCTCTGCAAATGTTATATCTGTCACACCTGCAGTGCACATGGTTTTTCCCAACTGCTAACAAATTTGCTGCTGCGATCAACTCAGAATTACCCCACTTATACGGTATGGGAGGGAGGGCGCAAATTTATAGTTTGCAGGGGGCCACTAAGGACCCTATCATCAGCCCTGCACACCTCCTACTATTACAACTGTTAAAGGGTTATGCTCCTAAATATCCACTACTACCTAACACATGTTGGCAGTGTGGCAATAGTATGTTATACAATTTCCAGCATAGGGTTATATGCAATTGCGGTCAAATTCCCGAAAATGTCGAAAAACGGTACAGTACTTTTTGTAAAAAAAAGGCCATTCCAAATTCGACTTTTTGAAATTCGACATTTGTCAAATTCGACATTTCTGCAATAGTACAAATGCGGCATTTCGACAAAAGTATATTCAATTGAAGATTGTAAATTCGACAGCAGTGCTTTTAGACAGTAAATTCGTCATTTTCAATCCGCCACACTTTGCTGGTGGAATCTAATAAAAAAAAAATTAAAATGTTTTTTTTTGTGTTTTTTTTATTGGTAATAGCATATCTATTTATATTAGAAGGGATTAGGTACTTGGTTTGTCTATTTAGGAGGCACAAGTATTATTTATATATTTAAAAATATATATATTTTTTTAATGGAAAAACTGTAAATAACCCGAAAAAAAATTGCGTGGGGTCCCCCCTCCTAAGCATAACCAGCCTCGGGCTCTTTGAGTCGGTCCTGGTTGCCAAAATACGGGGGGGAAAAATGACAGGGGATCCCCCGTATTTTAACAACCAGCACCGGGCTCTGCGCCTGGTCCTGGTGCAAAAAATACGGGGGACAAAAAGAGTAGGGGTCCCCCGTATTTTTTGGACCAGCACCGGGCTCCACTAGCTGGACAGATAATGCCACAGCCGGGGGTCACTTTTATACAGCGCCCTGCGGCCGTGGCATTAAATACCCAACTAGTCACCCCTGGCCGGGGTACCCTGGAGGAGTGGGGACCCCTTCAATCAAGCCCCCCCCTCCCAGCCACCCAAGGGCCAGGGGTGAAGCCCGAGGCTGTCCCCCCCATCCAAGGGCTGCGGATGGGGGGCTGATAGCCATGTGTAAAAATTAAAGAATGCAGAGACCCCCCGTGACTCCTGTCACAGAAAGGTCCCTTCAGCCAATCAGGAAGCGCCACTTCGTGGCACTCTCCTGATTGGCTTTGCGCGTCTGAGCTGGCAGACAGCGCATCGCACAGCTCCCTCCATTAGTTTCAATGGTGGGAACTTTGCGGTCAGCGGTGGGGTTACCCGCGGTCAGCCGCTGACCGCTGGTGACCTCACCGCTGAACGCAAAGTTACCACCATTGAAGATAATGGAGGGGGCTGTGCGTTGCATGTCTGACAGCTCCGACGCGCATAGAGCCAATCAGGAGAGTGCCACGAAGTGGCGCTTCCTGATTGGCTGAAGGGACCTTTCTGTGACAGGAGTCACGGGGGGTCTCTGCATTCGGGGAAAGGGGTCCCATGTGTAAACATGGGACCCCTTTCAGTCCGTCTGGTTCGGGTAAATGCGTTTTTTTGTTTTGCCAAGTACGTGGATTACAATAAAAGAACCGGACACTGGATCAGGAGAGTATAATTTTATTTTCAGGTACCCCGGACGTCGACATTGGAGACGTGGCCAAAGTCGGCATGTCAACATAGGTAAGTATGTGTGTCGGCATGTATGTAATAAAGTTATACTTTCACGGTGTCTGTGTCCTGTTTTAATTTGGGTTTTTTTTTGCAGTAGAACTACAGGTACCAGCGGGCCCGTTTCCCCCCCGCATGCTGGTACTTGTGGTTCTCCAAGTACCGGCTTGCGGTGGAGGCTTGCTGGGACATGTAGTTCTTCTGCAAAAACCAATATTCTTTAATTTTTACACATGGCTATCAGCCCCCCATCCGCAGCCCTTGGATGGGGGGGGGGGGGGGCAGCCTCGGGCTTCACCCCTGGCCCTTGGGTGGCTGGTGGGGGGGGGGGGGGGGAGACACCTTGATTGAAGGGGTCCCCACTCCTCCAGGGTACCCCGGCCAGGGGTGACTAGTTGGGTATTTAATGCCACGGCCGCAGGGCGCTGTATAAAAGTGACCCCCGGCTGTGGCATTATCTGTCTAGCTAGTGGAGCCCGGTGCTGGTCCAAAAAATACGGGGGACCCCTACTCTTTTTGTCCCCCGTATTTTTTGCACCAGGACCAGGCGCGGAGCCCGGTGCTGGTTGTTAAAATATGGGGGATCCCCTGTCATTTTTCCCCCCGTATTTTGGCAACCAGGACCGGCTCAAAGAGCCCGAGGCTGGTTATGCTTAGGAGGGGGGACCCCACGCAATTTTTTTCGGGTTTTTTACCGTTTTTTAAACATTTTTAAAAATCTAATCAAAATCCGTCAAAACAGCCGTTTTTCGACAGCGGTACTGTCAAAATCGTTTTTTATTGAATATGTCGAATTCCGGCACCCACCTGTCGGAATTCGACGGTCGAATTGTGTCGAATTTAAAAACGGGCGAAAAAGTGCCGCAATTCGCCCGGAATTGCACATACCCCATAGTGTGTTATGTGTTAAGAAGAGCTTAGAGAGAGAGCTTTGTGGAGTTGTGTTTTGGTGAAGATACGTCTGTTTTCAGACTGATCTCGTTTCAAGGCTATACAGTAGCCGACCCAAGTGCGCAGCCATAATGATGACAGCTATGAAACCAAGTGGATTGATAGGGGTGGTGCGGTTTCTTAAATGCATACAACTTTACATCCTGTACTATATGGTGGACATTTGTTAAACCTGCAAAAGCCACTGAAAGTAAAGTAACGCAGCGACTATCACAATAACCGCAAACAATTTTGAATGCTTTAGCATTTGAAGAACGCTGAGGTGGAGACTGTTCTTGTTAATGCATTACACAAATTGGTTCTTCATTTAAAATGCAGCTGTAAAATTAAATAAAATGAAATACAATTACACACACACAAACTAAAAAAATGAATGATAACTAGGGAGCGCAATAAAATCTATATATTTTTTTATATTAATAAAATAACAACATGTATACAGCACACATGACCAGTACAAGTAAAATAAAGTATTGTAGAATTAATAAATTATATTGTCCCACTGACTTTCCACAGAGTAGTACATATAAGAATAAAATAAGAATTTACTCACCGGTAATTCTATTTCTCGTAGTCCGTAGTGGATGCTGGGAACTCCGTAAGGACCATGGGGAATAGACGGGCTCCGCAGGAGACTGGGCACTCTTAAAAGAAAGATTAGGTACTATATCTGGTGTGCACTGGCTCCTCCCTCTATGCCCCTCCTCCAGACCTCAGTTAGGGAAACTGTGCCCGGAAGAGCTGACATTACCAGGAAAGGATTTGGAATCCAGGGTAAGACTCATACCAGCCACACCAATCACACTGTACAACTCGTGATAACCATACCCAGTTAACAGTATGAACAACAACTGAGCCTCAGTAACAGATGGCTCATAACAATAACCCTTTAGTTAAGCAATAACTATATACATGTATTGCAGAGAGTCCGCACTTGGGACGGGCGCCCAGCATCCACTACGGACTACGAGAAAT
Source organism: Pseudophryne corroboree (assembly GCF_028390025.1). Lineage (NCBI taxonomy): Eukaryota > Metazoa > Chordata > Amphibia > Anura > Myobatrachidae > Pseudophryne > Pseudophryne corroboree. Next base: position 74,605,665 of record NC_086455.1, on the reverse strand, counting down.
AGAATTACCGGTGAGTAAATTCTTATTTTCTCTGACGTCCTAGTGGATGCTGGGAACTCCGTAAGGACCATGGGGATTATACCAAAGCACCCAAACGGGCGGGAGAGTGCGGATGACTCTGCAGCACCGAATGAGCAAAGGCAAGGTCCTCCTCAGCCAGGGTATCAAACTTGTAGAATTTAGCAAATGTGTTTGAACCCGACCAAGTAGCAGCTCGGCAAAGCTGTAAAGCCGAGACCCCTCGGGCAGCCGCCCAAGAAGAGCCCACCTTCCTTGTGGAATGGGCTTTTACTGATTTAGGATGCGGCAATCCTGCCGCAGAATGAGCTTGCTGAATCGTGCTACAGATCCAGTGCGCAATAGTTTGCTTTGAAGCAGGAGCACCCAGCTTGTTGGGCGCATGCAGGATAAACAGCGAGTCAGTTTTCCTGACTCCAGCCGTCCTGGCTATATATATTTTCAAAGCCCTGACTACATCTAGTAACTTGGAGTCCTCCAAGTCCCTAGTAGCCGCAGGCACCACAATAGGTTGGTTCAAATGAAACGCTGATACCACCTTAGGGAGAAATTGGGGACGAGTCCTCAATTCTGCCCTGTCCATATGGAAGATCAGATTAAGGGCTTTTACACGACAAAGCCGCCAATTCTGACACACGCCTAGCCGAAGCTAAGGCCAATAGCATGACCACTTTACACGTGAGATATTTTAGCTCCACGGTCTTAAGTGGCTCAAACCAGTGGGATTTCAGGAAATCCAACACAACGTTAAGATCCCAAGGCGCCACTGGAGGCACAAAAGGGGGCTGAATATGCAGCACTCCCTTACAAACGTCTGAACTTCAGGCAGTGAAGCCAGTTCTTTTTGAAAGAAAATAGATAGGGCCGAAATCTGGACCTTTATGGATCCTAATTTTAGGCCCATAGTCACTCCTGACTGTAGGAAGTGCAGGAATCGACCCAGCTGGAATTCTTCTGTAGGGGCCTTCCTGGCCTCACACCAAGCAACATATTTTCGCCATATACGGTGATAATGTTGTGCTGTCACGTCTTTCCTAGCCTTTATCAGCGTAGGAATCACTTCATCCGGAATGCCCTTTTCCGTTAGGATCCGGCGTTCAACTGCCATGCCGTCAAACGCAGCCGCGGTAAGTCTTGGAACAGACAGGGCCCCTGCTGTAACAGGTCCTGTCTGAGAGGCAGAGGCCATGGGTCCTCTGAGATCATTTCTTGTAGTTCTGGGTACCAAGTTCTTCTTGGCCAATCCGGAACGATGAGTATAGTTCTTACTCCTCTCTTTCTTACTATCCTCAGTACCTTGGGTATGAGAGGAAGAGGAGGGAACACATAAACCGACTGGTACACTCACGGTGTCACTAGTGCGTCCACAGCTATCGCCTGAGGGTCCCTTGACCTGGCGCAATACTTTTTTAGCTTTTTGTTGAGACGGGACACCATCATGTCTACCTGTGGCCGTTCCCAACGATTTACAATCAGCGTGAAGACTTCTGGATGAAGTCCCCACTCTCCCGGGTGGAGGTCGTGCCTGCTGAGGAAGTCTGCTTCCCAGTTGTCCACTCCCGGAATGAACCCTGCTGACAGTGCTAGCACGTGATTCTCTGCCCATCGGAGAATCCTTGTGGCTTCTGCCATCGCCATCCTGCTTCTTGTGCCGCCCTGTCGGTTTACATGGGCGACCGCCGTGATGTTGTCTGACTAAATCAGCACCGGTTGGTTTTGAAGCAGGGGTTCTGCTTGACTCAGGGCGTTGTAAATGGCCCTTAGTTCCAGAATATTTATGTGAAGGGAAGTCTCCTGACTTGACCACAGTCCTTGGAAGTTCCTTCCCTGAGTGACTGCCCCCCAACCTCGGAGGCTTGCATCCGTGGTCACCAGGACCCAGTCCTGTATGCCGAATCTGCGGCCCTCGAGAAGATGAGCCTTCTGCAGCCACCACAGCAGAGACACCCTGGTCCTCGGGGACAGGGTGATCAGCCGATGCATCTGAAGATGCGATCCGGACCACTTGTCTAACAGATCCCACTGAAAGATCCTTGCATGGAACCTGCCGAAGGGAATTGCTTCGTAAGAAGCTACCATCTTTCCCAGGACTCGCGTGCAGTGATGCACCGACACCTGTTTTGGTTTCAGGAGGTCCCTGACCAGAGATGACAATTCCTGGGCCTTCTCCACCGGGAGAAACACCTTCTTCTGTTGTGTCCAGAATCATCCCCAGGAAGAGCAGACGCGTCGCAGGAATCAGCTGCGACTTTGGGATATTCAGAATCCAGCCGTGCTGTTGCAACACTTCCCGAGATAGTGCTACGTTGACTAACAACTGCTCCTTGGACCTCGCCTTTATAAGGATCGTCCAAGTACGGAATAATTATAACTCCCTTCTTCCGAAGGAGTATCATCATTTCGGCCATTACCTTGGTAAATATCCTCGGTGCCGTGGACAGACCAAACGGCAACGTCTGGAATTGGTAATGACAGTCCTGTACCACAAACCTGAGGTACTCCTGGTGAGGTGGGTAAATGGGGACATGCAGATAAGCGTCCTTGATGTCCAGCGACACCATAAAATACCCCTCTTCCAGGCTTGCAATAACCGCCCTGAGCGATTCCATTTTGAACTTGAACTTCCTTACATAAGTGTTCAAAGATTTCAAATTTAGAATGGGTCTCACCGAACCGTCTGGTTTCGGTACCACAAACATTGTGGAATAGTAACCCCGTCCCTGTTGAAGGAGGGGAACCTTGATTATCACCTGCTGAAGGTACAGCTTGTGAATAGCCGCCAGCACTACCTCCCTTTCCCTGGGAGCCGCTGGCAAGGCTGATTTGAGGTAACGGCGAGGGGGAGTCGCCTCGAACTCCAGCATGTATCCCTGAGATACCACTTGTAGAACCCAGAGATCCACCTGTGAGCGAACCCACTGGTCGCTGAAGTTCCGGAGACGCGCCCCCACCGCACCTGGCTCCACCTGTGGAAGCAGGGGAGGATTTTTGTTCCTGGGAACTGGCTGCCTGGTGCAGCTTTTTCCCTCTACCCCTGCCTCTGGGCAGAAAGGATGCGCCTCTGACCCGCTTGCCTTTCTGAGGCCGAAAGGACTGTACTTGATAATACGGTGCTTTCTTAGGCTGTGAGGAAACCTGAGGTAAAAAAGTCGACTTCCCAGCTGTTGCTGTGGATACGAGGTCCGAGAGACCGTCCCCAAACAATTCCTCACCCTTATAAGGCAAATCCTCCATGTGCCTTTTAGAATCAGCATCACCTGTCCATTGCCGAGTCCATAATACTCTCCTGGCAGAAATGGACATTGCATTAATTCTAGATGCCAGCCGGCAAATGTCCCTCTGTGCATCCCTCATATACATGACAACGTCCTTTATATGCTCTATGGTTAGCAAAATAGCATCCCTGTCGAGGGTATCAATGTTGTCTGACAGATTATCAGACCATGTAGCTGCAGCACTACACATCCATGCTGAAGCAATAGCAGGTCTCAGTATAGTACCTGAGTGTGTATATACAGACTTCAGGATAGCCTCCTGCTTTCTATCTGCAGGCTCCTTTAGGGCGGCCGTATCCTGAGACGGCAGTGCCACCCTTTTAGATAATCGTGTGAGCGCCTTGTCCACCCTAGGGGATGTCTCCCAGCGTAACCTATCCGTTGGCGGGAAAGGGTACGCCATCAGTAACCTCTTAGAAATCACTAGTTTCTTATCAGGGGAACACCACGCTTCTTCACACAATTCATTTAATTCATCAGATGGGGGAAAAGTCACTGGCTGCTTTTTCTTACCAAACATAATACCCTTTTTAGTGGTAACCGGGTTAATGTCAGAAATGTGCAACACATTTTTCATTGCTGTAATCATACATCGGATGGCCCTTGTGGACTGTACATTTGTCTCATCCTCGTCTACACTGGAGTCAGACTCCGTGTTGACATCTGTGTCTGCCATCTGAGCTAGCGGGCGTTTTTGAGCCCCTGATGGCCTCTGAGACGCCTGGGCAGGCGCGGGCTGAGATGCCGGCTGTCCCAAGGCTTTACGTCATCAAACCTTTTATGTAAAGAGTTGACACTGTCGGTTAATACCTTCCACATATCCATCCACTCCGGTGTCGGCCCCGTAGGGGGCGACATCACACTTATTGGCTCCTGCTCCGCCTCCACGTAGCCCTCCACATCAAACATGTCGACACAGCCGTACCGACACACCGCACACACACAGGGAATGCTCTGACTGAGGACAGGACCCCACAAAGTCCTTTGGGGAGACAGAGAGAGAGTATGCCAGCACACACCACAGCGCTATATAACACAGGGATTTTCACTATACTGAGTGATTTTTCCCAATAGCTGCTTATTAAGACCAATTTGCGCCTAAATTTATGTCCCCCCCCCTCTCTTTTTTACCCTTGATGTACTGGATACTGCAGGGGAGAGCCTGGGGAGCGTCCTTCCAGCGGAGCTGTGAAGAGAAAATGGCGCTGGCTGTGCTGAGGAAGATAGCCCCGCCCCTTCAGCGGCGGGCTTCTCCCGCTCTTTATAATGTTAATGGCGGGGGTTTTTGCACATATACAGTGTTATACACTGTATTATGTGCTATTTGTGCCAAAAGGTAAACTAATTGCTGCCCAGGGCGTGTGTGGTGTGCTGTGGGAGCAATGGCGCACAGCTGCAGTGCTGTGCGCTACCTTAATGAAGACAGGAGTCTTCAGCCGCAGTTTTTCATCTTTATCTTCCGTCTTCTGGCTCTGCAAGGGGGATGGCGGCGCGGCTCCGGGAACGGACGATCGAGGTCGGGCCCTGTGTTCGATCCCTCTGGAGCTAATGGTGTCCAGTAGCCTTAGAAGCACAAGCTAGCTGCAAGCAGGTAACTTTGCTTCTCTCCCCTCAGTCCCTCGTAGCAGTGAGTCTGTTGCCAGCAGATCTCACTGAAAATAAAAAACCTAACAAATACTTTCTTTTCTAGTGAGCTCAGGAGAGCCCACTAAGTGCATCCAGCTCTGGCCGGGCACAGATTCTAACTGAGGTCTGGAGGAGGGGCATAGAGGGAGGAGCCAGTGCACACCAGATATAGTACCTAATCTTTCTTTTAAGAGTGCCCAGTCTCCTGCGGAGCCCGTCTATTCCCCATGGTCCTTACGGAGTTCCCAGCATCCACTAGGACGTCAGAGAAACTATGGTGTCCAGGTGCAGTGCATGATCAATTTGATAAAACTCGTTAGAGGTGCCTGCTATTGTACTTATGTGTGACTCAGAATCAGGCCCAATATGATAAGGGTTACTGGTACCATCGGTCTCATCATGATTTCACATTCTTGCTATAAAACTTTCTAAAGGGAACATGCAGATATGCCCTACTGTACAATTGTATAGGGGGTACACACGGGGAGATCAGTGCTTAAATTCTTAGCAATCTGACTAGATTGCTTAGAACTTAAGCACTGATCTGTCAATGTGTACCCTCCACAGCGATAGCGATGCACGGGACTATCGCCGGTGCTAGACTGGCCTGCATGCAGGCTCAATCTAGCACATCGCTCATTTCACCTGGGTGAAATGAGCGGCCCACCCCTCGGCCCCCTCGCTCAGCACACATCACGCTATGCCGGGGGGAGATATGTGTGCTGAGCGGTTCGGTCAGCACACATCTCCTCCGTGAGTACGGCCCTTAAGTCACTCCTGCATAGAATACAGCCGACATTAAAGCATAAGAAGAAGAAAAACACCTCCTTCAGCTAACCACATGGAAATGCACAAACAACAACTATCTCTAAGCCAAGATAGTGATGTTATGCCTGTGAAATTCAGGCCATTTAAAGAGTGATTGTGCAGAGCAGCTGTGTAGATGAGAGTGTGAATATTTCTCCACAGTTTAAGCTTTGTCTACACCACGGTAGGTATACGGTTACCCACATGCTCAGGAAATATTACAACCAAAGCCCTGCATATTGTTTGTAGCAACAGTAATACTACTGCAGGCCATTTGGAAATTACATTCTCTATACCCCTTTCACGCCGCACAAATAACCCGGTATCGAGTATCTGTGCGGTGTGAAAGGGGTCACTGACGAATTCCCGGGTCTCCTGACCCGGTAATTCAACCCGGGAATAAAAAATAAGAATTTACTTACCGATAATTCTATTTCTCGTAGTCCGTAGTGGATGCTGGGAACTCCGTAAGGACCATGGGGAATAGCGGCTCCGCAGGAGACTGGGCACAAAAGTAAAAGCTTTAGGACTACCTGGTGTGCACTGGCCCCTCCCCCTATGACCCTCCTCCAAGCCTCAGGTAGGATACTGTGCCCGGACGAGCGTACACAATAAGGAAGGATATTGAATCCCGGGTAAGACTCATACCAGCCACACCAATCACACCGTACAACCTGTGATCTGAACCCAGTTAACAGCATGATAACAGAGGAGCCACTGAAAAGATGGCTCACAACAATAATATCCCGATTTTTGTAACAATAACTATGTACAAGTATTGCAGACAATCCGCACTTGGGATGGGCGCCCAGCATCCACTACGGACTATGAGAAATAGAATTATCGGTAAGTAAATTCTTATTTTCTCTGACGTCCTAGTGGATGCTGGGAACTCCGTAAGGACCATGGGGATTATACCAAAGCTCCCAAACGGGCGGGAGAGTGCGGATGACTCTGCAGCACCGAATGAGAGAACTCCAGGTCCTCCTCAGCCAGGGTATCAAATTTGTAGAATTTAGCAAACGTGTTTGCCCCTGAGCAAGTAGCTGCTCGGCAAAGTTGTAAAGCCGAGACCCCTCGGGCAGCCGCCCAAGATGAGCCCACTTTCCTTGTGGAATGGGCTTTTACAGATTTTGGCTGTGGCAGGCCTGCCACAGAATGTGCAAGCTGAATTGTACTACAAATCCAACGAGCAATAGTCTGCTTAGAAGCAGGAGCACCCAGCTTGTTGGGTGCATACAGGATAAACAGCAAGTCAGATTTTCTGACTCCAGCCGTCCTGGAAACATATATTTTCAGGGCCCTGACTACGTCCAGCAACTTGGAGTCCTCCAAGTCCCTAGTAGCCGCAGGCACCACAATAGGCTGGTTCAAGTGAAACGCTGAAACCACCTTAGGGAGAAATTGAGGACGAGTCCTCAATTCTGCCCTGTCCGTATGAAAAATTAGGTAAGGGCTTTTATAGGATAAAGGCCCTCATTCCGAGTTGATCGGTCGCAAGGCGATTTTAGCAGAGTTACACACGCTAAGCCGCCGCCTACTGGGAGTGAATCTTAGCTTCTTAAAATTGCGACCGATGTATTCGCAATATTGCGATTACTAACTACTTAGCAGTTTCAGAGTAGCTCCAGACTTACTCTGCCTGTGCGATCATTTCAGTGCTTGTCGTTCCTGGTTGACGTCACAAACACACCCAGCGTTCGCCCAGGCACTCCCACCGTTTCCCCGGCCACTCCTGCATTTTTTCCGGAAACGGTAGCGTTTTCAGCCACACGCCCCTGAAACGCCGTGTTTCCGCCCAGTAACACCCATTTCCTGTCAATCACATTACGATCGCTGGAGCGAAGAAAAAGCCGTGAGTAAAAATACTTTCATCATAGTAAAGTTACTTGGCGCAGTCGCAGTGCGAACATTGCGCATGCGTACTAAGCGGATTTTCACTGCGATGCGATGAAAAATACCGAGCGAACAACTCGGAATGAGGGCCAAAGCCGCCAATTCTGAGACACGCCTGGCTGAAGCCAGGGCTAACAGCATTACCACCTTCCATGTGAGATATTTTAAGTCCACAGTGGAAAGTGGTTCAAACCAATGTGATTTTAGGAATCCCAAAACTACATTGAGATCCCAAGGTGCCACTGGAGGCACAAAAGGAGGTTGTATATGCAGTACCCCCTTGACAAACGTCTGTACTTCAGGAACTGAAGCCAGTTCTTTTTGGAAGAAAATCGACAGGGCCGAAATTTGAACCTTAATGGACCCTAATTTTAGGCCCATAGACAGTCCTGTTTGCAGGAAATGCAGGAAACGACCCAGTTGAAATTCCTCTGTAGGGGCCTTCCTGGCCTCGCACCACGCAACATATTTACGCCAAATACGGTGATAATGTTGTACGGTTACATCCTTCCTGGCTTTGATCAGGGTAGGGATGACTTCATCCGGAATGCCTTTTTCCTTCAGGATCCGGCGTTCAACCGCCATGCCGTCAAACGCAGCCACGGTAAGTCTTGGAATAGACAGGGTCCCTGCTGGAGCAGGTCCTTTCTTAGAGGTAGAGGCCACGGGTCCTCTGTGAGCATCTCTTGAAGTTCCGGGTACCAAGTCCTTCTTAGCCAATCCGGAGCCACGAGTATAGTCCTTACTCCTCTCCTTCTTATGATCCTCAGTACCTTGGGTTTGAGAGGCAGAGGAGGGAACACATACACTGACTGGTACACCCATGGTGTTACCAGAGCGTCCACAGCTATTGCCTGAGGGTCCCTCGACCTGGCGCAATACCTGTCTAGTTTTTTGTTGAGGCGGGACGCCATCATGTCCACCTTTGTTTTTTCCCACCGGTTCACAATCATGTGGAAGACTTCTGGGTGAAGTCCCCACTCCCCCGGGTGGAGGTCGTGTCTGCTGAGGAAGTCTGCTTCCCAGTTGTCCACTCCCGGAATTAACACTGCTGACAGTGCTATCACATGATTTTCTGCCCAGCGAAGAATCCTTGCAACTTCTGTCATTGCCCTCCTGCTTCTTGTGCCGCCCTGTCTGTTTACGTGGGCGACTGCCGTGATGTTGTCCGACTAGATCAGCACCGGCTGACCTTGAAGCAGAGGTCTTGCTAGGCTCAGAGCATTGTAGATGGCTCTTAGCTCCAGGATATTTATGTGAAGTGATGTCTCCAGGCTTGACCACAAGCCCTAGAAATTTCTTCCCTGTGTGACTGCTCCCCAGCCTCTCAGGCTGGCATCCGTGGTCACCAGGACCCAGTCCTGAATGCCGAATCTGCGGCCCTCTAGAAGATGAGCACTCTGCAACCACCACAGGAGAGACACTCTTGTCCTTGGAGACAAGATTATCCGCTGATGCATCTGAAGATGCGACCCGGACCATTTGTCTAGCAGATCCCACTGGAAGGTTCTTGCGTGGAATCTGCCGAATGGGATTGCTTCGTAAGAAGCTACCATTTTTCCCAGAACCCTTGTGCATTGATGCACTGAGACTTGGCCTGGTTTTAGGAGCTTTCTGACTAGTTCGGATAACTCCCTGGCTTTCTCCTCCGGGAGAAACACCTTTTTCTGGACTGTGTCCAGGATCATCCCTAGGAATAGAAGTCGTGTCGTCGGGATCAGCTGCGATTTTGGAATATTGAGAATCCAACCGTGCTGGCGCAGCACTATCTGAGATAGTGCTACCCCGACTTCCAACTGTTCCCTGGATCTTGCCCTTATCAGGAGATCGTCCAAGTAAGGGATAACTAAAACTCCCTTCCTTCGAAGGAGTATCATCATTTCGGCCATTACCTTGGTAAAGACCCGGGGTGCCGTGGACAATCCAAACGGCAGCGTCTGAAACTGATAGTGACAGTTCTGTACCACAAACCTGAGGTACCCTTGGTGAGAAGGGTAAATTGGGACGTGTAGGTAAGCATCTTTGATGTCCAGAGACACCATATAGTCCCCTTCTTCCAGGTTTGCAATCACTGCTCTGAGTGACTCCATCTTGAATTTGAACCTTTGTATGTAAGTGTTCAAGGTTTTCAGGTTTAAAATTGGTCTCACCGAGCCGTCCGGCTTCGGTACCACAAATAGTGTGGAATAGTACCCCTTTCCCTGTTGTAGGAGGGGTACCTTGATTATCACCTGCTGGGAATACAGCTTGTGAATGGCTTCCAATACTGCCTCCCTGTCTGAGGGAGACGTCGGTAAAGCAGACTTTAGAAAACGGCGAGGGGGAGACGTCTCGAATTCCAATTTGTACCCCTGAGATACCACCTGAAGGATCCAGGGGTCCACTTGCGAGTGGGCCCACTGCGCACTGAACTTCTTGAGACGGGCCCCCACCGTGCCATGAGTCCGCTTGTAAAGCCCCAGCGTCATGCTGAGGACTTTGCGGAGGCGGGAGAGGGCTTTTGTTCCTGGGAACTGGCTGTTTGTTGCAGCCTTTTTCCTCTCCCTCTGCCTCGGGGCAGAAATGAGGCGCCTTTTGCCCGCATGCCCTTATGGGGCCGAAAGGACTGCGCCTGATAGTATGGCGTCTTCTTAGGTTGAGAAGCTACCTGGGGTAAAAATGTGGATTTTCCAGCAGTTGCCGTGGCTACCAGGTCTGATAGACCTACCCCAAATAACTCCTCCCCCTTATAAGGCAATACTTCCATGTGCCTTTTAGAATCCGCATCACCTGACCACTGCCGCGTCCATAAACCTCTTCTTGCAGAAATGGACAGCGCGCTAACTCTTGATGCCAGTCGGCAAATATCCCTCTGTGCATCACGCATATATAGAAATGCATCCTTCAAATGCTCTATAGTCAATAATATACTGTCCCTATCAAGGGTATCAATATTTTCAGTCAGGGAATCCGACCACGCCAGGCCCGCACTGCACATCCAGGCTGAGGCTATTGCTGGTCGCAGTATAACACCCGTGTGAGAGTATATACATTTTAGGATATTCTCCAGCTTTCTATCGGCAGGTTCCTTTAGGGCGGCCGTATCAGGAGAGGGTAGTGCTACCTGTTTAGACAAGCGTGTGAGCGCTTTATCCACCCTAGGGGGTGTTTCCCAACGTGCCCTATCCTCTGGCGGGAAAGGGTACGATGCCAATAACCTTTTAGGAATTATCAGTTTTTTATCGGGGGAAACCCACGCCTCATCACACACTTCATTTAATTCCTCGGATACAAGAAAAACTACAGGCAGTTTTTTCTCACCAAACATAATACCCTTCTTAGTGGTACTTGTATTATCAGATATATGCAATACATTTTTCATTGCTTCAATCATGTAACGTGTGGCCCTAGTGGAAGTCACGTTTGTCTCCTCATCATCGACACTGGAGTCAGTATCCGTGTCTGTGTCTGCCATTTGAGGTAACGGGCGTTTTAAAGCCCCTGATGGCGTTTGAGACCCCTGGACAGGCACAAGCTGATTAGCCGGCTGTCTCATGTCGTCAACTGTCTGTCGTAAGGAGCTGACACTGTCACGCAGTTCCTTCCACAAGCTCATCCACTCAGGTGTCGACTCCCTAGGGGGTGACAACTGTATAATAGGCAATTGCTCCGCTTCCATCTCATTTTCCTCCTCAAACATGTCGACACAATCGTACCGACACACCGCACACACACAGGGAATGCTCTGATAGAGGACAGGACCCCACTAGCCCTTTGGGGAGACAGAGGGAGAGTATGCCAGCACACACCAGAGCGCTATATATATACAGGAATACCACTATCAAGTGTGCTTTTCCTTTATAGCTGCTGTTAATATAAAACTGCGCCAAATTAGTGCCCCCCCCCTCTCTTTTTTACCCTTTTCTGTAGTGCAGGACTGCAGGGGAGAGTCAGGGAGACGTCCTTCCAGCGGAGCTGTGATGGAAAATGGCGCCCGTGTGCTGAGGAGATAGGCTCCGCCCCCTTCTCGGCGGCCTTTTCTCCCGCTTTTTTGGTAATTCTGGCAGGGGTTAAAATACACCCATATAGCCCTGGGGTTATATGTGGTGTATTTATGCCAGCCAAGGTGTTTTACATTGCTGCTCAGGGCGCCCCCCCCTAGCGCCCTGCACCCTCAGTGACCGGAGTGTGAAGTGTGCCTGAGTAACAATGGCGCACAGCTGCAGTGCTGTGCGCTACCTTGTTGAAGACTGATGTCTTCTGCCGCCGATTTTTCCGGACCTTTTCTTGCTTCTGGCTCTGTAAGGGGGCCGGCGGCGCGGCTCCGGGACCGAGCTCCGAGGCTGGGCCTGTGTTCGGTCCCTCTGGAGCTAATGGTGTCCAGTAGCCTAAGAAGCCCAATCCACTCTGCACGTAGGTGAGTTCGCTTCTTCTCCCCTTAGTCCCTCGATGCAGTGAGCCTGTTGCCAGCAGGTCTCACTGAAAGTAAAAAACCTAAAACTAAACTTTTCACTAAGAAGCTCAGGAGAGCCCCTAGTGTGCACCCTTCTCGGCCGGGCACAAAAATCTAACTGAGGCTTGGAGGAGGGTCATAGGGGGAGGGGCCAGTGCACACCAGGTAGTCCTAAAGCTTTTACTTTTGTGCCCAGTCTCCTGCGGAGCCGCTATTCCCCATGGTCCTTACGGAGTTCCCAGCATCCACTAGGACGTCAGAGAAAAGGGTTATTCCCGTCGTCTTATTACAGAGTCAGGGGCAGTGTGAACGGGTTGCTCCCATGACACCGGCTGCTCCCGTGATACCGGCACCGTCCTCGACCTCGATGGCATCCGACCCGCCAGTCTGAAAGGATCCAATGCCGGGTCGCACCCGGGAAGGACCCGTTTCCAATTCCCGGCATTGCGAAGTGAAAGTGGTATCTAGTTGCTATTTTCAAAAACAGCCATTTAATACATAAATACCAAGGAAGCCAGCAATGATTCACATTGCTCAGTAATAAATGCAAATTGTTAAACTTTTCCTGCGCTCTGTGGGTAGAAGGATGAAATGTCAAAAAGGGCCATAACCACAAGTTCAACATACACTTCTTTTACCACTAGTAAGTAACCATTAATCTGACACTGTCTGTTCCATGTGAAGTATACACATTGGGGTCAGTGGAGTGTCATCTACTGACACCTCTATTGCAAGTGCCTGATACAGCCACATATCAAACATACTGTAATTGTGTTATTATCTTACAGGGGCAGCATGCTGGCCCAATGATTATTATCACTGCCTCACAGCACTGGAGCCACTAGTCTGAACAGGGCATCATCTGTGTGGAGCTTGTGGGTACACCTTTTGTGTTTCCTCTGGGTGAACCAACTTGCACCTACACTTCAAGCATGGTACTCGTAGACTAATGTGACTAATGTTTGGTATGACCGTCTTCGCTGTAATGATCTTTTTAGTGCTGGGGTTCCCGCATCTGCCTTAAACTCTCATCCAGCCCCTCTGAACACCTACCTACTTTCTTTCCCTGTTCACCCTCCTGGTTACACCCTTCCCACCTTAGACTGTAAGATCTATAGGACAGGACCCTCTTCCCTTGTTCTCTCCTCCTAGCACTTTCCTTGTCACCAGTGCACATTTGTTCCCCTGACCACCAGCAACTTTGGTCATGTCTTTTCACCACTGAGTGCCGATTTACTTCCTACCGCCTCCACCCACTTGACCAACCACTATATATTTTTCCTAGTCGTAGTGATTCTCTGCTTACTACTCTGTACTTACAACATAATCCACCCTGCCTTTGTTGGTCTCTAAGTTTAACTGCTATATTCAGGGCTGTAACTAGGGGTGTGCGAGTAGTGACGTTGCACAGGGCACTGGGGGTGTTGCCAACATTGCCCTACACCACCTGCATATGGCTTGCAGTAGTCAGTAGCGCTACTGCAGTGCCACCCAGAGCTTCCCAAGGAACTGCCCGATGCTTCCACAGGATGCACCAACAGTGCTCTACTTCCAGAACTGGTGGCCTGCCTCCTAGGCAAGATATCATGATGTCAAGTGTTTATGGGGTGGGGCAGTAAAGGGAACATTGGACAAAAGGCCAATGGCTTAAATATCTGGACTCCAGTTACTCCACTGGACTTTTGTTTGTATTTTGCCATGCTCCTTGAAACAATCTGCAGCGTTCTGAATACCTGGTGGATACTCCTTCAATCCGTTCATCTGCAAATTTGGTTGCTTAAGAGACTGTTTACACATACAGATTCACATACTGGTTATCCCTTGCTGCTAAAATCATCTCCCTTCTGGACACAAAGTAAAAAGTCCTAATTTAAACACTGATTAATACATGAGCCGGTCTGATATTGCATGACCCTAATATACCAAAACACTTGTGGCCTAGTTAGTGGCTGCTGTGTGCACCTTGTGATTTTAATGCATTTTTATTGCGGTTTTTAATAAATGTGCATTTTCTTTACCATATATATATATATACAGGTTGAGTATCCCATATCCAAATATTCCGAAATACGGAATATTCCGAAATACGGACTTTTTTGAGTGAGAGTGAAATACTGAAACCTTTGTTTTTTGATGGCTAAAAGTACACAAACTTTGTTTAATACACAAGTTATTAAAAATATTGTATTAAATGACCTTCAGGCTGTGTGTATAAGGTGTATATGAAACATAAATGAATTGTGTGGATGTACACACACTTTGTTCAATGCACAAAGTTATAAAAATGATTGGCTAAAATTGACTTCAGGCTGTGTGTATAAGGTGTATATGAAACATAAATACATTCTGTGCTTAGATTTAGGTCCCATCACCATGATATCTCATTATGGTATGCAATTATTCCAAAATACAGAAAAATCCCATATCCAAAATTCCTCTGGTCCCAAGCATTTTGGATAAGGGATACTCAACCTGTATATATACTGTCCATATTATATATTAATTGCGTATACTAGCGCTGGTTTTATTACTTCTTTCTCTCCTATAACGCCCCTGCTGGAGGAGTCTTTTGAACAAGATTAGAGTCTGTTACGTTTTACAGATCTTAAAAGGAACTTGGACAGTGGATTAAAATTTACATATTAGGAATAAGGCATTTGCAACTTTAATCATAAACACCCATCTGTTCCCAGATCTAAGCAACTCTAACATACTGTACTGTACATCTGTCTTCTGTCTTTACCTACAGTATGTCTCTAACACCCCTTTCACACTGCACAAATATCCCGGTATCGACCCGGTATATTGCTGGGTTGACACAGGTCGCTGTGCGGTGTGAAAGGACCCATGGCGAATTCCCGGGTCACCTGACCTGGTAATTCAACCTGGGCAGTGTGAACGGATTTCCGGGTCGATGCGACCCAGGACCCGTTCACTACATAGGGAGAGGCGGCGCTGAGATAAACGCATCTCCCAGCGCCGACTCTGCCCCCCGCCGCTATGGCAACACGACCTGGCATATTGCAGGATCAGGGAGCCAGTTGTTAGGGTCCAATGCCGGGTCCCACCCGGGAAGGACCAGTTTCCAATTCCGGGGTGGGACCCGGCATTGGCGATGAGAAAGGGGCATAAACGCGTCAAGGGAGGGAAACTGATCACACAACACATTTACTTGTGGCATGCTCACATATGATATTTCACTGACAATATTGCATATATTAATTGTATAAAAAGTCAGGTAAAACCTTGATGCAATCAATTAAACATTTATTTTGCATTATATTATAAATGGACACAAGGTTTGACCCAAAGCTATAAGTCGGTTTCCTGATGTAGGTTTTTTGGAAGTGAAAATTGCCTCCAAAATGGGCCTGTTTACATATCTGGAGCACTTTAGAACATTACCTTTAGCACCCTAAGCCCAATCCATTCACTGGCAGCACCTTTTATAATGTCAAAGTCATACACAACCTTGCAACATTAACTTCTTCTAAGGACCATCCAACAGTGGCAAATGGTGACTCGGTTCTATCTTTTACCAAGAGCAGTTTCTGCCCTGCCACACAGGTTTTATAGATCATGGGGAGTGTTGGTCAGCAAAAGCTGAGACGTATCCGCCTCAGCAGAAAGCTACAATGTGACACAACAAAACGACATGTTTCAGCGAGGACGTAAACAATGCTCTGGCAACGATACCTTCCAACCTTAAGTAAAGCAGATGCCAAGACACAGCTTAATGAGTGATGTTTTAATACAAGTTGTATAATGTGACATAAGCTTACTCGCAGAGCTCATTGTTCATTGTGTCCACCTGTTATCCATATTTACACAATAATTACTGCTCTCCGCTTGTCTCTTCTCATGTACCAAATCAAACACACAGCAATCCTTCAGCAGACTGGACTGTACTGGGGCAGTTGAGTGCAACCACAAAGCAGAATGTCCTACAACAAGCCCCAGCTTGCCTTGTTTCTGTACACGGTGCTATCAGCCAAATCGCCCTTTGTAATCTGTATTGCAAGTCTACAAATATGGATAGAGGTGACTGTATGCAAAGGTAAACAGACAACGTGAGTGAAAAACAAAGATCTGGCACGAAGAGTATGCTGTAAATAAACCAACGTCCAGGCGGGGTCAGTAACAGGGCTCAAAGCTGTGTAAAATTCCTACTAAACTGGGGTGAAGAACAAGGAATGTACAGGAAATCCATGCAGTTGTTATGACAATATGCACATTTATCAAATTACAAACTTACAATTTAAGGGGTCTATTCACGAAGCAGTGAAAAGAGCGGAGAAGTGAGCCTGTGGAGAAATTGCCCATGGCAACCAATCAGCTGTCCCGTGCAATTGTATAGCATGCAAATTCTAATTGTTACTGATTGGTTGTCATGGCCAACTTCTCCAATGGCTCACTTCTCCACACTTTTCACTGCTTCATGAATAGACCCCTAAAATGCAAGTTGAGCCATTAGTGATAATACACAACATGGGACCTATGTTGCCTGCCCCACTCAGGGACAAAGAGAGGAGGCCGAACAGGTACAGAGTGTCCAGGGGGTCTCTGGGGCCCTGGGCTTGCTGAGGAGGTGCAACAAATGCCTGTATGCAACATCATAGTAAATAGGACAGGTGGTGGCCATGTACCTAAGGTCGGACAGTACTATACAGTGCCTCGCTATCTGTCATTTCTGCCTCTGATGAGCTGATTACCTGTCAGGATAATGCTGTCTGCTTCGTCTCATGATGACAACTTTATTTCAAGTATCTTCAGTTCCAATAAGCTACAAGGCTCTCTTATCTCATTGGCTATCTGTAAATACCCAGTCTTGCATTATCACTGTGTGTGTTACCACGTGAAGTATGCTGATGCTATATATTTACATGTTAAATAAATTAACACATTTTTATACATGTGAGATGATGATGATGATGATGATGATTTTATTTATTATGGGTTTTAAATATTGGAAAAATGTAGATGGAAGTTGGCGAAAAAGAACCTAGAGGTTTTCAAAAACCACCATGACTCTGCTACTAAATGGGAGTCTTTCCCCATGAGAGGGATCCAATCGTATACCTTTCAGCACCCGACGCATGTGCAGACGACTGCTAAGTAGAGATCTGGGGACTTTATTCTGACTGATGGAGAAATGCGTTAGTAGTCTTAACTGATTGTGTTGTCTGGGAGTGAAAATCAGCAGATGCCGAGATTGATGGCTGCTTCTACTAAGATATTGAAAGCTCCCACTTCTTGCAAATAACAGCGGACACCGATAGGACCTCAGTAGGGTAGGGGGGGGGGGGGGTTTAGAATACAGTGGTTACGCTTGAGACTAACACCCCCCCTTTCCTTGTCCTGTGAACTGGAGGTCGTGTGGAGTCCTGGCTGATGATTACTATATCTAGGACAGTAGGGGTGCCCATAGATAGATAGTGGTTCTAAAGGGAAAAACTACTAACTGCTGACACGATGCGAGAGGTGAATCCCGGCTGTCGGGATCCCAGCGATAAGGAAATAGGCGCTTGGATCCCGACATCCAGAATACCAGCGGCAAGTGAAGCGTGTCCACTCGTGGGCTCACCATGCTTCGGGCCTGGTGGCGACCTTCAGTCGCCACAGGGTATATTCTCCCCCGGGGTGGTGGCGTGGAACACCACCCGAGTGGGGATTCCAACATCTGTCATTTCTCCGGGTGTCGGGATTCCGGCGTTGGTCTTCTGACACCCGGGATCCCGACAACCGGCAAAGTGAATGCCTCCCATCCAGTTTATGAACCAACAGAAGGGCAACGAGAGTAATGTGTCATTTTACACAGTGCATCCAACCTTGCTGCGCATGGTGCTACGCTGCTCATTCCAAGTACCCATGCTAACCCATGTCTACCATCTAAAGTGACTAAAATGGGTACAGGAGCATCAGAACTGGGCGCTTATTGTAATTTGCTTTTATTTTATTTTTATATTTGCTAATGAACGTAAATGTTTTCTCACTCTCTCTCTCTCTCTCTCTCTCTCACCTTCCCTACCCTCAATGGTTTGTGTTCCTGATAAGGGCCCTCAAGTCATAATCCAGCTTTGGAAACCGGTCTGGCTTGTCTAAAAGAGGAGAGGGGATGTCGAGGCCATCCTGTTTAATTTGTACTGGGACCCAAAATTTCTGATGTAATTTTGTGTGTGGACTGTGCACACACGGATATACAGTGAGTAAAGGGATACATATGTTGGGCGGTGGTCACAGTGCACCTACAAATATACAGGGTTAAGGGCAGGGGCGTCGGAATGGGGGGGGGCAAGGGGGCAGCTCGCCCCCCCGCAAAGATGAGAGAGGCGCCTACCAACTGTAGCAGAGGAGCGGCAGACGGTCAGGTGAAATACCGCTGCCGGCTGCCGCACTTTACATAGTATGTGCAGGAGCTCCTCCTGCTGTAGTCAGGTCTGGGATGGCTTACCTCCTGCATTCAACGACCCCCCCCCCCCCCAGCGCTGCCCCGCATAACCACCGGGTCCTCCCGGTTATGTACAGCTCCCCGAAAATCCGGACTCACTGCGCATGCGCGAGTCCGGAATTCTGGTGGACTGGAGGGCGGGCCTGTCCACATCATGATGTTGCCCTTGCAGTACCCGGCCCCGGCATTCCGTACTTGCGCATGCGCAGTTCGTATTTTCGGCGCTTGGCAGCGGTGGCCGCTTAGAAGATTTTTATTCTTATGTGCGGCAATATCAGCAGCAGTGGGGAGCGGGACCTCAGGAGGCAGCAGTGGGGATCTCTTCCCCCCCCCACGGTAGTCTAAAATAAACTTTTAAGAAATGAAATTGTGTAATTATATATATATATATATATATATATATAGTAGTATATAGTATACATAGTATATATATATATATTATATATATATATATATATATATATATATATATATGTAAACATTTTTGTCATACTTTAACCCTTTTTTGTGTAAATAGTGCCTTATTCAGTAGCCAATGCTGCTGAGATACAATTGCATCTTCCTGCAGTGTAAAAATAAAGCAGCTAGTATTTACCCTGCACAGAAACAAAATAACCCACCCAAATCTAACTCTCTCTGCACATGTTACATCTGCCTCCCCTGCAGTGTACATGGTTTTGCCCAACTACTAACAAAAATCCTGCTGCAATCAACTTGGAATTACCCCCATGTGCACTGCAGGAGGGGCAGATATAATATGTTCAGAAATAGTTAGATTTGGGTGGGTCATAGTGTTTCTGTGCAGGGTAAATACTGGTTGCTTTATTTTTATACTGCAGTTTAGATTTCAGTTTGAACACACCCCACCCAAATCTAACTCTCTCTGCACGTTACATCTGCCCCCCTTGCAGTGCACATGGTTTTGCCCAACTGCTAACAAAATTGCTGCTGCGATCAACTCAGAATTACCCCCATTGTTTCTCCCTCTCTTTTACTCTCTCTCTCCCTGACACTCTTTCTCTCATCTCTTTCTATCTCTGACATTCTCTCTCTCTCGCTCCTCTCTTTCGCTCATTCCCTTTTTCCATGAAACCCTCTCTCTTTCTCACTCCTCTCTTTCTCTCTCCCCCTGATACCCGCTTTGACTCTCTCACTCTCTCCTGCTCCTCCTAAGGGGCATTATAGTGACAACACCAGCGGGCAGGGGGCATCTCACATTTTGCTGCTGAT
The DNA here is from genome assembly GCF_028390025.1 of Pseudophryne corroboree. NCBI lineage: Eukaryota > Metazoa > Chordata > Amphibia > Anura > Myobatrachidae > Pseudophryne > Pseudophryne corroboree. Next base: position 74,585,933 of record NC_086455.1, on the reverse strand, counting down.
TATATACCTCTCTCTCTATCTCTCTCTCCAGGCCTCTCTCCATGTATCTCTTTATCTATGTGTCTCTCTCTCTCCATTTTTGTTATGAGGTATATCACAGGAGGGGCGACATTTAACGATTTAGGGGCGCCAAACAGAAATTATATCTTGCCCCCCCTCCCCCCCCAACTTAAAAACGTTATGACGCCCCTGGGTAAGGGGATAAGTAAGTGGAGGAGTGAGCTATAGTGCACCACAGGTATTCAGGGGGAAAGGATTCCTGTCTGCCGATCAGATGCAAGAGTGACAAAAGAAGGGCAACCGTGTCCACCACCATGTAAGTGAAGGATGGCAATTAAGTACAATTTTCTTATTTATTTATTTTTTTACTTTTTTTTTTATTTTAAACATAGTTTTTATTCATGGGATCAGAGAATACAAACAGAAACCAACAGATGGCAATTATAGCATAGTACGTTACAAACATGACCTAACAGTTGGTACGTATAAAGATAATCAAGAAAAAATTATCCATTTTTGACCCAAAGAGCGGGTATAGTAAAACAGAGAGAATAGCAGCCGGCCAAAAGTCCGACCGACTAATATTAAGAAATAGTATAGGATAAGATGTGAGAATGGAGAGAGAAAGAGAAGAGAGAGAGGAAGAAACAGAGGGATAGAATACAGTAGGTTAGAGTCCCCGGGAGGGTTCCATCAAATAAAAACACAGGGCATTATTAGTTGAAAGCTGACGGGGCATGTTGTGTGGTGAACCAAGGACTCCATATTTTATCAAATGACTTGGGGGAGCAATTAATGATACTAGTCATAAATTCCATACGGTAAACGTACCAAATGCGGGTGATTATAGACTGCATGGAAGGTGGAATAGGGTTTTTCCAGTCTGCGGCCAGTTGACAAGTCATTGCAGAAACTATATGACGCAGCAATTTATTTTAATGGTTTGTCAGCGTTGGCAGATTTAAGGGGAGGAGAATGTATTTAGGATCATAAGGAATAGGAATCTGTAACAAATTAGTGATAAGATTAATCACATCCCTCCAAACACTTACAATTTTAGGGCACGACCACCATATATGCAGGAAAGAGCCCTCTGCGCCACATCCTCTCCAGCATCTATCCGATGTATCCGGATACATTCTGCTTAAGCGAGATGCTACATAATACCATCTATATAATAATTTGTAGATGTTCTCCTTGATTCTAACGCAGATAGAGCTATATGCAGCGTTACCTCAGATCTCAGACCATTCCTCATCATCTAAGGCCGAGCCTAGATCCAATTCCCATGCCCTCTCGTGAGGAGCACGTTGAGAGGGTGGTTCTCCATAGAGAGTGGCATATAAAAGGGAAAGTAAACCTTTGGTTTAATGACGTCTGAAACATACTGCCTCAAACGTAGTCAGGGGTCTGCTGGAGAGGACGTGGCTCATTGCGGAATGAAAGTGCCTAAGTTGTAAATATTGATAGAAATATTTGGATGGAATGTCGATACCTTCTTGAATATGGGAAAACTGAGGAAAACTAGTGTCTCTAGTGATATCATTCAGGTATAATATACCTCTATCCTGCCAAGGGGCAAATAATTCTTTGTGTGTACCAGTGGAAAATGCTGGGTTGTGCAATATAGGGATGATGGATTATTTTATTAATTTATTATTTTAATAATTTTTACAGAGTATCATAAAATTGCTCTGAGCCGTTTCTACTCTGTTGTCCATGTGATGCTTGTCCAGAATTGGGTAGTTAGAATGTATTCTCAAGCTGCATGCAATGGAGGAAGATGCCTCCACTGTGTAAGCCAATTACATTGTTTTTCTGGCACTGGCGGATGTGACCACACCCATTATAACAAGGTCACCCCCCTGGCATGATAAGGCTCAGTGACTTTGCCCATCTTTACCCTTTGCTCTCCCTCACTACGCCACTGCTTGCATCATGTGGACGGCCATGTGTGTCTTTTTACCTTGGGAAATGATGTTACCAGAATGCACTGTGGGAAGAAAACAAGCTGGTGGAAGAAGTATGATGCTTTGGGTAATGTTCTGCTAGAAAACAATGGGTCCGGTTATTCATGTGGTCGTTAAATTGTAGTGAGCGCCCACCTAAACATTGATGCAAACTAATTACATCTATTTCATGACAACAGTATTCTCTGATGGAAGTGGTCTCTTTCAGCAGGATAATGCACCCTGCCACATACTGGGGCAGATGTATTAACCTGGAGATGGCATAAGAAAGTTATAAAGCAGCGATAAGTGCAAGTTGATAAACGTATCAGCCAATCAGCTCCTAACTGTCAATTTACATATTGGAGCTGATTGTCTGGTGCATTTATCACCTTGCACTTATCACTGGTTTATCACTTCCTTATGCCTTCTCCAAGTTAATACATCTGCCCCACTGTTTGAGAATGCATGAGGAACATGATAAAGATGTCAATTTGTTGCCCTTGCCTGCAAATTCACCATCTCTTAATCCAATCTATGCTATGTATTGGAACAACAAATCCAATCTGCGACAGCATCACTTTGCAATTTACAGGAGTTAAAGGAATTCCTGGTAACATCCTGGTAACAGATACCACAGGACACCTTCAAAAGGTCCTGTAGAATCTAAAAGGGGGAATTCAACTGCCTGCGAGTATCTCATCCAGCTAAATTACTGCAACATCTGCCGTAAACTGCGGCGGTGGGCTCTTGCTCAAAAGTGTTGCAAGCATTTTCGGATAAGTCAGGGGTAGGCGAGGGGGTGAATCGTGCTGCAATTGCCAGCATTTAAATGCCGCGGCAACAGCAATTCGGCCCTTTTGCTCACATATGAATCCCCCCCCCCGCCATGCCTCGGCTTGTCCGAGTAACAGCAATAACAAAATTTTGTTTTAGTCAGTATATATGGATTTGCTCTAATTATTTCTGTATTTATGTATGTATCGTATATGTCCTCATGTACACTATTTTCTAATTTTGTCTATGTGATTTCTTTCATTAAAAAAATTACTTGCCCTCTTCTTGGACTTTTAAGTTGCTCTTGAAACTTGTCTAATGAGTACTACTGTAATAGATCTCCCATGTAGAACACAAAAACAAAAAAGAATGTAATATATTAAACAACATGAGGGGGGGGAGATGTATCAAGCCTGGAGAGAGTGTTTAAGTTGCCCATAGCATCTAATCAGATTCTATCATTTATCTAGCACAGTCTTTGAAATGACAGCTAAAAGCCATTGGTTGCAACGGGCAACTTCTCCACTTTATCTCCAATGCTTGATACATCTCCCCCTGTGTATTGTGGAAATCATTGTCTAATCCAGAATACTATGGTGACATTGCAGAGGACCATGAGACGTCTTATTTTCCCAGCTGAATTGATCTGGGGTGATGGTTTCCATCACTGCTGTCATTCAGATAAGCTGCTTATAAAAAATGTTATTATTCTCTAATAGAATAATGCATATACATACTACGCTTGCCAATATATTTTTTAAGGCTATTATTCCAACTGGAGCTTGATTGAAACTGGCATGTTGAAAACTAAAATGTAAAGGGGCAATGCTTTCAATATCAAGAGAACCAATGTTTTACATTTTGGAAGCTTAGTAAATAAACTCCTGTAATATCAACTGTCAAACATGGAGGAGGAAGCGTGATGGTCTTGGGATATTTTGCTTGATTCCGAGTCGGTGTCTTGCACAGGGTGACTGGCACCCAGAGCTAAAGCGGCTACCACAGCATTTAGCAGTGCCAAGCAATACCCTCATGTCTATGCCAAGTTGGTTACCGTCATCCAGCAGCAAGATAAGAACCCAAAACATACCTCCACATGCTAGATCTGAACTACAATTGGAAAAAAAAAAGAAGATGACAGTAATCTGCAAACTATGACAGTGTCCAGACTTAGGTGGAGATGCACTAAGCAGTAAAAATAAGAATTTACTTACCGATAATTCTATTTCTCATAGTCCGTAGTGGATGCTGGGGACTCCGTAAGGACCATGGGGAATAGCGGCTCCGCAGGAGACTGAGCACATCTAAAGAAAGCTTTAGGACTAACTGGTGTGCACTGGCTCCTCCCCCTATGACCCTCCTCCAAGCCTCAGTTAGGATACTGTGCCCGGACGAGCGTACACAATAAGGAAGGATTTTGAATCCCGGGTAAGACTCATACCAGCCACACCAATCACACCGTATAACCTGTGATCTGAACCCAGTTAACAGCATGATAACAGAGGAGCCTCTGAAAGATGGCTCACAACAATAATAACCCGATTTTTGTAACAATAACTATGTACAAGTATTGCAGACAATCCGCACTTGGGATGGGCGCCCAGCATCCACTACGGACTATGAGAAATAGAATTATCGGTAAGTAAATTCTTATTTTCTCTAACGTCCTAAGTGGATGCTGGGGACTCCGTAAGGATCATGGGGATTATACCAAAGCTCCCAAACGGGCGGGAGAGTGCGGATGACTCTGCAGCACCAAATGAGAGAACTCCAGGTCCTCCTCAGCCAGGATATCAATTTTGTAGAATTTTACAAACGTATTTGCTCCTGACCAAGTAGCTGCTCGGCAAAGTTGTAAAGCCGAGACCCCTCGGGCAGCCGCCCAAGATGAGCCCACCTTCCTTGTGGAGTGGGCATTTACAGATTTTTGGCTGTGGCAGGCCTGCCACAGAATGTGCAAGCTGAATTGTACTACAAATCCAACGAGCAATAGTCTGCTTAGAAGCAGGAGCACCCAGCTTGTTGGGTGCACACAGGATAAACAGCGAGTCAGATTTCCTGACTCCAGCCGTCCTGGAAACATATATTTTCAGGGCACTGACAACGTCTAGCAACTTGGAGGCCTCCAAGTCCCTAGTAGCCGCAGGCACCACCAATAGGTTGGTTCAGGTGAAACGCTGAAACCACCTTGGGGAGAAACTGAGGACGAGTCCTCAATTCCGCCCTGTCCGAATGGAAAATCAGATAAGGGCTTTTTCAGGATAAAGCCGCCAATTCTGACACGCGCCTGGCCCAGGCCAGGGCCAACAGCATGACCACTTTCCATGTGAGATATTTTAACTCCACAGATTTAAGTGGTTCAAACCAATGTGACTTTTGGAACCCAAAACTACATTGAGATCCCAAAGTGCCACTGGAGGCACAAAAGGAGGCTGTATATGCAGTACCCCTTTTACAAACGTCTGAACTTCAGGGACTGAAGCTAGTTCTTTTTGGAAGAAAATTGACAGGGCCGAAAATTTGAACCTTAATGGACCCCAATTTCAGGCCCATAGACACTCCTGTTTGCAGGAAATGTAGGAATCGACCCAGGTGAATTTCCTCCGTCGGGCCTTACTGGCCTCGCACCACGCAACATATTTTTGCCAATTGCGGTGATAATGTTTTTGCGGTTACATCCTTCCTGGCTTTGATCAGGATAGGGATGACTTCATCCGGAATGCCTTTTTTCCTTCAGGATCCGGCGTTCAACCGCCATGCCGTCAAACGCAGCCGCGGTAAGTCTTGGAACAGACAGGGTCCTTGCTTAGAGGTAGAGGCCACGGATCCTCCGTGAGCATCTCTTGAAGTTCCGGTTACCAAGTCCTTCTTGGCCAATCCGGAGCCACGAATATAGTGCTTTCTCCTCTCCATCTTATCAATCTCAGTACCTTGGGTATGAGAGGCAGAGGAGGGAACACATACACTGACTGGTACACCCACGGTGTTACCAGAGCGTCTACAACTATTGCCTGAGGGTCTCCTGACCTGGCGCAATACCTGTCGAGTTTTTTAATCATGTGGACGACTTCTGGGTGAAGTCCCCACTCTCCCGGGTGGAGGTCGTGCTGAGGAAGTCTGCTTCCCAGTTGTCCACTCCCGGAATGAATACTGTTGACAGTGCTATCACATGATTTTCCGCCCAGCGAAGAATCCCTGCAGCTTCTGCCATTGCCCTCCTGCTTCTTGTGCCACCCTGTGTTTACGTGGGTGACTGCCATGATGTTGTCCGACTGGATCAACACCGGCTGACCTTGAAGCAGAGGTCTTGCTAAGCTTAGAGCATTGTAAATGGCCCTTAGCTTCAGGATATTTATGTGAAGTGATGTATCCAGGCTTGACCCTAAGCCCTGGATATTCCTTCCCTGTGTGACTGCTCCCCAGCCTCGCAGGCTGGCATCCGTGGTCACCAGGACCCAGTCCTGAATGCCGAATCTGCGGCCCTCTAGAAGATGAGCACTCTGCAACCACCACATGATGGATACCCTTGTCCTTGGTGACAGGGTTATCCGCTGATGCATCTGAAAATGCGACCCGGACCATTTGTCCAGTAGGTTCCACTGGAAAGTTCTTGCGTGGAATCTAACGAATGGGATTGCTTCGTAGGAAGCCACCATTTTTACCCAGAACCCTTGTGCATTGATGCACTGAGACTTGGTTCGGTTTTAGGAGGTTCCTGACTAGCTCGGATAACTCCCTGGCTTTCTCTTCCGGGAGAAACACCTTTTTTCTGGACTGTGTCCAGGAACATCCCTAGGAAACAGAAGACAAGTCGTCGGAACCAGCTGCGATTTTGGAATATTGAGAATCCAATCGTGCTGCCGCAACACTACCTGAGATAGTGCTACACCGACTTCCAACTGTTCCCTGGATCTTACCCTTATCAGGGAATCGTCCAAGTAAGGGATAACTAAAATTCCCTTCCTTCGAAGGGATATCATTTCGGCCATTACCTTGGTAAAGACCCGGGGTGCCGTGGACCATCCCTACGGCAGCGTCTGAACTGATAGTGACAGTTCTGTACCATAACCTGAGGTACCCTTGGTGAGAAGGGTAAATTTTTACATGAAGGTAAGCATCCTTGATGTCCCGAGACATCATGTAGTCCCCTTCTTCCAGGTTCGCAATCACTGCTCAGAGTGACTCAATCTTGAATTTGAACCTCTGTATGTAAGTGTTCAAAGATTTTAGATTTAGAATCGGTCTCACCGGGCCGTCTGGCTTCGGTACCACAATAGTGTGGAATAATACCCCGTTCCCTGTTGCTGGAGGGGTACCTTGATTATCACCTGCTGGGAATACAGCTTGTGAATGGCTTCCAAAACTGCCTCCCTGTCAGAGGGAGACGTCGGTAAAGCCGACTTTTGGAAACGGCGAGGGGGAGACGTCTCGAATTTCAATATGTACCCTTGAGATATTACCTGAAGGATCCAGGGGTCTACTTGCGAGTGAGCCCACTGCGCACTGAAATTCATTGAGAACGGGCCCCCACCGTGCCTGAGCTTGTAAGGCCCTAGCGTCATACTGAGGGCTTTTGCAGAGGCGGGAAAGGATTTCTGTTCCTGGGAACTGGGTAATCTCTTCAGCCTTTTTCCTCTCCCTCTGTCACGAGCAGAAAAGAGGAACCTTTTGTCCGCTTGCCAACAAAGGACTGCGCCTGATAATACGGCGTCTTATTTTGAGAGGCGACCTGGGGTACAAACGTGGATTTCCCAGTTGTTGCCGTGGCCACCAGGTCTAAAAGACCGACCCCAAATGTCCCCTTTCAAAGGCAATACTTCCAAATGCCGTTTGGAATCCGCATCACCTGACCATTTTACTGGTAGAATTGGACAACGCACTTATACTTGATGCCAGTCGGCAAATATTCCGCTGTGCATCATGCATATATAGAAATGCATCTTTTAAATGCTCTATAGGCAATAATATACTATCCTTATCTAGGATATCAATATTTCCAGTCAGGGAATCCGACCATGTCAACCTAGCACTGCACCTCCAGGCTGAGGCGATTGCTGGTCGCAGTATAACACCAGTATGTGTGTGAATACATTTTTGGATACCCTCCTGCTTTCTATCAGCAGGATCCTTAAGGGCGGCCATCTCATGAGAGGGTAGAGCCCTTGTTCTTACAAGCGTGTGAGCGCCTTATCCCCCCTAGGGGGTGTTTCCCAACGCACCCTAACCTCTGGCGGGAAAGGGTATACAGCCAATACTTTTTAAGAAATTATCAATTGTTATCGGGGGGAAACCCACGCATCATCACACACCTCATTTTATTTCTCAGATTCAGGAAAACTACAGGTAGTTTTTCCCTCACCGAACATAGGCCCTCATTCCGAGTTGATCGCTCGCAAGGCGAATTTAGCAGAGTTGCTCACGCTAAGCCTACGCCTACTGGGAGTGTATCTTAGCTTCTTAAAATTGCGACCGATGTATTCGCAATATTGCGATTACAAACTACTTAGCAGTTTCAGAGTAGCTTCAGACTTACTCGGCATCTGCGTTCAGTTCAGTGCTTGTCGTTCCTGGTTTGACGTCACAAACACACCCAGCGTTCGCCCAGACACTCCCCCGTTTCTCCGGCCACTCCTGCGTTTTTTCCGGAAACGGTAGCGTTTTTATCCACACGCCCCGAAAACGCCGTGTTTCCGCCCAGTAACACCCATTTCCTGTCAATCACACTACGTTCGCCAGAGCGAAGAAAAAGCCGTGAGTAAAAATACTATCTTCATTGTAAAATTACTTGGCGCAGTCGCAGTGCGAATATTGCGCATGCGTACTAAGCGGAATTTCACTGCGATGCGAAGAAAATTACCGAGCGAACGACTCGGAATGAGGGCCATAATACCCCTTTTTGGTGGTACTCGTATTATCAGAAATGTATAAAACATTTTCCATTGTCTCAATCATGTAACGTGTGGCCCTACTGGAAATCACGGTTGTCTCTTCACCGTCGACACAGGAGTCAGTATCCGTGTCGGCGTCTGTATCTGCCATCTGAGGTAACGGGCGCTTTAGAGCCCCTGACGGCCTATGAGACGTCTGGACAGGCACAAGCTGAGTAGCCGGCTGTCTCATGTCAACCACTGTTTTTTTATACAGAGCTGACACTGTCACGTAATTTTCAACAGTACATCCACTCAGGTGTCGACCCCCTAGGTGGTGACATCACTGTTACAGACACTCTGCTCCGTCTCCACATCATTTTTCTCCTCATACATGTCGACACAAACGTACCGACACACAGCACACACACAGGGAATGCTCTGATAGGACCCCACTAGCCCTTTGGGGAGACAGAGGGAGAGTATGCCAGCACACACCAGAGCGCTATATATATATATATATACAGGGATAACCTTATATAAGTGTTTTTCCCCTTATAGCTGCTGTATGTTTTAATACTGCGCCTAATTAGTGCCCCCCTCTCTTTTTTTAACCCTTTCTGTAGTGTAGTGACTGCAGGGAAGAGCCAGGGAGCTTCCCTCCAACTGAGCTGTGAGGGAAAATGGCGCCAGTGTGCTGAGGAGATAGGCTCCGCCCCCTTTTCGGCGGCCTTATCTCCCGTTTTTCTGTATATTCTGGCAGGGGTTAAATGCATCCATATAGCCCAGGAGCTATATGTGATGTATTTTTTGCCATGTAAGGTATTTTTATCATGTTTTATTGCGTCTCAGGGCGCCCCCCCCAGCGCCCTGCACCCTCAGTGACCGGAGTATGAAGTGTGCTGAGAGCAATGGCGCACAGCTGCAGTGCTGTGCGCTACCTTATTGAAGACAGGAACGTCTTCTGCCGCCGATTTTTCCGGACCTCTTCGCTCTTCTGGCTCTGTAAGGGGGCCGGCGGCGCGGCTCCGGGACCCATCCAGGCTGGGCCTGTGATCGTCCCTCTGGAGCTAATGTCCAGTAGCCAAGAAGCCCAATCCACTCTGCACTCAGGTGAGTTCGCTTCTTCTCCCCTTAGTCCCTCGATGCAGTGAGCCTGTTGCCAGCAGGTCTCACTGAAAATAACAAACCTAAACTAAAACTTTCACTAAGAAGCTCAGGAGAGCCCCTAGTGTGCACCCTTCTCGTCGGGCACAGAAATCTAACTGGGGCTTGGAGGAGGGTCATAGGGGGAGGAGCCAGTGCACACCAGTTAGTCCTAAAGCTTTCTTTAGATGTGCCCAGTCTCCTGCGGAGCCGCTATTCCCCATGGTCCTTACGGAGTCCCCAGCATCCACTTAGGACGTTAGAGAAAAGAGAGTGTAAAAATTAGCCAATGGAGAAGTTGCCCATGGCAACCAATCAACTGCACTGTATCATTTTATAGTATGCAAATTATAGCTGTTACTTCAATGCTCATTGTTTGTCATGCTCACTTCTCCACTCTTTTCACTGCTTAGGACATCTCCCCCTTAAACTCCATTGAGTTGGTTTGGGGGTGAACTGATGAGAAAGGTGTAAGCAAATTGACCTACATTGTAGAAAGATTGCTGAGAGTGTATTCAGCCATTACATCTGCAGAGTTTGCTACTTTGAGGAGTCAAAAGTTTACATTCAATTTTGTTAAACGATTCTTTGGATTTTTGTTTTCATCTCCAATTCTTTATTTGTTCTATGCTTTCATTTCAGAGTCAATTAAGAAACTAAACTGCCTACATTTCAATTAAAACTGTCAAAATAGAGTTGTTTTAAATATTTTTGCCAGTAGTGCATATCATAGGAGAAATGCAGCATCTCACAGGACAATAACATGACTGGTCACAATAGGTAAAAAGAAAAAACTGCACACATAGGGCCTAATTCTGAGTTGATCGCAGCATCAAATTTGTTAGCAGTTGGGGAAAACCATGGGGGTAATTCCAAGTTGATCGCAGCAGGAATTTTCTTTAGCAGTTGGGCAAAACCATGGGCACTGCAGGGGAGGCAGATATAACATTTGCAGAAAGAGTTAGATTTGGGTGTGGTGAGTTCAATCTGCAATCTAAATTGCAGTGTAAAAATAAAGCAGCCAGTATTTACCCTGCACAGAAACAATATACCCCATCCCAATCTAACTCTCTCTGCACATGTTACATCTGCCCCCTGCAGTGCACATGGTTTTGCCCAACTGCTAAAAAATTTCCTGCTGCGATCAACTTGGAATTACCCCCCATGCGCACTGCAGGAGGGGCAGATGTAACATGTGCAGAGAGAGTTAGATTTGGGTGGGGTGTGTTCAAACTGAAATCTAAATTGCAGTGTAAAAATAAAGCAGCCAGTATTTACCCTGCACAGAAACAAAATAATCCACCCAAATCTAACTCTCTCTGCAAATGTTATATCTCCCCCCCCCCCCCCCCCCTGCAGTGCACATGGTTTTGCCCAATTGCTAACAAACTTGCTGCTGCGATCAACTCAGAATTACCCCCATACTGTATACAGGCAGGGAGACATTTATGGTAATTCTGCAACAGGTGAGCTCCGTAAGCTTGTCATTACTTACCACTTCCTGAGACGCATATTTTGGATCCTCAGGATCTACAGACCAGTAACAGTAATCAAAGCCAAACTCTATCAGCCGCTCTCTGGTGTCCCCACAGCCATCTGATTTATAGTCCAGCTGAGAACAGAAAGCACACAGTGACTGAGAGAAATAATATGTAGCTTTATGGCTCGTAGCACAAGGGTTGTATTATTTGCGGTGTGAAAAATTAATACATGGCAACCACTTGGTTTTTTTGGCATGATTTCCTGGCCAAGATAGTGACATCTGCGGGCATACAAATGTTTAAAACAAGGGAAGAGTTAACTATATTGGGGGCTATCACTGCTAAGCTGAGCACTTCTAAGATATAGTGCAGATCCCACTTTCCCCTGTAAGAGGACTTGAATTTTCTAACGTATATTGTGTGCCTTCCCTTTAGTGTGACATATAGCCACCTTCTCTGATGCACTTCAACCAATGTACAGTAATACAAGGTGAAACGTGTAATAAAATAAGATTTTACTCACCGGTAAATCTATTTCTCGTAGTCCGTAGTGGATGCTGGGGACTCCGTAAGGACCATGGGGAATAGACGGGCTCCGCAGGAGACTGGGCACTCTAAGAAAGATTTAGTACTGCTGGTGTTCACTGGCTCCTCCCTCTATGCCCCTCCTCCAGACCTCAGTTAAGGAAACTGTGCCCGGAAGAGCTGACATTATAAGGAAAGGATTTTGGAATCCAGGGTAAGACTCATACCAGCCACACCAATCACACCGTATAACTTGTGATAAACTTACCTAGTCAACAGTATGAACCACAACAGAGCATCAACAATGGATGCCCACATAACATAACCCTTTAGTTAAGCAATAACTATGTACACGTATTGCAGAAAGTCCGCACTTGGGACGGGCGCCCAGCATCCACTACGGACTACGAGAAATAGAATTACCGGTGAGTAAAATCTTATTTTCTCTAACGTCCTAGTGGATGCTGGGGACTCCGTAAGGACCATGGGGATTATACCAAAGCTCTCAAACGGGCGGGAGAGTGCGGATGACTCTGCAGCACCGAATGGGCAAACACAAGGTCCTCCTCAGCCAAGGTATCAAACTTGTAGAACTTAGCAAATGTGTTTGTACCCGACCAAGTAGCTGCTCGGCAAAGCTGTAATGCCGAGACCCCTCGGGCAGCCGCCCAAGAAGAGCCCACTTTCCTTGTGGAATGGGCTTTCACTGATTTTGGATGCGGCAAACCAGCCGCAGAATGAGCCTGCTGAATCGTGCTACAGATCCAGCGAGCAATGGTTTGCTTTGAAGCAGAAGCACCCAGCTTGTTGGATGCATACAGGATAAACAGCGAGTCAGTCTTCCTGACTCTAGCCGTCCTGGCTACATAGATCTTCAAAGCCCTGACTACATCAAGCAACTTGGAATCCTCCAAGTCACGAGTAGCCGCAGGCACCACAATAGGTTGGTTCAAATGAAAATGGATAGGGCCGAAATCTGGACCTTTATGGACCCCAACTTCAGGCCCATAGTCACTCCAGACTGTAGGAAGTGCAGGAACCGGCCCAGCTGGAATTCCTCTGTAGGGGCCTTCCTGGCCTCACACCAGGCAACATATTTTCGCCATATACGGTGATAGTGTCTTGCTGTCACGTCCTTCCTAGCCTTTATCAGCGTAGGAATAACTTCCTCCGGAATGTCTTTTTCCGCTAGGATCCTGCGTTCAACCGCCATGCCGTCAAACGCAGCCGCGGTAAGTCTTGGAACAGACAGGGCCCCTGTTGCAACAGGTCCTGTTTGAGAGGCAGAGGCCATGGGTCCTCTGTGAGCATTTCTTGCAGTTCCGGGTACCAAGTCCTTCTTGGCCAATCCGGAACAATGAGTATTGTTCTCACTCCTCTTTTTCTTACGATTCTCAGCACCTTGGGTATGAGAGGAAGAGGAGGAAACACATAGACCGACTGGAACACCCACGGTGTTACCCGTGCGTCCACAGCTATCGCCTGAGGGTCTCTTGACCTGGCGCAATACCTTTGTAGCTTTTTGTTGAGACGGGACGCCATCATGTCTACCTGTGGCAGTTCCCATCGATTTGTAATCTGAGTGAAGACTTCGTGATGAAGTCCCCACTCTCCCGGGTGGAGGTCGTGCCTGCTGAGGAAGTCTGCTTCCCAGTTGTCCACTCCCGGAATGAACACTGCTAACAGTGCTTGCACGTGATTCTCCGCCCAACGAAGAATCCTGGTGGCTTCCGCCATCGCCACTCTGTTTCTTGTGCCGCCCTGGCGGTTTACATGAGCCACTGCGGTGATGTTGTCTGACTGAATCAGCACCGGTTGGTTGCGAAGCAGAGGCTCCGCTTGACTCAGGGCGTTGTATATGGCCCTTAGTTCCAGGATATTTATGTGCAGACAAGCCTCCTGACTTGACCACAACCCTTGGAAGTTTCTTCCCTGAGTGACTGGCCCCCACCCTCGGAGGCTCGCATCCGTGGTCACCAGGACCCAGTCCTGTATGCCGAACCTGCGGCCCTCGAGAAGGTGAGCACTCTGTAGCCACCACAGAAGAGACACCCTGGCCCTCGGGGACAGGGTGATCAGCCGATGCATCTGAAGATGCGATCCGGACCACTTGTCCAACAGATCCCACTGAAAGATCCTCGCATGGAACCTGCCGAAGGGAATGACTTCGTATGATGCCACCATCTTTCCCAGGACTCGCGTGCAGCGATGCACCGACACCTATTTCGGTTTTAAGAGGTCTCTGACTAGAGTCACGAGCTCTTGAGCCTTCTCCGCCGGGAGAAACACCTTCTTCTGGTCCGTGTCCAGAATCATGCCCAGAAAAGGAAGACGCGTTGTAGGAATCAGCTGCGACTTTGGGATATTCAGAATCCAGCCGTGCTGTTGCAACACTTCCTGAGAGTGTGCTACGCTGATCAGCAACTGCTCTCTGGACCTCGCCTTTATGAGGAGATCGTCCAAGTATGGGATAATTGTGACTCCTTGCTTTCGAAGGAGCACCATCATTTCTGCCATTACCTTGGTAAATATTCTCAGTGCCGTGGAGAGCCCAAACGGCAACGTCTGGAATTGGTAATGACAGTCCTGTACCACAAATCTGAGGTACTCCTGATGAGGTGGATAAATGGGGACATGCAAGCAAGCATCCTTGATGTGCAGAGACACCATAAAATCCCCCTCTTCCAGGCTTGCAATGACCGCTCTGAGCGATTCCATTTTGAACTTGAATCTTTTCAGATAAATGTTCAGGGACTTTAAATTCAATATGGGTCTGACCGAACCGTCCGGTTTCGGTACCACAAACATTGTGGAATAGTATCCTCTTCCTTGTTGAAGGAGGGGAACCTTTACCACCACCTGCTGGAGATATAACTTGTGAATTGCCGCTAACACTACTTTCCGTTCCATGGGGGAAACTGGCAGGGCCGATTTGAGGTAACGGTGAGGGGGCATCACTTCGAATTCCAGCTTGTATCCCTGAGACACAATCTGTATAGCCCAGGGATCCACCCGTGAGCGAACCCACTGGTGGCTGAAATTTCTGAGACGCGCCCCCACCGCTCCTGGCTCCTGTGGAGCCCCAGCGTCATGCGGTGGATTTAGTGGAAGCCGGGGAGGACTTCTGTTCCTAGGAACTAGCTGTATGGTGCAGCTTCTTTCCTCTATCCCTGCCTCTGGAAGGAAAGGACGCACCTCTGACCTTCTTGCTTCTTTGTGATCGAAAGGACTGCATTTGGTAATACGGTGCTTTCTTAGGCTGTGAGGGAATATATGGCAAAAAATGTGACTTCCCAGCCGTAGCTGTGGAAACTAGGTCCGAGAGGCCACCCCCAAACAATTCCTCACCCTTGTAAGGTAAAACCTCCATGTGCTTTTTGGAGTCGGCATCACCTGTCCATTGCCGAGTCCACAGGACCCTTCTGGCAGAAATTGACATTGCATTTATTCTAGAGCCCAGTAGGCAAATGTCCCTCTGGGCATCCCTCATATATAGGACAGCGTCTTTTATATGCCCCAGGGTCAGTAAAATGGTATCCTTGTCTAAGGTATCCATTTCCTCAGACAGATTATCTGTCCATGCTGCTACAGCACTACACATCCAGGCCGACGCAATTGCCGGCCTCAGTAGAGTACCTGAATGTGTATAAACAGACTTCAGGATACTTTCCTGCTTCCTATCTGCAGGATCCTTTAGGGCGGCCGTATCCAGTGACGGCAGGGCCACCTTCTTAGATAAGCGTGTCAGAGCTTTATCTACCCTAGGGGAGGATTCCCAGCGCACCATGTCCGTTGTCGGGAAAGGGTACGCCATAAGTAACCTTTTGGAAATCAGCACTTTGCTATCGGGGGAATCCCACGCTTTTTCACATAATTCATTTAACTCATGTGAAGGGGGAAAAGTCACCTCTTGCTTTTTCTCCCCATACATATAAACCCTCTTGTCAGGGACAGGGTTTACCTCTGATATGTGCAAAACATCCTTCATTGCTATAATCATGTAGCGGATGGCTTTAGCCATTTTAGGCTGCAATTTTGCATCATCCTCATCGACACTGGAGTCAGAATCCGTGTCGATATCTGTGTCAACAATTTTGGATAGTGGGCGCATCTGAGACCCTGACGGCCTCTGCTCTGTAGGATCAGGCATGGGCTGAGACCCCGACTGTCCCAAGGCATCAGCTTTATCCAACCTTTTATGCAAGGAGTTTACATTATCATTTAACACCTTCCACATATCCATCCAATCAGGTGTCGGCGCCGTCGGCGGAGACACGTCATTCATCTGCACTTGCTCTGCCTCCACATAGCCCTCTTCGTCAAACATGTCGACACACGCGTACCGACACACCACACACACAGGGGATGCTCTATATGAGGACAGGACCCCCACAAGGCCTTTTGGAGAGACAGAGAGAGAGTATGCCAGCACACACCCCAGCGCTATATGACCCAGGAATCACACAGTAACTTAGTGTTTACCCAGTAGCTGCTGTATATATGATTAATGCGCTAAATTTATGTGCCCCCCCCCTCTCTTTTTACCCTTTCTACCGTGAGTCTGCAGGGGAGAGCCTGGGGAGCTTCCTCTCAGCGGAGCTGTGGAGAGAAAATGGCGCTGGTGAGTGCTGAGGAAGAAGGCCCCGCCCCCTCAGCGGCGGGCTTCTGTCCCGCGATTTTGTGTGAAATTAATGGCGGGGGCTCATGCATATAACAGTGTCCAACTGTATATATGCTGCTTTTGCCAGGAGGTACTTAATTGCTGCCCAGGGCGCCCCCCCCTGCGCCCTGCACCCTACAGTGACCGGAGTGTGTGGGTTAGTGTGGGCGCAATGGCGCACAGCTGCAGTGCTGTGCGCTACCTCATATGAAGACCGGAGTCTTCTGCCGCCGATTTTGAAGTCTTCTTGCTTCAACCCGCCGGCTTCTGTCTTCTGGCTCTGCGAGGGAGACGGCGGCGCGGCTCCGGGAACGGACGGACCAAGGTTAGGTTCCTGTGTTCGATCCCTCTGGAGCTAATGGTGTCCCGTAGCCTAAGAAGCGCAACCTAACCGCAGTTAGTAGGTTTGCTTCTCTACCCTCAGTACCACGTAGCAGAGAGTCTGTTGCCAGCAGAAACTCTCTGAAAATAAAAAAAAACTAACTAAAATACTTTCTTATTAGCAAGCTCAGGAGAGCTCACTAAAATGCACCCAGCTCTGTCCGGGCACAGATTCTAACTGAGGTCTGGAGGAGGGGCATAGAGGGAGGAGCCAGTGCACACCAGTAGTACTAAATCTTTCTTAGAGTGCCCAGTCTCCTGCGGAGCCCGTCTATTCCCCATGGTCCTTACGGAGTCCCCAGCATCCACTAGGACGTTAGAGAAAGAACCATTACACTTACCACTAATGAAAGTATGTACAGAGTATTTAAAATGAGAGAGGAGAGAAAAGTGAAGTAGGTTGGACCTGGACAGTTTTGCCGTTTTCCTATGTAATATGTGTATCTGCCAACCGGGCAGAAGATGGAGAATGAGGTGGACCCTGGTCTCTCCCCGCCTTCTGCCACTAGTGACTGCACCATGGTACACTGCCAAAGCCCATCCCTACCTGAATCTCTGTTGTCACCAGGAAGAAAAAGATTTAGGTTTTGTAAAGTGTTTAGGAAACCTCAATAGCATTTTCTACATATGACAGCCTGGAATAATATGACTAATCTAAGTGCAATGGCAATAGGAGAGAACTACCTCCATCTACAGACGTGCAGTGAAGCATCCGTATATTGCGTGTGACACATACTTGCATGGTTGAAAGCTAGTGTTCCAATCCAGAGCTACAGAAAATGACACAATATGGTGTTTGAAGTGGGAGGGGCGGGGTCAACTCTGCAAGTGGTGTCTTTTACCCAGACTAGCCTAACTAAGCATACTCCACCACAGCCAGAGAGGTCTCTTGTAACTAAGATCACCAGGTGCATTGATAATGTTTAGGATTAGTGGAAACAACTTTTTAGAAAGAAAAAAAAAATCTTTCAAAATACAGGATACAGCTACAGTAATGTCAACTCTAATTGTCTTCAAAATGTGGAAAATGATTCCCACTGTACTGTAGAGACGTCACCGGTTTATGATGGAAAACTGCATTCTGAACCTGCAGCCGGTCCAGCACTCACTGGGTTACATTTACCAAAGCAAAGTTAAAATGTTATCCAGATGTTTCCATTACACAGCTGCTTTGTTGCCTTTATTACTGTGATTGGAGTAAAACAGATGACGAGCCCCTCACTAAAGTTGTGGTTTACCACCATTATCTATCCGACTACTATTTACTAATCTTGTGAAATCCCCAACAGATCACCATTTGTAAACAAATACACCCAAATTACCATGCCTCCTACGCTCTCCCCTGCTGGGCATTTCTGTAAATAGACGTGTATAGTTTTGACTAAAGGATTCATTCACATTGACAGGACGCAAAACATATCATACTTGTAAAGAGCTTTAACATGGATCATTGATCTAGATCCCTGTTCCTGCGACTGGTAAGGTGGAATCTGGCTCTGGAATATGCACAACACTCACTGTGTGTGGGCTCATCTGACCAGGCCCTTACAGATTATATGGTCTGTCCATATATGCTACTGATGGAACTGTGTGCACAGGGCTCGTGTTTTACAGACAGTGCATCTGGGTGGTCATTCCGAGTTGTTCACTTGTTGCCGATTTTCGCTATGCTGCTATTTGTTGCAAAATGTGCATGCACATAGTTATTTAACTAAAAACTTAGTAGATTTGCTGTGGATTCTGCGGCGCTTTTCAGTCGCTCTGCTGATCGGTGAGTGATTGACAGAAAAGGGGCGTTTATGGGTGGTAACTGAGCGTTTTCCGGGAGTGTGCTAAAAAACGCAGGCGTGCCAGGGAAAAACGCAGGAGTGTCTGGAGAAACGGGGGAGTGGCTGGCCGAACACAGGGCGTGTTTGTGACGTCAAACCAGGAACTAAACGGACCGAGCTGATCGCATTCTAGGAGTAGGTCTGGAGCTACTCAGAAACTGCAAGAAAATATTTAGTAGCAATTCTGCTACTCTTTCGTTCGCTATTCTGCTAAGCTAAGATACACTCCCAGCGGGCGGCGGCCTAGCGTGTGCAATGCTGCTAAAAGCAGCTAGCAAGCGAACAACTCGGAATGAGGGCCCTGGTCACAAGCAAAAACAGGTACATGTCAAAGTGCTGTCACACAGAACATTCTCCACAGACGTGACTTCCACCTTTGTATATAGCACATTAATTCTACATATTGTGATTACATGATAAAAATGGAGAATTCAACCCAGATCATCCTGTTTTTGTGTGGGGGGGGGGGGGATGGGGGGGGGGGAATAAGAAATGACAAGGCTCAAAGCACCTCCCTAATAAAATACACTTGAAGCAATAAATGCACTTGTGTAGAATATAATAATATTATCAGTCTTGCACATGATGTATGAAACAGCTGGCGCGTTATCTTATTACTCAGGTTTGCTGGGATGAAGGGCTCAGACAGACGTACTCTGCTGCAGAAAACGTACTGCTCAGGTTTCAAGGCAAGGACCCAAAAGCCAGAAATTCCACATGCCAACTAAAGAGGCCACTGGCCCCTCACTGCTTCAACAATAGAAGATCAAGTATACTGTACCAAGGTAACGTGTTACACATTCCAGCATCTTGCTGAACTGGCTCCAGCTACAAAGAATCTAAACCATTTTGGATAAATAACCAAACATTCTACAGACAAATGCACAATTGCAATATATTTATTTACATGTTTTACATAAAATAGTACTGCTGTTATTGGTAAAGTCAACATCCCAAGCACAATACATTATCCTATGATGCCATTGATAACTATATAGGTAAACTACAGCTAACAGATGAGCTATGTTGCAGTTTCATATTCTCAAAGCTAGTGCTTGGGGGTTCTCGTCTGTAAACGGAGTATTCTGACTACAGACATATGACAGACACCAGTGCTGTGTGCTTCTATGAGGAAACGCTATGTAGCGGCCTGAGAACAGACGGGCATATGCATTTAGGTGAATACATACAGTTTGTCAGCTCTTACGATAAGCTTCAAAGACATTAAGGTGTACATTTATATAGCACAAATCCATATACGTATGCACATTGACAGACCTACGATTCCACCTTTCTTAAGCGCATCCATGCTGTTAAAAAAAAAAAACGTAGATTTTTTTTACCACTAAAATAGTGCTCTGCGGAGTATAATATGGTGTGAGCATAATAATTAATGTTATATTTATACAGGATTTAGAAAGTTTTGGGCCATAAGACTGATGTAATATTTATTCCTGTATATGGAACAGGCTATATAGAAGTGGCATCAGAGAAGTGTCAAGCATATAACACTGAATAACCAGCTACACGATTCAATTGTTTGAGATAATTAGCTCCCGTCTAAACAGGCGGGAGCTATACAATTGTTTGTGAGACCAGCCCGTGCTTGTCGTAGGAGACGCATTATTGTGCCCTAATGCCACTGTAGACGAGAGCTACTTCTCTCAAACAACTGAATTGCCCTGAGAGTTAATACAGTTTGCAGCATACAGGCGCACTCTTACTAAAATACAGAGGTCAATCCAACTCTGAACTGGAATAGTCTGGTTTCTTTCCGGAGTTCTATGGGAATGTTGCTCTATAGGTTTTCTATGGGGTGCGTATATTTTGTTGTCATTCATAATGTTGACATGATTGTAATGTCCATATTCTTAGCCCTAAGGGGTAGATTTACTAAAGCTTCTGAAACAGACAAGTGCTAGTGTTGCCCACAGCAGACAATGAGATTGTGTCTATTATTTTGTAAAATGCAGCAGAGAAATGATAGATAGAACCTGATTAGTTGCTATGGGCAACACCACCACTTGTCTGTTTTAAAAGCTTCCTTAAATCTACCCATAATTCACACAAATTATAGGGAAAGTTTTAAGAATTAGATGTGCTTTTATATTACTAAACTAACTAGAAGCTTTTTATTTAAAAATATATTTAAATAAAGAGAAAAGAAAAACAGTAAGCTTTCAAGTATCATTATTGCCCTCCCAGCAACACAGGGCTGGGAAACTAACACATCACTCGCCAGTGCCAGGTAACAGCAGGGTACAATAATATCAGTGACCAGCAGAATTTGGGGTCTATGCGTGTCCCCCTCTGGTACCAGGTGTTGGTGGTGTGCTTTTTAACAACAACTGTAACATTATGTGGACATTTCAGGGATTGTTTGTTTTTTACTTAATATAAAAATGAACCACGGTATCTTCCAGGACAACCTTCTAGCAGATTGCTGCTCTTCTGCCAAGCATGTGCGGGGACCTTAGAAGTAAAAAGGGGGGGGGGGAATGATACCCAACTACCAAGTTTTGCAGTGGTGGTAATTCTGCTACTGACTGCGTAACAACCCAGCAATAGCCGTCACATCCTTCTGGGATTGCATCGACTTTATGTTACTGCTTGTATCAGCCCTTCCCCTGGTGTACAAGTGTGTGTATGAATGTACAAGGACTGGGATGCCCACTTTGTACATCTTTAAAAACTTGCAGCAGCCTCATGCTAGGTGCAGAATCTCTGTCAGAGTATGGCCTTCGATGAAGCCATTAAGCGTGTGTGCACCTAGTTATGCAATGCACCCGCAACACTCCCATAAAACGCCCATAAGAAAGTGCATCTGAAAAGACACCTTGCGATCACTGCCCAGGAACACCAAATACATTTCTGAGGTATCAGTTCTTTGTGTATCAAACTGTTTGTTTTATTGCTAAAAGAAGATGTAAGATGCAGTTCAGCAAAAAAATAATAACTCACTTTGCACCCCAGCAGCCATCTTGGTCCGCAAATCAAAGAACGTCCCATTAAAACCCATTTGCTACTGCGCAAAAATAGACCCACATCACAATAAGGACACTTGAGCTGCGGCTTTGCACTTTTGCAGTATGTAAATGTCCATTAATGAGGGCGATTACCTCAGTGTCAAGTGAGCTATAACAGAATAACTGGGAAGCTTGGTAGTTAAACCTGATCTCCAAGAGATTGTATGGGACACAGAACAGGCTGGGTCCTGGAAGAGGAAAGCCCACATCTGTTTATGATTTAGTAATATCTTGTGGGAACTAACAGCTTGCAGACTGCACTGAAGAGTTTACCAGGGAAAAAAGGCTCTGCTAATGGAGAAACGTACTCCAGAAAATAATCTAGGATTGGATTCAGTGGGTACTGCCACATTTTATTAGGAGCCTGCAAGAAGCACACAGAAACATAGAATATTCAATTGATATATCGCGCCCGATCTCCCAGCTAAAAGGGAAATGCTGATATAGTGCCCAACATCAGAAATAATTGAATAGCTGCCGGTGGATGCGGTAGGGGACGGGAGGAGGTGGCAACAAATGAATTCTGTCCATAGAATTTGACAGCAGATAAGAACCCATCTAGTCTGCCCCTTTTTAAACCCTATTGTTACCTCAAACTATATTAGATCCTTAGTTCTTTGTAAGGCTATCCTTATGTCTATCCCATGAATGTTTAAATTGCTCTACTGTACCACCTCTGATGGGAGGCTATTCCACTTGTCCACTACCCTTTCTGTGACGTAATTTTTCCTCAAATTTCCCCTGAACCTCCCCCCTCCAGTGTCAGTGCATGTCGTCGTGTTCTAATACTTCTCTTTATTTGAAGAAGTTTCCCTCCTGTACTTTGTTAAAACCCTTGATAAAAGTTTCTATCATGTCCCCCCTTTCCCTTCTCTACTCTAAACTATACATATTGAGATTTTGTAGTCTTTCCGGGTAAGTTTTGTGATGTAGGCCATGCACCATTTTAGTTGCCCTTCTTTGTACAATCTCTGAGTATTAATATCTTTCTGAAGATATGGCCTCCAGAGTTGAACACAATATTCTAGATGAAGCAGTACCAATGACCTATACAGTGGCATTATTACTTCTTTCTTTCTGCTGCTTTCTTTCCCTATGCAACCAAGCATCTGATTAGCCTTCCTCATTGCTTTGTTACACTGCTTACCTGCCTTTAAGCCACCTGAAATAGTGACTCCTAGATCCCTTTCCTCCTCAGTAGTTTCCAGTATAGGGCCTAATTCTGACCTGATCATAGCAGCAACTTTGTTAGCAGATGGCCAAAACCATGTGCACTGCTGGGTGGGCAGATATACTGTAACATGTGCAGAGAGAGTTAGATTTGGGTGGGTTATTTTGTTTCAGTGCAAGGTAAATACTGGTTGCTTTATTTTTACATTGCAATTTAGATTTCAGCTTGAACACACCCCACCCAAATCTAACTCTCTCTGCACATGTTATAACTGCCCCCCCCCCCCCTGCGGTGCACATGGTTTTGCCCAACTGCTAACAAACTTTCTGCTACCATTAGGTCTGAATTAGGCCCATAGTGCCATTAATACTATATTTAGCCTTTAGATTTTGGAGACCAAAGTGCATGATTTTGCATTTTTTGGCATTAAACTGTCATTTCCACGCTCTTGACCATTCCACTAGTCTACCTAGCTCCTCAATCATTTGTTTTACCCCTCCTGGTGTGCCTACCCTGTTGCATACCTTTGTTTCATCTGCATCAAGGCATACTTTCCCTTTAATGCCATTTGCACTGTCACCAATAAACATATTAAAAAGCACTGGTCCAAGTCTGGGGTACTCCACTTGTAACATTTCCCTCCTGTGAATGCACTCCATTTACCACAACTCTCTGATTTCTATCCTGTAACTAAGATCTTATCCATTCAACCATCTTAGTATCCAATCGCACGCTTTCAAGTTTATTAAGCAGTCTGCGATGTGAGACAGAAAAGCGTTACTAAAGTCTGGATAAGCTACATCTTCGCCCCTGCCCCCCCCCCCCCCCTTATTACTTTAGTCACCCAGTCAAAAAAGTCAGTAAGGTTTGTTTGACATGATCCCCCTACAGTAAATCCATGCTGTTTGGATCCTGTAAATTGCTGGATTTGAGATAATCTACTACTCTTTCTTTTAAGAGTGTTTCCATCAATTTCCCTACTATTGATGTAAGGCTCACTGGTCGGTTGTTGCTTGCATCTTCTTGCTTCCACTTCTGTGTTGTGGTACTATGGCGGTCATTCATATCTGATCGCTGCAGTGCGTTTTCGCACAGCGGGCGATCAGGTACTAATTGCGCATGCGTATGCAACGCAATGCGCACGTGTGGCGGCCAACAACGGGCATCGTTGGTCAGCGACGGGATGGTGCAAAAAATCTGATCGCATGGGCGTTCGCAAGGTGATTGACAGGAAGAGGCCATTTGTGGGTGGTAACTGGCCATTTACTGGGAGTATCTGGAAAAACGCAGGCGTTCCCGAACGTTTTTAGGGAGTGTGTCTGACGTCAGCCCTGGTCCCGATCAGACCGTTCTCATCACACTATAGAAGTAAGTCCTGGGCTGCGCACAGACTGCACATACTGGGTTTTAGCAGCTCAGCGTACACATAGCATCGCATACTTGCATAGCGAATATACACTCCCCATGGAGGCGGCGACTATCTGAACACAGGACAGCAAAATTAGCAGCCCAGCGATCAGATCTGAATGACTCCGTATGTTCACTCATTTCCAGTCCTCGGGAATTGCTCCTGTAGCTAGTGAATAATGGTTAAATAACTCTGTTAATGGGCCTAATTCAGACCTGATCGTAAAAGTGTGAGAAAACGCACATCTACAAATCAATTTCTTTGACATGCGGGGGTCGCCCAGCACAGTGCAAGTGCGCCCCGCATGCCGGATCCTGCCCCCCACCCACAAACAAAAAGCATCTCACGGTGGCGATGCTTTCACGTTTTAAGTAGCCCTCTGCCTGTGCAGCCTAGCTGCAAAGGCAGACAGCTACCCACCATGTTTAGAGTCGCAGCGGCTGTGTTGTCACGCAGCCGCCGTGAACGGCCCTGAAAACGGTCCAGACACGCCTGCGTTGGACGGACCGCACCCCTAAAAATGAGCATCAACATCCACAAAACACGCCGTCGACGCCCTATTCCCGCCCTCCTTCAGGACTTAAACTGTGTTCTGAAGAGAACGCAGTTTAGGACCTTGCACATGCGCATACCAGTGTACGCGCATATGTGCAGGAATCGCTTCAAATCGATTTTAGAACATCTGTGGCAGGGCCTGAATCACCCCCAATGGTGCTACCAGCAGCCATTTAAGATCTTTTATTATCATTGGATGTATCCCATCTGGCCTCATTAATTTATCCACTTTCAGCTTTGAGAGTTCTGTTAGGAGTTTCTCCTCTGTAAATGTATTTGTTTCATGTTTCTGAATATACCTGCAGCCTAACTGTGACCCCTTCCCCTCTCTTTCAGTAGTGAATAATGAGCAAAAATAATTATTAAGATGATCTGCTATCACATTGTCTCCCTCGACACTCAACAAGACTTCCAGTCTGTCTTTAGTCTTATTATTCCGCTTTTTGGGGGTAATTCAGAGTTGATCGCAGCAGCAAATCTGTTAGCAGGTGGGCAAAACCATGTGCACTGCAAGTGTGGCAGATATAACATTTGCAGAGAGAGTTAGATTTGGGCAGGGCCGGCGCTTCCACTAGGCAGCTGCCTATGAGCGCAGGGAACTCAGGGGGTGGCACGCCTAGGCTGCCAGGAGCCCTGGTCATTTTGATGGTTAGCCCCCCTCCCTGTAGCCCCCTTACAATACAGCAGCAGCAGCAGGACACCCGGCAGCATGGACACACTACTAGTAGCAGCGTTGCGGGTAGTCCTGCAACGCTGCCAAACCGAGTGATAGGCAACCGATGCTTTTTGGCCATTCCAGGCCACTATACCCTTCCCAGTGTCCCGGGATCCACCACTGATTTTCTTTAATTCACCACCTCTCTGCAGAAGCTATGCAGTGGGAGCAGAGAGGTGGTTTCCCCCTCGGCCGGTCCCGTCACCATGTCCCTTCTCTGCCGGCCGCAGCCGGCTCCATAGACTGCTGTTTTGTGGTGGTTTTAAAGGGGGCGTGGCCACATAGCCGTGATTAGGCCACGCCCCCCGACTTTGCCAGTTCTCCCCGCGGTCTCTCTGTGGCTCTGCCTGGCCTGCCTGCTCTTTGGGAGACTGGCTCCTGTGATCAGAGCTGGAGGTAACTACTGTGGTAGTGGGTGTGTGCCTCCAATATGAGTGTGTGTGTGCCTCTGTCCCAGAGTGTCAGTGTGTGTGTGTGTGTGTCTGTTTCAGTATGAGTGTGTGTGTCTCCGTATCAGTGTGTGTTTCAGTATGAGTGTGTCTGCCTTTGCCTCAGTATGAGTGTCAGAGTGTGTGTTTGTGTGTGTCTCAGTATCAGTGTGTGTGTCTCAGTATGAGTGTCAGTGTATGTGTTTGTGTGTTTCTCAGTATCAGTGTGTGTGTCTCAGTATGAGTGTCAGTGTGTGTGTTTGTGTGTATCTCAGTATGATGGTCAGTGTGTCTCAGTATCAGTGTGTGTGCCTCTGCCTCAGTATGAGTCAGTGTGTGTGTTTGTGTGTGTCTCAGTATCAGTGTGTTTCTCAGTATGAGTGTCAGTGTGCGTTTGTGTGTCTCCGTATCAGTGTGTGTCTGCCTCTGCCTCAGTATGAGTCAGTGTGTGTGTATTTGTGTGTGTCTCAGTGTCTGTGTGTGTGTCTCAATATGAGTGTCAGTGTGTGTGTGTTTGTGTGTCTCAGTATCAGTGTGTGTGTCTCAGTATGAGTGTCAGTGTGTGTGTTTGTGTGCGTCTCCGTATCAGTCAAGAAAATACCATTAGAATCCAGAGGCGCTCAAAAAAAACAAATAAAATACATTCATAGTGCATCAAATGTATACAAAAGACCAGATCAATTTTAAATCTTTTGGTGAGTCTTATACCTAAAATATAGGTCTACTTTTTTAGGAGTAGACGGTCACGTTTTTGGGGGGAGCTGAAGTTCCACCAGTATGGATTCTGTATACCTCTGGTCTTCTTCTCCACAATTGATACCCAAAAAAGAGACAAAAACCTCCAATGGTGCAATACCTTTTATTCACTGTACTAAACATATAAAAAAGGGATAAGGGTGGTCTCTCACCATATGAAGTGGTCTACAAATAAAGTAGACAATAACAGCAAGTTTTTAAAGATGGTTACACTTGGGCGTCCCCGGAACCAGCCGTCCAACTCCACAGGTGATGTCACAACCGTCTCCCTCACAACAAAGTCCTTCTGCCGACGCGTTTCGACACAAACAGTGTCTTCACCACCTGTGGAGTTGGACGGCTGGTTCCGGAGACGCCCAAGTGTAACCATCTTTAAAAACTTGCTGTTATTGTCTACTTTATTTGTAGACCACTTCATATGGTGAGAGACCACCCTTATCCCTTTTTTATATGTTTAGTACAGTGAATAAAAGGTATTGCACCATTGGAGGTTTTTGTCTCTCTTTTTTGGGTATCAATTGTGGAGAAGAAGACCAGAGGTATACAGAATCCATACTGGTGGAATTTCAGCTCCCCCAAAAAACATGACTGTCTACTCCTAAAAAAGTAGACCCATATTTTAGGTATAAGGCTCACCAAAAGATTTAAAATTGATCTGGTCTTTTGTATACATTTGATGCACTATGATTGTATTTTATTTGTTTTTTTTTGAGCGCCTCTGGATTCTAATGGTATTTTCTTGACTACAACGGTTTCTGGAGTGTGGGGTGACACTTCTTCATCCATTTTTGAAATCAGAAGGCAGCCATTACCGGCGCACGGTATTTTGTCATAAATTGTTTACCTTCCGGTATTGTCTACGTATCAGTGTGTGTGTTTCAGTATGTGTGTGTGCCTTTGCCTCAGTATGAGTGTCAGAGTGTGTGTTTGTGTGTGTCTCAGTATCAGTGTGTGTGTCTCAGTATGAGTGTCAGTGTGTGTGTTTGTGTGTATCTCAGTATGATGGTGTGTCTCAGTATCAGTGTGTGTGCCTCTGCCTCAGTATGAGTCAGTGTGTGTGTTTGTGTGTGTCTCAGTATCAGTGTGTGTTTCTCAGTATGAGTGTGTGTCTCAGTATCAGTGTGTGTATGCCTCTGTCTCAGTATGAGTGTCAGTGTGTGTGTTTCTCAGTATCAGTGTGTGTGTGCCTCTGCCTCAATATGCGTGTCAGTGTGTGTTTGTCTGTGTCTCAGTATCAGTGTGTGTTTCTCAGTATGAGTGTGTGTCTCAGTATCAGTGTGTGTATGCCTCTGTCTCAGTATGAGTGTCAGTGTGTGTGTTTCTCAGTATCAGTGTGTGTGTGCCTCTGCCTCAGTATGAGTGTCAGTGTGTGTGTGTGTGTGTGTGTGTGTGTGTGTGTCTCAGTATCAGTGTGTGTTTCTCAGTATGAGTGTGTGTGTCTCAGTATCAGTGTGTGTATACCTCTGTCTCAGTATGAGTGTCAGTGTGTGTGTCTCAGTATCAGTGTGTGTTTCTCAGTATGAGTGTGTGTGTCTCAGTATCAGTGTGTGTATACCTCTGTCTCAGTATGAGTGTCAGTGTGTGTGTCTCAGTATCAGTGTGTGTTTCTCAGTATGAGTGTGTGTGTCTCAGTATCAGTGTGTGTATACCTCTGTCTCAGTATGAGTGTCAGTGTGTGTGTTTCTCAGTATCAGTGTGTGTGTGCCTCTGCCTCAGTATGCGTGTCAGTGTTTGTGTGTCTCAGTATCAGTGTGTGTGTGTGTGTGTGTGTGTGTGTGTGTGTGTGTGTGCGCGCCTCAGTATGAGTGTGTGTGTGCATCTGCCTCAGTATGAGTGTCAGTGTGTGTGGCTCAGTATGAGTGTGTGTGTGCATCTGCCTCAGTATGAGTGTGTGCCTCAGTATGAGTGTGCCTCTGCCTCAGTATGAGTGTCATTGTGAGTGTGTGTTCGTCTGCCTCAACGTGTTTTTTTACCCTGTGGAGGCCAAAGTGTTTTTGTTTTTTTTCCTGAAATGGGCAAATGTGTTTATTATTACTTATTCCTGTGGTGGCCAATGGGTTTTTGTTGTTGTTTTTTGGGGTTTTTTTGGGGGGAGGGGCGGGGGGGGGGATGGGAATGGGAATGGAGGCTGAAGTTTTGCCTAGGGTGCCAAAAAACCTTGCACCGGCCCTGGATTTGGGTGGGTAATACCCCTTTTGCACTCGCAGAAAAATCCCGGGATATTGCACGTGAACGCGCATCATCCCGGGATTTTTCTCAGTGTGAATGGGTACAGGGACAAATTCCCGGGACGAGCATCCCGGGATTTCATCCCAGGTCTCGACCAGGGTTGAACCCGAGACCGTCCCGGGAAGCTGGCAGTGTAAACGGGTATACCGGGTCAAGGCGACCCGGCACTCGTTCTCTTCATAGGAGGAGGCGGTGCTTGGAGAAGATTATCTCCAAGCACCGCCTCTGGGAGACTCAGCGGTGACGTCACTGACCCGGCAATATGCCGGGTCAGCCCGCTAATGTGAAAGGGTCATTCCCGGGAATGTGTCCCGGCAAATATACCGGGACACATTCCCAGGAATGAACTTTCCTGCGAGTGTAAAAGGGGTATAATTTTGTTTCTATACAGGGTTAATACTGGCTGCTTTATTTTTACACTGCAATTTAGATTACAGTTTGAACACACCACACCCAAATCTAACTCTCTCTGCACATGTTACATCTGTTTCCCCTCCCTGCAGTGAACATGGGCCCTCATTCCGAGTTGTTCGCTCGGTAATTTTTTTTGCATCGCAGCGATTTTCCGCTAATTGCGCATGCGCAATGTACGCACTGCGACTGCGCCAAGTAAATTTGCTAAGAAGTTTGGTATTTTACTCACGGCATTACGAGGTTTTTTTCTTCGTTCTGGTGATCGTAGTGTGATTGACAGGAAGTGGGTGTTTCTGGGCGGAAACCGGCCGTTTTATGGGTGTGTGTGAAAAAACGCTGCCGTTTCTGGGAAAAACGCGGGAGTGGCTGAAGAAACGGGGGAGTGGCTGAAGAAACGGGGGAGTGTCTGGGCGAACGCTGGGTGTGTTTGTGACGTCAAATCAGGAACGACAAGCACTGAACTGATCGCACTGGAAGAGTAAGTCTCGAGCTACTCAGAAACTGCACAGAAAAATATTTTCGCAATATTGCGAATACTTCGTTCGCAATTCTGCTAAGCTAAGATACACTCCCAGAGGGCGGCGGCTTAGCGTGTGTACTGCTGCGAAAAGCGTCTAGCGAGCGAACAACTCGGAATGAGGGCCATGGTTTTGCCCAACTGCTAACAAATTTGCTGCTGTGATCAACTCTGAATTACCCTTTGTTTTTCTCCTTTAACTTATATACCTAAAAAAGGTTTGGCCTCTTTTATCCACTGACCGGGCTATTTTCTCCTCAGCTTTTGCCTTTGCACATCTGATTATCTTCTTAGCCTCCTTGTACACCTCTTTGTCATCATTATTTTGCATCTGTTTGTATTCCTAAAAGCCATCTCTTCTGCTTTCACAATACTTGCTACTTCTTTTGCAAACCACACCGGCTTCCTTTTCCTTGTGTTTTTCCTAACACTGCCTTTAGTATTATCATCATTATTATCCTTTATTTATATGGCGCCAAAAGGGATCCGCAGTGCCCAATTACTGAGTACATAAAGAAAATAGTCAAAACAGTTGAAGACAATATAGGACAAGTACAAGGTAAATAAACTTAAGCTGGGTATTCTATTGAACGACCGATACATAGATGGCCCGTGAATGTCTGTGAATGCCATCATTTACGGACATATTGCGTCAGTCCTGCTGCACACACGATGATCAATATATCTACAGATACATTGGTGCATCGTTGCGCGTGTACAGCCAGTCAGCCGCCCACCCGTACACATGCTGCAGAGTCCGCCGGTGATTGACTGCTCATCTGGGCGGGCGCATATAAATGCCCGCCCAGTTTGTGACGTAAGTCACGACGGATATGGCAGTGTGCATGCACAACACCCTGCCCGATCCGCCTATAGATAAATCTGCAGATCCATTGATCTGCAGATATCTCGATCAGTGAGTACCCACCAATAGATACAGCAGCAGACAACACTGACATAAGTATCAGGGTGGCAGAAAACTACGGGATTTGGTGCAGTCGAAGATGGTTTAAGTAAGAGAAGGATAAGCACGAGGGGTTGAGGGCCCTGCTCATGAGAGCTATTGACTTTTTAATTTTTCCCACCTCTCCTGCACTCCTTCCAAGTTCCTCAACTCTGCCAAAGAATCGCTTACACATTTTCTCATCTCTATAAAATCAGCCTTCCTAAAATCTAACACCTTTGTTTTTGTATGGGATGAGTCAGCCTCTGTCTTTATTCTGATCCATACTGCTTGCTGATCACTGGATCCCAGGTTTTCATCCACATTTACATCAGATATTCTGTCTCCATTTGTAAATATTAGGTCTAATATTACATCTTTCTGAGTGGGCTCCCTCACAAACTGCTGGAGGGATGCTCCATGCATGATCATTTCTGATAGCAAAAAGAGGACTTTAATTACCTACCAGTAAATACTTTTCTCGTAGTCCATAATGGATACTGGGAACAATGAATTACTATGGGGTATAGATGGGGTCCAAAGGAGCCGGTGCACTCTAAATTTCTTCAAAAGGGTGTGCTGGCTCCTCCCCTCTATGCCCTCCCTCACAGCTCAGTCTAGGAAAACTGTGAACGAAGGAGAAGACATACTTGAGAGGAGGAAACATAGCAAGACACGAGTGGTGAGAGTAACGAACCAGTACACAGCAACAACAAAACTAGCAACCGCTTGTGGAACTAGAAAAAACAGCAACAGTTGTAAAATAATAACTTCACACAAGAATAATAACTTGCAGGAAAGTGAAGCACAGAGGCGGGCGCCCAGTATCCCTAATGGACTATGGGAAAAGGATTTACAGGTAGATAATTAAAATCCTTTTTTCTTATTCATAAGGGATACTGGGAACAATGAATTACAATGGTGACATCCCAAAGCTCCCAGAACGTGTGGGAACGTGCTGAGACCCCTGCAACACCGTATGTCCAAACTGGACATCCTCCATGGCCAGGGTATCAAACCTGTAGAACTTGACAAACGTGACTGGGCCCGGCATAATTGCAAAGCCGAAACACCACGGGCAGCCGCCCAGGAAGAACCCACAGACCTGGTAGAGCGGGCCTTGACAGACCTAGGAACTGGTAAGGCCACCAATGCATAGGCCTGTTGAATAGTAAACCTAATCCAATGGGCGATGGATTGCTTGGAAGCAGGAAGACCTTTCTTGCGAGCATCATAGAGGAAAACAAAGAATCCAATTTTTGGACAGTCGCAGTCCTCTTGACGTAAATCCTCAGGGCTCGCACCATACCCAAGGACTCAGGAAGAGAGGCAGTGGACGAAGCAGCTGGAACCACAAGAGGCTGATTCAGGTGGAACGCAGAGACCACCTTCAGCAGAAACTGTTGACGAGTCCTGAGCTCTGCCCTGTCCGCATGAAAAAACAGGTAGGGACTTCTACAGGACAAAGCACCCAGCTCTGAAACCCGACTAGCGGAAGACAAGGCTAAGAGCATCACCAGCTTCCACGTGAGGAATTTGTTTTTCACTGACATCAGAGGCTCATACCAAGAGGACTGTAGGAATGTCAGAACCACGTTGAGATCGCAAGGAGCCGTGGGCGGCACAAAGGGAGGTTGAATATGCAGGACACCTTGCAGGAACGTCTGTACCTCAGGCAGAGCAGCCAATTTCTTCTGGAAGAAGATGGACAAGGCCGAGATCTGAACCTTGATGGAGCCCAACCGTAGGCCCATATCCACGGCAGCCTGTAGGAAGCGCAAAAAAGCGCCCCAGATTGAATTCCGCAGCTGGACATCCTCGGCCCTCACACCAGGCCACGTATCGTTTCCAGATATGGTGGTAATGCTTCGACGTGACAGGCTTCCTGGCCTGAACCATGGTGGTAATGACCTTATCCGGAATACCCTTCATAGCTAGAATGTGCCGCTCAACCGCCATGACGTTAAACGACGATGCCGTAAGTCCGGGTAAACGAACAGCCCTTGCTGAAGAAGTTTCTCACGTAGAGGGAGGGCTCAGGGTTCTTCTACTGCAATGGCCAGAAGATCCACGTACCAGACTCTTCGAGGCCAGTCCTCAGATTCTTTTTAGGATCCGGGAAAGTAAGGGAATCAGAGGAAACAGGTACACTAGCTGGTAATCCCACGGTGCCGTCAGCACTGTCCACAGCCGCTGCTAGAGGATCCCTCGTCCTGGAACAATAGCACGGAAGCTTGTTGTTGAGCCGAGAGGCTCAACAACAAGTTGACGACCCCACCGATCTGTTATCATCCGGAACACCTGTGGATGCAGGCCCCACTCTCCTGGGTGGAGGTTGTGGCGGCTTAGGAAGTCCGCTTCCCAGTTGTCCACTCCTGGAATGAAAATGGCTGACACCGCCATTGCATTCCTTTCGACCCAAAAGAGAATCTTGGATACTTCCCTCATGCAGGACCTGCTCTTTGTTCCTCCTTGTCGATTGACGTATACCACCACCGTATACCACATTGTCCGACTGAACTTGAATGGCTTGACCTCGGAACAGATACTCTCGGTGCAGCAGAGCATTGTTTATCGCTCTTAGTTCCAGTAAGTTTATCGCAAGGCAGCCCTCGAGGTCCGACCACCTGCCCTGGAACTGTGCACGTTGGATAACAGTGCCCCAGCCCCGAACGCTGGCGTCCGTGGTCACGAGAATGTAATCCTGGATCCCGAAGCTTCTCCCCGCCAAGAGGTTGGTGGGCTGTAACCACCACAGGAGAGAGATCCTGGCCTGTGGGGACAGACAAATGATCTGCAGATGCGAACCCGACCACTTCTTCAGGAGGTCCAGTTGGAAGGTGCTTGCATGAAACCTGCCAAATGTAATGGCCTCGAAAGAGGCCACCATTTTGCTCAGCAGATGGGTGAAAAGATGTATCAAGACCTCGCGTGGCTGTAGAATCGCTTGAACCAACTCCTAAAGAGCCTCCGCCTTGACTGCAGGGAGGAAAACTTTTTGGGCCACCGTATCCAGGATCATTCTGAGGAACTGGAGGCATTGGGTTGGCTCTAGGTGGGATTTCTGTAAGTTCAGAATCCAACCGTGGCGTATCAACAGGGATGTCGTGCGGCAGACACTGTCCAGCAGGATTTCCTTTGACCTTGCTTTTATAAGCAGATCGTCCAGGTAGGGGACAATGTTCACCCCCTGAATCCTTTGTTGTAACATCATCTCCGCCATTACCTTTGTGAAAACCCTTGGGGCTGTGGATAAGTCAAAGTGTAGCGCCTGGAACTGGTAGTGTTCCTCCATCAGAGCAAACCTGAGGTACCTCTGATGAGTTGGCCATATTGGGACATGGAGGTAGGCGTCCTTTATATCCAGAAAAACCAAGAATTCCGCTTCTTTTAGACCTGAGATCACCGCTCTCAGAGAATCCATGTTGAACCGGAAAACCCTCAAATATGGGTTTAACGATTTGAGATTCAAAATGGGTCTCACTGAACCATCTGGCTTTGGCACCAAAAAAGGCTAGAATAGTATCCTTCGCCCCGTTGCTGAAGTGGGCCTGGACTAACTTTTGGGCCTGGACTAACTTTTGAATGGCCTCCCGTAGGGTGAGGCACATGGTTTCTGAAGCCGGTAAACCCAATTTGAAAAACATTTGCAGTGGAGGACTGTCGAACTCCAGTTTGCAGCCCTGGGAGATCATGTCTTTTACCCAGGCATCCTCGCAGGAGCTGGTCCAAATGGGGCTAGAGAATCTCAAAAGAGCTGCCACTCTGAGATCCCAATGGAGCAGAGGGACACTCTGGTCCTGAGATCCTGTGGTAGCCGGTTTGTAAGACTTACCTCTGAAACCTTGTGCCTAATTTGAGGCACCTCTGGCTTTACCCTTAAAGCGCGCTGTCCAAAAGGACTGCAGAGAGGGTCCAGTGTAAGAGGGCCTAGGTGGCGGAGCAGCAGAGGGGAGGAACATGGACCTTCCAGCGGTTGCCTTTGAAATCCAGGTATCCAATTCACTTCTGAACAGCCAATCACCTGTGAAGGTCAAGGCTTCCATACTCTTCTCAGACTCAGTGTCCGCTACCCACTGGCGTAACCACAATGCTCTGCGTACAGAAACTGCCATGGTAGAGGTAATTGAATTAATAAAACAGATTCCTTTGATGGTATCACAGAGGAAGTGGGCAGACTCCTAAATATGCTGAACCAGCAGTACTAAGTCGGCCAGGGACTTATCCCCTGCTAGGCCCCCCTGATTATTACCAGCCCAAGTGTGTATGGCATGCGTCACCAAACATCCTGCAATAACAGGCCGTTGGGATGCCCCCGCTGCAACATAAATAGACTTTAAAGTTGATTCTATTTTCCTATCTGCAGGTTCCTTTAAGACCATAGCCCCCTGGAACCAGCAGAACTAGCTTTTTGGACAGGCGTGACACAGATGCGTTCACCGCCAGGAAAGTTTCCCAAACCTTACGCCCTTCCTGGGCAAATGGGAAGGTGGCTAACCACTTTTTGGACACTTGGAATTTTTTATCAGGAGAGGCCCATGGCTCTCTGAAAAGGTTTTCCAGTTCCTTTGAGTCAGGAAATGTGACCTGTACCTTTTTCTATGCAGAGAAAAAGGATTGCTGCACCGCAGATTCATTACTATGAATATTTAAAACATCTCTTATTGCAATAATAAGCAAGTCTACACCCTGTGCAGCAGAGGAATCATCTTACTCACCATTTAATTCCAACTCCTTCCCCTCTTCCACCTCCGGTACCTCTTCCTCGGATTCCAAGAGGATATCGGGTAATCCCCTTTTTTTGGGGTAAAGGATTAGAGAGAGGAGAAACACGTCTGCTATCTACCCTGTCTTTTGTCAGAGCAGCCATAGACTGTTGTAACTGCTGGCTTTCGTGTCTTGCAGTAGTTAACTCATTAGACATGTCAGCCATCATAGTTTTAATTGAACTGAGCCAAGGAGGCTCTTGCAATTTATCCCCACTAGTTTGTGAGGGCTGACTGCATTGTTCACACACGAGGGAATCTGCAGGAGAGGGAGAAAACCTGGTGTGACATACAGCACATACAACTTTTTTCACCATGCTGACAGAGGACATTTACATACACAGAGACACAGGGTACAAGCCTGCCCAGCCCAGTATGTGTGGAGATACACAGAGAGGAGGAACCAGCACACAGCCTGATACTAACAATTGCTGCTAGGAGAAGGCAAATTAGTGTACAGTGCGTGAGGAGCCTAATACAAGGGTCCCACAGCTGGCTCTCCCCCTTAACTACACCCCTGTACCAGTGTCTGGCCATGGAGTATCACTTGGAGGAGCTGGCAGTACTGCAGCAGCACTGTGAGTGCAGGAAATGGCGCCAGAAAGACGCTGGTCCCGCTCTGATGAGCTCCGACCCCTGCAATGGCGTAGGAGCTAAACTGTTATTTATACTGGCAAAGTCCCCAAATAGTGTAAAAATGCAAGTACATGTACCCCATTCCACTATCGCTGGCCAATCTGCGGGGGGGGGGGGGCTATGGGATCACCCCAATGGCAGTCCGTATGCCCGCCCTGCAATAGCGCTGCACAGTGAACAGGGGCCCCCACAAGCGGGGCCCCCAGTTATCACTCACCACTCTGACGACCTTCAGGCTCTGTACTGGGGGTGTGCGGCATGCTGCGGTTGTGTGCGCGAGAGTGCAATGCCTGCGGTACACGAACCCCCAGGACCGTTGTCCTATCAGCGGGATCCGACTCAGTACCACCAGGAGGCCGGTGTCGGTCCCCCCCAGTGTCCCTCGGTGCAGGTAAGCTGTTGCCCAACAGCTTACCTGAAAATAACAAACAGAAATTAAACTGAAGAAAAACTCTCTGGAGCTCCAGAGTGTGCATCCTCTCCTGAGGGCACATTTTTCTAAACTGAGCTGTGAGGGAGGGCATAGAGAGGAGGAGCCAGCACACCCTGTTGAAGAAATTTAAAGTGCACCGACTCCTTTGGATCCCATCTATACCCCATCGTAATTCAGTGTTCCCAGTATCCCTTATGAGAAATATAAGGACACAATAATTAAATAAAATGTGAGTATTTGCATTTTAAGCTGTCACAGCGAAAGTGATTTCTGAAAGCAAACGCGCTTATTTGTCCCCTAATACATGCAAGAGCAGAACGGATCTCCTCTGGCTCCCTGGATCCACCGGCAGTCACTGCCAGAATTGTGCATCACTGCCAGAATGCCATGCAGCCAGCATTATTATGGAGTGCATGTGCCGGAGATTACAGTGCGGGAAGGGGAACTATGGGGGTCATTCCGACATGATCGCACGCTAGCTATTTTTTGCAGTGCTGCGATCAGGTCAAGACTCGGCAAAACTGCGCATGTGTATGAACCACAATGCGCAGGCACTCCGTATGTGTACAAAGCGGATCGGTGCTGGGCGATGGATTTAACAAAGAATCCATTCGCACAGCCGATCGCAAGAAGATTGACAGGAATAAGGCGTTTATGGGTGTCAACTGACCGTTTTCAGGGAGTGGTTGGAAAAACGAAGGCGTGTCCAAGCGTTTGCAGGGCGGGTGTCGGACGTCAATTCCGGTACCAGAAAGGCTGAAGTGACCGCAGCAGTTGAGTAAGTTCAGACCTACTCAGAAACTGCACAAAACTTTTTTGTACCGCTCGGCTGCATAAGTGTTCGCACACTTGCAAAGCGAAAATACACTCCCCCATAGGCGGCGACAATCTGATCGCAGCGCTGCAAAAAATAGCTAGCAAGCGATCAACTCGGAATGACCCCCCAAGTTTCTCTCTCAGCACAATTTGGCAAGTGCAGAGATCAGATGCAGCAGGGGTGACTGCTCATCAGTCCTTCCTGACACACGCTCCGCTGCGCTCTGCATGGTGGTTTGGATATAAAGTACACAGTTAAATGATGCTCAGGGGGGTAATAACAATAATGATAATAATAATAATAACAATAATAAAAAAAACATTGGTCACGGGCACCATACCTGACTGAAGAGTGAAGACCAATAGGGGTCTGCTGCTAATGGTGGGTTTGAAGATATTTTATATTGGGGACCTATAAACACGGGGGAATGGGGCGTGCAAAATGCAAAACACCCCCTGGAGGGAGGGAGGGATAGAGATAGATAGATATTTTTTTTTAATAAAATACTTTAATATATTATTAAAAATACTTTTTAAACTTTAATAAGTAATAAAGAAAAATGACAATTTCTGAGCGGTTTTGTGGGGGGGGGGAAATTGCCAGCCAAGTGATTAAAGGTTCCCATTTTCTCCTAAAATACTGCTTGGTTTTGCCTCATTTATATCTGAAATTGATCATAAGAAAGAGGGGACATTGGAACTGTCTGAATGACTCAAGTCACTTTTGTGTCTTCCCTCTAGCCCCGAACATGGGCCAAAATGTTGTTTCCCAAATAAACTGCAGATGGGGTCCACAAGCTGGGCTGACTGGGGCCTGCTGCTTGGGCCGGGCTGGGTTCCACCAGCTGGGCTGGGCTGGTGCCCGCTGCTTGGGCCTGCCGCTTGGGCCTGGCTGGGGCCCACCACTTTGGTCGGGCTGGTGCTCCCCCGGCTTGGCCCAAGCAGAAGGCCCCAGCCCAAGCGACGGGCCCCTGCCCGACCCAAGCAGCAGGCAAATCTAAAATGCTAGTTGCATAAATGAGCCTACATGCACACCCACCTAAATATACCCTTTCAATCACCTAACCCAATCTAAAGAATCTGTTTCACAAAACAAACTCTTGTTTTCATAGGTGGGTGTGCATATAGGCTCATTTATGCAACTAGCCAACATGCAACAAGGAATTCCTCAGATCTTCTCATTACAGGATGAAAAGTTTCCACCCCTACAGAAGATATTGCCATCTCGGCTCAATGTACCTCAAATAGAGCAAAGTAATGGTATTTTGTATTTGATCAATATGCAGTATTTAATATTCTATGGCATTAAACCACTGAAAATAGGATTTTAATTACCTACCGGTAAATCCTTTTCTCGTAGTCCGTAGAGGATGCTGGGGTCCACATTAGTATCATGGGGGACAGACGGCTCCACCAGGAGCAATTGGCACTTTAAGAGATTGAAAGTGTGGGCTGGCTCCGCCCGCTATGCCCCTTCTACCAGACTCAGTCTAGAAACTGTGCCCGGATAGACGGACATCTTCGAAAGAAGGATTATACACAGATAGTGGCGAGATTCACACCAGCTCACACACATAAGGCAAACCAAGCTAATAAGCTTGAAACTCAGCAACAGCTGAAAACATTACTTACCAAGTAACAAGGTAGTACTTAACTAAGAACAAAGTCGTACTAAACTAAGTAACCACTGCAGGATCATGAATCGCTGGGCGGGCGCCCAGCATCCTCTACGGACTACGAGAAAAGGATTTACCGGTAAGTAATTAAAATCCTATTTTCTCTTACGTCCTAGAGGATGCTGGGGTCCACATTAGTACCATGTGGATGTAGCAAAGCTCCCAGAATGGGAGGGAGAGCGCGGAGGCTCCTACAGAACTGATTGACCAAACTTTAGGTCGTCAGAGGCCAAAGTATCGAACTTGTAGAACTTAGCAAACGTGTTCATCCCTGACCAGGTAGCAGCTCGGCAAAGTTGCAAAGCCGAGACACTCCGGGCAGCTGCCCAGGAAGAACCCACCTTACGCGTAGAGTGGGCCTTAACCAATTTCGGACACGGCAAACCTGCCGTAAAATATGAATGCTGAATAGTGAACCTGATCCAGCGAGAAATAGTCTGCTTCGAAGTAGGACACCCAATTTTCTTGGGATCATACAGGACAAACAGAGAGTCCGATTTTCTGTGATGAGCAGTCCTCTTCACATAGATTTTCAAAGCCCTCACAACATCCAAGGACTTTGAGGTAATTGAGGAGTCAGTAAGCCACTGGCACCATAATAAGTTGGATGATATGAAAAGCTGACACAACCTGGAAGGAACTGCTGACGCGTTCCGAGCTCAGCTCTATCTTCATGGAAGATTAAATAGGGGCTTTTACAGGACAACGCCCCCAATTCCGACACACGTCGAGCAGAAGCTAAGGCCAACAAAGTGACAGCCTTCCACGTAAGAAACTTAACCTCAGCCTCCTGTAAAGGCTCAAACCAATTCGACTGCAGGAAATGCAACACCACGTTAAGATCCCAAGGTGCCGTCGGCGCCACAAAGGGAGGCTGGATATGCAGAACTCTTTTCAAAAAGGTCTGAACCTCAGGAAGGGCAGCCAATTGTTTCTGGAAGAAAATGGATAGGGCCGAAATCTGGACTTTTATGGATCCCAAACGTAGACCTATATCCACACCTGCTTGAAGGAAAAGGAGAAACCATCCAAGTTGAAACTCCACCGTAAGAAACTTCTTGGATTCACACCAAGACACATATTTTTTCCAAATGCGATGGTAATGTTTAGACGTTACCCCATTTCTAGCCAGTATCAGGGTACGAATAAGCTTGCTCGGAATACCCTTTCAGGCTAAGATCTGGCGTTCAACTGCCATGCCGTCAAACGTAGCCGCGGTAAGTCCTGATAAGCGAACAGCCCCTGTTGGAGAAGGTCTTCGCAAAGAGGAAGAGGCCACGGCTCTTCCAGCAGTAGATCCAGAAGATCCGCGTACCAAACTCGCTTTGGCCATTCCGGAGCAATGAGAACTGCCGAAACCCTTGTTCTCTTTATGAGCTTTAGGATTCTTGGAATGAGTGGAAGTGGAGAGAACACATACACTGACTTGAACACCCATGGAGTTACCAGGGCATCCACTGCCACTGCCTGTGGGTCTCTGGACCTGGAACAGTACCTCCGAAGTTTCTTGTTGAGATGTGAGGCCATCATATCGATTTGAGGCACGCCCCAACGACTGGTCACGTTTGTGAACACCTCCGGATGGAGGCCCCATTCTCCTGGATGGAGATCGTGTCTGCTGAGGAAGTCTGCTTCCCAGTTGTCCACTCCTGGCAGGAAGATGGCAGACAGCGCCAACACGTGTCTTTCTGCCCAGAGGAGGATTCTTGTCACCTTTGACATTGCAGCTTTGCTCTTTGTTCCTCCCTGTCGGTTTATGTAGGCCACCGTCGTTACATTGTCCGACTGAACTTGAATGGCCCGATCTTTTAGAAGATGAGCCACTTGGAGAAGAACGTTGTACACAGTTCTAAATTCCAGAATGTTTATTGGAAGAATGGCTTCCTGATTTGACCATCTTCCTTGGAAGGTTTTCCCTTGGGTGACCGCTCCCCAACCTCTGAGACTTGCATCCGTGGTCAGAAGGATCCAGTTCTGAATTCCGAACCTGCGGCCCTTCCAGAAGGTGGGGGTATTTGCAGCCACCAGAGACAGATGTATTCTCTGGTGCATGTGCAGATGGGATCCCGTCCATTTGCCCAGGAGATCCAGGTGGAAGGGACGAGCATGGAATCATCCGTACTGTAGAGCCTTGTATGAGGCCACCATCTTCCCCAGAAGGCAAATGCACTGATGAACCGATACCCGGGCAGGCTTCAAGACATCCTTGACCATAGATTGTATCACCAAAGCTTTCTCCCTTGGAAGAAAGACCCTCTGCACTTCCGTGTCGACGACCATCCCCAGGAAAGACAATCTCCTTGTCGGCTCCAAATGTGATTTTGGAAGGTTCAGGATCCAACCGTGATTCCTGAGCAGTTGAGTCGTAAGAGTAATCGACTGTAACAACTACTCCCTGGACACTGCCTTTATCAGATCGTCCAGGTATGGAATTATGTTCACTCGCTGCCTGCGGAGAATCATCATCTCCGCCATCACCTTGGTGAACACCCTCGGTGCTGTGGAGAGGCCGAACGGCAGTGCCTGAAACTAATAGTGACTGTCTAACAGTGCAAATCTTAGAAAAGCCTGGTGCGGCGGCCAAATCGGAATGTGGAGGTACGCATCCTTGATATCCAGGGATACCAGAAACTCCCGCTCCTCCAGACCCGAGATCACCGCTCTCAGAGATTCTATTTTGAACTCCCTCAAATAGGGGTTTAACGATCTCAAATTAAAAATTGGTCTGACCTAACCATCCAGTTTCGGTACCATGAAAAGGTTTGAATAGTAACCCTTGTTGTGCATATGAGGTGGAACTGGGACAATTACCAGTGACCCTTCTAATTTTTGGATGGCTTCCTGTAGGATAGCCCTGTCTGCCAGTAAAACTGGCAAGCCTGATTTGAAGAAACGGTGAGGCTGGAGCTCCTGAAATTCTAGTCTGTACCCCTGGGACACAATATCTTGCACCCAGGGGTCCAGACCCGACGCCACACAAACGTGACTGAACCTTCTGAGTCTCGCCCCCACCGGTCCTTCCTCCAGGCTGTGCGGTCCACTGTCATGCTGAGGATTTTGATGTGCCAGAAGCAGGCTTCTCGTCCTGGCAACAGGCAACTGTGAACAAGCTTAGGAAAGCGAAACGTACGTCACTTCCGCCCCGGGCCGGCTCCGACTTCCGGTTTACACGGACACGGACGCCGGTGGTCACGATCTCTCCTCACCGAGATGTAATGCTGCTGGACCACCTCTGTATATGTAAAGTATATATGATCTAACTACAATTCGTCATTCCACTTTCTTAGTATCCATAGAGTATTTTTCTGCTTATTGTTTTTTCCATATAATAGAAGGCTCACCTGATTAAGCAGCCGGGATGCCCGGTGTTGTCTCTGTGATTAACAGGAAACATTAATGTTTTTAGTGCAGCAATAATGAAAACTAGCAGCTGAGTCCTCTATGTGGGCCTTCTAGTAATTCTACAGATGTGTGTATATATATGAATTCAATTGAGTTACAAACAGCTTGATCTGCAACTTTCCATGTTGGATACATGTGTATCAGTAATGTGATGTAGTGGCCACTAATGAGTAGAATTTGTAAGCAAGCTTGAATTAAAAGAATCTTTCACTATATACCCTGTGGATACCATTGGGTTTTTTCATTCTATTAAGATTCAGTGGTGCAGTGGTGTGGAATAACGACAAGATAGGTACAAATGTTTTGATTATAATAATTTTGAATATACAGTGGTGTAGAGCAATGGTATATATATATTTTTGCAGTGGTGGTGGTT
Source organism: Pseudophryne corroboree (assembly GCF_028390025.1). NCBI lineage: Eukaryota > Metazoa > Chordata > Amphibia > Anura > Myobatrachidae > Pseudophryne > Pseudophryne corroboree. The sequence goes on along the minus strand of NC_086455.1, from coordinate 74,543,051 downwards.
CAGATTATTGTGTATAAGCCATATGTAAGGTGTCTCGCTCACATACATAATTGCGAGGGGACAAACACACTATCTGTTCTAAATAAAAAAAATTATTTTGAATTAATTTTTTGAACAGAACATAATAAAAAGGAGTACATACAAACTCCAAAAAAAAAAACCCAATAAAAAAATTATAATTTTTTTGAAATTTTCACTTATTGCACAAAAAGGAGTACATACAAACTCCAAAAAATTGTAAATCTCGGTGAAGGAGATAAAGTGATCATATCCCTAAAATACACCTATTGGTAGATATATTTATAACAGGGATACCCGGGCACGGATAATGATATAGAGATCATCGCTGTATAAACGGCAAATTTTTATGCCTTACATTACTTAATTAAGACAAAGCCTAGAATTTTTAATATAGAAGAATAAAGTATTAATTTTAATTATAAAAATATATATTTCATAAAGCGTGCCCCAGAAAAAGACAAGGTCCTCTTTTTCTTCAGTTTTCTCTGCGGAAGCAGAGAGGACTGCCCCTCTTTTTTGTTTCTCGTCCTGGGAGTCTGCAATAGCAGGTTTTTTTGGATTTAGCCCATCCTCCTCTAAAGAAGGTGTTATGCAGCTTGTTTTTTCTTGTTTTAGGAGTCCGAAAGGACTGTGACGGAGCTGAAGAAAAAGGTTTCTTCGTAGCAGGTGCAGCTGAAGGAAGAAAAGGTGAAATACCCGCCGTTGCTGTGGAGATCCACACATCTAGCGATTCCCCAAATAGGGCCTGACCTGTGTAGGGTAGGTTCTCCACGCCTTTCCTGGATTCCGTGCCGGCAGACCACTGGCGCAGCCAGAGTCCTCTACGAGCGGAGACCGACATGGAAGATATCCCAGCAGCCATCGAACCCAGGTCCTTCATGGATTCCACCGTAAATCCCGCAGAATCCTGTATGTTACGTGAGAACAAGTCAACGTCACATTTATCCATTGAATGCATTTCCTCAGACCACTTTACTGTAGCTTTAGAAATCCATGCATAGGCAATAGTAGGCTGTAATATCGCCCCTGAAGCTGTGTATATGGATTTGAGTGTAGTGTCAATTTTGCAATCAGCTGGTTCATTCAACGTGACAGATCCCGAGACAGATAAAACCACCTTCTTTGACAGTCTGGACACAGATGCGTCAACTATGGGTAGGGTTTCCCATTTCTTTCTATCCTCCTCAGGGAAAGGGAACGCAGCCAGAACCTTTTTAGGAATCTGGAATTTTTTCTCTGGGTTTTCCCAGGATTTTTCAAATACAGCATTTAATTCTTTAGATGCAGGAAAGGTTAGCGAGGTTTTCTTAGTATCAGTGAAGAAAGCCTCCTCAACCTGCTCAGGTATTGTGTCAACGAAATGTAACACATCATTAATGGCTTCAATCATCAATTGCACCCCTTTAGCAAGAGATGCTGCCCCCCTCAGCACATTCCCATCACCGTTTACTGTGTCAGAGTCGGTGTCTATGTCGTCTTGCATAATCTGGGCAAGAACACGTTTGTGAGAGTGAGTGCCAGGGGGCCCTGAAGGTGCCGACCCGAACCAAACAGCCATAGAGGTCTGTAAAACCTGACTTGCAGTTCATTTTGTGCTACTCTAGTAGAAATCTAAAGAAATCATACTCTTGATAGAGGTTAACCACTCCGGTTCTCTCAATGGAATCTGTGCTAAACCAGAGCAATCCTGATTACATGGAATGGGATCATCCTGAGAGAACATATCTTCTGCAGCATATGACACAGAATCCCTAGATATGGCTTATGTGAGACAGCAAACACCCCCACACACACTGGGAAATGGCAGACAGAGTTTCCAACACAAAGAATGCCAAGAGAGACACGGAGTTTGGAGCCAACCCACACACAGCGCTTTGGGAGATAAAGGAAACCCTTTACCAGCGCCCTGTGTGTACTTTATAGGTTACACAGACTAATACACCACCTTCGCACCCTTCTACAACCCCCTGGTGTTGATGTGGAGGGACGGCTCTCCCCTGTCAGCATCTCTGCATGCAGGGAAGATGGCGCTGAACGCTGGGTCCGCTCTGAGGAGAAGCTCTGCCCCCTTTTCTGGCGCTGCTTTCCGCTCTGTTCAGATTTTATACTGGCCTGAGGAATTATGCTGGCGGTGATCTGGGGTCCCCGACAGTCTTGCTGACCAGTGTAGGGTGTAGGCGCTGGCTCAGGGCTCCCCTCACAGCGCCGCATCATGTACCGCTGAGCCCCTGAGCGCAGTTAGTACTACGCTCTCTACCCTGTTGCCGTCATCTTCACACCGGCTCCTCGCTCTTCAGGGGGCCGGTGACTCGCTCGCCACCGTCTTCTGGCTCTGTAAGAGGGTTGGCAGCATGCTGCTGGGGTGAGCGATCCCCTGTGGCGGCGATCGATCTGTCCCCTCAGGAGCTCAGTGTCCTGTCAGCGGGGATAGTGGCTCAGACCCCGCAGGGAGGACACTACCCCGCCCCTTATTCCCACGAAGCAGGGAGGCTGTTGCCAGCTGCCTCCCTGTGCCTAAACTCTATTAAAATAAAAAAACTAAAGAAACTCCTATGGAGCTCCCTTAACTGTGACCGGCTCCAGGCACATTTTCTAAACTGAGTCTGGTAGGAGGGGCATAGAGGGAGGAGCCAGCCCACACTTTCAATCTCTTAAAGTGCAAATGGCTCCTGGTGGACCCGTCTATACCCCATGGTACTAATGTGGACCCCAGCATCCTCTAGGACGTAAGAGAAATTGGCTATATGATACAGCAGAGAAGGCTGGCTCTAGATAGAATCTACATGCACCAGCCACCTAAAAACACCTGACAAGATAAATCATTGCTGGTGCGATTACAATACCTTGTGCTTCAGGACCCAGAGCAGCCTACTGCGCATGTGCAGAACCCCCATCACGCATGTCTGAGTGGCTATTACTGGGAAGAGATCCGGAGGATCACTCTCCTGGTAAAATCTGCGATACGTAGCCTAGAAGACACAATGGCTAACGCCATAAAAAGATGGCGTTAGCTACAGGGGCCAAGTAAAGCATTCCGGAGCTTGGTAAATTTGACAATACAGCACAAGAACCTATGGAGGCTGCTATTGTAATCGGAAACAGGGGAACTGCAGCAGATCTCTCTGACATCTGCTGTAAATCCTCCATCATAGATTCAGGGGATTTCCCACAAAACTTGTTTAATAAATATGCCCCTCTGTCACAATCACGCATTGAATTTAGGCAAAGCATCATAGGAGAACAGAATTATCCAAGTCATGCACACAAAAAGGCAAACTGTAGCACCATGTTTTTTCTCATCAAGTTCAGTATATAGGTGAACTGTACTGTATACGGAGTTATGGGTGGAAAATCATACCTTTAGGTTTCTAATCCTTGCTAGTTTATCATCAACATTCACTACGATTCTTGCGCCTTCTGCATTCTCTCTGAAAGAAAGAGTAAACAATTGAGAAGACTGAATAGAATCTGAACGGACATACAGTAGTGTACAACAGCAGCATCCAGCAATCATTGCAAATGGTACTGTTAATGTGACCAGACGGTGCATAGAAACGATTTTCTAACTGGAGCTTACTGCATCTTTGTGCAAACAATCCTGATACACACTGTAAAATGTGTCACAGGCAGGCAGGTATTTTTCATTGGCAGATCCAATACAGGTTGAGTCTCCTATATCCAAAATGCTTGGGACCAAAAGTAATTGGATATCAGATATTTAAGTATTTTGGAATATATGCGTACCAATACCATAATGAGATATCTCGTGGATGGGACCCAAGTCTAAACACAGGACATATTTATGTTTTAAAAAGCACAGCCTTTAGAATGTAAGCTCTCAAGAGCAGGTACCTCAACCCTCATGTGTTTATCCTTCTCTTACTTAAACAATTTTTTCGCCGGCACCTAATCCCGCAGTTTTCTGGCACCCTGATACTTGTGTCAGTGTTTATTAACCCTGTACTTGTCCTGTATTGTCTTCAATCTTAAGTCACTACTGTTCTGTTTAGATTTTTAATTTATGTACTCTGTAATTGGGCGCTGCGGATCCCTTGTGGCACCATATAAATAAAGGATAATAATAAGAATAAGAATATAGCATAAAAAAGTTAGTGTACGTTGAACTATCAGAAAGCAAAGGTGCCACTGTCTCATAGTCGTGCTCAAAAATTCGGTATTTCGGAATATTCCATATTACGGAGTTCTGGATTTGTATTCATGAAAAAGGTGTCAAACTTGTAAAAAAAAAAAAAAAGGAATTAACCGAGGATGAAGTGGCCGCATGGCACAACTGTTGTGTGGAAGCACCACGACGGCCGCCCAGGACGCACCCTCTGCTCTGGTGGAGGGAGATGAAATGGAAAAATGGTGTTTGTCTAGCATTGCCGACATATGCCTGCTGGATAGCCATACAAATCTATCTGGCAAACGTCAGCTTCAGGCAGCGTCGTATAGTACAAGCAATGCATCCAACTTCTGTAAGGTTGCTGTTCTAGAGCCATACATTTGCAAAGTCCTGACTACATCCAGGGTACATGGTTATCCAGACTAGTCTTTAAACAAATAAACCACAACAAGCTGATTTAAATGGAATGCAGACACCACCTTTGGAAGAAAATAGGATTTTAATTACCTACCAGTAAACCCTTTTCTCGTAGTCCATAAGGGATATCGGGGAGACTTAGTACGATGGGGTATAGATGGGGTAAAAGGAGCTGGTGCATTTTAAATTTCTTCACTGTGTGCGCTGGCTCCTCCACACTATGCTCCCCCTCCTCCCCCTCCCCACTGGCAGTTATAGGTAAAACAGTGCCCAAAGGAGAAAGGAATATATGAGAGAAGGAACCCGACAACAAAGAGTGGTGAGATTTAACACCATCACATCATGAACATATAATAACCAGCAACGGCTGGTAACAATAACAACAGCAGCTGAACAGGTAACCACACAACAGAGAACCTGCAGAAAAGTCAACGCCTGGGGGGGACATAGAAGGGAGGAGCCAGCACACCCAGTAGAACTCTGCAGGTGGATACGTGCGTTCCTCGCACCAAGAGACATATCTTTTCCAGATATGATGATAGTGTTTTGACATCACAGGTTTCCTGGCCAGATCCATGGTAGCAATAACCTTTTTGGAAAGGCCCTTGTGAGCTAGAATGTTCCGCTCAACCTCCATGCCATCAAACGAAGTCGCCGTAAGTCAGGGTAGAAGAACGGTCCTTGTTGAAGAAGATTGCTTCTTAGTTATAGAGGCCTTCGACGGACATGTCCAGAAGATCAGCGTACCACGCCCTCCGAGGCCAAAACGAGGCAATCAGAATTACCTGGAGTCCCTGATTTCGGATTCGCTTGAGCACCCTTGGGAGCAACAGAATCGGAGGAAACAGGTAGACCAGCCGGTAGGGCCAAGGCGACATCAGGGCATCCACCGCCCCCTCGCCTGATGGTCCCTGGTTCGAGAGCAATACTATACTATCTGCAGGCAGCCCCACCGGTGGGTGATCTGTTGGAATACCTGATGGTGGAGTCCCCACTCTCCCGGGTAGAGGTCGTGACGACTGAGGAAGTCCGCTTCCCAGTTGTCCACTCCCGGAATGAAGATTGCTGACATTGCTCTTGCATTTCTTTCCACCCAGAGGAGTATCTTTGACACCTCTCGCATGCAGGCTCTGCTTTATGTCCCTCTGATGTACACAGTGGCGGTGTCCGATTGATGTACACCACTGCAGTGGCGGTGTCCAACTGAACTTGTATCGCGTGATTCGTGAGCAGAGGAGAGGCCTGAAGCTGAGCATTGTAGATCGCCCGAAGTTCCAGAATGTTGATCGGAAGGAGGGCTTCATGGGCTGACCACCTGCCCTGGAACAGTGCCCCTTGGGTGACAGCACCCCATCCTCGTAGACTCGCATTCGTCTTCAGGAGGGTCCAATCCTGAATCCCGAAATTCCAATCTTCCAAGAGATTGGAGGACTGCAGCCACCACAAAAGGGGAATACTGGCCTGAGGTGACAGCCGAATCATCCGGTGCATCTGTAGATGTGATCCGGACCACTTGCTCTGGAGATCCAATTGGAATGTTCTGGCATGGAACCTCCCATATTGGATCACCTCGTAGGAGGCTACCATCTTCCCCAACAATTAGATGGATGGATACATAAGCAGGTCAGAGCACCATGCGGACCATCTCCTGAAGTGTTCTCGCCTTGTCCTCCGGGAGGAACACCTTCTGGGCCACTGTATCCAGTAACATCCCAAAGAACAAGAGCCGTTGAGTCGGTTCCAGGTGGGACTTCTGTAGATTGAGAATCCACCCATGGCGAGACAAAAGTTGGATAGTGTGGTCGACATGGAGCAGTAAAAGCTCCCTGGATCTTGATTTTATCAGAAGATCGTCCAGGTAAGGGACAACATTGACCACCTGTGCCTAGTGTTGGATCATCATCTCCGCCATCACCTTCGTGAATTCCCCTCAGAGCTGTGGACAGGCCAAAGGGTAGTGCCTGGAACTGGTAGTGATCGTCCAGTAGGACAAACCTCAGAAAAGCCTGTTGAGGTGGCCAAATTGGAATATGAAAGTAGGCGTCCTTGATATCCAGGAAAACCAGGAACTCCTGTTCTTCCAGACCCGCAATCACTGCCCTCAGGGATTCCATTTTTAACTTGATAACCTCTAGGTAAGGGTTCAAGGACTTTAGATTCAAAATGGGCCGTACCGAGCCGTCCGGCTTTGGAACCACAAACAGGTTGGAGTAATAACCCCTGCCTCGTTGTGGTATTGGTACTGGAACAATGACGAGGGACTGGACCAACTTTCGGATGGCCTGTTGTAACGTAACGTGCGTATCCTTCAAAGCTGGTAAGTTTGATTTGAAAAATCGTTGGGGAGGAGCAGTGTCAATCTCCAGCTTGTAGCCCTGAGAAATGAGGTCCCTTACTCAGGTACTGTATCTTGGCAGGAGCTTTCCCAGATGCGGCTGAAGTGACACAATCGGGTTCCCACCTCGAGATCTCCTCAGGATGGGTGGGCACTATCATGCTGAGGACTTAGTGGAATCAGAACTGGTGCTCTGTCTCTGAGAACCGGTGGTTGCAGTTTTTTGACTTACTGACTTTGGAAATCCATGTATCCAACTCAACCCCAAAAGAGCCATTCCCCCAAAAAGGGGAGAGATTCCACATTGTGCTTTGACTCTGTGTCTGCAATCCACTGACGCAACCACAAAGCACTGCGCGCTGACACTGCTATGGCAGAAGTCCTACCATTAATATTTCCCATCTCCTTGAGCGAGTCACACAAGACGCGTGTAGTGTCCTGAATGTAGTTGAGGAAAGTCACCATAGTGACCAGGGGCATAGTCCCTGAGAGGCCTTCCTGAATTTGAGTAGCCCACGTGTGAATGGCATGAGTCATCCAGCAACCTGCTATGACCGGCTTCTGCGATATACCTGCTGCCATGTAAATAGATTTGAGAGTAGTCTCTATCTTTCTGTCCCCAGGATCCTTCATGGTATAGGAGCCCGGGGCAGGCAGCACCGCCCTTTTGGATAGTCGAGAGACTGATACATCAACCCCCGGGGGGGATCTTCCCAGAATTTCCTACCTGCAGGAGCAAATGGGAACGTGCGCAAAAACTTTTTGGACACTTGGAATTTTTTGTCTGGATTTTTCCAGGCCAACTTAAATAGGTCAGCTAATGCTGCAGAATCAGGGAAAGTGACATTTGGCTTGCTTTGTGTAAAGAAAAACGACTTCTGTGACGCAGCGTCCTCTAGAGGGAGCTTTAACATGTCCCGTATAGCCAGAATGAGGGGTTCAATATACTGCGCAGAAACAGGATCCCCACTAATAGGATCTAAGTCCTCCCCATCCTCCTGCATATCCTCATCTGAATCAGAAAGTATGGCAAGCAAAGCACGCTTTTGTGGAACTGCATGAGAGATGGAGGGCTGTGTAACATCTGCCCTAGCAGCTAAATCTGCAACAGCCTGTTGTAGTAGCTGAGTATTCTGTACATTAGCAGACAGTTGTGATGACATATCAGACATCATAGTTTTAAGAGCCCCTAGCCAGGAGGGCTCTGGACCCACTCACCCAGCCCCTTCACTGAGTTGTGAAGATTGGCTGCATTGTTCACATGAAACAGAATCAGTAGATAAGGAGAGAATTTAGTGTGGCATACACTGCATAGTTTGTGTTTACCCATGTTTACAGTAATCACAATAACATACACATAGACAGTAATAGTGATCAAGCCTGCCCTTACTGTATGTGAGAGGAGACACACAGAGAGAGACACCAGCACACACCTAGCTGTACAGCACCAGTGAGGCTGTCAGCTAATTATATTACAGTGAAACACTAGTAAATTCTGTCCTGTAGAGGACCCAGACTGTGTACAATAGTGGCTCTCCCCCTTTGCTACACCCTGTACCAGTTTTTCAGTGTGTCTTGGGAGTCAGGAAGAGCTGTGTGTGCTGACTGCTGCTGTAGTAAACAGAGGAAGGCACCAAAATGCCTCTGGTCCCGCTCTGAGGTAGGTCCCTAATACTAAGTATAAGTCCAGGACGTGGACCCCACAAAGTCGGCTCAGGCCCAACCACCCCAGGGCAGCACACCATTGATATACTATAGTGTTAATATGTGTTAATAAGAAAGAAGCAGGAGCTATATGTTAGTGTTAGTAAAATACTCAAAAGAGTAAAATTAGTGGAAAAATAGAAGTGTTACACAAGTGCTAAATAAATTTTATGGCGTGCTGCCCCAAGGTAGCCCGGCCACACCAAACCCGGCGGTAGCACTCGCCAAACTCAAACACAGCATAATAATAATAATTACATCCACTATAGGTCATATAAATATAGGACCCCATCTATACCCATCGTACTAAGTCTCCACAATATCCCTTATGGATGCTAGAGAAATGAAGCTTGTGTCCTGAGTTCTGCTCTGTCTTCATGAAAAAAAGGTATTGAGGCATGTACAACAAAGCTGATGCCAGTGCCAAAAGAAGAGCTGTCTTCAACGAGATGTATTTTAAGTCCACCTATCCTGATGGTTCGAAAGTAGACTAAATATACGTTATGGTAAGAACTTACCGATGATAACGGTATTTCTCCTAAGTCACAGGATCCACAGTATAACAATGGGATATGATGAAGCGACAGCACCAATCGATCAAAGCTTTCCGGCCTCCCAGCATGCAACGGGCCCATCCATATATCCCCGCCTCCTGGCTCAGGCAAATCAGTTGTATTCCAAAGCACAAGGCAGGAGCATCATGTAGAGCCCTAATAAGGCGAGAAGAACACACATGCACACCCTTCCAGATCCTCAAAATCAGGTGCGTCAGGCTGGGATCCCTGTGGACTTAGGAGAAATACCATTATCAACGGTAAGTTCTTACCATAACGTATAGTTCTCCGGCAGGATCCACAGGTTATCCACAGGAATTGCAGGAAAGCAATTTAGTGGTGGGGACGCTCCTGATTGTACAGGAGAATCCATCACCCGAATTCAGCGTCATGAGAGGCAAAGGTATCCAAGGCATAATGTCTAATGAATGTTTTAATGGAAGACCATGTGGCTGCCTTACATATCAGTTCTGCTGAAGCACCACACTGTGCTGCCCATGAGGGACCTACCTTATGAGTAGAGTGAGCAGAGACATTAGCCTGAACAGGGAGATCAGCCTGAGAATATGCTTCTGAAATAGTCATCCGAAGCCATCTTGACAGCGTTTGTTTACTAGTGAAATCCGTAGAGAATGAAGAGAGAATCTGTCTTTTTGATGCCACTGGTACGATCCCAGTAGATCCTTAATGCACGGACCACGTCCAGCGATGCATCTCCCGCAGAAAGACCCACTACCTGGAAAGCCGGGACTACAATTTCTTCATTAAGGTGGAATTTAGACACCACCTTAGGAAGATACCCAGATCTAGTTCTGAGAACTGCTCTATCTGGATAAAAAATCAGAAATGGGGAACGACGTGACAATGCCCCTAAATCTGATACTCTTCTAGCTGATGCCATAGTCAGTAGAAAGAGCGCTTTAGCTGTCAACCACTTAAGATCCACTTTATTAAGTGGTTCAAATAGGGCAACTTGAAGGGCTTTCAGGACTAAACATAAGTCCCACGGCACTGTAGGCGGAACAAACTGAGGTTGAATGTGCAGCATTCCCTGGAAAAAAGTACGCACATCCTGTAAATTGGTTATTTTCTTTTGGAACCATACAGTCAATGCCGATACTTGCACTCTCAAATAAGCCACCCTCAAACCTTTATCCATTCCTGTCTGAAGGAATGTTAAGACCCTGGAAACTCTGAAAGATTTAGGGTCCACCTTTCTTTCACTGCACCAATAAATATAGGTTTGCCATATTCGGTGATAAATACGAGCTGAGGAAGGTTTCCTTGCTCTGAGCATTGTTTGAATTACCTGTTGTGAGAATCCTCTTGACTTCAGGATAGAGATTTCAAGAGCCACGCCGTGAAAGACAGTCGGTCCAGATGACTGTGATAACAAGGACCGTGCGTCAGTAGGTCTGGACGTTGAGGGAGCAGACATTCTCTGCAGATACGTATACCAATGCCTTCTGGACCAAGCCGGAGTTATTAGTATCACGGCTCCCTTTCCTTGATTTATCTTTCTCACCACCCTGGGTAGTAGAGTGGTTGGAGGGAACACATAAGCCAGATGAAAGTCCCATTTTACCGACAAGGCGTCCACAAAGATCACTCTGGGATCCTTTGTTCTTGACCCATATGCAAGCACTTTGTTGTTCAGATGGGATGCCATGAGATCGATCTCTGGCAATCCCCATTTGTCTACTAGAGTCTGGAAGACCTCCGGGTGTAGAGCCCATTCGCTTGCCTGAATGGTGTGTCGACTGAGAAAGTCTGCTTCCCAATTTAGGACTCCCGGATACTGCGGACAAGGCTGGATGATGAAGTTCTGACTTGCCTCCTTCATTGTTTTTTCTGGCTGCCAGTTCCTCCCTGATGGTTGAGCTACGCTACTGCCGTCGCATTGTCCGAGCGGATCTGGACTGGTTTTCCTCAAAGAATGTCCTGAATCAGTGCCATGTATATGGCCCAAAGTTCCTTACACATTTATTGGCAGGCAACTTTCTTCTTTGGTCCATCGCCCCTGGAAACACAACCTTCCGGACACTGCTCCCCAGCCCTGGAGACTGGCATCTGTTGTCAGAATTTCCCAAAAGTGTCTCCACTTGTCCAGATGGGACGTCTGTAGCCACCAGGCTAATGACCTTCTTACTTTTATCGAAAGTACCATAGTCTGTGTTTTTATCATCTGATCTAATCCATTCCATTTGGCAAGAATCAGACGCTGCAGAAGCCTTGAGTGGAATTGTGCATACTCCACCATGTCGACTGTTGACACCATCAAACCCATCACTCGCATTGCTGCATGAATGGATACTGTCTGACTGTGTAGCAAGTCTTGAATCCTTGACTGAAACGTGGATATCTTGTTCAGAGGTAAAAATACTCTCTGCAGACCTGAATCCAGTACAGCCCCCAAGTGAGTCATCCGTTGTGACGGAACTAGAGATGATTTTGCCCAATTTATGAGCCACTTGTGCCTCTGCAGACACGTTATTGTCTGTTGGAGATGACTTAGGAGCAATTCCTGTGACTGTACCAGGACTAAAAGATCGTCAAGGTATGGAACATTTCTTATCCCCTGCTAGCGGAGATAAACTGCCATAACCACCATAATCTTGGTAAATACTCTGGGGGCTGTGGCTAATCCAAAGGGTAGATCCTGGAACTGAAAATGCTGTTAGAGGATAGCGAATCTGAGATATCACTGATGAGACAGTGTTATAGGAACATGTAGGTAAGCATCCTGTATGTCCAGGGATACCATATAATCCCCTGGCTCCATGGCCAAGACTATGGAACGTAACGTCTCCATGTGAAACAGAGGTACCCAAATGTATCTGTTTAGCATTTTGAGATTGAGAATGGGCCGAAATGACCCATTTGGCTTCTGAACTAAAAACAGGTTGGAGTAAAAACCCTGTCCTCGTTGTGCAGGGGGAACTTTAATGACTACTCCTGACTGAAGCAATTTCTGAACTGCTTCTTGCAAAGCCCTGGCCTTCATCTCTACCAGAGACGGGCTGGTGCTTCTTGAAGGGGAAAGCATAACCTAGAGATACCGCTTCCTGCACCCAGGCATCTGTTGTAGACTGCTGCCAGATCTGTGTAAACTGAAGAAGTCGGCCCCCTACCCTGGGGTCCCCCAGGAGGAGGCCCGCACCATCAGGCTGATTGCTTGTCTTCTGATTTGGAAGCCGGCCCTCTCGTAGCCCAATGCTTTTTTGACTTACCAGACTTGTTGTATTGGGGCTGCTTGCGATCCCTTTTTCCCCTAGCTTTTCCTTGAGACCGAAAGGGCCGAAAAGCCAGAACTTTAGGTTTGAAGTTGTATGTGGAAGGAAACTTTACCTTTTTGGAGTCTGCTTCTGACTCCAGAATATCTGTCAATTCTTTACCAAAAAGAATATTTCCAGAAAATAGCAAAGATTCCAAAATCTTCTTGGATTCTGAATCAGCGTTCCACGTACGTAACCAAACTGCTCTGCGAGCAGCTATTGTTGAAACTGATGTCCTGGAGGTAATAGTACCCATATCTAGTGCTGCTTCTTCTAAGAATATTGCAGCCTGTTTTATATGAGCTATATGGGATTTTTGCTCTCTAGAAGCTACAGAAAAATCCCCCTCCAATGTATCAGCCCAGGCAGCCACTGCCTTTGCCATCCAAGCTCAAGCCATGGCTGGCCTTATGACTGCCCCAGACAGGGAAAATATGGTTTTTAGAAACCCATCCACTCTCCTATCCGTGACATCATTTAATGATGTTGAAGGCAAAGGTAATACAGATTTTCGCACCAATTGAATCACATGCATATCTACTTTAGGAGCCACCTCCTTTTTTAAACAATCCTTAGTTGGAAGAGGATAATTGGAATCCCATTTTTATTCTAAACATCTTATTGGGTGTAGCCCAAGCCTCTTCCATGATTTCCGTCAGCTGATCTGACCCTGAAAACTTGGTTTTAACTGTTTTGGGACGTTTAAACACAGATTCCCTGGTTTTTAACACAGGCTCTGCTGAATCCTCTAAGGATAGAATGGCTTTCATTGCTTTAATTATCTCAGCTATATCCACTGAGCTGAGACCTTCTTCCTCCTCTTCGTATGCCGAAGTAGAATCAATTGAGCTTTCAACTTCCGATGAATCCTCCTCTGCCTCATGTGTGGCCTGTGAAGATTTACTTACCATCGGTTTATCAGCTTGTTTCTTTTGAGAAGCTGCTTTTGGAAGTTATATACCGTAGGTAGGGAGCTGCATGTAAGGGTTTATAGAGTAACCTATTCCTGGTACAGAAGCTGTAGGAATTATCTGTTCAGCTATAATGGATAAGGTCTGTGCAAACATAGCCCAAGGTGGATCCATCTGTACCTGACGTTGTACAGGGATCTGCCTTGTATTTGCTGAAAATTGAAACAATTTGAACATAATCCATCCTGAACCAGATCCTGAGAGGATAATACAGTTTTGCAAGACAAACATGATATGAGTGTTGGTGTTGCTGTGAGTGTACCTTCCTCACCTTTGTCGCTCTTAGACATGATAAATAATCAGCACTTTCTCAGTGTACTACACAATTTGTGACTGTAATCACTTTAAAGTTTCTAAAGTGACATACAATCTGACCCTACCCATGCACCAGCATTGAAGATCAGAAAAACAAACTGACAGACATATTGGGGGTCATTCCGAGTTGATCGCTAGCTGCCATTGTTCGCAGCACAGAGATCAGGCTAAAAATCGCCATTTCTGCGTATGCACCGCAATGCGCACGCGCGTCGTACGGGTACAAAGCCCGTTGTGGTTGTGCACAGGTCCTAGCGAAGTTTTCAGTCGCACTGACGGCCGCAAGAAGATTGACAGGAAGGGGCGTTTCTGGGTGTCAAATTACCGTTTTCAGGGAGTGTTTGCAAAAACGCAGGCGTGACTGGGCGTTCACTGGGCGGGTGTATGACATAAAATCCAGGCATGAATAGGCTGAAGTGATCGCAAGCGCTGAGTAGATTCAGAGCTACTCTGAAACTGCACAAACTGTTTTTGCAGAGCTCGGCTGCACATGCATTCGTACTTCTGCTAAGCTAAAATACACTCCCCAGTGGGCGGCAGCATAGCGTTTGCACGGCTGCTAAAACTAGCTAGCGATCGATCAACTCGGAATGACCCCCATAGTAAAGTCAGCAATCACACTAGCAGTCAGTAACGTTATACATTAGTATAATTAGCAATAGGAGCACATCATCAACTACAAACACATTTTTAAGTATGTAGGAGAACATATTACTGATCATGTTTGAATGGATCTAACGTATTCAGACGCAAAAACAAAAGAAACAGCAGCAAATGTATACAGACTCATATGCAATAGGCACGGTAGTTAGAGATTTAGTGCTGTATAACCCGTACTCCGTAGAGTGAGATACAGGGAGATTCGCCTCGCTTCCAGGATCGATCAATACGTTAGCGAACGCTGAGTGGATCCAGACGTTACTAGTGTACACTGCCGCTCCATGAACCTATATAGTGAACACAGATGCTCAGTGAACACAGATGCACCCGTCACACAGCCGCCTATGCTGCGACTGGGTCCCCTCGTGTACAGCGCCTGGGACGGAAGCAAGGAAACAGTTCATGGCGGGAGACTCGGAGGAAACTGGTCATGAACCAGAGGGAGAGGCGACCAGGAGAGCGTCTGACTCCCCCTGCTGACATCAACCCTAGGGATCGCGGCCTCATGCTATTCCTGGAGCCTATGATCCCTAAGGCCTAGCGCTGGTACCCCCGCGGTGGCAGCCGCGTCAGCGTCTGTTTGGTAGTCTCCTCCCAAAACAGTGCGGCTGTGTCCATATTCCATTTAATTAAGCAGAACCGATTCCATACCTTCTCCCCGTGCTCTGGCCACAGCCTGGTAACGTTTGCTGGACCTGCTAGTATATCCGACACAGACGCCCGCCGAAACAGCACTGTACTCGTTGGTAAGCGTTGTCGCGATTCGGCGGAGAGCTGTTGGAGCAACTCTTTCTAATATACGTATAAGACGCTGTTTAGAAAGATCACTCAAAAAACTAGTAAGACTATAAAAATAAAATAATAAAGCTTAGGGCTGCTAAAAAGCAGCAGCCCTCTGACCATGGTCCGGCTCCTGCCGCACCAAACAAAAAACGGATTTGGCTGAGCCAGGAGGCGGAGATATATGGATGGGCCCGTTGCATGCTGGGAGGCCAGAAAGCTTTGATCAATTGGTGCTAATCTGCTGTCGCTTCATCATATCCCATTGTTATCCTGTGGATAACCTGTGGATCCTGCCGGAGAAAGTAAGTACTATACCATGGAGCTGTGGCTGGGTCGAAAAGGTGGTTGTAATCTGAGCACTCCCTGAAGAAATGTCTGAACTTCAGGTAGAAGGGCTAGTCTTCGGTGAAAGAAAATTGATAGGGCGGAGATCAGTACCTTTAAGGAACCCAGACTGTGGCCGCTTCCAATCCACCTTGTAAGAAAAGTAACGATCAGGAGAGATGAAAAGGCCCTGGCTGGAAAAAAAATAATTTCACACCATGAAACGTAAGAGCACCAAATGCGGTGATAATTAACAGCTGTCACAGGTTTGTTGGCGCATAGCATTGTAGGAATAGCTGCCTCTAGAATTCCTCTGCTTCTTAGTGTGGCGGTCTCAAAAGCCACCCCGTTAAACACGGTCGCGCTAAGGTGGGGTGCACAAACAGACCTTGCTGCAGATGATCCAGACGAAGTATAACTGTGGACCACAGTTTGTCCTCCATCAACATCCTCAGGTCCAAGGACCAACTTCTCTAAGGCCAATTTGGTGTGACCAGAATGACTGTGACCGACTCACGTTTTATGCATTTTATTACTTGAGGCAACAATGGAATTGGTGGAAAGAGGTAACCTAGGTTGTTATCCCAGGGAACTGTGAGAGCAGCCACTGCCTCCAAAGCTGGATCTTTTGTTCTTGACACATATTTTGGGAGTTGATGGTTGTGTCATGATGTCAGTCTGAGGACACCCACACCATCGAACTAGGGCTGGAAACACTTCTGGATGTAGAGCCCATTCTCCAGGGTGATGGTCCTGTCAGCGGAGATAGCCCCCCTCCCAGTTGTCTACTCCTGGAATGAACACTATGGATAGGACCACTTGCTATCTCTCAGACCATTTTAAAAACCAAAGTGACCTCTCACATTACCATGTGACTTTGAGTACCACCTTGTTTGTTGATGTAGGCAACTTCCGTTGCGTTGTCCGACGGTATCCTTACTTGTTAAGAATGAAGAAGGCAAGCAGCCTCCCGCAGTGCATTGTAAAATGTTCTGTGTTCCACAACGTTTATGGGCAACTTGCTTTCCTATGTCGACCACATTCCCTGTAAGTGACAGTCTAGGACAACTGCGCCCCATCCCCTGAGCCTTGCATAGGTCGTTAGAACTATCAAATTCCATATTTACATTTTTTGGACCAACTGTCAATTTGTTGGTCTGAAGCCACCAGACTAAAGACAACCTGGTCTGAGGGGACAATTTTAGCTTCCGATGGAGGTGTACATGAGACCCTAACCATTGAAATAACAAGTCTAATTGGTACGGTCTAAAGTGGAAAAGTCCCCATTGCAGCCACTCGAACACGGCCACCATCTTACCTAACAGGCGAATACAAAGATGTAATGACAACTTTTTCAGTTTGAGGACCATCTGACAAATGTCCTGAGCCTAGTTTAATCAGCAAAAACAACAGTTGTAGTTTCGTATCCAGGATCAAACAGAGAAACTGAAGCCTTTGAGATGGTAACGGGTGAGATTTTTTTTTTTAATTGATAATCCATCAGTATTGTATCAGTAGTCTGGTAAATCAGTAAAGTATGCTTCAAGAGCATGGTCTCTAATGGCGGTGAAGGTATGGCTGGGTGGCTTCAGGTCGGCATACCCTAACACTTTTTCTCTGACGTCCTAGTGGATGCTGGGACTCCGTAAGGACCATGGGGAATAGCGGCTCCGCAGGAGACAGGGCACAAGAATAAAAGCTTTAGGATCAGGTGGTGTGCACTGGCTCCTCCCCCTATGACCCTCCTCCAAGCCTCAGTTAGATTTTTGTGCCCGAACGAGAAGGGTGCAGGCTAGGTGGCTCTCCTGAGCTGCTTAGAATAAAAGTGTATTTTAGGTTTTTTATTTTCAGTGAGTCCTGCTGGCAACAGGCTCACTGCATCGTGGGACTAAGGGGAGAAGAAACGGACTCACCTGCGTGCAGAGTGGATTGGGTTTCTTAGGCTACTGGACATTAGCTCCAGAGGGACGATCACAGGTTCAGCCTGGATGGGTCCCGGAGCCGCGCCGCCGGCCCCCTTACAGAGCCAGAAGAGCGAAGAGGTCCGGTGAAATCGGCGGCAGAAGACGATCCTGTCTTCAGACTAAGGTAGCGCACAGCACCGCAGCTGTGCGCCATTGCTCTCAGCACACTTCACACTCCAGTCACTGAGGGTGCAGGGCGCTGGGGGGGAGCGCCCTGAGACGCAATATAAACAGATAATACCTTAGGTTGGCAAAAGAATACATCACATATAGCTCTTGGGCTATATGGATGTATTTTAACCCCTGCCATTTTTACAGAAAAAGCGGGAGATAAGGACGTCGTGAAGGGGCGGAGCCCATCTCCTCAGCACACAAGCGCCATTTTCCCTCACAGCTCCGCTGGAAGGACGGCTCCCTGACTCTCCCCTGCAGACTTGCTACAGAATCAGGGTAAAAAAGAGAAGGGGGGGCACTATTGGCAGCTAAAAATTATATAAACAGCAGCTATAAGGGAATAACACTTATATAAGGTTATCCCTGTATATATATATAGCGCTTGGTGTGTGCTGGCAGACTCTCCCTCTGTCTCTCCAAAGGGCTAGTGGGGTCCTGTCCTCTATCAGAGCATTCCCGGTGTGTGTGCTGTGTGTCGGTACGTGTGTGTCGACACGTATGAGGAGGAAAATGATGTGGAGGCGGAGCAATTGCCTGGGTTAGTGATGTCACCCCCTAGGGAGTCGACACCTGACTGGATGATCGTATTTAAAGAATTAAGTGATAATGTCAGCACTTTGCAAAGAACGGTTGATGACATGAGACAGCCGGCAAATCAATTAGTGCCTGTCCAGGCGTCTCAGACACCGTCAGGGGCCCTAAAACGCCCGTTACCTCAGTGGGTCGACACAGACCCAGACACAGATACTGAGTCTAGTGTCGACGGTGAGGAGACAAACGTAATGTCCAGTAGGGCCACACGTTACATGATCACGGCAATGAAGGAGGCATTGAACATTTCTGACACTACAAGTACCACAAAGAAGGGTATTATGTGGGGTGTGAAAAAACTACCAATAAGTTTTTCCTGAGTCAGATGAGTTAAATGAGGTGTGTGATAAAGCGTGGGTTTCCCCCGACAAAAAAACTGCTAATTTCTAAAAAATTATTGGCACTATATCCTTTCCCGTCAGAGGTTAGGACGCGTTGGGAAACACCCCCTAGGGTAGATAAGGCGCTCACACGTTTATCTAAACAAGTAGCGTTACCGTCTCCTGATACGGCCACCCTCAAAGAACCAGCAGATAGAAGGCTGGAAAATATCCTTAAAAGTATAAACACACATACTGGTGTTATACTGCGACCAGCAATCGCTTCAGCCTGGATGTGCAGTGCTGGAGTCGCGTGGTCGGATTCCCTGACTGAAAATATTGATACCCTGGATAGGGACAATAATAAGAATTTACTTACCGATAATTCTATTTCTCGGAGTCCGTAGTGGATGCTGGGGTTCCTGAAAGGACCATGGGGAATAGCGGCTCCGCAGGAGACAGGGCACAAAAAAGTAAAGCTTTACTAGGTCAGGTGGTGTGCACTGGCTCCTCCCCCTATGACCCTCCTCCAGACTCCAGTTAGGTACTGTGCCCGGACGAGCATACACAATAAGGGAGGCATTTTGAATCCCGGGTAAGACTCATACCAGCCACACCAATCACACCGTACAACTTGTGATCTAAACCCAGTTAACAGTATGACAACAGAAAGGGCCTCTTAAAGATGGCTCCTTAACAATAACCCGAATTAGTTAACAATAACTATGTACAAGTATTGCAGATAATCCGCACTTGGGATGGGCGCCCAGCATCCACTACGGACTCCGAGAAATAGAATTATCGGTAAGTAAATTCTTATTTTCTCTATCGTCCTAAGTGGATGCTGGGGTTCCTGAAAGGACCATGGGGATTATACCAAAGCTCCCAAACGGGCGGGAGAGTGCGGATGACTCTGCAGCACCGAATGAGAGAACTCCAGGTCCTCCTTTGCCAGGGTATCAAATTTGTAAAATTTTACAAACGTGTTCTCCCCCGACCACGTAGCTGCTCGGCAGAGTTGTAATGCCGAGACCCCTCGGGCAGCCGCCCAAGATGAGCCCACCTTCCTTGTGGAGTGGGCTTTTACAGTTTTAGGCTGTGGCAGGCCTGCCACAGAATGTGCAAGTTGAATTGTGTTACAAATCCAACGAGCAATCGACTGCTTAGAAGCAGGTGCGCCCAACTTGTTGGGTGCATACAATATAAACAGCGAGTCAGATTTTCTGACTCCAGCCGTCCTTGCAATGTATATTTTTAAGGCTCTGACAACGTCCAACAACTTGGAGTCCTCCAAGTCGCTAGTGGCCGCAGGCACCACAATAGGTTGGTTCAGATGAAATGCTGATACCACTTTAGGGAGAAAATGCGGACGAGTCCGCAGTTCTGCCCTATCCGAATGGAAGATTAGATAAGGACTTTTATAAGATAAAGCCGCCAATTCAGATACTCTCCTGGCAGAGGCCAGGGCTAGTAACATAGTCACTTTCAATGTGAGATATTTCAAATCCACCTTTTTCAATGGTTCAAACCAATGGGATTTGAGGAAATCTAAAACTACATTTAGATCCCACGGTGCCACCGGAGGCACCACAGGAGGCTGTATATGCAGTACTCCCTTGACAAAAGTCTGGACCTCAGGGACAGAGGCCAATTCTTTTTGGAAGAATATTGACAGGGCCGAAATTTGAACCTTAATGGATCCCAATTTGAGACCCATAGATAATCCTGATTGCAGGAAATGTAGGAAACGACCCAGTTGGAATTCCTCCGTCGGAACCCTCCGATCCTCGCACCACGCTACATATTTTCGCCAAATGCGGTGATAATGTTTCACGGTGACTTCCTTCCGTGCCTTAATCAAGGTAGGAATGACTTCTTCTGGAATGCCTTTCCCTTTTAGGATCTGGCGTTCAACCGCCATGCCGTCAAACGCAGCCGCGGTAAGTCTTGAAAAAGACAGGGACCCTGCTGTAGCAGGTCCCTTCTCAGAGGTAGAGGCCACGGTTCGTCCGTGAGCATCTCTTGAAGTTCCGGATACCAAGTCCTTCTCGGCCAATCCGGAACCACTAGTATTGTTCTTACTCTTCTTTGCCGTATGATCTTCAATACCTTTGGTATGAGCGGCAGAGGAGGAAACACATACACTGACTGGTACACCCAAGGAGTTACCAGTGCGTCCACAGCTATTGCCTGTGGATCTCTTGACCTGGCGCAATATTTGTCCAGTTTCTTGTTGAGGCGAGACGCCATCATGTCTACAATTGGTCTTTCCCAACGGTCTATTAACATGTTGAAGACTTCTGGATGTAGACCCCACTCTCCCGGATGAAGATCGTGTCTGCTGAGGAAGTCTGCTTCCCAGTTGTCCACGCCCGGGATGAACACTGCTGACAGTGCTATCACGTGATTCTCCGCCCAGCGAAGAATCTTGGCAGCTTCTGCCATTGCACTCCTGCTTCTTGTGCCGCCCTGCCTGTTTACATGGGCGACCGCCGTGATGTTGTCCGACTGAATCAACACCGGCTTTCCTTGCAGGAGAAGTTCCGCCTGGCTTAGAGCATTGTAGATTGCTCTTAGTTCCAGAATGTTTATGTGAAGAGACTTTTCCAGACTCGTCCATACTCCCTGGAAGTTTCTTCCTTGTGTGACTGCTCCCCAGCCTCTCAGGCTGGCGTCCGTGGTCACCAGGATCCAATCCTGAATGCCGAATCTGCGGCCTTCTAATAGGTGAGCCTTCTGCAACCACCACAGAAGTGACACCCTTGTCTTTGGTGACAGGGTTATTCGCAGGTGCATCTGCAGATGCGACCCTGACCATTTGTCCAACAGATCCCTTTGGAATATTCTTGCATGGAATCTGCCGAATGGAATTGCTTCGTAAGAAGCCACCATTTTTCCCAGGACTCTTGTGCATTGATGTACTGACACTTTTCCTGGTTTTAGGAGGTTCCTGACCAGATCGGATAACTCCTTGGCTTTTTCCTCTGGAAGGAAAACCTTTTTCTGAACCGTGTCCAGAATCATTCCTAGGAACAGCAGACGAGTTGTCGGGATTAAATGGGATTTTGGAATATTCAGAATCCACCCGTGTTGTCTTAGCACCTCTTGAGATAGTGCTAAAGCTGTCTCCAGCTGTTCTCTGGACCTTGCCCTTATTAGGAGATCGTCCAAGTATGGGATAACTAATACGCCTTTTCTTCGAAGAAGAATCATCATCTCGGCCATTACCTTGGTAAAGACCCGAGGCGCCGTGGACAATCCGAACGGCAGCGTCTGAAACTGATAGTGACAGTTTTGAACAATGAACCTGAGGTACCCCTGGTGTGCGGGGTAAATCGGAACGTGTAGATACGCATCCTTGATGTCCAAGGATACCATAAAGTCCCCTTCTTCCAGGTTCGCTATCACTGCTCTGAGTGACTCCATCTTGAACTTGAACTTTTTTATGTAGAGGTTCAAGGACTTCAGATTTAGAATAGGCCTTACCGAGCCATCCGGCTTCGGTACCACAAATAGAGTGGAATAATACCCCTTTCCTTGTTGTAATAGGGGTACTTTGACTATCACCTGCTGAGCGTACAGCTTGTGAATGGCTTCCAACACCCTCTCCCTTTCGGAAGAGACGGTTGGTAAGGCAGACTTCAGGAAACGATGAGGAGGATCCGTCTCTAATTCCAACCTGTACCCCTGAGATATTATCTGCAGGATCCAGGGGTCTACCTGCGAGTGAGCCCACTGCGCGCTGTAATTTTTGAGACGGCCCCCCACTGTCCCCGAGTCCGCTTGAGAGGCCCCAGCGTCATGCTGAGGTTTTTGCAGGAGCCGGGGAGGGCTTCTGTTCCTGGGAAGGAGCTGCCTGTTGGTGTCTCTTCCCTCTTCCTCTGCCTCGTGGCAGGTACGACAAGCCCTTTGCTCTCTTATTTTTGTAGGAGCGAAAAGGCTGCGGTTGAAAGGTCGGTGCCTTTCTCTGTTGGGGAGTGACTTGAGGTAAAAAAGTGGATTTCCCGGCAGTAGCCGTGGCCACCAAGTCTGATAGACCAACTCCAAATAACTCCTCCCCTTTATACGGCAAAACCTCCATGTGACGTTTTGAATCCGCATCGCCTGTCCACTGTCGTGTCCATAAGGCTCTTCTGGCTGAAATGGACATAGCACTCACCCGAGATGCCAGTGTGCAAATATCCCTCTGTGCATCACGCATATAGATAAATGCATCCTTTATTTGTTCTAACGACAGTAAAACATTGTCCCTATCTAGGGTATCAATATTTTCAATCAGGGATTCTGACCAAACTACTCCAGCACTGCACATCCAGGCAGTTGCTATAGCTGGTCGTAGTATAACACCTGCATGTGTGTATATATTCTTTTGAATAACTTCCATCTTTCTATCTGATGGATCCTTAAGTGCGGCCGTCTCAGGAGAGGGTAACGCCACTTGTTTGGATAAGCGTGTGAGCGCCTTGTCCACCTTAGGGGGTGTTTCCCAGCGCGCCCTAACCTCTGGCGGGAAAGGGTATAATGCCAATAACTTTTTTGAAATTATCAACTTTTTATCAGGAGCAACCCACGCTTCATCACACACGTCATTTAATTTTTCTGATTCAGGAAAAACTGTTTGTAGTTTTTTCACACCATACATAATACCCTGTTTTACGGTATCTGTAGTATCAGCTAAATGTAACGTCTCCTTCATTGCCAAAATCATATAACGTGTGGCCCTACTGGAAAATACGTTTGAATTTCTACCGTCGTCACTGGAATCAGTGCCCGTGTCTGGGTCTGTGTCGACCGACTGAGGCAAAGGGCGTTTTACAGCCCCTGACGGTGTTTGAGGCGCCTGGACAGGCATTAATTGATTGTCCGGCCGCCTCATGTCCTCAACTGACTGTTTAAGGGAAGATAAACCATCACGTAATTCCACAAATAAAGGCATCCATTCTGGTGTCGACCCCCTGGGGGGTGACATCTGCATATTTGGCAATTGCTCCGCCTCCACACCAATATCGTCCTCATACATGTCGACACCACGTACCGACACACACCGCAAACTCACAGGGAATGCTCTAATGAAGACAGGACCCACTAGCCCTTTTGGGGAGACAGAGGGAGAGTCTGCCAGCACACACCACAAAGCGCTATATATACAAGGGATATCCTTATATTAAGTGCTCCCTTATAGCTGCTTTAATATATATATATATAGCCATTAATGTGCCCCCCCTCTCTGTTTTACCCTGTTTCTGTAGTGCAGTGCAGGGGAGAGACCTGGGAGCCGTTCTGACCAGCGGAGCTGTGACAGAAAATGGCGCCGTGTGCTGAGGAGATAGGCCCCGCCCCTTTTTCGGCGGGTTCTTCTCCCGCTATTTTTCCAGTCAGGCAGGGGTTAAATATCTCCATATAGCCCCTATGGGCTATATGTGAGGTATTTTTAGCCTTGTATAAGGTTTATATTTGCCTCTCAGAGCGCCCCCCCCCAGCGCTCTGCACCCTCAGTGACTGCCCAGTGAAGTGTGCTGAGAGGAAAATGGCGCACAGCTGCAGTGCTGTGCGCTACCTTATGAAGACTGAGGAGTCTTCAGCCGCCGTTTTCCGGACCTCTTCACGCTTCAGCATCTGCAAGGGGGTCGGCGGCGCGGCTCCGGGACCGGACTCCACGGCTGGGCCTGTGTTCGATCCCTCTGGAGCTAATGGTGTCCAGTAGCCAAGCAGCAAATCCACTCTGCATGCAGGTGAGTTTACTACTTTCCCCCTAAGTCCCACGTTGCAGTGATCCTGTTGCCAGCAGGACTCACTGTAAAGAAAAAAAACCTAAACTAAACTTTCTCTAAGCAGCTCTTTAGGAGAGCCACCTAGA
The DNA here is from genome assembly GCF_028390025.1 of Pseudophryne corroboree. Taxonomy (NCBI): domain Eukaryota; kingdom Metazoa; phylum Chordata; class Amphibia; order Anura; family Myobatrachidae; genus Pseudophryne; species Pseudophryne corroboree. Next base: position 74,518,660 of record NC_086455.1, on the reverse strand, counting down.
TTGCACCCTTCTCGTTCGGGCACAAAATCTAACTGGAGTCTGGAGGAGGGTCATAGGGGGAGGAGCCAGTGCACACCACCTGACCTAGTAAAGCTTTACTTTTTTGTGCCCTGTCTCCTGCGGAGCCGCTATTCCCCATGGTCCTTTCAGGAACCCCAGCATCCACTTAGGACGATAGAGAAATACTGTTAACTATAGAGCATTTGAAGGATGCATTACTATATATGCGTGATGCACAGAGGGATATTTGCACCCTGGCATCAAGAGTAAGTGCTATATCCATTTCTGCCAGAAGAGCGTTATGGACGCGACAGTGGTCAGGCGATGCGGATTTCAAACGACATATGGAAGTATTGCCGTATAAAGGGGAGGAGTTATTTGGGGCTGGTCTATCGGACCTGGTGGCCACGGCAACGGCTGGAAAATCCACCTTTTTACCCCAGGTCACTTCACATCAGCAGAAAAAGACACCGTCTTTTCAAACTCAGTCCTTTCGTTCCCATAAGTACAAGCGAGCTAAAGGCCATTCCTTTCTGCCCCGGGGCAGAGGAAGGGGAAAAAGACTGCACCATGCAGCCGCTTCCCAGGAGCAGAAGCCCTCCCCTGCTTCTGCCAAGTCTTCAGCATGACGCTGGGGCTTTACAAGCAGACTCAGACATGGTGGGGGCCCGTCTCAAGAATTTCAACGCGCAGTGGGCTCACTCGCAAGTGGACCCCTGGATTCTACAGGTAGTATCGCAGGGGTACAAACTGGAATTCGAGGCGTTTCCCCCTCGCCGGTTCCTGAAGTCTGCTCTACCAAAGTCTCCCTCCGACAGGGAGGCGGTATTGGAAGCCATTCACAAGCTGTATTCCCAGCAGGTGATAATCAAGGTACCCCTCCTACAACAGGGAAAGGGGTATTATTCCACGCTGTTTGTGGTACCGAAGCCGGACGGCTCGGTGAGACCAATTTTAAATCTGAAATCCTTGAACACGTACATAAAGAGGTTCAAATTCAAGATGGAATCACTCAGAGCGGTGATAGCAAACCTGGAACCAAGGGTACCTCAGGTTTGTAGTACAAAACTGTCATTATCAGTTTCAGACGCTGCCGTTTGGGTTGTCCACGGCACCTCGGGTCTTTACCAAGGTAATGGCCGAAAATAAGAATTTACTTACCGATAATTCTATTTCTCATAGTCAGTAGTGGATGCTGGGGACTCCGTCAGGACCATGGGGAATAGCGGGCTCCGCAGGAGACAGGGCACATCTAAAAAGCCTTTTTAGGTCACATGGTGTGTACTGGCTCCTCCCCCTATGACCCTCCTCCAAGCCTCAGTTAGGTTTTTGTGCCCGTCCGAGAGGGTGCAATCTAGGTGGCTCTCTTAAAGAGCTAGTTAGAAAAGTTTTTTTTTTTTAGGTTTCTAATCAGTGTCTCCTGCTGGCGACAGGAGCACTGCAACGAGGGACTTAGGGGAGAGACTTGCAACTCACCTGCCTGCAGGAGGATTGAAGTCTTAGGCTACTGGACACTGAGCTCCAGAGGGAGTCGGAACACAGGTCAGCCTGGGGTTCGTCCCGGAGCCGCGCCGCCGATCCCCCTTACAGACGCTGAAGAACGGCAGAACGGAGGTCCGGAAACAGGCGGCAGAAGACTTCAGTCTTCATAGAGGTAGCGCACAGCACTGCAGCTGTGCGCCATTGTTGCTACACGGCTCACGGATCTTGGTCACGGAGGGTGCAGGGCGCTGCTGGGGGCGCCCTGGGCAGCAATATAGAGTACCTTAGAGGCAAATAAATACATCACATATAGCCATTAAGGCTATATGTATGTATTTAACCCAGGCCAGTTTATTAGAAAAACCGGGAGAAAAGCCCGCCGAAAAAGGGGCGGAGCTTATTCTCCTCAGCACTCGGCGCCATTTTCCTGCACGGCTCCGCTGGTGAGGAAGGCTCCCACGACTCTCCCCTGCACTGCACTACAGAAACAGGGTAACAAAGAGAGGGGGGGCATAAATTGGCGATATAATTATATATTGAGAGCGCATATATAGAAACAGCACCTTCTAGGGTTGTTATATACAGTATAGCGCTTTTGGTGTGTGCTGGCAAACTCTCCCTCTGTCTCCCCAAAGGGCTAGGAGGGTCCTGTCTTCAATAGAGCATTCACTGTGTGGCTGCTGTGTGTGTCGGTACGTGTGTGTCGACATGTATGAGGACGAACAGTATGATAACAAAACGAAGTAGCCTCTGAAAAGATGGCTCACAACAACAGTAATAACCCGATTTTGTAACAATAACTATGTACAAGCATTGCAGACAATCCGCACTTGGGATGGGCGCCCAGCATCCACTACGGACTATGAGAAATAGAATTATCGGTAAGTAAATTCTTATTTTCTCTAACGTCCTAGTGGATGCTGGGGACTCCGTCAGGACCATGGGGATTATACCAAAGCTCCCAAACGGGCGGGAGAGTGCGGATGACTCTGCAGCACCGAATGAGAAAACTCCAGGTCCTCTGTAGCCAGAGTATCAAATTTGTAAAATTTTACAAACGTGTTCTCCCCTGACCACGTAGCTGCTCGGCAAAGTTGTAATGCCGAGACTCCTCGGGCAGCCGCCCAAGATGAGCCCACCTTCCTTGTGGAGTGGGCCTTTACAGATTTAGGCTGTGGCACGCCTGCCACAGAATGTGCAAGTTGGATTGTGCTACAGATCCAACGTGCAATCGTCTGTTTAGACGCAGGAGCACCCATCTTGTTGGGTGCATACAATGTAAACAACGAGTCAGTTTTTCTGACTCCAGCTGTCCTTGAAATATATATTTTTAATGCTCTGACAACGTCCAGTAACTTGGAGTCCTCCAAGTCGCTAGTAGCCGCAGGCACCACAATAGGCTGGTTTAAGTGAAATGCCGAAACCACCTTAGGGAGAAATTGAGGACGCGTCCTCAATTCTGCCCTGTCCGAATGGAATATCAGATATGGGCTCTTGTATGACAAAGCTGCCAACTCTGAAACTCTCCTGGCAGAAGCCAGGGCCAACAGCATGGTTACCTTCCATGTAAGGTATTTTAATTCTACCGATTTTAACGGCTCAAACCAATGAGATATGAGAAAATTTAGAACCACGTTCAAATCCCACGGTGCCACTGGAGGCACTATTGGGGGTTGTATATGTAGTACACCTTTGACAAAAGTTTGTACTTCAGGCACTGACGCCCTTCTGGAAGAAAATTGATAAGGCCGAAATTTGAACTTTAATAGACCCCAATTTTAGGCCCATAGACAATCCTGCTTGCAGGAAATGTAAGAATCGACCCAATTGAAATTCTTCCGTTGGAGCCTTCTTGGCCTCACACCACGCAACATATTTTCGCCAAATGCGGTGATAATGTTGTACAGTCACTTCCTTCCTAGCCTTAATCAAGGTAGGAATAACTTCCTCTGGAATGCCCTTTTCTTTTAGAATCCGGCGTTCAACCGCCATGCCGTCAAACGCAGACGCGGTAAGTCTTGGAACATACAAGGTCCCTGCTGAAGCAGATCCCTTCTCAGAGGTAGAGGCCACGGATCCTCCGTGAGCATCTCTTGAAGTTCCGGATACCAAGTTCTCCTTGGCCAGTCCGGAGCCACCAGTATCGTTCTTACTCCTCTTTTCCGTATAATTCTCAGCACCTTTGGTATGAGAGGCAGAGGAGGGAACACATACACTGATTGGTACACCCACGGTGTTACCAGAGCGTCCACAGCTATTGCCTGAGGGTCTCTTGACCTGGCGCAATACCTGTCCAATTTTTTGTTGAGGCGAGACGCCATCATGTCTACCTTTGGTTTTTCCCAACGGTTCACAATCATGTGGAAAACTTCTGGATGAAGTCCCCACTCTCCCGGGTGAAGGTCGTGTCTGCTGAGGAAATCTGCTTCCCAGTTGTCCACTCCCGGGATGAACACTGCTGACAGTGCTATGACATGATTCTCCGCCCAGCGCAGAATCCTTGCCGCTTCTGCCATTGCACTCCTGCTTCTCGTGCCGCCTTGTCGGTTTACGTGGGCGACTGCCGTGATGTTGTCGGACTGGATCAACACCGGCTGACCCTGAAGCAGCGGTTTTGCCAGACTTAGAGCATTGTAGATCGCTCTTAGCTCCAGTATATTTATGTGAAGAGACGTCTCCAGGTTTGACCACACGCCCTGGAAGTTTCTTCCCTTTGTGACTGCTCCCCAACCTCGTAGGCTGGCATCCGTAGTCACCAGGACCCAGTCCTGTATGCCGAATCTGCGGCCCACTAACAGATGGGCAGTCTGCAGCCACCACAGGAGAGACAACCTTGTTCTTGGTGACAGTGCTATCCGCTGATGCATGTGCAGATGCGATCCGGACCATTTGTCCAGCAGATCCCACTGAAATGTCCGTGCATGGAATCTGCCGAATGGAATCGCTTCGTACGAAGCCACCATCTTTCCCAGGACTCTTGTGCATTGATGTACTGACACCGTTCCTGGTTTTAGGAGGTTCCTGACAAGTTCGGATAACTCCCTTGCTTTCTCCTCCGGGAGAAACACCTTTTTCTGAACCGTGTCCAGAATCATTCCCAGGAACAGCAGACGAGTTGTCGGGGTCAATTGAGATTTTGGAAGATTCAGAATCCACCCGTGTTGCTGGAGCACTACCTGGGTTAGTGCTACACCGACTTCCAGCTGTTCTCTGGACTTTGCCCTTATCAGGAGATCGTCCAAGTAAGGGATAATTAATACGCCTTTTCTTCGTAGAAGAACCATCATTTCGGTCATTACCTTGGTAAAGACCCGAGGGGCCGTAGACAAACCAAACGGCATCGTTTGAAACTGATAATGACAGTCTTGTATCACGAACCTGAGATACCCTTGGTGTGAGGGGTAAATTGGGACATGCAGATAAGCATCCTTTATGTCCAGGGACACCATGAAGTCCCCTTCTTCCAGATTCGCTATCACTGCTCTGAGTGACTCCATCTTGAACTTGAATTTCTGTATGTACAGGTTCAAGGATTTCAGATTTAGAATAGGTCTTACCGAACCGTCCGGCTTCGGTACCACAAATAGTGTGGAATAATACCCCTTTCCCTGTTGTAGGAGGGGTACCTTGACTATCACCTGCTGAGAATACAGCTTGTGAATGGCTTCCAAAACCGACGTCCTTTCTGAGGGAGACGTTGGTAAAGCAGACTTTAGGAACCGGCGAGGGGGAAACCTTTCGAACTCCAGCATGTAACCCTGAGATATTATCTGCAGGACCCACGGGTCCACTTGTGAGTGAGCCCATTGATTGCTGAAAATCTTGAGTCGACCCCCCACCGTTCCTGGGTCCGCTTGTAAAGCCCCAGCGTCATGCTGATGGCTTTGTAGAAGCCGGGGCGGGCTTCTGTTCCTGGGCAGGGGCTGCGTGCTGCCCTTTCTTACCCTTTCCTCTGCCTCTCGGCAGATAAGACTGTCCTTTTGGTCGCTTTTTATAGGAGCGAAAGGACTGCGGCTGAAAAGACGGTGTCTTTTTCTGTTGTGAAGGGGTCTGAGGTAAAAAGGTGGATTTGCCGGCAGTTGCCGTGGTCACCAGGTCCGAAAGACCGACCCCAAACAATTCCTCTCCTTTATATGGCAATACTTCCATATGCCTCTTGGAATCCGCATCACCTGACCACTGTCGCGTCCATAAACTTCTTCTAGCAGATATGGACATCGCGCTTACTCTTGATGCTAGAGTACAAACATCCCTCTGAGCATCTCGCATATAAAGAAAAGCATCCTTTAATTGCTCTAGAGTCAATAAAATACTGTCCCTATCCAGGGTCTCAATATTTTCAGTCAGAGAATCCAACCACACTACCCCAGCACTGCACATCCAGGCTGAGGCTATTGCCGGTCGCAGTATAACACCCGTATGTGTGTATATACTCTTCAGTGTAGTTTCCAGCCTCCTATCTGCTGGATCCTTGAGGGCGGCCGTATCAGGAGACGGCAACGCCACTTGCTTTGATAAACGTGTGAGCGCCTTATCCACCTTAGGGGGTGATTCCCAGCGCGCCCTAACCTCTGGTGGGAAAGGGTATAATGCCAACAACTTCTTTGAAATTAGCATTTTTCTATCGGGGGTAACCCACGCTTCATCACACACATCATTCAATTCCTCTGATTCTGGGAAAAATACAGGTAGTTTTTTCACCCCCCACATAATACCCCTTTTTGAGGTACCAGTAGTATCAGAAAGCTGCAAAGCCTCCTTCATTGCCGTGATCATATAACGTGTGGCCCTATTGGAAAATACGTTTACTTCCTCACCGTCGACACTAGATTCATCTGTGTCGGTACCCGTGTCGACTGACTGAGGTAAGGGACGTTTTACAGCCCCTGACGGTGTCTGAGATGCCTGAACCGGTACTAACTGGTTTGCCGGGCGTCTCATTTCGTCAACTGACTTTTGTAATGTGCTGACATTATCACGTAATTCCATAACCAAAGCCATCCATTCCGGTGTCGACTCCCTAGGGGGTGACATTACCATCATCGGCAATTGCTCTGCCTCCACACCAACTTCGTCCTCATACATGTCGACACACACGTACCGACACACACAGCAGCCACACAGTGAATGCTCTATTGAAGACAGGACCCTCCTAGCCCTTTGGGGAGACAGAGGGAGAGTTTGCCAGCACACACCAAAAGCGCTATACTGTATATAACAACCCTAGAAGGTGTTGTTTCTATATATGCGCTCTCAATATATAATTATATCGCCAATTTATGCCCCCCCTCTCTTTGTTACCCTGTTTCTGTAGTGCAGTGCAGGGGAGAGTCGTGGGAGCCTTCCTCACCAGCGGAGCCGTGCAGGAAAATGGCGCCGAGTGCTGAGGAGAATAAGCTCCGCCCCTTTTTCGGCGGGCTTTTCTCCCGGTTTTTCTAATAAACTGGCCTGGGTTAAATACATACATATAGCCTTAATGGCTATATGTGATGTATTTATTTGCCTCTAAGGTACTCTATATTGCTGCCCAGGGCGCCCCCAGCAGCGCCCTGCACCCTCCGTGACCAAGATCCGTGAGCCGTGTAGCAACAATGGCGCACAGCTGCAGTGCTGTGCGCTACCTCTATGAAGACTGAAGTCTTCTGCCGCCTGTTTCCGGACCTCCGTTCTGCCGTTCTTCAGCGTCTGTAAGGGGGATCGGCGGCGCGGCTCCGGGACGAACCCCAGGCTGACCTGTGTTCCGACTCCCTCTGGAGCTCAGTGTCCAGTAGCCTAAGACTTCAATCCTCCTGCAGGCAGGTGAGTTGCAAGTCTCTCCCCTAAGTCCCTCGTTGCAGTGCTCCTGTCGCCAGCAGGAGACACTGATTAGAAACCTAAAAAAAAAAAACTTTTCTAACTAGCTCTTTAAGAGAGCCACCTAGATTGCACCCTCTCGGACGGGCACAAAAACCTAACTGAGGCTTGGAGGAGGGTCATAGGGGGAGGAGCCAGTACACACCATGTGACCTAAAAAGGCTTTTTAGATGTGCCCTGTCTCCTGCGGAGCCCGCTATTCCCCATGGTCCTGACGGAGTCCCCAGCATCCACTAGGACGTTAGAGAAATGATGATTCTTCTTCGAAGAAAAGGCATCTTAATTATCCCTTACTTGGACGATCTCCTGATAAGGGCAAGGTCCAGGGAACAGTTAGAAGTCGGAGTAGCACTATCTCAGGTAGTGTTACGTCAGCACGGGTGGATCCTAAATATTCCAAAATCGCAGCTGATTCCAACGACACGTCTACTGTTCCTAGGAATGATTCTGGATACAGTCCAGAAAAAGGTGTTTCTTCCGGAGGAGAAGGCCAGGGAGTTATCCGAGCTAGTCAGGAACCTCCTAAAACCAGGCCAGGTGTCAGTGCATCAGTACACGAGGGTCCTGGGAAAAATGGTGGCTTCTTACGAAGCGATTCCATTCGGAAGATTCCATGCAAGAACTTTTCAGTGGGATCTACTGGACAAATGGTCCGGATCGCATCTTCAGATGCATCAGCGGATAACCCTGTCGCCAAGGACAAGGGTGTCTCTTCTGTGGTGGCTGCAGAGTGCTCATCTACTAGAGGGCCGCAGATTTGGCATTCAGGATTGGATCCTGGTGACCACGGATGCAAGCCTGAGAGGCTGGGGAGCAGTCACACAGGGAAGAAATTTCCAGGGCTTGTGGTCAAGCATGGAAGCATCTCTTCATATAAACATTCTGGAACTAAGGGCCATTTACAATGCCCTAAGTCAAGCGAAACCCCTGCTTCAGGGTCAGGCGGTATTGATCCAATCGGACAACATCACGTCAGTCGCCCACGTAAACAGACAGGGCGGCACGAGAAGCAGGAGGGCAATGGCAGAAGCTGCAAGGATTCTTCGCTGGGCGGAAAATCATGTGATAGCACTGTCAGCAGTGTTCATTCCGGGAGTGGACAACTGGGAAGCAGACTTCCTCAGCAGACACGACCTCCACCCGGGAGAGTGGGGACTTCACCCAGAAGTCTTCCACCTGATAGTAAACCGTTGGGAAGACCCAAAGGTGGACATGATGGCGTCCCGTCTAAACAAAAAACTAGACAGATATTGCGCCAGGTCAAGGGACCCTCAGGCAATAGCGGTGGACGCCCTGGTAACGCCGTGGGTGTACCAGTCAGTGTATGTGTTCCCTCCTCTGCCTCTCATACCAAAAGTACTGAGAATCATAAGAAGGAGAGGAGTAAGAACTATACTCGTGGTTCCGGATTGGCCAAGAAGGACTTGGTACCCGGAACTTCAAGAGATGCTCACGGACGAACCGTGGCCTCTACCTCTGAGAAAGGACCTGCTCCAGCAGGGGCCTTGTCTGTTCCAAGACTTACCGCGGCTGCGTTTGACGGCATGGCAGTTGAACGCCGGATCCTGAGGGAAAAAGGCATTCCAGATGAAGTCATCCCTACCCTGGTCAAGGCCAGGAAGGACGTAACCGCAAAACATTATCACCGCATTTGGCGAAAATATGTTGCGTGGTGTGAGGCCAAGAAGGCCCCTACAGAGGAATTTCAACTGGGTCGTTTCCTCCATTTCCTGCAAACAGGACTATCTATGGGCCTAAAATTAGGGTCCATTAAGGTTCAAATTTCGGCCCTGTCGATTTTCTTCCAGAAAGAACTGGCTTCGGTGCCTGAAGTTCAGACATTTGTAAAAGGGGTACTGCATATACGGCCTCCTTTTGTGCCTCCAGTGGCACCTTGGGATCTCAATGTTGTGTTGAATTTTCTAAAGTCACATTGGTTTGAACCACTCACCACTGTGGACTTCAAATATCTCACATGGAAGGTGACGATGCTGTTAGCCCTGGCTTCAGCCAGGCGTGTGTCAGAATTGGCGGCTTTATCATATAAAAGCCCTTACTTAATTTTTCACTCTGACAGGGCAGAATTGAGGACTCGTCCTCAATTTCTACCTAAGGTGGTTTCTGCATTTCACATGAACCAACCTATTGTGGTACCTGCGGCTACTAGGGACTTGGAGGACTCCAAATTGCTTGACGTTGTCAGGGCCCTGAAAATATATGTTTCCAGGACGGCTGGAGTCAGAAAATCTGACTCGCTGTTTATCCTGTATGCACCCAACAAGCTGGGTGCTCCTGCTTCTAAGCAGACGATTGCTCGTTGGATTTGTAGTACAATTCAGCTTGCACATTCTGTGGCAGGCCTGCCACAGCCAAAATCGGTAAAAGCCCATTCCACAAGGAAAGTGGGCTCATCTTGGGCGGCTGCCCGAGGGGTCTCGGCTTTACAACTTTGCCGAGCAGCTACTTGGTCAGGGGCAAACACGTTTGCAAAATTCTACAAATTTGATACCCTGGCTGAGGAGGACCTGGAGTTCTCTCATTCGGTGCTGCAGAGTCATCCGCACTCTCCCGCCCGTTTGGGAGCTTTGGTATAATCCCCATGGTCCTTACGGAGTCCCAGCATCCACTAGGACGTCAGAGAAAATAAGATTTTACTTACCGATAAATCTATTTCTCGTAGTCCGTAGTGGATGCTGGGCGCCCATCCCAAGTGCGGATTGTCTGCAATACTTGTATATAGTTATTGTTACAAAAATTCGGGTTATTATTGTTGTGAGCCATCTTTTCAGAGGCTCCTTTTCGTTTTATCATACTGTTAACTGGGTTCAGATCACAAGTTGTACGGTGTGATTGGTGTGGCTGGTATGAGTCTTACCCGGGATTCAATATCCTTCCTTATTATGTACGCTCGTCCGGGCACAGTATCCTAACTGAGGCTTGGAGGAGGGTCATAGGGGGAGGAGCCAGTGCACACCACCTGATCCTAAAGCTTTTATTCTTGTGCCCTGTCTCCTGCGGAGCCGCTATTCCCCATGGTCCTTACGGAGTCCCAGCATCCACTACGGACTACGAGAAATAGATTTATCGGTAAGTAAAATCTTATTATTAACACTTATGATTTTCCCTATCACTTTGTATATATTTTTGTATTATTTTTTAATCACACTTCACTTATATAGCACTTATGTGCTTCTTATTAACTTTCACCTGTGTGCTGACCTGGGGTAGCCGACCTGTGCCGACGTGATGGGGTCCTGCATCCCGGACCCATACCTAGTATTAGGGACCCCCAGTGACGGAGACGCCTTGCCGAACGGCCTGGGGGCTTAACCCTGTATCTGCAGATATATACGCAACTAAGATCTCCGTATTATCTGATTATTATGTAGTATTATTTCTCACTCAGTGTGCATTAGGGAACACAAATTGTTTTTTCTTACACAGAATTACCCCTCCCTTTTAGCACCTGAGTGACATCACAATCTGATTGAGCAGTTTGCCATTATGTGCTTTGATCAATAGATCATCAGATCATCAAAGCATAGTGCTACGGTGACACCAAGAGATCTGAGGTGACTGTCATCGCCTTGGTGAAGACACGGGGAGCCGAAGATAATCCTAACGGCAGCATCCAAATTTAATAATGTTCCTGTAAAATTACAAACCGTAGAAAAGCCTGATGCGATTTCCATATTGGGATGTGGAGATATGCGTCCTTGATGTCTACTGAGATCAGGTACTCCTTTGCTTCCAAGTTCGCAATTACTGATTGAATCGATTCCATCTTGAACGGATAAAACACTAGGGGCCAATGTAATAGAGTTGAGAAAGTGAGAGTTTCAGAAAGTGAGAGATTTGGTAAGGTTTTTCATTATTTTTTAAAGTGGCAATCATTTACACTGCAAAACCAGGTTGATCTTGCTGTCTAAATGATTGACACTTTAAAAAAAACAAACTACAAAACCTTACCAAATCTCTCACTCTATTACATTTGGCCCTAGGTATTGGTGTGAGGATTTCAGGTTTAGAAATGGCCTGACTGATCAGTCTAGTTTCGGTACCACAAAAAAGGTTGGAATAGAATCCCCACCCTATTTGATGTATTGGCATTAGTAACAAAACCTCAGATATGAAAAGGGACTGTATTGCCTCCTGTAATACAACTATTCTGTCCTGGGACACCTGCAGACCTGTTGTAAAGAATTGGTTTAGTGCTAGAGCTGAAAAATCTATTTTGTAGCCTTCCAACACTAACTGAAAAATCCAGGAGTCTGAGGAAGTCTGTTTCCAGACGTGTTGAAGTGTCTGCAGACGTCACCCACTTGTGGAGCCCCCAGGTGGGCCAGAAGACCGTCATGCCACCTGCTTTTCGGCAGGCTTGGCCTCTGGACGCTGCTCTGCCGTTTGCAGATTACCTTTTTCTTTACCAACTCTACCTTAAGTGTATGCGGGGTGGCAGGAATGCAGGGCCCGGAAGGACCCCCATAGCTTGGAAGATCCAAAAATTCAATTATTGGCCAAACAGAATTTCCCCTATAAATGGGAGAGCCTCCGCAGCCCATACTGACTTCATATTCGCGTGTCAGGAGCGTAGCCAGAGAACTCTGCGAACTGCCACAGCAAAAGAGGAAATTCTAGAACTGACCTGACCAATGTCTTCAGTGGCTCCTTCCAAATAAGCTGAGGACTCTCGGATATGTTCCACCAGAACTCAAAATTCTTCTGTTGGAGTACCAGAGTCTAAACCCTGTACCACCTGTGTTGCCCATTTTCTCACTGCTCTGTTCACCCAATCACTTACAAGCGCTGGTATGAGCAGGGATCCTGTGGCAGTGTATATGGACTTCAGAGTCGTCTCCAGCTTCCTTTCTGAAGAATCCTTGATCGAAGTCGCCCTTGGAACAGGAAGGGTTGTGGACACTCTGGACACGGACGTATCCATGAGCGTGGGAGTCTTCCATTTTTCAGTCTTAGAGGACTGAAAAGGGAAGGTAAAAAAATAATCTTTTGGGGACCTCGAAACGCTTGTCTGGTTGTTTCCATGCAGTTGCCAGATGATCATGAATGAAAATGGAAAAACAACAACAACTGAGTTTTGTTGTTTACCAAATACGTTGTATTCCTGAGTAATCAATGGTTCGACCCCATGAGAACTGGCCCCAGATTCTTGTAGCAGTTCCTCTTGATCTTTCACCCATTCCCCCTCCTCCTGTGGGAGGTCTTTGTCGTACGACTCATCTGACAGAAGCACAGTGGAGCGTGGATGCTTCTGTCTAACGGAAGGAAGTGGGAGAAGTGTATTAGCTAAACCCATAACATTTACAAGTCCCTCCACAGACTTAGCTAGGCCTGTTGCCCAGGGTGGTTCTGTCTTATGAGACTCAGCTAACTCTTCCAACAAATTAGCCATAGCTCCAGTAAGGACCAAGATCCAAGACGGGGAGGAAGAAGAATCCCCAGTATGCAATTAAATAGCTTCTGAGAAGCCTTAGTATGTGACCTGCTAGTTATTCTGTCAATCACGCTCACAGAAGAATTTATGGAAACTCAGAGGTGATGTAAAAGAGAGGGAGGCTCACACGGGTGTGGTTCATCAAAATCGACAGTATCTAGGTCGACAATGTTTAGGTCGACCACTATAAGTCGACATGGATGGAAGGTCAACAGGGTTTCTAGGTCGACATGTGGTAGGTCGACAGGTCTAAAGGTCGACATGAGGAATTTATTTTTTTTGTGGCGTTTTCTTCGTAAAGTGACCGGGAACCCCAATTAGTGCACCGTGTCCGCTCGCCATGCTTCGGGCAAGGTGCCTCGCTTCGCTCGCCATGCTTCGGGCAGATTACCGTTCCAATCGTAGTCCACGTGGTTCGTTAAGTATGAAAAAATTCAAAAAAAGAAAAAAATGTGAAAAACTCATGTTGACCTTTTGACCTGTCGACCTAGAAACCCTGTCGACCTTCCATCCATGTCGACCTAGTGACTGTCGACCTATAGTGGTCGACCTAAACATCGTCAACCTTCAGACCGGATCCCGGCTCACACAACCCTCTGCCAATATGGATCCCCTGCTCCACCAACCAGTGTTAACACCCAACTGTACTCACAGCCCTTGGCTTACAATTGGGATGACAGTTTGTGGCAGGAAGATCTCCTCAAGACTGCAGCTTGCCTGAAGCAGTGCTGAGTGCAATAGTAATAGGCTTCTGCCCCCTCATGCAATCAGTAGAGGGTTGCAATTTCTACATAGCAGTGTTAAATCCCTGCTGCAGGAGACTGAGTACCCTTTTTGGAACCACCAGGTTCATAAAAAGTCACCGTCTTAAATATGTGTTAGACACCGGATTAACCGGGATTTGAACCAGGTACCTTGTGCTTACTAGCTTGGACTGCGAAGCGCTGAGCCATGGTCTCTCCTTTTTTGTAATGACAGCTGCCGTACTAGCTTCCATATTCCACAGTGGGAACCTGACTAGGAAGGGTCCCCTGTCTGTACAGCTGCATAAAACCCTGGCTACGCTGCCGTGCCTGCAATAGGAAGGAGAGCAGCGGAACACTCGGGAAGTGTGCGGCCAAGTGTACTCAGAGTCTCCCCACTCCCCATCCGGGACGCAGTTTCATTGTGTATCTGGTGGCTGTCCGCTACTTGCAGTAGAGGCTGCAATTCCCCAAGTGGCGTTGCAGCTACTTTTAATAAGTGCTGCGATCCCATCTGATTGAAGGTCAGAGCATCAAATGCCCAAATCCTTCCTTATGTAATAAGTTGGGACAGGTCTGTGAGCTGAATAATAGAGATAACAATAAATAATAATAATAATAATAATAATAATAATAATAATAGTAATAATAATCTAACCTAATACTGGAGCATGGTGCAGTATGACCAGCTCCCAGGGCACATTTTTCTATCTGAGGGATTGATAGGTATTAAAGGGGAAGGAGCCTCACATTTAAAAAAAAACATTTCAAGTGCCCAGCTCCCACTAACCACACCTCTATACCCCAGTGTAATTACCTCCAGTGTCCTCTAGTGGATGAAAGAGAAATATTAATTTAATTATAAGGCAGTGGTTACCAAATTCTGTCCTCAAGGCACCCCAACAGTCCAGGTTTTAGGGCTATCCCTGCTTGTGCACAGATAATTAGTACCTTTGTATAATCAAACTAAGTCAAATGAGCATAAGCATGGATATACTTAAGAACTGGACTGCTCGGATGCCTTGAGGACCATGTTTGGGAGCTGCTGTTATAAGACATACACTTTAAGGCAGGCATGTCCAAACTGCGGCCCTCCAGCTGTTGTGAAACTACATATCCCAGCATGCCCTGATAGTTTTGCTGTTAGTGAATGCTAAAGCTGTGTGAGGGCATGCTGGGATGTGCACTTTCTCAACCCCTGGAGGGCCGCAGTTTGGACATGCCTGCTTTAAGGTCATCAGTAGATCTTAGAATCCAAACTTGAAGTACAGTGTCTTACAATGGACTTTTTGACTCAGAAGTTCACAACATGCGGCTCCCCAGCTGCCACACAACTTCACATCCCAACATGCCCTACATCCTAATAGCAAAACTGTGGCAGGGCATGCTGGTCTGTGCAGTTTCAAAGCAGCTGGAGGGCCGCATGTCGAATACCGGATGTAGTTATGAACCCGGCAGTCGTATCCCAGCAGTCAGCATACAAACGCTTGGATCCTGGCCACCAGAATGCCGGCAGGAGGCCCAGGACTATTCCCACTCGTGGGTGTTCACTACACCCATAGATTGGGAATAGAACCTGTGGCGAGCGCAGCAAGATACCAGTGAAACCTGTGTGTTTTTCGGCGACCGCAGACTCGTTTTTTTGCAGAAAAATGGGGCAGCTTTTGGGGATTTGGTTTCGCCTGCCTGAGGCAGGTGAAACAAGATCCCAGACAAGTCACGTCTCGTGCCGTCTTAACGGGCTAACTGGATAGCCCCCAGCGAGACAATTAGCCGTGGTAATTGACCACGGCTAATTGGATAACCCTCATTATCACTATAAAGCAGGCAGACAGACTGAGAAGATACACAACCAGAAAACAGTTACCGGGATTCCATGGAAAAAACAACATGGGGGGTCATTCCGAGTTGTTCGCTCGGTAAAAATCTTCGCATCGCAGCGATTTTCCGCCTAATGCGCAATGTCCGCACTGCGACTGCGCCAAGTAAATTTGCTATGCAGTTAGGATTTTTACTCACGGCTTTTTCATCGTTCTGGCGATCGTAATGTGATTGACAGGAAATGGGTGTTACTGGGCGGAAACAGGCCGTTTTATGGGCGTGTGGGGAAAAACGCTACCGTTTCCAGAAAAAACGCAGGAGTGGCCGGAGAAACAGAGGAGTGTCTGGGCGAACGCTGGGTGTGTTTGTGACGTCAAACCAGCAACGACAAGCAGTGAAATGATCGCAGATGCCGAGTAAGTCTGGAGCTACTCAGAAACTGCTACGAGGTGTGTAATCGCAATATTGCGAATACATCGTTCGCAATTTTAAGATGCTAAGATTCACTCCCAGTAGGCGGCGGCTTAGCATGAGCAAATCTGCAAAAATCCGCTTGCGAGCGAACAACTCGAATGACCCCCATGGTACAAACAGTGAAATCTGAACATCACAGTTCAACCTTTACCATCATAAGGTCTAACCCTTTATATTATATATGTTGGAAAATAAGAATTTACTTACCGATAATTCTATTTCTCGTAGTCCGTAGTGGATGCTGGGGACTCCGTCAGGACCATGGGGAATAGCGGCTCCGCAGGAGACAGGGCACAAAAGTAAAAGCTTTAGGATCAGGTGGTGTGCACTGGCTCCTCCCCCTATGACCCTCCTCCAAGCCTCAGTTAGGATACTGTGCCCGGACGAGCGTACACAATAAGGAAGGATTTTGAATCCCGGGTAAGACTCATACCAGCCACACCAATCACACTGTACAACCTGTGATCTGAACCCAGTTAACAGCATGATAACAGCGGAGCCTCTGAAAAGATGGCTCACAACAATAATAACCCGATTTTTGTAACAATAACTATATACAAGTATTGCAGACAATCCGCACTTGGGATGGGCGCCCAGCATCCACTACGGACTACGAGAAATAGAATTATCGGTAAGTAAATTCTTATTTTCTCTGACGTCCTAAGTGGATGCTGGGGACTCCGTCAGGACCATGGGGATTATACCAAAGCTCCCAAACGGGCGGGAGAGTGCGGATGACTCTGCAGCACCGAATGAGAGGACTCCAGGTCCTCCTCAGCCAGGGTGTGCCCCTGACCAAGTAGCAGCTCGGCAAAGTTGTAAAGCCGAGACCCCTCGGGCAGCCGCCCAAGATGAGCCCACCTTCCTTGTGGAATGGGCATTTACATATTTTGGCTGTGGCAGGCCTGCCACAGAATGTGCAAGCTGAATTGTACTACACATCCAACTAGCAATCGTCTGCTTAGAAGCAAGAGCACCCAGTTTTTTGGGTGCCTACAGGATAACAGCAAGTCAGTTTTCCTGACTCCAGCCGTCCTGGAAACCTATATTTTCAGGGCCCTGACAACATCTAGCAACTTGGAGTCCTCCAAGTCCCTAGTAGCCGCAGGTACCACAATAAGCTGGTGCAGGTGAAACGCTGACACCACCTTAGGGAGAAACTGGGGACGAGTCCGCAGCTCTGCCCTGTCCGAATGGACAATCAGATATGGGCTTTGTGAGACAAAGCCGCCAATTCTGACACTCGCCTGGCCGAGGCCAGGGCCAACAGCATGGTCACTTTCCATGTGAGATATTTCAAATCCACAGATTTGAGCGGTTTAAACCAATGTGATTTGAGGAATCCCAGAACTACGTTGAGATCCCACAGTGCCACTGGAGGCACAAAAGGGGGTTGTATATGCAGTACTCCCTTGACAAACTTCTGGACTTCAGGAACTGAAGCCAATTTTTTCTGGAAGAAAATTGACAGGGCCGAAATTTGAACCTTAATGGACCCCAATTTGAGGCCCATAGACACTCCTGTTTGCAGGAAATGCAGGAATCGACCGAGTTGAAATTTCTTCGTGGGGCCTTCCTGGCCTCACACCACGCAACATATTTTCGCCACATGTGGTGATAATGTTGTGCGGTCACCTCCTTCCTGGCTTTGACCAGGGTAGGAATGACCTCTTCCGGAATGCCTTTTTCCCTTAGGATCCGGCGTTCCACCGCCATGCCGTCAAACGCAGCCGCGGTAAGTCTTGGAACAGACATGGTACTTGCTGAAGCAAGTCCCTTCTTAGCGGCAGAGGCCATGAGTCCTCTGTGAGCATTTCTTGAAGTTCCGGGTACCAAGTCCTTCTTGGCCAATCCGGAGCCACGAGTATAGTTCTTACTCCTCTACGTCTTATAATTCTCAGTACCTTGGGTATGAGAAGCAGAGGAGGGAACACATACACCGACTGGTACACCCACGGTGTTACCAGAACGTCCACAGCTATTGCCTGAGGGTCTCTTGACCTGGCGCAATACCTGTCCAGTTTTTTGTTCAGGCGGGACGCCATCATGTCCACCTTTGGTCTTTCCCAACGGTTCACAATCATGTGGAAAACTTCCCGATGAAGTCCCCACTCTCCCGGGTGGAGGTCGTGCCTGCTGAGGAAGTCTGCTTCCCAGTTGTCCACTCCCGGAATGAACACTGCTGACAGTGTTATCACATGATTTTCCGCCCAGCGAAGAATCCTTGCAGTTTCTGCCATTGCCCTCCTGCTTCTTGTGCCGCCCTGTCTGTTTACGTGGGCGACTGCCGTGATGTTGTCCCACTGGATCAATACCGGCTGACCTTGAAGCAGAGGTCTTGCTAAGCTTAGAGCATTGTTAATTGCCCTTAGCTCCAGTATATTTATGTGGAGAGAAGTCTCCAGACTATATCACACTCCCTGGAAATTTTTTCCCTGTGTGACTGCTCCCCAGCCTCTCAGGCTGGCATCCGTGGTCACCAGGACCCAGTCCTGAATGCCGAATCTGCATCCCTTTAATAGATGAGCACTCTGCAGCCACCGCAGAAGAAACACCCTTGTCCTTGGAGACAGGGTTATCCGCTGATGCATCTGAAGATGCGATCCGGACCATTTTTCCAGCAGATCCCACTGAAAAATTCCTGCGTGAAATCTGCCGAATGGAATCGCTTCGTAAGAAGCCACCATTTTTCCCAGGACCCTTGTGCAATGATGCACTGACACTTTTCCTGGTTTTAGGAGGTTCCTGACTAGCTCGGATAACTCCCTGGCTTTCTTCTCCGGGAGAAACACCCTTTTCTGGACTGTGTCCAGAATCATCCCTAGGAACAGCAGACGTGTCGTCGGAAACAGCTGCGATTTTGGAATATTTAGAATCCACCCGTGCTGTCGTAGAACTACTTGAGATAGTGCTACTCCGACCTCCAACTGTTCTCTGGACCTTGCCCTTATCAGGTGATCGTCCATTTTCTTTGAAGAAGAATCATCATTTCGGCCATTACCTTGGTAAAGACCCGGGGTGCCGTGGACAATCCAAACGGCAGCGTCTGAAACTGATAGTGACAGTTCTGTACCACGAACCTGAGGTCCTGGTTCGCTATCACTGCTCTGAGTGACTCCATCTTGATTTGAACCTTTGTATGTAAGTGTTCAAATATTTCAGATTTAGAATAGGTCTCACCGAGCCGTCTGGCTTCAGTACCACAATATAGTGTGGAATAATACCCCTTTCCTTGTTGTAGGAGGGGTACTTTGATTATCACCTGCTGGGAATACAGCTTGTGAATTTTTTCCAATACTGCCTCCCTGTCGGAGGGAGACGTTGGTAAAGCAGACTTCAGGAACCTGCGAGGGGGAGACGTCTCGAATTTCCAATCTGTACCCCTGGGATACTACTTGTAGGCTCCAGGGGTCCACTTGCGAGTGAGCCCACTGCGTGCTGAAACTCTTGAGACGACCCCCCACCGCAGCTGAGTCCGCTTGTACGGCCCCAGCGTCATGCTGAGGACTTGGTAGAAGCGGTGGAGGGCTTCTGTTCCTGGGAATGGGCTGCCTGCTGCAGTCTTCTTCCCTTTCCTCTATCCCTGGGCAGATATGACTGGCCTTTTGCCCGCTTGCCCTTATGGGGACGAAAGGACTGAGGCTGAAAAGACGGTGTCTTTTTCTGCTGAGATGTGACTTGGGGGTAAAAAAGGTGGATTTTCCAGCTGTTGCCGTGGCCACCAGGTCCGATGGACCGACCCCAAATAACTCCTCCCCTTTATACGGCAATACTTCCATGTGCCGTTTGGAATCTGCATCACCTGACCACTGTCGTGTCCATAAACATCTTCTGGCAGATATGGACATCGCACTTACTCTTGATGCCAGAGTGCAAATATCCCTCTGTGCATCTCGCATATATAGAAATGCATCCTTTAAATGCTCTATAGTCAATAAAATACTGTCCCTGTCAAGGGTATCAATATTTTCAGTCAGGGAATCCGACCAAGCCACCCCAGCGCTGCACATCCAGGCTGAGGCGATCGCTGGTCGCAGTATAACACCAGTATGTGTGTATATACTTTTTAGGATATTTTCCAGCCTCCTATCAGCTGGCTCCTTGAGGGCGGCCGTATCTGGAGACGGTAACGCCACTTGTGATAAGCGTGTGAGCGCCTTATCCACCCTAAGGGGTGTTTCCCAACGCGCCCTAACTTCTGGCGGGAAAAGGTATACCGCCAATAATTTTCTATCGGGGGAAACCCACGCATCATCACACACTTCATTTAATTTATCTGATTCAGGAAAAACTACAGGTAGTTTTTTCACACCCCACATAATACCCTTTTTTGTGGTACTTGTAGTATCAGAGATATGTAACACCTCCTTCATTGCCCTTAACATGTAACGTGTGGCCCTAAAGGAAAATACGTTTGTTTCTTCACCGTCGACACTGGAGTCAGTGTCCGTGTCTGTGTCTGTGTCGACCGACTGAGGTAAATGGGCGTTTTAAAGCCCCTGACGGTGTTTGAGACGCCTGGACAGGTACTAATTTGTTTGCCGGCCGTCTCATGTCGTCAACCGACCTTGCAGCGTGTTGACATTATCACGTAATTCCCTAAATAAGCCATCCATTCCGGTGTCGACTCCCTAGAGAGTGACATCACCATTACAGGCAATTGCTCCGCCTCCTCACCAACATCGTCCTCATACATGTCGACACACACGTACCGACACACAGCACACACACAGGGAATGCTCTGATAGAGGACAGGACCCCACTAGCCCTTTGGGGAGACAGAGGGAGAGTTTGCCAGCACACCCCAAAACGCTATAATTATACAGGGACAACCTTTATATAAGTGTTTTCCCTTATAGCATCTTAATATATAATCATATCGCCAAATAAGTGCCCCCCCTCTCTGTTTTAACCCTGTTTCTGTAGTGCAGTGCAGGGGAGAGCCTGGGAGCCTTCCCACCAGCAGTTCTGTGAGGGAAAATGGCGCTGTGTGCTGAGGAGAATAGGCCCCGCCCCCTTTTCGGCGGGCTTCTTCTCCCGTTTTTCTGACAACCTGGCAGGGGTTAAATACATCCATATAGCCCCAGAGGCTATATGTGATGTATTTTTAGCCAGTATAGGTACTTTCATTGCTGCCCAGGGCGCCCCCCCCAGCGCCCTGCACCCTCAGTGACCGTTGGTGTGAAGTGTGCTGAGAGCAATGGCGCACAGCTGCAGTGCTGTGCGCTACCTCATGAAGACTGAGAAGTCTTCAGCCGCCGATTTCTGGACCTCTTCTCTCTTCAGCATCTGCAAGGGGGTCGGCGGCGCGGCTCCGGTGACCCATCCAGGCTGTACCTGTGATCGTCCCTCTGGAGCTAGTGTCCAGTAGCCTAAGAAGCCAATCCATCCTGCACGCAGGTGAGTTCACTTCTTCTCCCCTAAGTCCCTCGTTGCAGTGAGCCTGTTGCCAGCAGGACTCACTGAAAATAAAAAACCTAATAAAACTTTTACTCTAAGCAGCTCTTTAGGAGAGCCACCTAGATTGCACCCTTCTCGGCCGGGCACAAAAACCTAACTGAGGCTTGGAGGAGGGTCATAGGGGGAGGAGCCAGTGCACACCACCTGATCCTAAAGCTTTTACTTTTGTGCCCTGTCTCCTGCGGAGCCGCTATTCCCCATGGTCCTGACGGAGTCCCCAGCATCCACTTAGGACGTCAGAGAAATGTGTGTGTACAGGCTTGGGGAAGTAGCAGAGTTTCTGTACACACCAGCGGACAGCTGAAAACTACGAACAACCCAGTTATGCAACAAGTGGCGTGGTTTAATTGAAGATAAATCAGTACAGCCATACTCCCTGTTATACACATTAGTAGATGGAGTGGAGAGGGGTGTCATACATCTCACCAGCCATTGAGTGTATCTAGACACTACGTAGTGATGCAGGATGTCTAATAGCCTCAAGATGGCACCACACATGTCAGTAGTAGCCTTGGTGGCCGTCTTGGTAGAGGGAATGAAGCTTCTCTAAAGGAGTAGCAACATGGAGTCTGTGCAGTAACGCACTCCGCTTTCTACATTACATGAATATATTCGCTTAAAATACGGCTTAGTTTAACCTCACTTAGGTCTTAAACTAATCAAGAAAGCGAGGAGATATTGGGATCTCTTTGTGATGTGTCACATGCGTCTATTTGAAGATGTAATTTTTTTCATACTGATTATAGCAGAAGTGCTTCTGGATATTGCAAACTGCATCTTATTACAAGTATAAGAGGAGTCCTAATCTATGGGACTTCAGTGGTGTCTTAAGTTCTTTTGTATTTCCACCATATTGCACTAAACTAGTCCAACACAAACTCAAAGTTAAAGATTAAGAATGTCTGAGCCAAAACACTGGGGCCTTCCTGTCTTTGTACACCGCTCCCCACAATCACAGCTTTATAGTATTATAGGCAACATTCTTATAATTTCTCTCTGGCTCCGAAAGTGAAAGTCTCACAAATGTGAGCCCTGGATAAAGTCTATGATGTTGCACACGTCTGAGCTGGAATTATACAGAACGACAATCATTTTGCACACTAGTGATTATTTACTGCCGCTGATACTTTTACAGAAAATAAATGATTCCTGCAGACTAAACTTGGCCCTGAGAGGCAGTGTTAGTAATACAATGTACAAGAGGATTTATATTGATTGTGAATGAAGCTATACCCAGTCTTTTCCTTCCTTTCACAAATGGGTCACATGCTTCAAAACAGACACAAAATTGTGTATTTAACATGCATTCCCTGCTAGAACGCAATTTCAAAAGCATTTTCTTACTTCACACGTGACATATAGTAGTACTACACTGTATAAGCACAGCTGAGAAAAACTCACAGGGCTTGATTCAATTCCATGACAGTTTAATAGCTCTGGGAATTAGCTCCCGGTGCTATCCAATACACTGCCATGTGACAGCAAACGTCGGGATTTCTTCTGGCACCCCCGAAGAGATGCGAGCAGAAATCCGTCAAAAGTGCCAGGAAATGCTGATTTCTGCCATTAGCGCGGCGTAAACATAAGTCGGAGAACGCCCGTTCTCCCAACAAAACACCCTGTTTATTCCGGGAGAATGGGCATTCTCCGACTTACCACTGCGCTGTATTGAATAGCCCCGGGCGCTACTCAACTATAATCAAAGTGAATCGAGCCCAATATTTAACGTTTTTCCTTCAGGGATTAAAAAAAAAAAAGATGCTTGTGGCTACTAACTCATGAGAAAGCCACATAAAGTTGCACATGGGAGGAGCAGCTGGTCCTGAGATCTACGCCTGCAGCCCTGAGCGTTTGCCTCTGCGACTTGTTGATCGTCATAGTGAAGTAGACATTTACAGTAAACTGTAGGCGCTAAAATTGAAAAGGGAAATTGCTGGTGATAACGGGTATACGTAGTATAAACTTGTTCATTCTCCAATAATTAGACTGTGTTACATGCTTCTGTGGTCTGATATGACAGCAATACAGTCTAATACCTCCTCGCAAATGTCATATTTCTTATAAAATATTAATTTGGAAATCTTAATATGGGCAGGTACATTTTACATAGGTACAATTAGGACACTTTCTACATATCTTACACACAGTTTAAAGTTTGGACAGGAAGAAACCTTCAGATACATCAACTGCCATAAAGTGTAGAAGACCTTTAGGACTATGCTCAGCTGCATAATTGTGACATCACAGTAACAACTGCGACATCAGTCACTGCTGACATCATGCAGCTACTTCTACAGCTGCTGAAGCCCCAGAGTAACAGTCTTCAGACGCTCTAGACCAGTGATTTTCAACCTTTTTTTACTCGCGGCACACCGAACAATATTTTAAAATTGCCAAGGCACACCATCAGTTCACCCACAGGAAAAACAAAACAAAAACACACATTGGCCCTCAGAGCAAAAAAAATAAAAAAATCCATACATACATTGGCCTACACAGAAAATACAATCACATTGCTCCCCACATAAATCCTATTGCTTCCCACATTAATTATTCACATTGTTCCTCCCATAAATACTATTGCTCCCCACAGGAGAAATAACATAACAAATATTAGCCGCTACCGGTCCGTTGTCCTCCTCCCTGTCCATGAGTAGAGGGGGTTATTCATAGTGGAGTGCTGCAAATACTGAGCAGCGGGCGGGCGGGCAGGTGTGGATGTGGGTGGGCAAGGAAAGCTGTGGATGCAGGCGGGAACTGGAAGTTGTATATGCAGGCGGTGGTCGTGACCTATGATATCACGCCGCCGCGTCACAAAGGCATAGGTCATGGCCGGAGCATGACTGATCCTCTAAGAAGAGCCCGGGCCAACAGTTCAATCTGAAGGTGCAGGAAGCTGCTCTGGCTCCACGGCACACCTTGCAACTGGTCGCGGCACACTAGTGTGCCACGGCACACTGGTTGAAAAAGACTGCTCTAGACTGAAGACACATCTTGCGTTATATTCTCTAAAGGGCCCTGTTCCTGTCAGATAACAAAACATGGGAACGGATAAGAGAAAGAAAACACGAGAAAAAGCATGGAGAACCAGAGACAAGAGACAGAAAAGAAAGAAGCAACAAGGAGAACAGAACCGCAGAGGAAAAGCAGGCAGGCCGGACCAACTCATCAGCCAGAAAGGTGAGGAGATTTGTTGCACGATTACAGAGAGGTTGGAACACGCTGGCAGCATTTCTGGAAAAGAAACAGAATCAATTCATAAAAGCATGTACCAGATGTCACAGATTTTGGCACGCGAGAGACAGGAGAAACGCTGACATTACTGGAGATCCAGGGGAAGGGTGCAGCCATTGGGCAGCCCCTACTACCTGCTCAGCGAAAAAGATCACTAGGAAGGGATCACGAAGAAACTGGGACAGAATTGCAGCATTTCTAAAAAAAGAAAAACAATCAATTCATAACAGCATTTAGAAGAGGCCGACCAGGCGCGATGCCCACCAGCCACCAAAGCATCAGCACGTCCCCCTTAACAGTAGACAAATTCACTTTTCACTCAATACTTGGAGAGGGAGGCTACGGAAAAGTGCTGCTGGTAACAGACGCTCTTCGCAGGGAAAGAGTGGCAATTAAGATCTTAAAGAAGAGAGCCCTAACAGAGGACGAAAACAGCTTGGTCGAGTTTCGGGTCCTTCAGCTGGCACATCAGTGCAATTTCCTTACTCATGGATATGCAGCCTTCCAAACACATCGTTATCTATACTGTGTAATGGAACTGGCTAGTGGAGGAGATCTGTTCCATTATTTTGAGACATCAGAGCTGGACCTTCCCACAATAACATTTATAGCAGCAGAACTGGTTTGTGGATTACAGTTCATGCATTCTAAAGGAATAATTCACAGAGACATCAAAATGGAAAATGTTCTGCTGACCGCAGACGACCATTTGAAGATCACAGACTTTGGTCTAGCCCTAATGAATGTGTATGGAGAAGCTGATAGTGCAGGCTGTTGTGGGACACCTGGCTATACTGCTCCAGAAATGATAACCTGCCAGCCATACAGTGCAGGTGTGGACTGGTTCGCATTTGGGGTTATATTATATATGCTCGCTACAGGATTGGAGCCTTTCCCTGGAGAGTCCGTGTCAGAGGTAGCAGCAATGATCATTGCAATGGAACCCTCATACGATGGCCTTACTGATGGAGTAACAAAGGACTTTTTATAGAAAGCTCCTGTGCAAGGACCAGTTCCTCCGGCTTGGGGTAAATGGCAACGTGCGTGAACACCCCTTCTTCTCTTCCATTAACTGGGCAGAGATAGAGAGTGGAAAAACAGCATCCCCACTCACAGTGCTCAAGAACGCAATGGATTTAGACAAACAGAATATTCCTGTACCCCACAGTGAAATTTTCACACAACCAATTCCTAACACGGACCAGAGGCTATTTGACAACATTCAATTTGTATGCCCTGTATGGAGAGAAATGTACCATAATGTGCCAATGCAATCAGATCTTATACCCTAGACATGCACTAGCATGAAATAGAAACATCTGCAATCCTTAAAACATCTTGTTCCTGCTGCATCAGCTGCCTGTTCCAACCTCCAGTGCATCCCTCACTATACACTGTCTGCCGCCTGCCCTGACCTCGGCTACGTCTCTGGAAATGTATGGTTTACCACCTGACCCACCCCGGCTAAGTCCCAGGAGATCTACCTACTGCAGTGTAATGGTAGGCTGGACATATAAGCTAGGGTAGGGCCTTGCAGAAAATTGGGGTCCCTTGACGATGGGCTGCAGGCTGAAATGTTTTGATCAAAATACCTTCTGTTTTATTTGCTACATGCACACAGATTTTCAGTATATTATAGGTGGTCATTCCGAGTTCGCTAGCGGTTTTCGTTCGCAGCGCAGCAATTAGTTAAGAAGAGCGCCACTTCTGTGCATGCGTATGGGGCGCAATGCGCACGCGCGACGTACTTTCACAAAAGCCATTGCGCTTTCACACAAGGTCTAGCAACGCTTTTCAATCGCACTGCTGGCCGCAGAGTGATTGACAGGAAGTGGGTGTTTCTGGGAGGTAACTGACCGTTTTTGGGGAGTGTGTGTAAAAACGCAGGCGTGTCGGATAAAAACGCAGGAGTGGCTGGGGAAACGTAGGCATGGCTAGCCGAACGCAGGGCGTGTTTGTGACGTCAAAACAGGAACTAAACAGTCTGAAGTGATCACTAGCTAGGAGTAGGTCTCGAGCTACTCAGAAACTGCACAATCTTTTTTTGTAGCAGCGCTGCGATCCTTTCGTTCGCACTTCTGCTAAGCTAAGATACACTCCCAGAGGGCGGCGGCTTAGCGTTTGCACGGCTGCTAAAAGCAGCTAGCAACTCGGAATGAGGACCATTGTTAGCAACAACAGCAAAAATAGGATTTTAATAACTAACGGTAAATCCCTTTTCTCCTAGTCCGTAGAGGATGCTGGGGACTCCAAAAGGACCATGGGGTATAGACGGGATCCGCAGGAGACATGGGCACTCTATAAGACTTTAAATGGGTGTGAACTGGCTCCTCCCTCTATGCCCCTCCTCCAGACCTCAGTTATAAGAACTGTGCCCAGGAAGACGGACATTTCGAGGAAAAGGATTTTTGTTAACAAAGGGTGAGAAACACAGCAGCACACACCACAACACACCGTACAACATGGCTTTTAAGCAATACCAGTTAACAGCATGAACTAAAAACAGCAACAAGCTGAACATAACCGATGCACAACCTCCGTGTAACAGAAGCAATAACCATCAATACTACTGCAAAAACAGTCCGCACAGGGACGGGCGCCCAGCATCCTCTACGGACTAGGAGAAAAAGATTTACCGGTAGGTATTAAAATCCTATTTTCTCTTACGTCCTGGAGGATGCTGGGGACTCCAAAAGGACCATGGGGTCTATACCAAAGCTCTAGACCGGGTGGGAGAGTGCGGACGACTCTGCAGCACCGATTGAGCAAACGTGAGGTCCTCATCAGCCAGGGTATCAAACTTGTAGAACGTAGCAAAAGTGTTTGAACCCGACCACGCAGCCGCTCGGCAAAGTTGAAGCGCCGAGACTCCTCGGGTAGCCGCCCAAGATGAGCCCACCTTCCTAGTAGAATGGGCTTTTACTGACTTCGGCAACGGCAATCCAGCCGTAAAATGAGCATGCCGAATCGTATTACAGATCCAGCGGGCAATAGTCTGCTTGGAAGCAGGAGCCCCAATTTTGTTGGGAGCATAGAGGACAAACAGAGCATCTGATTTCCTAATCTGAGCCATTCTGGCGACATAAATCTTTAACGCTCTGACTACATCGAGTAATTTTGAAAACAGCCAAGGTATCCGTAGCCACAGGTACCACAATAGGTTGGTTTATGTGAAACGAAGAAACCACCTTCGGCAGAAATTGTTGGCGAGTTCTCAATTCCGCTCTATCCACATGGAAAATCAAGTAGGGGCTCTTGTGAGACAAAGCCGCCAATTCCGACACCCATCTTGCGGACGCCAAGGCCAAAAGCATGACCACCTTCCAAGTGAGAAATTTCAACTCAACCTTTCGCAAAGGTTCAAACCAGTGAGACATAAGAAATTGCAACACCACGTCAAGATCCCACGGTGCCACGGGTGGCACAAATGGAGGATGTATGTGCAGTACCCCCTTCACGAAAGTCTGAACCTCTGGAAGGGCGGCCAATTCTTTTTGAAAGAAAATAGATAAAGCCGAGATCTGCACTTTAATGGAACCTAATTTCAGGCCCGCATCCACACCTGCCTGCAAAAAATGGAGGAAACGACCCAGCTGAAACTCCTCCGTAGGAGCCTTATTGGCTTCACACCAAGACACATACTTTCTCCAAATACGGTGATAATGCTTCGCCGTGACCTCCTTTCTAGCCTTAAGGAGAGTGGGGATGACTTCACCGGGAATACCCTTTCGAGCTAGGATTGGGCGTTCAACCTCCACACCGTCAAACGCAACCGCGGTAAGTCCTGGAAGACGCACGGCCCCTGCAGTAACAGATCTTCTCTGAGAGGAAGAGGCCAGGGATCTTTTATGAGCAATTCTGGAAGATCCGGATACCAGGCCCTCCATGGCCAATCTGGAACAATGAGTACCGCCTGAACCCTTGTTCTTCTTATGATCCTTATCACTTTTGGAATGAGTGGAAGTGGAGGGAACACATATACCGACTGAAACACCCACGGAATCACCAGGGCATCCACTACACTGGCTTGAGGGTCCCATGACCTGGAACAATATCTCTGAAGCTTCTTGTTGAGGCGAGACGCCGTCATGTCTATTTGAGGAATTCCCCAACGACTTGTCACTTCTGCTAACACCTCT
Organism: Pseudophryne corroboree; assembly: GCF_028390025.1. NCBI lineage: Eukaryota > Metazoa > Chordata > Amphibia > Anura > Myobatrachidae > Pseudophryne > Pseudophryne corroboree. The sequence goes on along the minus strand of NC_086455.1, from coordinate 74,490,002 downwards.
TGATGAAGACCCCACTCTCCTGGAGAGCAGTCTGCTGAGGAAATCTGCTTCCCAGTTGTCAACGCCCGGGAGGAAGACCGCTGACAGAGCGCTTACATGTTTTTCTGCCCAGCGGAGAACTTTTGTGGCTTCCGCCATTGCCGCTCTGCTCTTTGTTCCGCCCTGGCGGTTTATGTACGCCACCGCTGTTACGTTATCCGACTGAATCAGGACAGGTAGACCTTGAAGATAATGTTCCGCTTGCAGAAGGCTGTTGTAGATGGCTCTTAATTCCAGAATGTTTATGTGCAGACAAGCTTCCTGGCTTGACCATTTTCCCTGGAAATTTTGTCCCTGAGTGACTGCTCCCCAGCCTCGGAGACTTGCATCCGTGGTCACAGGACCCAATCCTGGATCCCGAACCTGCATCCCTCTAGGAGGTGAGAACTTTGAAGTCACCACAGGAGAGATATTCTGGTCCTGGAAGATAGACTTATTTTCCAGTGCATGTGCAGGTGAGACCCGGACCACTTGTTCAACAGGTTCCACTGAAACACCCGGGCATGAAACCTGCCAAACGGAATGGCTTCGTAAGCTGCAACCATCTTCCCCAGCACCCGAGTGCATTGATGGATCGACACTCTTGCCGGTTTCAGAATCTCCTTGACCATGTTCTGGATTTCCAAAGCTTTTTCCGCTGGGAGAAACACTCTCTGCAGTTCCATGTCCAGGATCATGCCCAAGAAAGACAGCTGAGTTGTCGGAACCAACTGTGACTTTGGCAAATTTAGAATCCAACCATGTTGTTGCAGAACTGTCAGGGAGAATGCCGCGCTTCTTAGCAACTGCTCCTTTGATCTCGCCTTCAGCAGGAGATCGTCCAAGTATGGGATAATTGTGATGCCCTGCTTTCGTAGGAGCACCATCATTTCCGCCATTACTTTGGTGAAGATCCTCGGGCCGTGGAAAGACCAAACGGCAACGTCTGAAATTGGTAATGACAATCCTGAACCGCGAACCTCAGGAAAGCTTGATGTGGAGGATATATTTGGACATGTAAGTAGGCATCTTTTATGTCGACTGATGCCATAAAATCCCCCCCTTCCAGACTGGAGATCACTGCTCGAAGAGATTCCATCTTGAACTTGAAAGTTTTCAAATACAGATTGAGGGATTTTAGGTTCAGGATCGGTCTGACCGAGCCATCCGGCTTTGGTACGACAAAAAGGCTTGAATAAAACCCTTCTCCCCATTGAGACGGGGGCACCGTGACAATGACACGCTGTTCACACAGCTTTTGTATCGCAGTACGCACTACTTCCCTTTCTGGGATAGAAACTGGCAAGGCCGATTTGAAAAATCAGTAGGGGGGCACCTCCTGAAACTCCAGTTTGTACCCTTGGGACACTATGTCTAACACCCAAGGATCCAGGCCCGAGTGAAACCAGACCTGACTGAAGAGCCGGAGACGCACCTCCACCGGTACGGACTCCCGTAGAGGAGCCCCAGCTTCATGCGGTGGACTTGGCAGAAGCCGTGGAGGACTTCTGCTCCTGGGAGCTTGGCACAGCAAGAGACCTTCTTCCCTGTCCTCTACCCTTTGAGGCAAGGAACGACGACCCGCTACCTTTTTTGTACCTATTAGGCCGAAAGGACTGCATCTGATAATGCGGCATCTTTTTCTGTTGTGCAGGAACATAAGGAAGAAATGATGACTTACCCGCTGTAGCAGTAGACACCAGATCAGCGAGGCCGTCACCAAACAAGACCCTACCTTTATAAGGGAAAGCATCCATAGCTTCATTAGAGTCGGCATCAGCGTTCCATTGATGAATCCACAGCGCTCTTCTGGCCGAGACTGCCATGGCATTGGCCCTTGATCCCAAAAGGCCAATATCCCTTGCCGCATCCTTTAGGTAAACTGCAGCGTCACTGATATAACCGAGAGTCAAAAGAATGCTATCCCTATCCAGGGTCTCCATGTCAGATGCCAAATTATCTGCCCACTTGCCAATAGCACTACTCACCCATGCCGACGCCACGGCAGGTCTGGGCAACGCACCCGTAGTGACATAAATGCATTTTAAGGTTGTTTCCTGCTTACGATCCGCAGGGTCCTTTAGGGCAGCAGTGTCAGGAGACGGAAGCGCCACCTTCTTGGACAGACGTGATAGAGCCTTGTCCACATTGGGAGATGACTCCCACTTTTCCCTGTCGTCAGAGGGGAAAGGATAAGCCAATAGAATTCTCTTGGGAATCTGCCACCTTTTGTCAGGAGATTCCCAAGCTTTTTCACAAACGGTGTTCATGAGAGGGGGGAAACTTCACCTCAGGCTTTTTTCCCTTATACAAACAAACCCTAGTATCAGGAACAGTAGGTACTTCTGAAATATGTAAAACGTCTTTAATTGCCACAATCATGTACTGAATACTCTTAACCAGTTTTGGATTTAAACTGGCCTCACTATAGTCGACACTGGCATCCGAGTCTGTGTCAGTATCAGTATCCTCCATCTGGGTAAATGAACGCTTTTGTGACCCTGAGGGGGCCTGTACCTGAGACAAGGCGTCCTCCATGGATTTTCTCCACGTTTGTGTCTGAGAATCAGATTTATCCAGCCTTTTAGTCAACAACGCCACATTTGCATTCAATGTACTCAACATATCCACCCAATCAGCAGTCGGCGGTGCCGACAGTCACTCCCAGCGCCTTATCTGCCCCCACTGCAACTTCCTCCGGGGAGGAGAACTCAGCCTCAGACATGTCGACACACACGTACCGACACACACAAACACACTGGCTATAGGGGACAGACCCACAGGAAAGCCCGTTAGAGGAACACAGAGGAAGTTTTCCAGCTCACACCCCAGCGCCTATCCCAGTATTGAGAGCAAATACACACTGCCTCACATGTCTGCGCTGTTATTAATGAGTGAATAGCACCAAATTACTGTGTGTGTGTGTGTGTGTGTGTGTCCGCCCCCCCCCCCCCCCCCCCCCCCATTTTTCTCCCTGGTACCTGTGCAGGTGAGTGGAGGTCCGGGCCAGCGTCTCTGCAGCTCCATGGGAGGAGAAAATGGCGCTGGTAAGCTGTGAGGGCTAAGCCATGCCCCCCCCCCGGCGCACTGTAGTCCCGCTCAAATTTTAAATCTTTATACTGGCGGGGGCTATATTTAGTGCCTAGGCACTTGTGACATACATATTTTTGCCAGATCTATTGCCAAACTCCAGTAATCATGCTGCCCAGGGCGCCCCGCTGCCCAGGGTGCCCCCCCCCCCCCTGCGCCCTGCACTCTGTAAGTGCCGCCAGAAGTGCGTGTGGGAGCATGGCGCGCAGCGCGACCGCTGCGCAGTACCTCATTACAGAAGTCTTCTGCCGTCACTGAAGTCTTCTGATCTTCTTTATACTCACCCGGCTTCTTTCTTCTGGCTCTGTGAGGGGGTTGACGGCGCGGCTCCGGGAACAAGCAGCTAGGCGCACCAAGTGATCGAACCCTCTGGAGCCAATGGTGTCCAGTAGCCTTTGAACTCAGAAGAAGTAGGTCTGCTTCTCTCCCCTCACTCCCACAAAGCAGGGAGCCTGTAGCCAGCAGGTCTCCCTGAAAATAAAAAACCTAACAGTCTTTTCAGAGAAACTCAGGAGAGCTCCCCTAGTGTGTGTCCAGTCTCTCTGGGCACAGAATCTAACTGAGGTCTGGAGGAGGGGCATAGAGGGAGAAGCCAGTTCACACCCATTCAAAGTCTTATAATGTGCCCATGTCTCCTGCGGATCCCGTCTATACCCCATGGTCATTTTGGAGTCCCCAGCATCCTCTAGGACGTAAGAGAAACTTTGTTTTGTATACAGATGTGTCCTGCTATCCTTGGGACAGACTTGAATAGGAGCCGCGTGCGCATGTGCCCGACTCCCATTTACTTCAATGGGACCCGGTTGCGATGCAAACACTTGCGGCATAAGGCAATGCATTCGCATCACGATCCCGCCACAACGCGTTGCTATAGGCAGCAGCGTAGCAGCAGGACACATCTGTACATACTGTATATGGCATTAAAATTGCCATGCAGCTGGTACCATGCACACAATTGGTATAACCAAGTGCAGCCTAGTGCTATCATGGCAGCGTTCAGTCATGGCTATAAAAGGCCTAGTTGGGTGCGGCTCACTAGCCAGCCCGGTATAGATGCTCCCCTCTGTATCTGGGAGGGAAGTACATGTAACTGCAATGTAATGGTGTGCTGGGCATATATGCTAGTGTAGAACAGAAACTTGCAGGAAATTGGGCTCCCTTTATGATGGGCTGCAAGATTAAAACATTTTTATAAAAATATGCCCAAATCCCTAATGTTTTATTTACTACATACACACAGATGTGCAGTATATTATTGTTAGTGCAGATACAGTAGCAAAAGTCTTAGTTTTGTCTACCCATTAATACTACCACACAGCTGATGCAGATCAGCTCTGGCAAAATACCTCAGGTAAGTCACCTGTATAAATATGTATCATTGGGACAAATTAACTGCATTCATATATAAATGTAAATAGCAGCTGAATGGGATCAGTATGAGATCCCAGTGTGCAAAATACTGACGCCTGGATCCCGGAGTTTACACGACCGACAGGGGTGGGTTAAGGGTGTTCTATGCTCTCCCCGCCCTGATAACGTTAAACCAACCCTACCCACAGCCTAACCCTAACCTCCTCCCCCTTTGTGCCTAACCTTAACTACCCACCCAGAGGTGCCTAAACCTAAACCCCCATCCCCGCTGTCTACAACTAACCCTCCCCTCTGAAGCCTAGCCCTAGCCGCCTGGGACACAGCCTAACCCTAAACCCCGGGACGCAGCCTAACCCTTTCCCCTGTGAAGCAGCCTAAACCTATCATCTGCTCCCCCCCTCCCTCCCCCGGCTTACCTGTGCAGAGCCGCGGTGCCTCCTCGTTTGGGATTCCGTTTGTCTGGATTCCAGCGCCGGGATGTTACCCCCTTTCTGAATGCTGGTGTCGGCATTCAGAGTTGTGTCGGAATCCGGCGTCAGTGTTCTGACTGCCAGGTTCCCAACAGCAAGGATCCCGATTGCTTCCCAGCTGAATGAACCTCCTTTGAAGTAAGCTGAACTCCTACTCCAGACGTCCACTTACAAATTTAGACCCACTGACTTCCCCAGTTATATCATGCCCCCCTAGCACCCTGTACATACTTATGCTGCTGACAGCAGTAGTACGGGCATCTATCAGGGTGGAAGGTTCTCTCCATAGTAAGCAAAAAAAGCCAATCTTAAGAGACTACACACCACCCGAAACCCCTCAAACAGACATATTGTGCATGCATTGCGTTACTGCTAATATTGTGATGTATATGTACACATTGGGCACGATTCAATTCATTGACAGTTCAATAGCGCCGAGAATTAGCTCCTGGGGCTATTCAATACAACGCAGTGAGTGGTAAGTCGGAGAATGCCCGTTCTCCCGGACTAAACAGGGTGTTTTGTCGGGAGAACGGCATTCTCCAACTTAAGTGCCCTGCGTGACGCTGTTTCCGCAGCACTATGGGCAGAAATCAGCATTGCGCAGGCACTTTTCCCGTTGGGTGTCACAGGGCGCTATACTGAATAGCCCCAGGAACTAACTCCCGGCGATATTCAAATGTCATCAAATTGAATCGTGCCCACAGCGGAATTACTGGGAATCACTACTATCCCCAGTGTATTTGGCAGAGATATAATAGTCTGAGTGTTGTCAATGAACTCCCATCTAACCTGTTTCAAAGGGATTGAACTTTCCCTCACATCTTCCGGTAGAGAAAACAATGGGGCAGATGTATTAACCTGGAGAAGGCATAATGAAGTGATAAACCAGTGATAAATGCACCAGCCAATCAACTAACTGTTAATTTACATATTGAAGCTGATTGGCTGGTCCGTTTATCACTTCCTTATTCCTTCTCCAGGTTAATACAACTGCCCCATTAATATGCATTGCAATTGTGAATTATAAACTAAAGGTGTGTACAGACGGTAAGATTTTTTTTATTTCGATTTTGACTATGTAGTCAAAATTGCAAGAAAAGTTAATGCAAATGGCAAGGTGAAAGTCACCTTGCGATACCGATGCGCGGTCCCACGAGGTCAGTATCGCTATAGACTGTGCAGGCAAGTAAATTTTGACTATCTAGTATAAAAGTATAGTCAAAATCGACACTTAGCCTAAATCGTACAGTCAGTATCGCAAGCACAGTCTTCTAGGCTTGCGATACCAACCTAGTCCCTATCGCACAGTGAGAATCGTGGTTAGCCCAAATCTCACCGTGTGTACACACCTTAAGGGAGATCTTTCTAATTTCCTCAACATGGTGCAGAATTGACAACACGTTGATTAAATGACCAGATATTCATCTGATAATAAATCACTGCCACATCTATGATGGGTGCACTCAGAACACTATGCCTGCAGAGGGTTACATAGTTACATAGTTAGTGAGGTTGAAAAGAGGCAAAATGCCCATCGGGTTAAACCTGTCTCCGTATTAAGCAGTGTATATTATAATGCACCAGCCAAAAAAATGGTTTCCTACCTATTGACAAACTATATTTCGTATCACTCCCATATACATAATGTCAATATATTAAATGCTATAACCTTGGATACCTTTTTCAGCTAGAAAACCAATCCGTTTTTAAATGCATTTAAAGAGTCCGCCATTATTATCTTCTCTGGCAGGGAGTTCCATACCCTTATTGCCCTTAAGGTGAAGAACTCTTTCCTACGTTGTGTACGGAATTTTCTCTCATCTAGCCTCAGCGAGTGCCCACGTATCCTATACAGAGTTTTATTAATAAACAAATCACCTGCTAACTCTTTGTATTGACCATTTACATATCTGAAGATATTAATAATGTGTCCTCTTAGTCTCCTCTTTTCAAGGAAATACAAATTTAACCTAGTAAGCCTTTTCTCATACTCCAGTGTCTCTAACCCTTTAATCAGTTTAGTAGCGCGCCTTTGAATTCTTTTAAACTCCCAGATATCTTTTTTTATAATATGGTGAACACAGTATTCCAGATGCGGACGTACCAATGATTTATACAGAGGCAGGATTACATCCTCATCCCTAAACTAAATACCCCGTTTTATGCACGCAAGGACTTTACTTGCCTTCTTTTCTGCATTTTGACATTGTGTACTGTTATTAAGCCTATTATCTATGAGCACCCCCAAATCTTTTTCCACTACTGCTATCCCTATATTTTCCCCATTAAGAGTGTAGGATGCAAATTTGTTTCTAATACCAAAGTGCATAACTTTGCATTTTTCAATATTGAATCTCATTCCCCAAAGGGTTGAGATTGCCTAAAGGATAAAAAAAAAAGGGGCAGACTAGATGGGCCAGGTGGTTCTTATCTGCCGTCAAATTCTATGTTTCTATTTAGACGCCCAAGTTTCAAGTTTAAGTAAGTCATTCTGTAGAGACTCCACATCGATTTCTGAATTAATTACCGTACACAGTTTAGTATCATCTGCAAAGACGGACACTGTGCTTCCCAGGCCTATTCCTAGATCATTAATAAATATATTGAACAGTAGTGGGCCAATTACGGACCCTTGTGGTATTCCACTGACTACTGGTATCCAGCTGGAGAACATCCCATTAACCACTACTCGTTGTACCCTGTTACTCAGCCAATTTCCTATCCATGTACAAATAGTATTTCCTAGTCCAAGTTCCCTTAATTTGATGATCAGTCTCCTATGAGGCACTGTATCGAAGGCTTTTGCTAAATCTGAAAAGACCACATCCACTGCTTTACCTTGGTCAAGATTATCGCTCACTTCCTCGTAGAACTAATTAAGTCCCTCACAAACCCATGCTGACTATTGCTAATAAAACTTTGAATTCCGCAGATAATCCTCTATGCTATCCCTCACAATTCCTTCCAATATTGTACCCACTATAGAGGTTATACTAACTGGTCGATAGTTCCAAGGATGATTTTTAGATCCCTTTTTAAATAATGGCACTACCTCAGCTTTACGCCAATCCCTCGGTACCATACCTGATCTAATTGAACTATAGAAAATCAAGTATAAGGGTTTTGCTAGCTGAGCCCTAAGCTCCATAATAACCCTTGGGTGAAAACCATCTGGGCCGGTGATTTATTAATCTTTATGTTGCTTAGTTTCTCCAGGCGTAATTCTTCACTTAAACAAGTATCTAGCCACGAATCATTATCGTCACTGTCATTAGGGTTCCCTTCCTACCTTTTGCCAGCGGCTCAATCTTGCGTGCTTTAATGTAAAGATGGTGCAAGTCATAATATAGTATAATGTGCATACACACGGTGAGATATTGACTATGCCCGATTTTGACTATGTGATTTCCCTTGAACTCACCCAGAGGCCAGAGGCACCGTTTATGACTAAGTAGCAATTTTGACTACACTTTGTACTAGATTGCACGGGTCGGGTATACGTGATCGGCGGTCAGCATACCTCCGCCAGGATCCCGGCAGCGGAATGCCGGCGGAGGGGGGTCTCTATGGCGACCGTCTGGTTTTCTGGATTTCCAAATTGTACGCAATACAGTCAAGGTTGACTTGCCTGCACAGTCTATTTTTTCTTGTGGTACCTATCCCGCTGGACCGTGCATCAGTATAGCAAGTTGTGTACACACGGTGCGATTTGCACTAAGTTTCCTAACGATTTTGACTATATAGTCAAAATAATAAGGTTACATCGCAACGTGTGTATGCACCTTAAGACTTTGGCAATGTTCTGCACATTCACTATATATCAAAAATATCACACGGTATATGGCACTGCTGACAAAGTCTGATGCAATGTAATGAAAACAAACAAAAGGAGGGAATTAAATTTTTCTTTTCCCTGGCTGCCACCAGATTGCGCCCAAAGGAGCAATTCAATTGCTGCATGCATGCAACTGGGGGAACACATGTCAGCTCGCAGCCTCCTGAGGAGCAAGCTGAAAAGTGCGAAAACGCTGTGGTTTGGGTGTTTGATCACCCTGACCTGGACAACAGACAAGCTTTAGCCGCTTTGCGCAGCTAAACCCGGTACTAATGGGCGCACACACACAGCATGCACACCCAACGGGGGTGACAATGGAATAGCTCCAGGGGCACCCATAAAACAATTGAATCTCCCCCTAGTGTCTTCTATTCCCCTCCCATAATTTTAAGACTTTAAAAATACCTAGGAGAAGACATACCAAACATTCTAAAAAGGAAACGTGGAAGTGTTACCCATAGTTACCAATGAAAATCTAGTTATCTATCTAGTACAGGGTAGAGAGTGAGAAGTAGAATCTGATTAGTTGATATGGATAACTTCCCCCACTACCACCCCCTTTTTCCTTTTTTATAAGGTTTGGCAATTCTTGTCCATAGAGAGAGATATAATTAATATATGGAATAAGTGTGTGTTTTACTGTACAGTTGGTTAATAATGAAAGAGACATTTTCAGAGGGAAATCTTTAAAACCTGGACCTGTTCCTGAAATTTAGCAGCACTTGGCATCAAGGCATCAATTCTAATCTTTCTCAGGCACGTTCTCTTTCTGCATTACACAGAAATAATAAAATTAAATGTTGGAGCGCTTTCCGCCTTTCATGAACTAAAAAATACATTGGTTTAAATGTTGTCTATAGGTAGCTATCTGTCGGGGTGGGTGGATATAAATACATCTAATGCTTGCAAAAGTGTTGTGTATACTGTCAATAAAAAAAAACTGTATAACAATTCATGTACAAAAGCTAAATATAATTAGGATTAAATAAAAAGAAATATCAAAAACAAAGACCGTGTGATTAGGGCAACTGCACACAGAAGACATTAAGACAAAGGGAGAGTGACAAGAATTCATTATTATCCTTTATTTATATGGCGCCACATGGGTTCCGGAGCGCAACACAAGAAAACAATACAAGACAATGTGGGACAAGTACATGGTATACCAACACTTCTGCATCAGCGGACATGACTTCAGGGTGGCCGAAACAGAGGGATTAAGTGCTGTTTTAAGGAATATGGCGTAGTAGATAGTCTAAGGCAGGGGTGGGGTACGTACGGCCAGCGGGCCGGATAAGGCCCACACAGACTCTTCATCCGGCCCGACGGCTGGCGCTGCAGCCGCTGCTATGTGAGGGGAGGAGAGCGCAACACCTCTCCTGCCCACCAATGTGCTCAGTGATATCCGATCTCCGACGGCGGGGCAAATCTCACTGGTTTGTTAGCCAATCAGATCTCGCGGCCCGGCAGCGCTGGCTCCTGATTGGCTGCTGGTCCGCAAGCTCTGACTGGATAATGAACCGGCGCCTCATTTAAGATACCCGCCGCCAGTGACCGGACTTCATGGAGCATTGAGGGGCAGGAGAGGCGCTGCCCTCTCCTCCCCTCACATAATAGAGGCAGCGATGAGCAGCTGGGGAGGGGGGGGGGCAATGTGCATCTGGCACTGTGGCGGCATATTTGTATCTGGAACTGCACTATTGGGGGAATATGTGCATCATGCCCTATTTTAATTGCCCCGTGTGGCATGTGGCCACACCCATTTTTGGGCGCGTGCTAAGGGGCATAACTACTGGAGGCATATCTACTGGGGAATAACTACTGGGGGCAAAATAACTTTTAAGTTGATCATTTTTGTATGGCCTCCAAAGGATTTTACAAATATCCAGATGGGCCTTGGTAGAAAAAAGGTTCCCCACCCCTGGTCTAAGGGGTCTATTTACTAAGCCTTAGATGGAGATAAATTACAAGCCAACTAGCTCATAACTGTCATTTTTCAAACCCAAACCCAGCCTGTGACATGGTATTTAGTAGCTGATTGGCTGATTATTTATCTCCATCCACTTTTTATCCATCTAAGGGGGATATCAAATAATTGTCGCGCCATGGGCTATCCTATTACCCCCGATAAGCCAGCACGAGCGGTGGCTTATCGGGGGTTACCTGAAGCTGCACCGGGTGCCGGCTCCTGACAGCGCCCGGTGCAGCGCTGCTCCTCTGGCTCCCCTGGTCACATGGCCACTTCCCCGTCATGTGACCACTGCCAGGGGCAAAGGAGAGGGGGTATGCGGTCATGGCGCTGCCCCAGCTTCTCTGCTGGGGGTCACCAGGCCGAGGACAGCTTCCGAATGCCTGCAGCCCCAGCCTGCTGCTGCTGCAGCGGGCATGGGACGCTGCAGGTTGTCCCGCTCATCTGGGATTTTGTTTCGCCTAACCCCGTTGCTGTTTCTACCGAAAACATACAGTTTTCAATGAACCTGTGTGTTTTCGGGAGAAAGGGCTTTTTTTTTTTTACAGGCAATCAATCTGGATAAAAAGGACTAAAAAGTTTTTTTCTCCCCACGAATGGAGAAAAAAAGGGGTAGAGGCGCTGATATGAAAATATTGATAGATACACAATATAACAATGTATATAGTTAATAGTTTATTTAGACAATAAAATTGTTATTATTAATATTTATATTAATACCGGCAGGTAAATACAATCAAATACATTTCCTTAAAATTAAGCAATTTAAAACAAATTCATTCCTGGATCTAAAGAACTGCACCACAGAGTATCTCTTATAGTAAACACGTATCCAGATGCTTATAATGAACACGTGTGCCCAACTCAGCAATTATAATCACTCTTCCCGTCCGCTGGTTGCAATTCCTTTATGTGCGGACATATCTGGAAATCCGGTGAGTATATTTAATTCACAGCTGGTTTTTATGATACTCAAAATTGGTGTTGATTTGCCCAGTAAGTTTCACTGTAAGGCAGTCTCTTAATTACTGAGCCACAGAAACGGTACACTGTAGGCAGTCTATTGATCACTGTACCACAGGAGGGGCACAATTTTCCTTTGTGTGCATGATACTTTAATTAATAATGGGAGAGCTGGACGGCAATATTTCCATTTATATGAGATGTGTATTAAGGTGCTCACCTCGTCCTTTACGCTGGACTATAAGCCGCTTCCAAGTTGAGCCGCCGGCGTCGCTCAAAGCGCTCATCTCTCCCGCAGCCGTATCATGAACTGCTCCCTCTGTGCCGTAATGTCGAGCTCCACGATGCACACGAGCCGCACGGCAATTGATGTCCTCAGTGCCGCTCGCTCCCGGGCCAGGTTACCGACGCTGCCTTGAGCATTTGTCCCTCCTGCAGCCGTCTCCTGGTTAGCTCCCTCTGTGCCTGCAGTGTCGGACTCCACACTGCATGTGAGTCGTACGGCAATAGTTGTTCTCCGTGCCGCTCCTCCTCGGATATCAGTTCACTCTCAGGGCATATGAACCAATAAATAAATAGCCGGCTTGTAGTACAAAATAGAAACTTGGCTCAACTTGGAAGCGGCTTATAGTCCAGTGAAACCTACAGTGAAACTTACTGGGCAAATCAACACCAATTTTGAGTATCATAAAAACCAGCTGTGAATTAAATATACTCACCGGATTTCCAGATATGTCCGCACATAAAGGAATTGCAACCAGCGGACGGGAAGAGTGATTATAATTGCTGAGTTGGGCACACGTGTTCATTATAAGTATCTGGATACGTGTTTACTATAAGAGATACTCTGTGGTGCAGTTCTTTAGATCCAGGAATGAATTTGTTTTAAATTGCTTAATTTTAAGGAAATGTATTTGATTGTATTTACCGGCCGGTATTAATATAAATATTAATAATAACAATTTTATTGTCTAAATAAACTTAACTATATACATTGTTATATTGTGTATCTATCAATAATATTTTCATATCAGCGCCTCTACCCCTTTTTTTCTCCATTCGTGGGGAGAAAAAAACTTTTTAGTCCTTTTTGTCTTGTTGTGGGAGGAGCATACCCACTTTGGAGGCTGCAGATATTTAAATATCAGCTGGCGCTGGGTGTTTTTTCTTTAATCAATCTGGATAGCCTGTAAAAAAATATCGGTGAAACATCAGGAAAAATCGGGGGGAGGAGATTTATGGTAAGACTTACCATTGTTAAATCTCTTTCTGCGAGGTACACTGGATTCTATAGGGAACAACATCTGGGTGTAGAGTTGGATCTTGGTCCGAGGCACCAACAGGCTAAAGCTTTGACTGTTCCCAGGATGCACTGCCCCGCCTCCTCTATATCCCCGCCTCCAGGCACTGGAGCTCAGTTTTGTTAACCAGTCAAATGCAGTAGCAGGTAAAAGAGACGATAGTAGTTAGTAGCCACAGATAATCACATTCTCACAACAGGAGACTGTACCAGCGGCTAATGCCATACAAACCCAAAGAAGCTAAGTGCGTCAGGGTGGGCGCCCTGTGGAATCCAGTGTACCTTGCAGAAAGATTTAACAATGGTAAATCTTACCATAAATCTCCTTTTCTGCAGCGGGGTACACTGGTATTCCACAGGGAATAACATTGGGGATGTCCTAAAGCAGTTGCTCATGGGAGGTGACGCACTGTAGCGGGCACAAGGACCCGGCGTCCAAAGGAAGCATCCTGGTAGGTGGAAGTATCAAAGGCATAGAACCTGATGAACGTGTTCACTGAGGACCACGTAGCCACCCTGCACAATTGTTCTAGGGACGCACCATGGCAGGACGCCCAAGAAGGTCCAACAGACCAAGTAGAATGGGCTTTGATAGTAGCAGGAGCTGGAAGTCCAGCCTGTGCATAAGCTTGTGCAATCAACATTCTAATCCATCTAGCCAAGGCCTGCTTATTCGCAGGCCATCCACGTTTGTGAAAACCAAAAAGGACAAAGAGAGAATCAGATCTCCTAAGAGAGGCCGTTCTCTTCACATATATATAGAGAGTCCGTACCACATCCAAAGACCGTTCCTTGGAGGACACACTAGGAGAGATAAAAGGCCGGAACCACAATCTCTTGGTTAAGGCGGTAAGACAACACCACCTTAGGTAGATAACCAGGGCAAGTTCTAAGAACCGCAAGGTCTTAGTGAAAAATCAGAAAGGATGACAGACAGGATAAGGCACCCAAGTCTGAAACCCTTCTAGCAGAAGCAATAGCCAGCACAAACAAGACCTTAAGCGTAAGCCATTTAAGGTCCACAGTTTCAAGGGGTTCAAACGGAGACTCTAGTAGAGCATCCAGAACCACAGACAAATCCCAAGGAGCCATAGGAGGGACATAGGGAGGTTGAATCCTTAAAAACACCCTGAGTGAAAGTATGAACGTCAGGCAGAGACGCAATTTTTCTCTGAAACCATACCGACAAGGCTGAAATATGAACCTTGAGGGAGGCCAGACGAAGGCCTAAGTCCAGGCCTTGTTGCAGAAAAGCCAAAAGTTTGGCAGTACTGAACTTGTATGCATCATAATTCTTAGCCGCACACCAGGTAAAGTAAGAATTCCAGACCCTATAATAAATCCGAGCCGAAGCTGGTTTACACGCCTTCAACATCGTTTGAATGACCGCCTCAGAAAATCCTTTGGCCCTCAGAACTGAAGCTTCAAGAGCCACGCCGTCAAAGCCAGTCGGGCCAGATCCTGGTAGACACAAGGGCCCTTAATGAGGAGGTCTGGGCGTTGCGGAAGCAGAAGAGGACGCTCTATCTAGAGACCCTGCAGGTCTGAGAACCAATGTCGCCTGGGCCATGCTGGAGCGATTAGAAGCAGCATTACTCCTTCTTGCTTGAGCTTTCATAGTACCCTGGGCAGGAGTGACAACGGAGGGAACACGTACGGCAGCCGAAAGTTCCATGGAATTGCCAGTGCATCCATGAACGCTATTTGAGGATCCCTTGTCCTTGTTCCGAAGACCGGAACCTTGTGATTGTGTCGAGACGCCATCAGGTCTGCATCTGGTAGGCTCCACTTGTCCACTAGGTATTGAAAGACTTCTGGATGAAGACTCCACTCACCGGCGTGTACATCCCGACGACTGAGGAAGTCCGCTTCCCAGTTGAGGATCCCGGAATGAACACTGCCGATATTGCTGGCAGATGACGTTCCGCCCATAGAAGAATCTTTGACACGTCCATCATTGCCATGCGGCTTCGAGTGCCGCCTTGATGATTTACCGTGGTGGCGTTGTCCGATTGTACTTGAACAGGCCTGTCCTGTACCAGAGGCAGGGCCAGTTTCAAAGCATTAAACACTGCCCGCAACTTCAGAATGTTTATCGGGAGGAGAGACTCCTCCCTGGACCACCGACCCTGAAGAGAGTGTTGGCTCCAACACCGCGCCCCAACCCCGCAGACTGGCATCCGTCGTTAGAAGGACCCAGTTGGAGATCCAGAAGTGACGACCCTTCTGAATCGTTGGTCCTGGAGCCACGAGGTCAGAGACAGATGAACTTCCGGAGTCAAGGAGATCATGCGAGACCTGATCCAGTGAGGCAGGCCGTCCCACTTGGAAAGGATTAACCACTGCAGAGGGAGAGAATGAAATTGAGCATACTCCCCCATGTCGAAAACCGAAACCATGAGGCCTAGTACTTGCATCGCCGAGTGTATCGACACTCGTGGGCGAGAGTGGAAGCATCTGTTTCAGGACCTTCTCCGGAGACAAGAACAGCCTTTGGTTGTGTGTGTCTAATAATGATCTTAGCAGGGACCAGCGAGAACTTCTTCCAGTTGATAAGCCACCCCTTGGGCTTGTAGGAATTGGACCGTCAGTTCCAGATGACAGAGGAGAACCTCTGCTGAGTTCGCCAGGATCAACAAGTCATCCAGATACGGCAGAATCCTGATACCCTGACGGCGGAGAAGAGCCATCATGACCGCCATGACCTTGGTGCAGATCCGCGGAGCCGTGGTCAGTCCAAAATGCAAGGCTTGGAATTGATAATGTAGGTTGCCAATAGCAAACCGCAGATATTGCTGATACGACATGGCAATAGGTATATGTAGATAAGCATCCTGTATGTCCAGGGATACCATATAGTCCTTGGGCTCCAAAGCCGGAACAATAGAGTGAAGAGTTTCCATACCCTCCCAAACTTGTTCAAAGACTTGAGGTTGAGAATGGGCCGGGAGGTTCCATTCGGTTTCTGAACTAGGAACAGCGTTGAATAGTACCCCCTGCCTCTCTGAAACAGAGGCACCGGCACTATCACTCCTGTATCCAGGAGGGATTGTACCACCAAATTTTGCTTTAAACGGATCTGAAGGGATATATGTCGAGCAAAACTGGCGAGGGGGACATTTCTTGAAAGAGATGGCATATCCATAAGTGACGACTTCCCTCACCCAGGCATCTGAAGTGGTCTGTAACCATACCTGGGCAAACCGCAGAAGTCGGCCTCCCACCATGGGGTCCCCCAGGGGGAGGCCCACCCTGTCATGCAACAGGCTTGTCTGTTTTGGAAGCAGGCTGACGGGCAGCCCAGGAACGTTTAGATTTGGGCTTAGAGGTTTTGGAAGTGCGAGCCTGTTTCAGGTACGCCTGACCCTTGCTTTACTTGGAGGTCGAAAAGGAACGAAAGGTGATACTCTTAGCCTTCGAAGCCGAAGGATTAGTACTTGGCAGACATGCAGTTTTAGCAGACGCTAAGTCAGCAACAATCTTGTTCAGATCCTCCCCAAAAAGGATGTTTAGAGTCCAGATCCACAGACCAGGACCGCAACCACAGAATCCGTCAAGCCAGAATGGACGTAGTAGACGCTTTGGCCGCCAGCACACTGGCATCAAAAGCTGCCTCCTGAATGTAATGAGAGGCTGTGGTAATATATGAAAGACACTGTCTGGCATTGTCAGAAATATTCAGAGGTAGCGCCGCCTCAAACTTCTTGAACCCAGGCTTCAATAGCTTTTGCAACCCAAGAAGCTGCTATAGTAGGTCTATGTACAGCACCCGCAAGAGTGTAAATAGACTTCAAACAACCCTTGACACGCTTATCCGTCAGTTCCTTCAGAGAGGTGACGGTAGTGACCGGCAGAGTAGAAGACACCACAAGACATGCGACATGTGAGTCCACTGGAGGTGGTGTTTCCCAATTTTTACTTAACTCTGCAGCGAGGGGATAACAAGCTAGCATCTTTTTCGACCGGGAGAATTTCTTTCCTGGAGACTCCCAGGATTCCTGACGTAGGTCAATTAAATGGTCAGAATGTGGCAAAACTAATTTAGTAACCTTCTGACGTTTGAACTTATCAGGTTTCTTAGATGTATCTGGAGGGTCAGTTTCATCATCAATTTGAAGAATCAGTTTGATAGCCTCCAAGAGGTCGGGAACATCAACTTGTGTGTTAGATTCCCCATCAGAAGCATCTGCATCAGTGTCTGATGGATCAGAATATACCCCATCTTCATCGGATGAAGTATCCGAAACATGAGTGGATTGTGAGGAAAAAATGGCCAGTTTAGATGACCCTTTGGTTCTAGGAGGGCAAGGGTCAGGCTTCTGTTTAACCAAAGACTGATTTAACTGCTGTAACGGAGTCAGAGTATCCGCCCATGGTGGATTTGCAACAGGGACAATAATAAGAATTTACTCACCGGTAATTCTATTTCTCGTAGTCCGTAGTGGATGCTGGGACTCCGTAAGGACCATGGGGAATAGCGGCTCCGCAGGAGACTGGGCACAACTATAAAGAAAGCTTTAGGTCTAACTGGTGTGCACTGGCTCCTCCCACTATGACCCTCCTCCAGACCTCAGTTAGGATACTGTGCCCGGAAGAGCTGACACAAGAAGGAAGGATTTTGAATCCCGGGTAAGACTCATATCAGCCACACCAATCACACCGTATAACTCGTGATACAATACCCAGTTAACAGTATGATAACAACTGAGCCTCTCAACAGATGGCTCAACAATAACCCTTTAGTTAAGCAATAACTATATACAAGTATTGCAGACAATCCGCACTTGGGATGGGCGCCCAGCATCCACTACGGACTACGAGAAATAGAATTACCGGTGAGTAAATTCTTATTTTCTCTGACGTCCTAAGTGGATGCTGGGACTCCGTAAGGACCATGGGGATTATACCAAAGCTCCCAAACGGGCGGGAGAGTGCGGATGACTCTGCAGCACCGAATGAGCAAACTCTAGGTCCTCCTCAGCCAGGGTGTCAAACTTGTAGAATTTAGCAAACGTGTTTGACCCCGACCAAGTAGCTGCTCGGCAAAGTTGAAGAGCCGAGACCCCTCGGGCAGCCGCCCAAGAAGAGCCCACCTTCCTCGTGGAATGGGCTTTCACTGATTTAGGATGCGGCAGTCCAGCCGCAGAATGTGCAAGCTGAATCGTACTACAGATCCAGCAAGCAATAGTCTGCTTTGAAGCAGGTGCACCCAACTTGTTGGGCGCATACAGGATAAATAGCGAGTCAGTCTTTCTCACTCCAGCTGTCCTGGAAACATATATTTTCAGGGCCCTGACTACGTCCAACAACTTGGAAGCCTCCAAGTCTTTTGTAGCCGCAGGCACCACAATAGGTTGGTTCAGATGAAACGCTGATACCACTTTAGGGAGAAACTGGGGATGAGTCCTCAATTCTGCCCTATCCATATGGAAAATCAGATAAGGGCTTTTACATGACAAAGCTGCCAATTCTGATACATGCCTGGCCGAAGCCAAGGCCAACAACATGACCACTGTCCACGTGAGATATTTCAAATCCACGGTTTTCAGTGGCTCAAACCAATGTGACTTTAGGAAATCCAACACCACGTTGAGATCCCAAGGTGCCACTGGAGGCACAAAAGGGGGCTGAATATGCAGCACTCCCTTAACAAAATTCTGAACTTCAGGTAGTGAAGCCAGTTCTCTCTGGAAGAAAATCGATAGAGCCGAAATCTGGACCTTAATGGAACCCAATTTAAGGCCCATAGTCACCCCTGACTGTAGGAAGTGCAGGAAACGGCCCAGCTGAAATTCCTCCATTGGGGCCTTCCTGGCCTCACACCACGCAACATATTTTCACCATATGCGGTGATAATGGTTTGCGGTTACTTCTTTCCTAGCCTTAATCAGCGTAGGAATTACTTCCTCCGGAATGCCCTTTTCCTTCAGGATCCGGTGTTCAACCACCATGCCGTCAAACGCAGCCGCGGTAAGTCTTGGAACAGACAGGGCCCCTGCAGCAGCAGGTCTTGTCTGAGCGGTAGAGGCCATGGGTCCTCTGAGATTATTTCTTGAAGTTCCGGGTACCAAGCTCTTCTTGGCCAATCCGGAACAATGAGTATAGTTCTTACTCCTCTTCTCCGTATTATCCTCAGTACCTTTGGTATGAGAGGAAGAGGAGGGAACACATAAACCGACTGGTACACCCACGGTGTCACTAGAGCGTCCACAGTTATCGCCTGCGGGTCTCTTGACCTGGCGCAATACTTTTCTAGATTTTTGTTTAGGCCGGACGCCATCATGTCCACCTGTGGCCTTTCCCAACGGTTTACAATCATTTGGAAGACTTCTGGATGAAGTCCCCACTCTCCCGGGTGGAGGTCGTGCCTGCTGAGGAAGTCTGCTTCCCAGTTGTCCACTCCCGGAATGAACACTGCTGACAGTGCTAACACGTGATTTTCCGCCCATCGGAGAATCCTTGTGGCTTCTGGCATTGCCGTCCTGCTTCTCGTGCTGCCCTGTCGGTTTACATGGGCGACCGCCGTGATGTTGTCTGACTGGATCAGTACCGGCTGGTTTTGAAGCAGGGGTTTTGCCTGACTTAGGGCATTGTAAATGGCCCTTAGTTCCAGAATATTTATGTGCAGGGAAGTCTCCTGACTTGACCATAGTCCTTGGAAGTTTCTTCCCTGTGTGACTGCCCCCCAGCCTCGAAGGCTGGCATCCGTGGTCACCAGGACCCAGTCCTGTATGCCGAATCTGCGGCCCTCTTGAAGATGAGCACTCTGCAGCCACCACAGCAGAGACACCCTTGTCCTTGGAGACAGGGTTATCAGACGATGCATCTGAAGATGCGATCCGGACCACTTGTCCAACAGGTCCCACTGAAAGGTTCTTGCATGAAACCTGCCGAATGGAATCGCTTCGTAGGAAGCTACCATTTTTCCCAGGATCCGCGTGCAGTGATGCACCGACACCTGTTTTGGTTTTAGGAGGCCTCTGACTAGAGATGACAGCTCCTTGGCCTTCTCCTCCGGGAGAAACACTTTTTTCTGTTCTGTGTCCAGAACCATCCCCAGGAACAGTAGACGTGTCGTAGGGACCAGCTGTGACTTTGGAATGTTTAGAATCCAGCCGTGCTGTTGTAGCACTTCCCGAGATAGTGCTACCCCGACCAACAACTGCTCTCTGGACCTCGCCTTTATCAGGAGATCGTCCAAGTACGGGATAATTAAAACTCCCTTCTTTCGAAGGAGTATCATCATTTCGGCCATTACCTTGGTAAAGACCCTCGGAGCCGTGGATAGACCGAACGGCAACGTCTGGAATTGGTAATGACAATCCTGTACCACAAATCTGAGGTACTCCTGGTGAGGATGGTAAATGGGGACATGCAGGTAAGCATCCTTGATGTCCAGTGATACCATGTAATCCCCCTCGTCCAGGCTTGCAATAACCGCCCTGAGCGATTCCATCTTGAACTTGAATTTTTTTATATATGTGTTCAAGGATTTCAAATTTAAAATGGGTCTCACCGAACCGTCCGGTTTCGGTACCACAAACATTGTGGAATAGTAACCCCTTCCTTGTTGAAGTAGGGGTACCTTTACTATCACCTGTTGTGAATACAGCTTGTGAATTGCCTCCCTGCCTGAGGGAGTGGTTGGCAAGGCAGATTTGAGGAAACGGCGGGGAGGAGACGTCTCGAATTCCAGCTTGTACCCCTGAGATACTATCTGAAAAATCCAGGGATCCACCCATGAGCAAGCCCACTGATTGCTGAAATATTTGAGACGGGCCCCCACCGTACCTGGCTCCGCCTGTGGAGCCCCAGCGTCATGCTGTGGGCTTAGAGGAAGCGGGGGCGGACTTTTGCTCCTGGGAACTGGCTGTATGCTGCAGCTTCTTTCCCCTACCTCTGCCTCTGGGCAGAAAGGACGCGCCTTTAACCCGCTTGCCCCTATTGGGCCGAAAGGACTGTACCTGATAATACGGTGCTTTCTTTGGTTGTGAGGGAACATGGGGTAAAAATGTAGACTTCCCAGCTGTTGCTGTGGAAACGAGGTCCGAGAGACCATCCCCGAACAACTCCTCACCCTTATAAGGCAGAACTTCCATGTGTCTTTTGGAATCTGCATCACCTGTCCACTGCCGAGTCCATAACCCTCTCCTGGCAGAAATGGACATTGCAGGTCAGTGGTGGTATTCGTGTAGTCCTCCAGTCGCCCGCGCAGACTTCGCTAGCACCGGGTTCACAAAACCTTAGTCATGACAGTAGGAACTGGCCACATGGACCCGGCCGAAAGTGTTTGTCTGACGCAGGACCTCCTAAGCAATATTGCAGGACGCTTGGAAGGTCTGGAGTCGACTCAGCATCAATTGGCACAGTGTCTGCAGCGGAATTCTTTCTCCAGAGATTCCCTGACCTTCTGCACTAGGACTCCTGACCAACTGCAGATTTTCTACCAGATGTTATTACAGTTACAAGAACTTTTGTCTAGTATTCTTTCTGTGATGCCTGATCTCTTCAGGAATACTACGAACGTTGTTGATCCTGTTTTGTCCCAACCAGTTAATAGAGTCTCTTCCTCTGTGCAAGGAAAAGTTGTTCATCAGAGCTATCCACGGCCCAAGCTCTCTGAAGCTGAACGTCAGCGGCGTAGGGAGCTACACCTCTGTCTTTACTGTGGAAATTCCGGTCATTTTGTTAAAGACTGCATTCTTCGCAAGCCAGGGAACGGTGACAAATCTCAGTATCATAGTGCTCATGTCTACAAGTCATCCACAGTAGCTGATCCTGTTACTGCTGACGGGAGTATCAAGAAGGCTACTCTGAAAGAGACTCAAATTTATGACTGGGGTCCGGTGATTAAAAGCCCTTATTCCAAGTTGGGTGTCCAGAGAAGAATATTCAAGCCATTTAGAGTCACAGAGGAGTCAGAGTGTCCAGCCCCAGGAGGGGCATCTTCAGAGTGTCCAGCCCCAGGGAGGGGTCTACACAGTGCTGCCCAGCCAGAGAGTCTACATACTGCTGCCCAGCCAGAGAGTCTACACAGTGCTGCCCAGCCCCGTGAAGTGGGGGCCTTAGTTCAGCCCCGTGAAGAAAGGGCTCAGTCCATCCCGGTTCCAGCCGGTCCAGCAATACTCCAGGCCCAGCCTGGTCAGTCCGTCCCGGTTCCAGCCGGTCCAGCAATACTCCAGGCCCAGCCTGGTCAGTCCGTCCCGGTTCCAGCCGGTCCAGCAATACTCCAGGCCCTGCCTGGTCAGTCCGTCCCGGTTCCAGCCGGTCCAGCAATACTCCAGGCCCTGCCTGGTCAGTCCGTCCCGGTTCCAGCCGGTCCAGCAATACTCCAGGCCCTGCCTGGTCAGTCCGTCCCGGTTCCAGCCGGTCCAGCAATACTCCAGGCCCTGCCTGGTCAGTCCGTCACGGTTCCAGTCGGTCCAGCAATACTCCAGGCTCCGCCTGGTCAGTCCGTCCCGGTTCCAGCCGGTCCAGCAATACTCCAGGACCAGCCTGGTCAGTCTCCTTTGGCTCCAGCCAATTCAAGTATCCTCGGATCCAATCCAGTCCTACTCGTCCAGCCAAAGCTTTCTTCAGTTTCATCCTCTAAGCTTTCGTCTGATGGTTTTCCACCTATTTACTTTGATGGAGATTTATTGCAATATGCCGCTCTTGTTGAACAATTTCTCTCTCGGATGGAGTCTGATCCTTCAGGTGCAGTAACTCCTTCCAACGTTACTCGATATCTGTTCCTGGCATTCAGAGGAAGAGCTTTGGAGTGGGCCAACATGCTCTTTGAGAGTAATGATCCTGTGTTCCATGACTTACAGACTTTTAGTAACCCTGTAGTTAAAGAATTTAGTCCTAAACCTTTGGAATCTGCATCAACGAAGGTCCTAAATTCTTCTGTATGAATTTCTCAAGTTCCTCTAAGATTCAAGATGGGTGTCCAGAGTCCACCCTTGAAGAGGGGGATACTGTCACAATCCTGACTGTAGGTTTTATATTTGGTGACTTACCCCTGCCATCTGTCCTGGATCCTGTGTCTTTTCACTCACGGAGTTAAACAGCTTGTCAGCACTGAGTTTTCCTGAGTTCTCTGCCTGAGAGGTAATAGTTAATTAGCTCCACCTGTGGTGATCTCCTGTGTGAGGCTGAATTCAGTAATCTGAAGTTTGGGCCTAAAAGCCAGCATCCTATGTTTTGCAGAAGTTCAGGCTTCAGTGTTCTCTCGGCCTGCTAGGCCTCATTCTACATCACAGCCTTGGCTAGAGTAGTCACATGACAGTGACTGTTCACCTGACCCAGAGTTGTCCAATCCTCTGCCAGCCTGAGACTCTCTGCATCACCTAATCCTGCTCACCAATCACCAAGGACCAGTTGGGAGACTGAGTTGGAAACTGGGCCAGTTCCTTGTGTCACACACAGCTATGTGTGAGCATTCTAGCTGAGCTCCCTAAGGTTGTGATCTCCAGAGCTCCCGTATCCCAGTACCTCCGTACCTCAGTACCTCCGTGCTTCCAGCACCTCCGTGCCTCCGTACCTCCGTGCTTTCAGCACCTCCGTGCCTCAGTACCTCCGTGCTTCCAGCACCTCCGTGCCTCTGCACCTCCGTGCTTCCAGCACCTCCGTGCTTCCAGCACCTCCGTGCCTCAGTACCTCCGTGCTTCCAGCACCTCCGTGCCTCCGTGCCTCTGCACCTCCGTGCCTCTGCACCTCCGTGCCTCAGTACCTCCGTGCTTCCAGCACCTCCGTGCTTCCAGCACCTCCGTGCCTCTGCACCTCCGTGCCTCTGCACCTCCGTGCTTTCAGCACCTCCGTGCCTCTGCACCTCCGTGCTTCCAGCACCTCCGTGCCTCAGTATCTCCGTGCTTCCAGCACCTCCGTGCCTCAGTACCTCCGTGCTTCCAGCACCTCCGTGCCTCAGTACCTCCGTGCTTCCAGCACCTCCGTGCCTCCGTGCCTCAGCACCTCCGTGCTTCCAGCACCTCCGTGCCTCAGCACCCCAGTGCCTCTACGCACCTCAGTGCCTCTACGCACCTCAGTGTCTCCAAGCACCTCAGTGTCTCCAAGCACCTCAGTTTCTCCAAGCACCTCAGTGTCTCCAAGCACCTCAGTGTCTCCAAGCATCTCAGTGTCCCCAAGCACCCGTGCCCTTTAGCACAGTTGTACCTGTTATTCTTCACTGATTCATCAGCGCCTTTCCAGTTATGTCTTTCAGGAGACCTTCAGCGCCCACACGTGCTTCCTGTCTGCCGACCTCATCCTGCATGAGGAGAACCTGGATTCGGCCATCTCTGCCGCGGTTCCTCTTCCCAGTCACCGGAAGAGACCCCGAGTCCACAACACTTCCAAACCAGGTCAGTGGTGGTATTCGTGTAGTCCTCCAGTCGCCCGCGCAGACTTCGCTAGCACCGGGTTCACAAAACCTTAGTCATGACAGTGTGCAGCCCATTCAGTGTAATGGGTGTATGTGCCGCATCCCCCACACTCTGGGCATGTTTGCAAAAGTTAACCGCACAATAAAGCAGATGGAGTTAATTCTGTACCCTATATAAAACATACATGTAGATTATGAAGGTATTTTATAAAATATAAGTATTCGATCATAAAAGAGGAGACACTTTACTGATTGATCAGTGGGATCTGGGCACCTCTGACAGGCGTTCAAACAAAGAATAAGACAGCACTTCTCACTTTGTATAAGAATCTTTTCACTTTATAACATAAAAATATATATACACACAAATATCAAAATAAGATACCGGCCAGTACCAATTAACTACAATATACAACAATAAAACAATTCCACATTAAGAAATCTAAAAGGAGCACATAATACCTTATAGATAATTAATTATACTTTCAATATCTCATATTTAGCATAGTGCAATATTAGGTTGTCAGTAAATCCACAAGCAGACAACTCTAGATCTTAGTCCAGCAAATAGCAGGTAAGTATTTGATATGTCCGCATGCAGAACAGCACAAGATATTAATCAAGCACAATGAAGCCGGTATGGATGTTAGCAGTCCAGCAGCTTTAAATAGGCTGATTTGTAGTGCAGTTAGTATATAATTAGCAATACAGCTGGCTATCTGGACTCAGCTGATTTTCCAAATATCACTAGTAAAAGGCAATAGCAGTTACCACAGTCCAGTAGTCCACCTAGAGTACAGTATACTATGTACCCAGATATGTTACCTTTCCTTAGATGACTGTAGGCATGGCAGCCTCATCCATAGGGTATGGTGGACAATAGGAAATCTCTGAAGTATTCCTTTTTATAGATATAAAAGGTGCCTCTCTTTAGTGCAACAACGGGCAACTCTCCAACACTTCAACAGGCAGCAAAGTGTGGTGTTTAGCCATCAAGTGAAGCTCCAAAGTGCAAATGACAGCCGATTCTCCAACACTTCAAATAAGCAGCAAAGTGTGGTGTCTAGCCAGCAGATGAGTCTCCAAACGCGTTTTTCTGCCTAGCCTCCGGTTTCAGCGGCTTCTTTAGTGTATATACTATATATACTATATTGCGCAAATATGTGTAATGGAGATCTCTGAATTCTGTTATCATGTGGAATTTATATCTGGTTACGGTTATCATTCAGGGTGCTGGGGGAAACAAATGCTTTTTTTCTTGCTTAGAAATACCCCTCCCTTTCGAGCACCTGAATGTTATCACTAAGCTAATTGAGCATCTACCAATATATACGTTTGTTGTGAGAGGCAGAGAGGTTCCTGCATTAGGAGGAGGTGCAGGCCCTGACATGCCACAGGGAGCATTATGGGGTTGCTCCAAGGTAGGTAGCTCTTAGCTTAGACATATTGTAGTAAGGAAGGAGCCATTATCATGTGGCACCTTGCTGGTTAATCTTAGACCCAGATTGGGGTAATGGAGGTGTGAGGTGTGGTGCCTCTGGACTGGCTGAGCTGGATGGCCTTAGTGTGGCATACCTTTACATTCTATTAACACTTTTCACTTATTAATTCCTTAACACTATTTCTCTATTTTAATTGCATTTCATTTTTGTATCACTTTCTCTATAGCTTTGGCTTCCTTAATACTAATTTATTAACTGGTATGCTATGCTGGGCTTTCTGGCTTATGCTGGTGTTTTGGGGTGCCACACCCTGCACCTAGATATAGCGCTAGGGACCCCAAATATACAGAGACACCTTGATGCGGCTTTGGGGCTTATTCACACATTTGCGCAAATATGTGTAACGAAGATCTCTGAATTCTGTTATCATGTGGAATTTATATCTGGTTACGGTTATCATTCAGGGTGCTGGGGGAAACAAATGCCTTTTTTTCTTGCGACACAAAACATGGCAGTCCGGCAACTGCCTTCGCAGCTAGGCTGTGGAGGCAGGGGGCTACCCTAAACATGCAAGTACGTCACTGTTTAGCGATGTGCTCACATTTTAGCGTGGGGGGGTGTACACGGCATGCGGGCAGCCTTGTCCTGTGCTGGGCAGCCCCCGCATGCTAGAGAATGCAGTTGCAGTTTTGTAGTTTCTCGCAAAACTACAACTTCTGCTGAATTGGGCCCGAAGTCCCATTAAGATTGCGTTATACAATGGATCCCAGACTCTCTCTCCTGGAAGACCAGTGCCAATGAAAAAGTCACGGAGAATTGACAGTTGGACATTAGAATACGTAACCAATAAAAATGTCTACTACCCTAAACGGGCAATTCCATTCTGTGCGATGCGCTGCTATGCTCGTCTGCACACAAAGCTATGGTAGTGTAGAAATTGCAGATTTCTTCCACAGTTCTTTGGGGTGCGAGGGAAAACTTGTGATGCTGGTGAACACAGTGTGCCGTTCCGGAACAGCACAACACATAGATGCTGAGGAATTGAATTCTCACCTGTGACAGGTGAAAGATGTATTTTGTACATGTTGGCACTGATGACACGGAGTTGAATGCAATTCGGCCATAAATGCTCAGGCAATGTGTGCACTACACTGCAGAGTTGTATGCATCTCTGTGAGCCATATGCTTGTGTAATAACTAGCGTGCACTAGCACCAGCCCCATCCCCCTGCATTTCGCATAGTTCCTCACACTGGGCTCTGCAGTATGTGCAGTGTTAGACATGGACTTACGTTCAGTTACCCTTCAGCCCTGTTATGTTAAATTGTGAAATTGCCTAATATAGTGTTAGGAAAGAGGGGGAAAAGACCACAGCTTTACATTATACTTTCATTTTTTTATTTTTATTGTAAAACAATAAAAAGCTTGGCAAGTCTTCAGCAGTCAGTGACAGTGAGGGTAAATAGGGACTGAGAAGCTCTTATTTCTGCTGGAACTCATCCACAGAAACATCTGGTCGTACAGCTTCAAAACACTGGTATTTCCGGAGAAGTAACGGTCACAGAACTTTCAGCTCAGCTGCGTGCAGTCTCAGTGACTGTAGCACATACAGTATATGAAGAAACATTGTTGATTTGCAACTCAGTGTTTTATAAAGCTGCATGCTTTTCTGTATGCTGAAACGCTTTGTGATTCTACGTTCCACGCAATACAGTACTAATAAAAGGTTCTACAATAACATAACAGACACTATTTTTGAACTATGCGCATTCCGGGAGAGTAGGCAAGTATGGTGTGCAGTCTAGAGCCACTTCCCATGTATATTGCATGTTATGTGTGTATATTTTCACTCGAAGTTTGAGATTGCTTCAGACTAGATTGACACCCCTTCCCCACCTCCCTCTAACTGTTTATAAGCAGGAAACTAGCATCTCACTGCACATTGAATCAGGCAGATTTATATACTGTAAGTCAGTTTATTTCAGTTGTGAGTAGTAATGATTGCACAGTGCATCTGCATCCATTTTTTATGCTCTCCATGTGTAAGAGATATAGAATAAATACTAATCATGTTACTATTAACCTTTCATTTCTCTGTTTGTTTGTTTGTTTGTTTGTTTGTTTGTTTGTTTGAATATATACTAGGGAAATATATACTACCGGTAAATCCTTTTCTCGTAGTCCGTAGAGGATGCTGGGGTCCACATTAGTACCATGGGGTATAGACGGGTCCACCAGGAGCCATTGGCACTTTAAGAGTTTGAGAGTGTGGGCTGGCTCCTTCCTCTATGCCCCTCCTACCAGTCTCAGTCTAGAAACTGTGCCGGAAGAGAAGGACATCTTCGAGAGAAGGATTATACATAGATAGTGGTGAGATTCATACCAGCTCACACATACCAGGCACGTCAAGCCAACGTAGCTTGAACACTCAGAAACCGCTGAAACATTACTTACCAAGTAACAATGCAGTACTCAACTAAAACGAAGTTGTACTGAACCAAACAACATTTGCAGGAAAACGAAGTGCTGGGCGGGCGCCCAGCATCCTCTACGGACTACGAGAAAAGGATATACCACCAATAGGTAACCAAAATCCTATTTTCGCTTACGTCCTAGAGGATGCTGGGGTCCACAATAGTACCATGGGGATGTACCAAAGCTCCCAGAACGGAAGGGAGAGCGCAGAGGCTCCTGCAGAACTGATTGAATGAACTTCAGATCATCAGGGGCCAAAGTATCGAACTTTTAAAACTTCTCAAACATGTTCAACCCAGACCAAGTTGCAGCTCGGCAAAGTCGCACTGCCGAGACACCCCGGGCAGCCACCTAGGAAGACCCCACCTTACGAGTAGAGTGGGCCTTAACAGATTTTGGACACGGCGGTCCAGCCGTAGAATAAGCGTGCTGGATAGTGAACATAATCCAGCGAGAAATAATATGTTTAGAAGCAGAACACCCAATTTTCTTGGGGTCATACAGGACAAACAGAGTCCGACTTTCTGTGACGAGAAGTTCTCTTCACATATATCTTCAGAGCCCTTACAACATCCAAGGACTTTGATGTCATTGAGTCAGTAGCCACTGGCACCACAATAGGTTGGTTGATATGATAAGCTGACACAACCTTCGGAAGAAACTGCTGACGTGTCCGAAGCTCAGCTCCATCTTCGTGGAAGCTCAAGTAAGGGCTTTTACAGGATAAAGCCCACAATTCGGACACGCGTCTAGCAGAAGCTAAGGCCAACAACGTGACCGCCTTCCATGTAAGAAATTTGACCTCAACCTCCTGCAGAGGCTCAAACCAATCCAACTGGAGGAACTGCAACGCCATAGGCGGTACAAAGGGAGGTTGGATGTGCCATAGGCGGTACAAAGGGAGGTTGGATGTGCAGAACTCCCTTCAAAAAACTCTGAACCTCAGGAAGGGCAGCCAATTGTTCCTGAAAGAAAATGGACAGGGCCGAAATCTGGACCTTCACAGATCCTAACCTCAGGCCCATATCCACACCTACTTGCAGGAAGAGGAGAAAATGCCCGAGCTGAAACTCCACCGTAGGAAACTTCTTGGATTCACACCAAGAGACATATTTCTTCCAAATACGATGGTAATGTTTAGACGTTACCCCTTTCCTAGCCTGTATCAGGGTAGGAATGACCTTCTTCGGAATGCCTTTCCGAGGAAGTATCAGGCGCTCAACTTCCATGCCGTCAAACGTAGCCGCGGTAAGTCTTGAAAGGCAAACGGCCCCTGCTGCAGCAGGTCCTCCCGGAGAGGAAGAGGCCTCGGTTCTTCTTGCAGTAGATTCAGAAGTCCACGTACCAAGCCCTTCTCGGCCAGTCTGGAGCAATGAGGATCGCTTGAACCCTTGTTCTCCTTATGAGCTTTAGGTTTCTTGGGATGAGTGGGAGTGGTGGAAACATGTACACTGACTGGAACACCCACGGAGACACCAGGGCATCCACTGCCACTGCTTGTGGGTCCCTCGACCTGGAACAATAACGCCGAAGCTTCTTGTTGAGACGAGTGGCCATCATGTCTATTTGGGGTAATCCCCAAAGGTCTGTTATTTCCTTGAACACCTTCCGGATGGAGACACCACTCCCCTGGATGGAGATAGTGTCTGCTGAGGAAGTCTGCTTCCCAGTTGTCTACTCCCGGAATGAAGATGGCTGACAGCACCAACGCGTGTTTTTCTGTCCAGAGGAGTATTCTGGTCACCTCTGACATTGCAGCTCTGCTCTTCGTTCCGCCCTGTCGGTTTATGTAAGCCACTGTTGTTACGTTGTCCGACTGCACTTGATTGGCCCAATTTCTTAGAAGAGGGGCCGCCTGAAGAAGCCCGTTGTAGATGGCTCTTAGTTCCAGGATGTTGATGGGCAGGCCGGCTTCCAGGCTTGACGACCGTCCTTGGAAGGTTACTCCTTGAGTGACTGCTCCCCAGCCCAGAAGACTCGCATCCATGGTTAGAAGGACCCAGTCCTGAATCCCGAACCTGCCGCCCTCCAGAAGGTGAGGCAATTGGAGCCACCAGAGGAGTGAAATCCTGGCCTTTGGCGACAGACAAATTCTCTGGTGCATGTGGAGATGAGATCCCGACCACTTGTCCAGAAGATCCAGTTGGAAGGTCCGAGCGTGGAACCTCTCATACTGGAGAGCCTCGTAAGAGGCCACCATCTTTCCCAACAGGTGAATGCACTGATGAACTGACACCCGGGCTGGCTTCAGGACATTCCGGACCATAGTTTGTATCACCAACGCCTTTTCCTGCGGAAGAAACACCTTCTGCACTTCTGTGTCCAGGATCATTCCCAAAAATGGTTCCAAATGTGACTTTGGAAGGTTTAGAATCCAACCATGACTCCTGAGGAGGCGTGTTGTGAGAACAATGGACTGCAGCAGCTTCTCCTTGGACGATGCCTTTATCAGCAGATCGTCCAGACATGGAATGATGTTCACACCCTGTTTGCAGAGAAGAACCATCATGTCTGCCATCACCTTGGTAAACACCCTCGGTGCTGTGGAGAGGCCGAATGGCAGGGCCTGGAACTGGAAATGACAGTCCAGCAATGTGAAACGGAGATAAGCCTGATGCGGCAGCCAGATCGGAATGTGGAGGTACGCATCCTTGATATCCAGGGATACTAGGAATTCCCCCTCTTCCAGACCTGATATCACCGCCCTGAGAGACTCCATCTTGAACTTGAACTCCTTTAGAAAGGGGTTCAATGATTTTAGGTTCAGAATGGGCCTGACTGAACCATCCAGTTTCGGTACCACGAAAAGGTTCGAAAAATAACCTTTGTTCTGCATGTGAGGTGGCACTGGCACAATGACCTGTGCCTCCACCAGTTTTTGGACAGCATCTTGTAGGGGTGTAGTATGGCTGACCGGCGGTCAGGAGACCGCCGGTCAGCTTACCGACGCTGGGATCCCGGCAGCATACCGACGCCGGGATCCCGGCGGGGAGGGGCAAGTGCAGCAAGCCCCTTGCGGGCTTGCTGTGCTCGCCACGCTGCGGGCTCGGTGGCGACCTACGGTCGCCACAGGTTCTATTCCCACTCTATGGGTGTCGTGGACACCCGCGAGTGGAAATAGTCCCTGTTGGTCGGCGTGCCGACCATCGGGATAGTGAGGGGTCGGGATGGTGGAGGAGGTCATGTGACTGTCGGTCTCCCGACCGCCGGTCACATGAATACCACCCTCTTGTAGTACAGTGCTGTCTGCCAACAGAGTTGGTAAGCCTGATTTGAAATACCGATGAGGAGGGAGACTTTGAAATTCCAGCCTGTATCCCTGGGATACAATATCTATCACCCAGGGATCCAGGCCGGACGATACCCAGACGTGACCGAAGTGTCTGAGTCTCGCTCCCACTGGCCCCACCTCCAGGCCGCACGGTCCACCTTCATGCGGAGGACTTTGGCGTACCTGAAGCAGGCTTTTGTTCCTGGGAACCTGCAGCGGCAGGATTCTTGGACTTAACTCGACCTCCCCTAAAGAAGGTATTAGACGTTCTGGCCTTTCTAGGCTTGTTAGGCCGAAAGGACTGTCTTGCAGATGAAGAGAAGGATTTATTCGGAGCAGGTGCTGCTGAGGGATGAAACGGAGACTTACCCGCTGTAGCCGTGGATATCCACGCGTCTAGAGCTTCCCCAAAGAGAGCCTGACCTGTATAGGGTAGGGACTCCACACTTTTCTGGATTCCGCGTCGGCCGACCACTGGCGCAGCCACAGTCCCCGACGAGCTGAAACAGACATGGAAGATATTCCCGCAGCCACGGAACCCAGGTCTTTCATGGATTCTACCATAAAACCTGCTGAATCATGTATGTTGCGTAAATATAATTGCAACGTCATCCCTATCCATCGTATCCAAATCCTCAAGCAAGATAGCCGACCACTTTACTATAGCCTTTGCAATCCATGCAGTAGCAATAGTGGGAAGTAATATGGCCCCTAAAGCAGTGTACATTCATTTTGGTGTGTTATCCATTTTTCTATCAGCCGGCTCCCTTAAGGCGGTAGATCCTGGAACAGGCAAAACTACCTTTTTTGAGAGTCTGGACACAGATGCATCAACAATCGGCGGGTTTTCCCATTTTTTCCTATCCTCCTCAGGGAAAGGAAACGCCACCTGGACCCTTTTAGGGACCTGGAATTTTTTCTCAGGTTATACCCATGCTTTTTCAAATATAGCATTCAATTCCTTTGACGCAGGGAAGGTTAGCGGGACTTTTTTATTTTCAGGGAAAAAAGCCTCCTCAACCTGCTCAGGTGTGGTATCATTAACATTCAACACATCCCTGATAGCCTCTATCAACAATTGCACCCCCTTTGCAAGAGATGCGGAGCCCCGCAACACATCCCCATCACCATCTGTGGTGTCAGAATCGGTATCCGTGTCGTCTTGTGTGACATGCACAAGAGCACGTTTGTGGGGGTATATAGCGGAGCGTCCTGAGGTACCAGAAACCGACCATACTGCCATAGAGTTTCTGTAATACCTGGGTTGCAGATTCATTACTTGCAACCCTGTGAGAAATCCAAGATTTGATAGCGGAAAACCACTCAGGCTCCCTTGCTGGTATCCGTGTTAAACCAGTGCTATCCTGATTACATGTAATGGGATCATCCTGGGAGGACAAATCCTCTGCAGCATATGACTCAGTGTCCCTGGATATAGCTAAAGGAGACCACCAAACACTCCACACACACACACACACACATACACACACACACACGTGAGGGCAGACAGAGTTTACCCCCTACAATGGCAAGAGAGACACAGAGATTGGAGCCAACCCACACACAACGCTTTTAGCAAAGGGAGACCCCTTGTCAGCGCTGACTGTGCACCTTAATAGGATACACAGTCGTATTACAGCCTCCCCTCCCTTCTACAACCCCCTGGTACTGTATACAGATAGCTGGAGTTGCTGTGGTGGGACGTGTTCTTCCTCTCAGCGCTGTGCAGGCAGGAAAATGGCGCTGAAACGCTGCTGGGTTCGCTCTGGGGAGAAGCTCCGCCCCCTTAATGGCGCTGTCTTCCCGCTCTTCATGGATTATACTGGCCTGAGGATTTAGTGCTGGCTGAGATCAGAGGACCCAGACAGGCTTCTGGACCAGTGTGGGGGGTAAGCGCTGGCCCAGGGCGCCCCACACAGCGCCGCACCATGTGCCGCTGAGCCTTCTCAGGAGCGCAGTTAATACTGCGCTCCCTCCCCGCTGCCATCTTCACACAGGCCCCCCGCTTGCTAGGAGGGGGACGGTGTCTCACTCACCACATCTTCAGCTCTGTAAGGGGTTGGCGGCATGCTGCTGGGGCGAGCGGTCCCCTGTGGCGGAGAATGATCAGACCCCTCTGGAGCTCAGTGTCCAGTCAGCGGAGACAGTGGCTCAGACCCCGCAGGGCGGACACTGCTCCCCCCCTTAGTCCCTCGCTGCAGGGAGGCTGTTGCCAGCAGCCTCCCTGTAAAATAAAAAACTCTATGTTAAACTTTTCTAGAAAAGCTCTGTAGAGCTCCCCTAGCTGTGACCGGCTCCTCCGGGCACTTTTTCTAAACCGAGTCTGGTAGGAGGGGCATAGAAGGAGGAGCCAGCCCACACTCTCAAACTCTTAAAGTGCCAATGGCTCCTGGTGGACCCATCTATACCCCATGGTACTAATGTGGACCCCAGCATCCTATAGGACGTAAGAGAAAATATATTTAGCAGGAATGGGATTGTTGGGTCGACCCTATTTAGGTCGGTACTCATTAGGTCGACCCCTATTGGTCGAAATGCACTAGGTCGACATGGTCATCAGGTCAACATGGAAATAGGTCGACAGTTTTTTTGTGTAGTTTTCTTCGTAAAGTTACCGGGAACCCCAATTAGTGCACAGTGTTCCCTCGCATGGCTCGCTTTTCTCGCCATGCTTCAGGCAGGTTACTATTCCCAATCGTAGTCTACGTGGATCGTAAAGTATGAAAAAAATCAAACAATTTAAAAAATTGAGAAAAACTCGACCTTTTCATGTGTCAACCTTTGCCATGTCGACCTAATGATGGTCAACTAATATAATAGGACCGTATTACATTTAGCAATAAGGTTCTCCGTGCAGAATGAGCTGCTCATATTGTGATTAAATGCTGAAGAAAAATAAAAGGAAATAAACCAAACATTTTATTTTTAATAAATGTTACAGTATATGTGCCTCTGGCATCTGGATTTGTATAATTCTTTTGCAAATGTATTTGTCTGCATGACCCAGCACCCGGATTTACTGTAGGTAACGTGGGAAAAACCTTTATCCTAGCTGCTCTTACCTGAGGTAATAACAGTACAGACCATGTTCTACTAGAAACAACCACAGCTTCTACAAATACAAGACAGTGAATGGAGTTCCAGCTCTAATTCATTTTCTCTGCTGTCAGTCACATAGAGGTGATGAAACACTTACTAAACTGTCACGCTAAACTAGTTATCCAAGCACAGCGTGACTTTAGGGAATGTATATATTATCACCAACATGTAAAATGTTACAGCTATGCCAATTAGTCTGCAAATGATTGCATTTAAGAGTATGTGGGAAGCAAATCACAAACTTCCATTCCACTTAATACACAAATTACCTAAATTATAACGAGCTCAAAAGGCTCAATTCAATTCGGTGGGATGTTGTGATTTCCAGGAGTTTTGGGAACTTTTGTCGCCAAAACAAATTCCCACTAATTCAATTCTCAGAGATGTTGTTCTGTAGTTGGAGATGTTGGATTTTAGTTGGAGATGTTTTTACAATTCCTGACAATTGTTTTCTCTATAGTTTATAAGGGCCAGACCAATTCAGTTAAATGTCGGTTGTGGTGAGAGTTCTAATTCCTGAAAATTTTAATCTAAATCTCTCCATTTTTTTTCTCTCATCCCCAAAGGGGTGAGAGTTTACAAATTTTTGTTTTGAATTTAATACTAAGCTATTAGAAATGCTGTAAATAGGTCTAATTTTTCAATCCAACATATTTATATTCCCACTGGCTAGTTTAGCGAGTGGTATGTCCCTCCCCCATTGTTAGTTGTTTTTGTGGAGTTTG
This sequence comes from Pseudophryne corroboree, assembly GCF_028390025.1. Classification (NCBI taxonomy): domain Eukaryota; kingdom Metazoa; phylum Chordata; class Amphibia; order Anura; family Myobatrachidae; genus Pseudophryne; species Pseudophryne corroboree. Next base: position 74,454,610 of record NC_086455.1, on the reverse strand, counting down.
AAAAGGACGCGGATCAAATCTTAACATATAGTATATGAATACACAACAAGGACTGCGATGTGTTTTGTGCCGCAGCGTACAGTCACTACCCTGCACCCCCCTCACCACAAACACTATACTACAGCCACTACCCTGCACCCCCCTCCCCACACTCAGTACACTAGGCCGGACAATCGGTTGATCAGCAGTTCACGCTACCATATTAGTAACGGTGCACAGAGACCCCTGAGTATTTACTATATAAGAACATAAGACATTTGCACAGGGGCAATTCCCAAAGTGAAAAGGGCAAACACATATGCATGGACAAATTCACTGCATGTCAGTATTTTTGTAACTGTGGAAGTAATTTGGAGTTAGGTGAATACCCATTTGCATAGTGAAATATCCACGTTTGACCTGTGCATGCCTACCTCTCAACTAATACACAGTACACTACCTCTCACCCTGCATCCCCCTCCCCGCAAACACTACTGCAGCTACCCTGCGCCTTCTCCATGCACACACTACACTACTTCTCACTGTACACACCCTCCCCTCCATACTACCGCTGAACAAGTGGATACCTTTAAATACCTGGGTTCAACTATCAATGGTCAACAGAGAGCCGCTACAAGTGACATCACGAGTCACATAGGTTGTGCCACAGCTGCCTTTGCATCTCTGAAAAAAGGCCTCTGGGGCCAACAGGACATTACCATTGCCACAACAATTAGGGTATTCAACATATCAGTTAGAACAATATTACTTTATGGTTCAGAATAATGGCAATACTTAAAAACGACCTAACAAAGCTGGAACGTTTCCAAATGAGGTGCTTACGAAATATACTACGAGTAAAACTAGCAGACCGGAGAAATTAAAACATCCGAAAAATATACAAAGACCAACCCACAGTTGAATCCTATATTAAAAGACAGCGTTTAAAGTGGTTTGGACCATGTCTGCAGAATGGAGCCTAAAAGAAAACCATACCAGTCCCTAAATACTCTAACACATTCCGGAGGAATGGAAAATAGTAAGTGATACGCCAAAGAAAACATGGCTAAAGATCTTCAACCATTACACTTCCACATTGATGATGCCAAGCAAGGTACCCTAAAACAATCCCAGTTGCGTGTGATTAATAGAGATTCCCTGCCTTTGGCTGTCACAGTGCCAGCAAGCTTACCCTACTGGTGCCAACGACAATTAAGTCACATTATAAAGCGATGATTGATGTTTTTACACATTTTCACAGAACAATATAGAAATGATGAAATAACCTACATGTGCAACACATTTACAATGCCAGACCAGTGTGGTACTAGATATTCCTGGGAGGTGCTGTTTCTATCAATTTGTACTTACAGTAGTGGATGGCAGCGTATGCACAAGGCAGACCTCAGCCGATGGGTGGAGTCAGGTACAGTAATTGCATTAGTCAGTGCTCCTGGTGGCAATGTCACATGAGAGGACATTCTACAGAGTGAGATTATAGAAAGGAGATAAAGATAGTGGGGACACATTGCTCTGATCAGTGATCAAATCTACTCCTACAATTATTATGGTGGATCCTACAGACGGGTGTAGTATGGCTGACCGGCGGTCAGGAGACCGCCGGTCAGCTTACAGACGCCGGGATCCCAGCAGGGAGGGGCGAATGCAGCAAGCCCCTTGCGGGCTCGCTGCGCTCGCCACGCTGCGGGCTCGGTGGCGACCCATTCTTTTTTTTTTTTTCCAAATATGTTTATTAAATACCTCCAAAACATGGTACAGAAATAAGGGGGAGCAAAAACCGCATACATATCAGACATATCGACATTAAAGTAAGCAGATAAGAAAGGTAAAAGTATACAGCATATATGAGTAGGTGGAGGAAATTTTTCAATTTTCCAAAACAATCAACAAGAACAAATTGTAAACCACCAGAAGAGCGGCGGTCAGGCTATAATATATTGAGAATGGGACTGGATATGACTGACTAAAAACTGACACTCAATTCCAGCAGTTCAAATTAAGAAAAAGAAGAGGTAAAAAGGAACATCACAAAAAAAAAACGTTAGAACAAAAATAAGCAAAAACACCTACCAAGAGCCACAGGCCACCGATCCGTCCATAGAAGTGTCCATCCAATCCGCCAGGGAAGAAACAGCAGAAATAAGAAGAGAGGGAAAAGAAAAGAGGAAGTGTGTGTGGAGAGGGAAGTACGGATGAAGAAGAGGGAGAGGGGAAGATAGGAAGCTCAGTCAGTTAGAGAAACTTGGTTATCAAGTTGTCGGGGAGAGTACCAAAAGTTAGATTGGAAACATTTATGTATTGCTAGTTTAGTGTGGGGAGGGAGGGTACAAATGTATTTATCCCAGCACTTAAAGAGTGCAGGAGTCAGGGTTTCCTTGTGGATAGAGGCCTCCAGCCAGTCCATATTAAATAAGAAGAGTAACCTAGAAGTAGCCATAGGGAGAGTAGGAGAGGTAGGATGGATCCACTGTTGCAATATAGCTTTTTTCCCCACTGCTGAAAGTAACACTATCAATTTTTTATCAGTGCGTGGAATTCCAGGTTGATCTGACAGATGACCAAAGAGGGCCCAGGGAGCAGTGCATTGAAAGGGGATGCCTAGCGTTGAGGTGCCATAATGGTGTAAGGTATGCCAGAATTTTTGAATGGCAGGGCAGGCCCAGAGACAATGGAAAAGGTCAGCTTCTACCGTTGAGCATTTATTACATCCGGCCCTATCTGATATACCCATTAGAAAACCTTGTTTAGGCGAAATATATGCCCTGTGTAGCAGTTTATAGGCCATTTCCTGATATATACTAGCCGGTATTAGTTTAAGGGTCATAACAAAAGTATCTAATAGGGTGTCTACTGTGAATGTAGGAACTTGGGAGATCCATTTAGCCAGATCAGGGAAATCAGTGTGGGGGTCCAGTTCAGTGCGGATGCGCGCATAGATAGAAGATATGGAGTATGTGTTGGAGCGTAAAAGGGAGTCTAAGGGGTTAACAAAGTCTTTTCCCGTGAGGTGAGGGAGAACGGATGTAAGATAATGTATAGCCTGGGAGTAGTGAAATCCATGCAGGGGTGAAATTGCATATTTCTCAATAGCCTCCTGGAATGGCAAAGGAGTGTGAGTAGGTGTCATCAGATTACGTAGAGTCTTTAAACCAGAGGAGCACCAAGCACTAAAAGGCAAAGAGGCAGTACCATTTTGGAACTCCAGGTTTCCAAGCAAAGGTAGAGATACTGAGTAATAATATTTGAGACCAAGAGCTTTCCTAGCCATTTTCCACGCCTTAATAGTGGAAGACAACAACGGGTTATCAAATTGGGGAGATTTTATTTGAGAGGGCCGGGCATGTAGGAGGTAAGCAAGAGAGAGAGGAGCACAAAGCTGAGATTCTAACATGGTATCTGTGAATACATCGTTGCCACTGAGCCAATCCATAGCGAAACGTAGTAAGCACGCTAGATTGTATTGTTTAATGTTTGGTAGGTTTACACCCCCTTGGCGCACCGATTGCGACATTTTTTTTAGACTTATCCTGGGGCGCTTACGGTTCCATATAAACTTGGAAAGCAAGGTATTAAGTAAAGAAAAGTCGGAGTTAGTGAGAAGAATGGGAGTCATTTGGAGAATATACAGGAGTTTCGGGAAGCTTGCCATTTTAAACAGGTTGCATCTCCCTAACATATTAAGGGGAAGGTTTTGCCATAGGCTAAGTTCAGTCTGTATTTTATGTATGATCGGGGTTATATTACGTGCATAGAGGGTGGAGAGATGTTGTGGTAGAGCCACTCCTAAAAAGGTGATATGCGAGGGGGCCCATCTAAACGGGAAGGGTCTAATCCAACCCAGTCTCGCCTGGCCAAATATGGCCAGGGCTTCAGACTTGGCAAAGTTAATGGAGAAGCCAGCAAAGGACGAAAATCTGTCAATTGCCTCTACCAATACAGGAAGGGAGCGTTTAGGGTCAGAGGTACATATAAGTAGGTCATCTGCGAAGGCTATAACTTTGAGTTCGCGATCCCCAACAACAATGCCTCTAAACCCAGGTAGCAGTTGGATATAACGAATAAAAGGTTCCAAGGCCAAATTAAAAAGCAAAGGGGAGAGAGGGCATCCTTGTCTGGTGCCTCTCTCAAGAGAAAAGGAAGGGGAGGCCACATTATTAACTACCACCTGGGCCATCGGAGCAGTGCAGAGGGTCCGCATTAGACTACAGAAATTAGTGCCAAATTGCTGATGGGAGAGCACTCTAAAAAGGTGTGGCCAAGCGATTTTATCGAAGGCCTTTTCGGCGTCTAGATTAATAAGAATATTGTCTTCCAAATTATGAAGGCGGGTATGGGAAATAGCAGCTATCGCCGATCTAATACCTTGTACAGATTGTCTGCCTTTAATAAAGCCTAACTGGGCCGGGGAAATGAGATGAGGCAGACAAGACTGTAGACGGTTGGCCATTAGTTTGGTAAGCAATTTGAAGTCTTGGTTAAGAAGTGAGATAGGGCGATAGGAACCCACGAGGGAGGGATCTTTACCCGGCTTGGGTATTACAATTATCCGTGCCTCATTGAAGTATAAGGGTATAGTTCCGGAGGTAAATATATGATTATATAATTTGGCTAGAGTGGGTGTGAGTTCAGCATTAAGTAATTTATAGTATTCAGCCCCAAAGCCATCAGGGCCTGGGCTCTTGCCGTTTGGTAAAGATTTGATAGTTGTGAGTATCTCTTCCTCAGTTATAGACATCTCGAGAAGGTCCCTGTCCTCTCGAGAGAGGACAGGAAGCTGAGCGTCATGTAAAAAGGATTCACCTGTCTCCACGTTATCTGACTCTGCTGTATATAGGGATTTGTAAAACTGCATAAATTCGGCGCAAATGGCTGTCGGATCTGATATAATAGTGTCTGAAGATTTAACCACCTCAACCCATGTGCGCGTGCGGGGTCCCCGAGCGAGGTTTGCCAAGAGTCTGCCCGATTTATTACCCCATCTAAAAAATTTGTTCCGCTGGTAATCATATCGTGTCTGGGCCTGCTCTGTTAGGAAGGTATCATATACTTGTTTAGCAGTCAGGTATGCCTCTTTATGTGCGGGAGTGTCGGAACGCTTATACGTTCTATAAGTTGAGGTGAGAAGGGAGCTCAGTTCATGGAGGCGGGAGTTAAATGTTTTGCGTTTAGAATTTACGTATGAGATAATGTGGCCCCGGATAACAGCTTTAGAGGCGCTCCAGAACAGTGAGACATCCTCCGCCTGGGCCAAATTATCAGCAACGTAGGTGTGCCAAGTGTGTCTAAGGTGTAGGAGAAAATCCTCAGAGTGAGTAAGATAAGCAGGGAATCGCCAGCATTTGGAAAAACATTGGGGCAGCGCGAGCTTAAGAGAAATCATAATAGGGGCATGGTCTGAGATAATAATATTTTTAATCGATGTGTGAGTGACTTTAGGGAAGAGGTGTCGGGATAAGAAAATATAATCAATACGGGAGTGCGTAGAGTGAGGGTGAGAGTAGAAAGAGTAATCACGAAGAAGAGGGTGATGGATACGCCAAGGGTCGGAGAGAGCAAGTTGTGAACAGAGGGAGGAAAGAAGATCACAGCCGGATTTGGAGGATGAAGTACTCACCCCAGACCTGTCCATGGACGGATCGATGACCGTGTTGAAATCTCCTCCCAGGATTAGATTAGAGCTCCCCCAAGAGGAAAGTTTCTGTAGGACAACTGCAAAAAAATCCTGTTGAGAGACATTTGGGGCATATAGATTAAGGAGAGTATACAAGACATTATCAATAGTCACATCTAGCAAAATAAATCTCCCATTAGGATCAAGAAACCTTCTGCGTATCGAATATTGTAGGGACTTGTGAAAAAGGATGGCAACTCCCCTGGTCTTATTAGAATAAGGGGCCGAGATACAATCTCCGATCCAGGGGGCACGTAGAGTGTTACGGGGATCGTCCAGCCAGTGTGTTTCCTGTAGGAAGGTGATGTGAGGGGTCAAACGGTGGAGGTGGGAGAGTACCTTCTTGCGCTTCACTGGAGCGTTAAGGCCCTCCACATTCCATGATACTATATTGAAGGCAAGGAGTGGGGTATCTTCCGCGGCGGCGGGGGGAGTAGGAGCAGGGTCAGCTATATCAGCCTATACCGATGGATGGGAATGCAAGAAAAAGTATACTAGAGGTAAAGTAGGGCCCCTGCCCGTCCCAGCGAGCGGGAAGGGGTTGACCCATGGAGGATCGGGGTCGGCAGGTCCGGCAGGTGCAACCAACAATATTAAACAGTAACATAAAAAACAAACAAGAAAAACAAGAAAATTTACAGCTCATTGTATACACAGAGCTGCGCAATTATTCCTCTCCACGTGACCTACAGATGGAGAAAAAAAAAAGAGAAAAACATGTATGCAAGCAATAATAACAGTGCAACAGTCAAGTGGGTAAACTCGAGAAGTGGGCCTTGGCGAGTGTTATGTCATCGAAGAACAACGGCTTGCCGTCCTCGAAGACCCGCAGCCGGGCCGGGTACAGGAGAGAGAATTTAATTTTGGCGTTAAACAGTTGCTTGCACAACGGGGCAAACTCCTTGCGTTTAGCAGCGACAATGGTGGAAAAGTCCTGAAATATCAAGAGCCGGTCTCCGTTGTAGGTTAAGCTATCCGTCTTCCGGTAGTGGTCTAGGAGTCGAGCTTTGTCGGCATAATTAAGGATTTTCATGATCACCGGGCGAGGGCGACCAGAGTTTGTTTTACGTTCAGGGCCGATTCTATGTGCCCGCTCAATAGCCAGAGGGGCACCTTTGAGATCCATGGCCAGTTGTTGCGGTATCCAATTAGAAAGAAGGTCAAGTAACTCATGGCCTTTGACCGATTCGGGGATGCCCACCACCCGGAGATTACTTCTGCGTCCGCGATTCTCCAAATCATCTAGCTTCTGGGTCAGATCCGAAATGTCACTTTGCTGTGAATTAATGGTGAGTTGTGCTGCATGCAAATCATCCTCCAGGGTAGACACCCTCTGTTCGACGTCATCTAAGCGGCCAGAGTGTTGAGTTAATTTGGATAAAGTGGAGTCAATAGCTTCTCTAATGCCCGCCAGCTTTTCATCTAGCAGAGGGCCCAGCACCGCCGCAATATCCGCAGGTTTCATTTTGGGAGGCTTACTGGCCGGAGCAGACTTGCGTTTTTGTAAGGACCTGGAACGGGTGACAGAGCAGTCTGAATCAGACGAGTGTCTCCACACAGTATCGCCTCGGGTTGTAGAGGCGGGGTCAGCAATTGACATCGGGGTGGGTATGAGAAATTTTTCCATAAAAAAAAGCGGGCAACGGAGGACCGATTTATACAGTAGGAGTCGCCTCACGCAAGGAGCAGGCTATAATGAGGTCACATGGAGAGGAAAAAATAGGGGAAGTATAACAGGTTACATCCCAACGAGTAATAGCTCAGGACCGGTAGGCATCAGTCCGTGAACAGCGCACATGGGCGAGGAGAAATGTCACACAGGTGTAGAAGCCGGCATGGGTTTATGGGTGGAGCAGGTGTGAGAATAGGCAGAAGTATAGAAATATATTTATAGTGGCTGTGAGTTGTCTAATCTAAAAGTCGCCACAAGAGGGAGCTAGAGTTACAGCCATTTCTAGCTATGGAGTGAGGAGAGAGTGTTGCCAGTCACAAGATGGCCGCCGCCTGTAAGTAAGATACGGATCCTCCGGAGGTCCCCGGGTCGTTAATCCCCGCCAGTGAAGGGGGGAGATCTGTCTTGTAAGGATGGGTGAGGTGGGGGTCGGAGGGCAGGCGCCCGGAGAGGCCGGGGATCGTCAAAGCAGGACTCAGAGTCCGGGCGGCGCCAACCACAAGATGGCCGCCGGCCGCCAGTCACACTCGTCCCGGCTCTCACCTCCTGCAGATTGTCCGGTCGCCGGTCTCCTGTGAGGGTCAGTGCTTGATGGGTGGGCTCTTGGGTGTCAGGGAGGGCCGCTCAGGTGGGAGAGGGGGTCCGCAGAATCGCCGCACCAGGTCCAGCGGACCGACGGCTCCACTCCCAAATCGAGGCCCCGGCTTCTTGAGGAGGGGAAGGCCGCAACCTGCAGAAGCCCTGATAAGGGCTCCCCGGCTCCGCAACCAAGCCCCTCTGGTGTTTAGTGATCAGGGGAGCAGGTGGTCCAGTACAGAGGTGCTTGGGGCCTTTGAAATAGGTTTTATATAAGTTTTATGAGCGGGGCCAGCAGGAGCTCATAAAAAAGGCTTCCTCTCAGCTTGCAGGCTAGGCCACGCCCCATAATCCGTGGCGACCCATTCTATGGGTGCCGTGGACACCGACGAGTGGAATTAGTCCCTGTTGGTCGGCATGCTGGAGGAGGTCATGTGACTGTCGGTCTCCCGACCGCCGGTCACATGAATACCAACCCCTACAGACAACACCATTGCCTATCAGGAACAAACTTCATAAAGTTACATTTTCCGAAGCACTTTGCTGCCCATAGAATTGTATGGGGACTGCAGCAGATATCGGAGATATTCACTACAGACCACTTTAGTGCATATAGTGAATGTGGCAAACCTCAGAAAACTGGAGGTTTGAACACATTTTTGGGGTTTGATATACCTCAAACACGGTAGACCTGAAGTTCACACCATCACAGTAGGCACACTGCACCTTCCATGAGGTATAGTGTCTCTAAGGAGCATTTCTATACTACTGTATAAACAAATAAGCATTAAACAGAACTGTTATAGAATACAAGTCTAACGTTACATAAATGTTGCAATTCCACAAAAGAAAATATAATATAATAAGTAACAGTGAAGTTATTTTTTATCACTTTAAAGACAGTCAGATGTGAGAATGCTAAGCACGTTAGTTTCCAAGCCGGTACCTGGATTGTTTATGCAAAGCTACACACCCAGTGCTGGCATAGCAACATGCAACAAATACCCTTTTACATAGCGCACAAGGAGTTAAAACAACTAAAGCAGTGCCCAGTGATAAGGAATATAATCAGCTTCATTAGTTTGTTGCATTGAGAAAAACATACTCGGGCCCTTGCATGTACATAATATCCCATACCCAGAGCCCTTGCATGTACATATCGCATACCCAGAGCCCTTGCATGTACATATCGCATACCCAGAGCCCTTGCATGTACATATCGCATACCCAGAGCCCTTGCATGTACATATCGCATACCCAGAGCCCTTGCATGTACATATCGCATACCCAGAGCCCTTGCATGTACATATCGCATACCCAGAGCCCTTGCATGTACATATCGCATACCCAGAGCCCTTGCATGTACATATCGCATACCCAGAGCCCTTGCATGAACATATCGCATACCCAGAGCCCTCCCTGTCTCCCTGGCTATAGTATAGATTTAATATAAAGACTTCTGATATAAAATGAAGATAGTAAAACATTTTGCAATAAAATGGCGAAGCTGCAACACACAAAGGGCAAATATACTTGCCCGAAAAGTTGCGCCATTTGTCTGTCAATATAAAAATGTTGTAATTAACTAATAGGTCTAAGGTGTAGCCTCATTGCCCTTGGCTGTGTCAATGGGCGATCAGCATGGACACTGGCAGCTAATGGGATCTCGGTATTACTGCACAACTGCAGTCTGCATGCCTCATATGTCAATATAGTTTGTCAGACTGGGTCATGATGAAACTGTATGATGCTCTAGGAAGCGTTTTCTCAGCTTGTGGTGCATGTACAATTTGCAATGCTAGATGGTATTCCATATTCCACCATATCCTTGTTACCCCAGCCAGCTGCACCTGATCCAACAAACAGCCGACCTCCATGTTGCATGGCACAAAGCATAGAGCTCATGCTGATGGCAAGCAAGTAAGTCATGCACTAACAGCACAGTCTCCCCAATCGCTCAGCTCTCAGCAGAGCAGCAGCATGAAGACGCAAGATTAAGGAATGAAAGCCTCAAATATTTACAGGTTTAGAAATTCATACCTTCTGCAAACAGGTGTGATATACAGTATGTCACCATTCAGAATGTCAACGTGGACGTTATATCAATTAAATACAAGGATATTTGCACCTCAGTCCAATCCCGAGGTACACTACCACTTGTATACTATACAAAATACAATGGAATCTTCCATAGTCAGACTGTGTGTGTCAGAATCTCTTCTCATCAATATATGTAAAATGAGGAGGGATAAAATGGTGAAAATCTGAGAAAACATCGATGTTCAAACACATTCAATAAATTCACCAAACAGAAAATAAGATTTTACTTACCGGTAAATCTATTTCTCGTAGTCCGTAGTGGATGCTGGGGACTCCGTAAGGACCATGGGGAGAGACAGGCTCCGCAGGAGACATGGGCACTTTAAGAAAGAATTTAGGTTCTGGTGTGCACTGGCTCCTCCCTCTATGCCCCTCCTCCAGACCTCAGTTAGAGAAACTGTGCCCAGAAGAGCTGACAGTACAAGGAAAGGATTTTGGTAATCCAGGGCAAGACTCATACCAGTCACACCAATCACACCGTATAACAAATGAAAACAACCAGTTAACAGTATGATAAACAATAGAGCATCAGGTCCAACCCTGATGCAACCATAACTTAACCCTTATTGAAGCAATAACTATATACAAGCATTGCAGAAGAAGTCCGCACTTGGGACGGGCGCCCAGTATCCACTACGGACTACGAGAAATAGATTTACCGGTAAGTAAAATCTTATTTTCTCTAACGTCCTAGTGGATGCTGGGGACTCCGTAAGGACCATGGGGATTATACCAAAGCTCCCAAACGGGCGGGAGAGTGCGGATGACTCTGCAGCACTGATTGAGCAAACACAAGGTCATCCTCAGCCAGGGTATCAAACTTGTAGAACTTTGCAAAAAAGTGTTTGAACCTGACCAAGTAGCCGCTCGGCAAAGCTGTAATGCCGAGACCCCTCGGGCAGCCGCCCAAGAAGAGCCCACCTTCCTAGTGGAATGGGCCTTAACTGATTTTGGCAGCGGCAATCCAGCCGCAGAATGAGCCTACTGAATCGTGTTACAGATCCAGCGAGCAATAGTTTGCTTTGAAGCAGGAGCACCAAGCTTGTTGGAAGCATACAGGATAAACAAAGACTCTGTTTCCCTGACCTTAGCCGTTCTGGCTACATAAACCTTCAAAGCCCTGACCACATCAAGTAACTCGGAATCCTCCAAGTCAGTAGTAGCCACAGGCACCACAATAGGTTGATTTATATGAAAGGATGAAACCACTTTCGGCAGAAATTGTGGACGGGTCCGCAATTCTGCTCTATCCGCATGGAAAACCAGATAGGGGCTTTTATGTGACAAAGCCGCCAACTCTGACACACGCCTAGCCGAAGCCAAGGCTAATAGCATAACCACCTTCCACGTGAGATATTTCAACTCCACCGTTTTGAGTGGTTCAAACCAGTGGGATTTCAGGAAACTCAACACCACGTTAAGATCCCAAGGTGCCACTGGAGGCACAAAAGGGGGCTGAATATGCAGCACTCCCTTTACAAACGTCTGAACTTCAGGTAGAGAAGCCAACTCTTTTTGAAAGAAAATGGATAGGGCCGAAATCTGGACCTTAATGGAACCCAATTTTAGGCCCAAATTCACTCCGGACTGTAGGAAGTGAAGGAAACGGCCCAGCTGGAATTCCTCTATAGGAGCATTCCTGGCCTCACACCAAGCAACATATTTTCGCCATATACGGTGATAATGTTCCTCATCCGGAATGCCTTTCTCTGCTAGGAGCCGGCGTTCAACCGACATGCCGTCATACGCAGCCGCGGTAAGTCTTGGAACAGACAGGGCCCCTGTTGCAGCAGGTCCTGTCTTAGAGGAAGAGGCCATGGATCTTCTGTGATTAACTCCTGCAGATCCGGATACCAGGTCCTTCGTGGCCAATCTGGAACAATGAGGATTGCTCTCACTCCTCTTTGTCTTATTATTCTCAACACCTTGGAAATGAGAGGAAGAGGAGAAAATACATAGACCGACCGATACACCCACGGTGTCACCAGGGCGTCCACAGCTACCGCCTGAGGATCTCTTGACCTGGCGCAAAACCTTTTGCCATTGCTACTCTGCTCCTTGTGCCGCCCTGGCGGTTTACATGAGCCACTGCGGTGATATTGTCTGACTGAATCAGAACTGGTTTGCCGTGAAGTAATGACTCCGCTTGACGTAGGGCGTTGTATATGGCCCTCAACTCCAGGACGTTGATGTGGAGACAAGTCTCTAGACTTGACCAAAGACCTTGGTAGTTTCTTCCCTGTGCGACTGCTCCCCAACCTCGGAGGCTTGCGTCCGTGGTCACCTGGATCCAGTCCTGAATGCCGAACCTGCTGCCCTCTAGAAGGTGAGCACTCTGCAGCCACCACAGGAGAGATATCCTGGCTCTGGTAGACAGGGTGATCCGCCGATGCATAAGTAGATGCGACCCGGACCACTTGTCCAGCAGGTCCCATTGGAAAGTTCTCGCATGGAACCTGCCGAAGGGAATGGCTTCGTATGATGCCACCATCTTCCCCAGGACTCAAGTGCAGGGATGCACAGACACCTGTTTTGGCTTCAACAGGTTCCTGATCAGAGTCATGAGTTCCTGAGCTTTTTCCGTCGGAAGAAAAACCCTTTTCTGGTCTGTGTCCCTCATATACAACACAGCATCTTTTATATGCCCTAAGGTCATTAAGATGGTATCCTTATCTAAAGTCTCAATCCCCGCTGATAAGGAATCTGTCCATGCTGCGACAGCACTACAAACCCAGGCCGACGCCATTGCCGGTCGAAGTATTGTACCAGAATGTGCATAAATGGACTTCATGGTAACCTCCTGCTTGCGATCAGCAGAATCCTTGAGAGTAGCCGTATCTTGGGATGGCAACGCTATCTTTTTTGATAAGCGTGTCAATGCCTTGTCCACCTTAGGAGAGGATTCCCATCGTATTCTATCCTTTTGCGGGAAAGGATATGCCATAAGAATCCTTCTGGGAACCTGCAGTCTCTTGTCTGGGGTTTCCCAAGCCTTTTCGCATAATTCGTTCAGCTCATGTGAGGATGGAAAGGTGACCTCAGGCTTTTTACTTTTATACATGTATACCCTTGTGTCAGGGACAGGGGGTTCGTCTGTGATATGCCAAACCTCTTTTATTGCAATAATCATATATTGAATACCCTTAGCCACTCTCAGCTGTAATTTTGCATCATCGTAGTCGACACTGGAGTCTGAATCCGTGTCGGTATCTGTGTCAACTGTTTGGGAAAGTGTGCGCTTCTGAGACCCCGAAGGTCCCGGCGACATTGGGACAGCCATGGATTGACTTCCTGACTGTTCCCTAGCTTCAGCTTTGTCTAATCTTTTGTGCAATAAATTCACATTTGCACTTAAGACATTCCACATATCCATCCAGTCAGGTGTCGGCGCTGCCGACGGAGACCTTACATTCATACACTCCCCCTCCTCCTTAGGTGAGCCTTCAACTTCATACATGTCGACACACGCGTACCGACACACCCCACACACACAGGGAATCTCTTTTCTGAAGACAGCTTCCCCACCGGGCCCTTTGGAGCAACAGAGAGAGTATGCCAGCACACACCCCAGCGTTATGTGACCCAGGAAAAAACACAAAATGTTTACCCAGTAACGCTGTTATAACTTTACATACTCCAATTATGTGCCCCCCCCCCTTCTTGAAAAACCCACTGTCACCGTCAGTAAGCAGGGGAGAGCCCGGGGAGCTTCCTCTCAGCGCTGTGCTGTGGAGAAAATGGCGCTGGTGAGTGCTGAGGGAGAAGCCCCGCCCCCTCGACAGCGGGCTTCTGTCCCGCTCAAAATACTTCAAAACATGGCGGGGGCTCTTTATATACATGTACAGTGCCCAGCTGTACATGTATATAGGTACTTTTGCCATTAGAGAGGTTTATATTGCTGCCCAGGGCGCCCCCCCTGCGCCCTGCACCCTTACAGTGACTAATGTGTGTGAGGTGAATGGGAGCAATGGCGCACAGCTTCACCACTGTGCGTTACCTCTATGAAGATCAGATGTCTTCTGCCGCCTCTGAAGTCTTCTTTTCTTCTCATACTCACCCGGCTTCTATCTCCCGGCTCTGCGAGGAGGACGGCGGAGCGGCTCTGGGACGGACGGCGAGGATGAAACCTGCGTACCAATCCCTCTGGAGCTAATGGTGTCCAGTAGCCTAAGAAACAGGACCTTGAAACTCAGAGAAGTAGGGCTGTTTCTCTCTCCTCAGTCTCTCGATGCAGGGAGTCTGTTGCCAGCAGGCTCCCTGAAAATAAAAAACCTAACTAAAATACTTTCTTTACAGGAAACTCAGGAGAGCTCCCTGCAGTGCACCCATCTCCTCTGGGCACAGTATCAAACTGAGGTCTGGAGGAGGGGCATAGAGTGAGGAGCCAGTGCACACCCAGAGTCAAAGTCTTTCTTAAAGTGCCCATGTCTCCTGCGGAGCCCGTCTATCCCCATGGTCCTTGCGGAGTCCCCAGCATCCTCTAGGACGTTAGAGAAACTTCCATATGTCTCTTTGAGTCTGCATCACCCGTCCATTGGCGGGTCCACAGGGCTCGCCTAGCAGAAATAGCCATGGCGTTGGCTCTTGAACCTAACAGCCCAACGTATCTCGCAGCGTCTCTCATATATAAGGCTGCGTCTTTAATGTGACCCAAGGTCAATAAAATGCTATACCTATCTAGGGTGTCAATGTCAGATGACAAGTTATCTGCCCATGCTGCTACTGCGCTTCATACCCATGCCGACGCTACTGCCGGTCTGAGCAAGGCACCCGTATGTGTATAAATTGATTTTAAGGTAGTTTCCTGTCTGCGATCAGCAGGATCCTTGAGGGCTGCCGTGTCCGGAGATGGTAGCGCCACCTTTTTGGACAAGCGCGTTAAAGCCTTGTCCACCCTGGGCGAGGATTCCCACCGTAACCTGTCCTGCGCGAGGAAAGGGTACGCCATAAGAATTCTCTTGGGAATCTGCAGTTTCTTGTCTGGAGTTTCCCAAGCCTTTTCAAATAAAGCGTTCAGCTCATGGGCTGGGGGAAAGGTTACCTCAGGTTTCTTTTCCTTAAACATGCATACCCTCGTGTCAGGGACAGAGGGGTCATCTGTGATATGCAAAACATCTTTTATAGCAATAATCATATAATGAATACTTTTGGCTACCCTTGGGTGTAACCTCGCATCATCGTAGTCGACACTGGAGTCAGAATCCGTGTCGGTATCAGTGTCTGCTACGTTGGACAGGGGAAGTTTCTGAGACCCTGAAGTGCCCTGTGACACAGCCAAAGCCATGGATTGACTCCCTGTTTCTTCCCTGGACTCTGCTTTGTCCAATCTCTTATGTAATAAAGACACATTTGCATTTAAAACATTCCACATACCCAACCAATCAGGTGTCGGCGTCGCCGACGTAGACACCACAATCATCTGCTCTACCTCCTCCTTAGATGAGCCTTCCGCTTCAGACATGACAACACACAAGTACCGACACCCCCACACACTCAGGGATATATATCTATATGGAGACAGTCCCCCAATAAGGCCCTTTGGAGAGACAGAGAGAGAGTATGCTAGCACACACCCAGCGCCACCGGACACTGGAATAAAATCCCAGTCAGTACAGCGCTTTTATTTATATATATATATATATATATATATATATATATATATATATATATATATATATTGTGACAAGAACACTGGGATAGTGTTTGAGGGCAGGTATATTTGTCCCAGGTTCTTGTCTTACATGTTTTAGAAAATGTTAACTTCTAGGAAAAATGCTTTTTGTTTTGTCTGAACCTTTTCAGTTTGCTGTAAAAGCTGGGTAAAGGCTCTGAGAGAGAGATAAGGCGAGTTCTAGACATTGGGCCCAGTTCGGGTCTTTGGCCTCACAGAGGGCTAATCAGGGTTTCAGCTGTGTAAGAGTGTTATAGTGCTTCTAACCTGATTAGTATGGGCAGACTGCCTGGGAAGGCTGCAGGATCTGTGTGTGAGAGACACGCTTTCTGATGCAAGTAAGCTATACAGTATGTACTGACGAACTCTGTGTTTTGTTTAGTGACAGTTAGGAATATCTTATGTTTAGTTAGTGCCGGACAGGCAAGGTATTTTTATTTTGGGGTTTGTTTTATTTTCTGTTTCAATAAAACTGGCCGGGGTCAGTTGTACCAGAAACTGGACTTGTGTTGTTCCTCAGCTGCTGCGTGCGGCCATATTCCCCAGGAAAAGGCGCCTTGCACCCCTACAGTGTTACAACTTGGTGGAGAATGCGAGCACACCGTTCTGCGCATAAGTGAAAGCAGCAGCTTTGTGAGGCCTGCAGAAAACGGTGGTTTATGCAGATACAGCCCAGTGTGAAGTTACTGAGACTCACCCCTGAGGGTTTGATATATGTCTTGGGTGAAAGCAGCTACAAAGCCGCCTGAAAAATCTGTCGACATGGAGGATCTGCTTAAAGCCTTGCTGCAAGCTACAGCGGCTCAGCAGGAGGCCAACCGACAGCAGCAGGTGGCAATGGAGGAAAATAGGAGACAACAGCAGGTGGCAATGGAGGAAAATAGGAGACAACAGCAGGTGGCAATGGAGGAAAATTGGAGACTACAGCAGGAGGCCAACAGACAGCAGCAGGTGGCAATGGAGGAAAATATAAGACAGCAGCAGGTGGCAATGGAGGAAAATAAGAGACAACAGCAGGCAGTTGTTGATGAACTTTACAGGCAACAGCGTCAGGATAGAGAGGCCTTAGCAGAAGTGGTGCAGAGACTTGCAGCTCGGGTTGGAGATGTGGCCGTCAGTGCTCCAACCAGCTCTAGTTCTATACGGGCCAGTCACTTCCTGCAGAAAATGACAGAGGCTGATGATGTGGAGGCCTATCTGACCACGTTTGAAAGGACTGCCGAGCGTGAGAACTGGCCGAAAGCACAGTGGGCCAGTCTGCTGGCACCTTTCCTGTCAGGTGAGCCCCAAAAAGCTTACTTTGATTTAAGCCCTGCTGAGGCTCGGGACTATGATAAACTAAAGACTGAGATCCTGACCCGCCTGGGAGTCACGCTGTCAGTACGAGCACAACGGGTGCACCGTTGGCTGTACGCCATGGAGAAGCCTCCGCGCTCCCAGATGCACGACCTTGTTCAGCTAACAAAAAAATGGCTACAGCCAGAGACATTAACTGGTCCCCAGATGGTGGAAAGAGTCGTCATGGACCGCTACTTGAGATCTTTGCCCATGGTCCTGCGCAAGTGGGTGAGCCATGGAAACCCGGGTACTGCTGACCAATTAGTGGACATGGTAGAGAGGTATTTGGCAGCAGAGGAACTACTGATGACCACCCAGCAACCCATAGATCCTCGACAGCGCCCTTCAGTAAAGACTGGTAAGACTGTTCCGTGGGAAAACGTTGCTGGGCGGTTAAGAGAACGCAAGGCTGGAGAGACTGTAAACACTGGCCCTGGAGACAGGCCAATGGGGCTAGAACGGTCTATGCTGCCCAAACGGGTTGATAATCGTGTGGTTAAATGTTTTAGGTGTGGTATGCCAGGTCATGTTATTGCCAATTGCCCAGTCACGCAAGAACCCATGCAATGTGATGCTGCCTTTGAATGTCGCAGAATGTCTTTCTTTGCTAGGTTAGCCTGTACTGTGGTACCTTCACCTGAGCTGGAAAAACAAATGTGTGATGTGTTCTTAGAGGGTAACCGGGTAGAGGCCTTGCTAGATTCAGGAAGTTTAGTTACCCTCGTGAAAGCTGGGTTAGTGAACCCCTTAAAGGTCCAGCAAATACCTATTGGGGTAACTTGCATACATGGGGATACCCAACATTATGCCACTGCTGAGGTGAATATAGAAACTTGTTGTGGGTCAGCAATGGTTAAAGTGGGACTGGTCCCTACCTTGGTGCATGAGGCCATAATAGGGAGGGATTTTCCTCATTTTTGGAAACTGTGGGAATCACGGTTATCAACAGATGTGAGAAGTAAAAAGTGAATGAGGTTAATTACAAAGTATACCAGCCGGGAAAGAGAAAACCCGAACAGATCTACCATGTTAACTTAATCAAACCCTGGAAAGATAGGTTGTCTCTGTCAGCGGAGCCTTGCCCTTCGGTGTCTTCACCCCGGTTGCTTCCCGCAGTGAAGGTGTCAGAGACATTATCAGCTGATCAGAACAATCAGGTTAAAGAATTTCTCATCCAAAATAGGGAGGTATTTTCAGAGCTGCCTGGCCGAACGACCATAATAAAACATGACATTGTCACAGAACCAGGGGTCAGGGTTCATTTAAAGCCATATAGGATTCCTGAAGCTCAGCGAGAAGCTATTTCTAAGGAAGTTAAAACCATGTTAGAACTGGGAGTCATAGAGGAGTCTAACAGTGAGTGGTCCAGTCCCATAGTGCTCATCCCGAAGCCCGACGGTAGCATACGCTTCTGTAATGACTTTCGTAAGTTAAATGAGGTGTCCAAGTTTGACGCATACCCCATGCCCCGTGTGGATGAGCTTGTAGAAAGGCTGGGAACAGCCAGGTTTCTCACCACATTGGACCTGACCAAAGGTTACTGGCAAATACCTTTATCTGATAGCGCCAAAGAAAAAACAGCCTTTTCGGTTCCGGAGGGGCTGTACCAGTATAAGATGTTACCCTTTGGGTTGCATGGGGCTCCAGCAACCTTTCAACGGGCGATGGATAAAATTTTGAGGCCCCATAGAAAATATGCAGCTGCCTATTTGGATGATGTGGTAATTCACAGTACAGACTGGGGGTCCCATTTGGTTAAAGTACAAGCAGTACTGGACTCAATCAGAGAGGCAGGGTTAACTGCTAACCCAAAGAAGTGCTGCCTCGCAATGGAGGAGGTCAAATACTTGGGCTTCACCATAGGCAGAGGTCTGATTAGGCCCCAATTGAATAAAGTTGATGCTATTCAAAACTGGCCTCGTCCAGTGAATAAAAAACAGGTAAGGGCTTTTTTGGGAATTACTGGGTACTATAGACGGTTTATTCCTAATTTTGCGACCACAGCGGTGCCGTTGTCAGACCTTACCAAAGGGAAGCAGTCAAATGTGGTGAAATGGAACCCTGATGCAGAAAAGGCGTTCCAAGTGTTAAAAGTGGCTTTGTGTTCACAACCGGTGTTGATAACACCAGATTTTTCAAAAGAATTTGTGGTACAGACAGATGCCTCAGTGGTAGGGATAGGTGCTGTGCTGTCCCAAACCAGAGATGGGGACGAACACCCTATCATTTATTTGAGTAGGAAACTCAATGAGCATGAAAAAAGGTATGCCATTGTGGAAAAGGAGGCTTTGGCCATTAAGTGGGCACTAGATACCTTGAGATATTACCTCTTGGGTAGACAATTCAGACTAGTGACAGACCATGCCCCTTTAAAATGGATGTATGTAAATAGAGGCAAGAATGCTCGTGTAACTAGATGGTTTCTAGCGTTGCAGGACTTTAAGTTTACTGTCGAACATAGACCGGGAACACAATTGACCAACGCAGATGCATTGTCTCGCATCTTCTGTTTGGGGGCTACAAGTGTTCCGGCCCCTAGGTCGAAACAGGGGAGGGGGATATGTGACAAGAACACTGGGATAGTGTTTGAGGGCAGGTATATTTGTCCCAGGTTCTTGTCTTACATGTTTTAGAAAATGTTAACTTCTAGGAAAAATGCTTTTTGTTTTGTCTGAACCTTTTCAGTTTGCTGTAAAAGCTGGGTAAAGGCTCTGAGAGAGAGATAAGGCGAGTTCTAGACATTGGGCCCAGTTCGGGTCTTTGGCCTCACAGAGGGCTAATCAGGGTTTCAGCTGTGTAAGAGTGTTATAGTGCTTCTAACCTGATTAGTATGGGCAGACTGCCTGGGAAGGCTGCAGGATCTGTGTGTGAGAGACACGCTTTCTGATGCAAGTAAGCTATACAGTATGTACTGACGAACTCTGTGTTTTGTTTAGTGACAGTTAGGAATATCTTATGTTTAGTTAGTGCCGGACAGGCAAGGTATTTTTATTTTGGGGTTTGTTTTATTTTCTGTTTCAATAAAACTGGCCGGGGTCAGTTGTACCAGAAACTGGACTTGTGTTGTTCCTCAGCTGCTGCGTGCGGCCATATTCCCCAGGAAAAGGCGCCTTGCACCCCTACAGTGTTTATATATATATATATATATATATATATATATATATATATATATATATATATATATATATATATATATATATCTAATTTTTTTTTTTTTTTTTTTTTTTTTTAATACAATAATACACTCACTGCGCCAAATAAATGTGCCCCCTCTTTTGTGCCCTCTGTATGTTCAGCAGGGGAGAGTCCGGGGAGCCAGCCTCTCTGCAGCGTGGACCCGGCATCAGCAGGTGCATACACACTTACCGATGCCGGTGGGGTGGGAGCGACGGCAGGGGGAGCGGGGGCCATGCTGCATGGCCCTCTTTAACGAGATCCTCCATCATCTGAACTGTTCAGACGAGGAAGGGGGTCAATGATGCACAGGAGTGCGCATCGTTAACGATGTTCAGTGTACACACTAGACAACATAGGAAAAAATATCGCTCAGAAGGGCCATTTTCAGCGATATCTTTTACTTTCTCATCTAGTGTGTATGGGGCTTTAAAGCTTACATAGAAACTAAAGGCCAGCAATCCACCACATTTACTCACATAAGGCAGCTGCGTGACATCAAAACTAAGCTGCCAAGCATCAGTACTGTATATCTACACCAAATGCATACACAAAGGGATAGGTTCTAGTATAATTACATATACAGTGGAAGATTGTATTTTATGCAACTAGAAACATCCCAACATTTACTTCACATGCACTGAACAGTTAAAGCTTTGATTGTAACATATTTTACACAGCTAATCCGGATGCATTTGGGCATTAAATGTACGATAAGTAATGGACGACTGCAGCACTCACGCCCAGCGGCGCTAACAACTCAGTACAGATGTGTCCTCCTACATCCTTGCTGCAGTCTCGCTAAACAGCCCTTCAAGTCGTGCCATGCCATGGCGGAACTCTGTAGTTCCAAGCATTTTTATCTTGTGAAAATGCATCTTGGTCACAAAGTAATGCAATATGACGCATAAGAAGCTTCTGCTGATTAAAATTATATGCCGCATGCTTATATTCTGTGTCCGCATCCGAAATGCCACGTTGCAGTGTTTACCAGGAAAACTCTGTAACGTAGCATTTTGTATGCAAATAGTAGCAGTTACACTAATACCACGTTCACACTGCCTTTAAAAACCGGGTTATTGCACGTGAACGCGCAGTAATCCGGATTTATTTGCAGTGTGAACGGGGGTCCTGGCAAGTTCCCGGGTCGTCTGACCCGGTATTTCAACCCGGGAATAAAGAAGGGTTATTCCCGGGTCAATACCGGGTCAGGCGCAAGTGTGAATGGTGTTCCCGGATCAATGCGATCCGGGACCCATTCACACTATAGGAGCAGGCGGCGCTTGTAGATCATCTGATCTCCAAGCACCGCACCCGCATGTGACCGGGTGACGTCATCGACACGGCAATATGCCGTGTCGGGCCGCCACTCTGAACGGGGTCTCAAGCGGGTTGCACCCGGGAAGGACTCGTGCACAAGTCCTGGGTGCAACCCGCCAAATGTCAATGTGAACGTGGTATAAGACTCATTTTTGCGGGAAAAACACAAAAAGACGCTCAGCGCTACCGAGTCACACGGCACTCACACGTTGTGTGACGCAATTTTTAGCGCACAGAGTAAAGATGTAAGAGGCCACATCTGTATCGTACATCACTTTAGATGGGAGCTGCAGTTATGAGAAAGCAACTGATGGTGCGATGAAGCTAACATGACCAGTACAGTCAGAGATAAGGCAGTTCCTCAAGAGGTGCATTGCGGTGCTCACTCATACATCCCCTGTCATGTATAATACTGCACAGATCCTTTCCCAAACGTGTAAGAAGTCGCTCTGCACATTCCTTAAGAATTGTGCAACTAAGCTGAAACTTTCATAGAAAGAAAGACTTTGTGGCTCTAAAAAACATACACGAAGTGTAAATTGGCTGCTGCTGTTTAAAAATAAGATTTTACTTACCGATAAATCTATTTCTCGGAGTCCGTAGTGGATGCTGGGGTTCCTGAAAGGACCATGGGGAATAGCGGCTCCGCAGGAGACAGGGCACAAAAAGTAAAGCTTTTTCCGATCAGGTGGTGTGCACTGGCTCCTCCCCCTATGACCCTCCTCCAGACTCCAGTTAGGTACTGTGCCCGGACGAGCGTACACAATAAGGGAGGATTTTGAATCCCGGGTAAGACTCATACCAGCCACACCAATCACACCGTACAACTTGTGATCTAAACCCAGTTAACAGTATGATAACAGCGGAGCCTCTGAAAGATGGCTTCCTACAACAATAACCCGAATTAGTTAACAATAACTATGTACAATTTATGCAGATAATCCGCACTTGGGATGGGCGCCCAGCATCCACTACGGACTCCGAGAAATAGATTTATCGGTAAGTAAAATCTTATTTTCTCTATCGTCCTAGTGGATGCTGGGGTTCCTGAAAGGACCATGGGGATTATACCAAAGCTCCCAAACGGGCGGGAGAGTGCGGATGACTCTGCAGCACCGAATGAGAGAACTCCAGGTCCTCCTTAGCCAGAGTATCAAATTTGTAAAATTTTACAAACGTGTTCTCCCCTGACCACGTAGCTGCTCGGCAAAGTTGTAATGCCGAGACCCCTCGGGCAGCCGCCCAAGATGAGCCCACCTTCCTTGTGGAGTGGGCCTTTACAGATTTAGGCTGTGGCAGGCCTGCCACAGAATGTGCCAGTTGGATTGTGCTACAGATCCAACGAGCAATCGTCTGCTTAGACGCAGGAGCACCCATCTTGTTGGGTGCATACAATATAAACAACGAGTCATATTTTCTGACTCCAGCTGTTCTTGCAATATATATTTTTAATGCTCTGACAACGTCCAGTAACTTGGAGTCCTCCAAGTCACTTGTAGCCGCAGGCACTACAATAGGCTGGTTCAGATGAAATGCTGACACCACCTTAGGGAGAAAATGCGGACGAGTCCGCAGTTCTGCCCTGTCCGAATGGAAAATCAGATATGGGCTTTTGTAAGATAAAGCTGCCAATTCTGACACTCTCCTGGCAGAAGCCAGGGCTAGAAGCATGGTCACTTTCCAAGTGAGATATTTCAAATCCACCTTATTTAGTGGTTCAAACCAATGAGATTTTAGAAAATCCAAAACTACATTGAGATCCCACGGTGCCACTGGAGGCACCACAGGGGGCTGTATATGCAGCACTCCCTTAACAAAGGTCTGGACTTCAGGGACTGAAGCCAATTCTTTTTGAAAGAAAATCGACAGGGCCGAAATTTGAACCTTAATAGATCCCAATTTGAGACCCATAGACAATCCTGATTGCAGGAAATGTAGGAATCGACCCAGTTGAAATTCCTCCGTCGGAGCACTCCGATCTTCGCACCACGCAACATATTTTCGCCAAATTCGGTGATAATGTTGCACGGTTACTTCTTTCCTTGCTTTAATCAAAGTAGGAATGACTTCTTCCGGCATGCCTTTTTCCATTAGGATCCGGCGTTCAACCGCCATGCCGTCAAACGCAGCCGCGGTAAGTCTTGAAACAGACAGGGACCCTGCTGAAGCAAGTCCCTCCTTAGAGGTAGAGGCCACGGATCTTCCGTGATCATCTCTTGAAGTTCCGGGTACCAAGTCCTTCTTGGCCAATCCGGAACCACTAGTATCGTTCTTACGCCTCTTTGCCGTATAATTCTCAATACTTTTGGTATGAGAGGCAGAGGAGGAAACACATACACCGACTGGTACACCCAAGGCGTTACCAGCGCGTCCACAGCTATTGCCTGCGGATCTCTTGACCTGGCGCAATACCTGTCCAGTGTTTTGTTGAGGCGAGACGCCATCATGTCCACCATTGGTTTTACCCAACGGTTTATTAGCATGTGGAAAACTTCTGGATGAAGTCCCCACTCTCCCGGGTGAAGGTCGTGTCTGCTGAGGAAGTCTGCTTCCCAGTTGTCCACGCCCGGGATGAATACTGCTGACAGTGCTATCACGTGATTCTCCGCCCAGCGAAGGATCCTGGCAGCTTCTGCCATTGCCCTCCTGCTTCTTGTGCCGCCCTGTCTGTTTACATGGGCGACTGCCGTGATGTTGTCCGACTGGATCAACACCGGTCTTCCTTGAAGCAGAAGTTCCGCCTGGCTTAGAGCATTGTAGATTGCTCTTAGTTCCAGAATGCTTATGTGAAGAGACTTTTTCAGGCTCGACCACACTCCCTGGAAATTTCTTCCCTGTGTGACTGCTCCCCAGCCTCTCAGGCTGGCATCCGTGGTCACCAGGATCCAATCCTGCATGCCGAATCTGCGGCCCTCCAATAGATGAGCCTCCTGCAACCACCACAGAAGGGATACCCTTGTCCTCGGCGACAGGGTTATCCGCAGGTGCATCTGAAGATGCGACCCTGACCATTTGTCCAACAGATCCCTTTGCATGGAATCTGCCGAAAGGGATTGCTTCGTAAGAAGCTACCATTTTTTCCCAGGACTCTTGTGCATTGATGTACAGACACCTTTCCTGGTTTTAGGAGGTTCCTGACCAGGTCAGATAACTCCTTGGCTTTTTCTTCGGGAAGAAAAACCTTTTTCTGAACTGTGTCCAGAATCATCCCCAGGAACAGCAGACGAGTTGTCGGCATTAATTGGGATTTTGGAATATTCAGAATCCATCCGTGCTGCTTTAGCACCTCTTGAGATAGTGCTAAACCCATCTCTAGCTGTTCTCTGGACCTTGCCCTTATTAGGAGATCGTCCAAGTATGGGATAATTAATACGCCTTTTCTTCGAAGAAGAAATATTATCTCGGCCATTACCTTTGTAAAGACCCGAGGTGCCGTGGACAAACCAAACGGCAGCGTCTGAAACTGATAGTGACAGTTTTGTACAACGAACCTGAGGTACCCCTGGTGTGAGGGGTAATTGGAACGTGGAGATACGCATCCTTGATGTCCAAGGATACCATAAAGTCCCCTTCTTCCAGGTTCGCTATCACTGCTCTGAGTGATTCCATCTTGAACTTGAACTTCTTTATGTACAGGTTCAAGGACTTCAGATTTAGAATAGGCCTTACCGAGCCATCCGGCTTCGGTACCACAAAAAGAGTGGAATAATACCCCTTCCCTTGTTGTAGAAGAGGTACCTTGACTATCACCTGCTGAGAATACAGCTTGTGAATGGCTTCCAAAACCGTCTCCCTTTCTGAGGGGGACGTTGGTAAAGCAGACTTCAGGAAACGGCGAGGTGGCTCTGTCTCTAATTTCAACCTGTACCCCTGAGATATTATCTGCAGGATCCAGGGATTTACCTGCGAGTGAGCCCACTGCGCGCTGTAATTCTTGAGACGACCGCCTACCGCCCCCGAGTCCGCTTGCGAAGCCCCAGCGTCATGCTGAGGCTTTTGTAGAAGCCGGGGAGGGCTTCTGTTCCTGGGAAGGAGCTGCCTGTTGCTGTCTCTTCCCTCGTCCTCTGCCTCGTGGCAGATATGAATAGCCCTTTGCTCTCTTATTTTTAAAGGAACGAAAGGGCTGCGGTTGAAAGGTCAGTGCCTTTTTCTGTTGGGGAGTGACTTGAGGTAGAAAGGTGGATTTCCCGGCCGTAGCCGTGGCCACCAAATCCGATAGACCGACCCCAAATAACTCCTCTACGCATCGCCTGTCCACTGTCGTGTCCATAAAGCTCTTCTGGCCGAAATGGACATAGCACTTACCCGTGATCCCAGTGTGCAGATATCTCTCTGTGCATCACGCATATAAAGAAATGCATCCTTTATTTGTTCTAACGACAGTAAAATATTGTCCCTGTCCAGGGTATCAATATTTTCGATCAGGGACTCTGACCAAACTACCCCAGCACTGCACATCCAGGCAGTCGCAATAGCTGGTCGTAGTATAACACCTGCATGTGTGTATATACCTTTTTGGATATTTTCCATCCTCCTATCTGATGGATCTTTAAGTGCGGCCGTCTCAGGAGAGGGTAACGCCACTTGTTTTGATAAGCGTGTTAGCGCTTTGTCCACCCTAGGAGGTGTTTCCCAGCGCTCCCTAACCTCTGGCGGGAAAGGGTATAAAGCCAATAACTTCTTTGAAATTAGCAGTTTTTTATCGGGGCACCCCACGCTTCATCACACACGTCATTTAATTCTTCTGATTCGGTAAAAACTACTGGTAGTTTTTTCACACCCCACATAATACCCTGTTTAGTGGTACCTGTAGTATCAGCTAAATGTAACATCTCCTTTATTGCCAAAATCATATAACGTGTGGCCCTACTGGAAAATACGGTTGATTCGTCACCTTCACCACCGGAATCAGTGCCTGTGTCTGGGTCTGTGTCGACCGACTGAGGCAAGGGGCGTTTTACAGCCCCTGACGGTGTTTGAGGCGCCTGGACAGGCACTAATTGAGTGTCCGGCCGCCTCATGTCGGCAAACGACTGCTTAAGCGAGTTGACGCTATCCCGTAATTCCACAAATAAAGGCATCCATTCTGGTGTCGACCCCCTAGAAGGTGACATCCTCATATTTGGCAATTGCTCCGCCTCCACACCAATAACGTCCTCATACATGTCGACACACACGTACAGACACACAGCAGACACACAGGGAATGCTCTATACGAAGACAGGACCCACTAGCCCTTTGGGGAGACAGAGGGAGAGTCTGCCAGCACACACCAAAAAGCGCTATATATGACAGGGATAGCCTTATGATTAAGTGCTCCCTTATAGCTGCTTTTATATTAATATATTGCCATTTATTTTGCCCCCCCTCTCTGTTATACCCTGTTTCTGTAGTGCAGTGCAGGGGAGAGACCTGGGAGCCTTCCTGACCAGCGGAGCTGTGACAGAAAATGGCGCCGTGTGCTGAGGAGATAGGCCCCGCCCCTTTTCCGGCGGGCTCGTCTCCCGCTATTTAGTACATTTAGGCAGGGGTAAATATCTCCATATAGCCTCTGGGGCTATATGTGAGGTATTTTTAGCCTTTTTAAAGGTTTTCATTTGCCTCCCAGGGCGCCCCCCCCCCAGCGCCCTGCACCCTCAGTGACTGCCGTGTGAAGTGTGCTGAGAGGAAAATGGCGCACAGCTGCAGTGCTGTGCGCTACCTTAAGAAGACTGCAGGAGTCTTCAGCCGCCGATTCTGGACCTCTTCTTGCTTCAGCATCTGTGAGGGGGCCGGCGGCGTGGCTCCGGTGACCATCCAGGCTGTACCTGTGATCGTCCCTCTGGAGCTTCATGTCCAGTAGCCAAGAAGCCAATCCATCCTGCACGCAGGTGAGTTCACTTCTTCTCCCCTCTGTCCCTCGTTGCAGTGATCCTGTTGCCAGCAGGAATCACTGTAAAATAAAAAACCTAAGCTAAACTCTCTAAGCAGCTCTTTATGAGAGCCACCTAGAATTGCACCCTTCTCGGCCGGGCACAAAATCTAACTGGAGTCTGGAGGAGGGTCATAGGGGGAGGAGCCAGTGCACACCACCTGATCGGAAAAAGCTTTACTTTTTGTGCCCTGTCTCCTGCGGAGCCGCTATTCCCCATGGTCCTTTCAGGAACCCCAGCATCCACTAGGACGATAGAGAAAGCATAGTTTTTAAATCTGGAAAGTTATCTGCCCGAACTCTCCCTTTACAAAGACAGATCTTACAAAACCTGCATTTCCTTTGGGATTCATTAAATCTTTTGCTTGTTCTGCAGAGTATGGCTAGGTACACACTTAGCCAATCAGCCGATTGGTAAGGTTTACGTACAAACGACTTTGTGCATACAGACTTACTAATCCACCGCCCGATATGTTGGCCAGCAGACCCATTTGAATACGCCCACTTACTTGTGATGCCATATTAAATGGATTCTGAGGCCAACATGTTTCCTGGTTGACGGGTCGGCCATACACACAGGCAGATGTACCACTATATCAGTATTGTCTGTGCTGCAGAGCCGACCAGATGTCTGTGAACTACGTAATTCATAGACATATCGGGTGTACACACCCACCGATCCGCTGTCAATACATCATCCCTTGATAGAACGAACAGTATATTGAAAAGTGTGTACCCATCCTATCTATACACTGCATGTTCACTCTTTCTGGATTTATTTCCAACTGTGACACTTTGTGCATTGGCTGTCCAGCAGCAGCTCAGCAGACAACATCCCTGTTCAAATCATATGTACAGTATGGCACAGGACTGCTATAGGCACTTGGTTTTGCAACTCTATAAGCTGTGTCTAGAGGTCTCCCCTCCCTCCTTATGCTGTATGTTAGCCTGTGCTGCAAATCACGAATTGTGATAGATGCTGACTCGTACTTTGGGTTTGGCTGAGACCCAGGACAGAGGTGTGAAATCTAACAGTCCGGTGGTTTTCACAAGGCTTCACTGGCCCCAATATTATTTATTGATTAACTGTTTCTTATATGGTGCAGCAAATCCCGTTGCGCTTTACAACTGGACACAATTAGAAGACAAAACCGGGTTAAAACAAACAGTCATAGAGGTAGGAGCAGGTTGCGGCCCTCTGTCTCGATTTCCAAGTACAGGGCTAGTATGCACTGGAGTAGGAACTGATATTACGCTGTGAGGCATATTAACAGGGAGTCGTCAGGCTGGATCAGGACTGAATGGGAACTTGGGTTCAGGAACAGACAGGAACCAGGCAGAGGTCAGGCACACAGGAGATCTAGGATCAGGTAACTGAGGTCGCTCAAGGAAGTACAATGCTAGAGGATGGAGATAGGTACTGGAGCATACACATTGGCTCCAATACCTAGTTTCAAATTTGGTGCTAAACGTGACATCATGTTTAGGTGCGCCTGGCCCTTTAAATTTCACACAGACTGGCGCAATCATCCCTATGGGAACCGCAGCCACCTCTCACCGCTGGTGAAGAATACCGGCCAGTCAGAGAGTACTGCAGCAGATGGGGGGGACCACCCACCTGGGGACCTGATGCAGAGCCTTGAAACCAGCACCACCAGAGCCAGTACGTGAGAGCTGAGTTTGACCGCGCGGTGACAGCCTGTAATATAGGAATGTAAATTTGAGCACTGGTCACAGATTTTTTTAATTCACCTATGCTAGCTCCAGCTTTATACAAGTGCTAGGAACGCAATACAAAACTTCTTACTAGAAGGTACTGTTGCCCAGCTCTCCTGGTCTCTGTAGGAAATGAAATCAGGCCTCTGGATACCCTCCACATATGGTGGCAGTATTCCCTATTATCTGGGTTTACACAGTAAAAAAACATTAGAAGAAATTAAAAGGCTCAAACTTAATTCCACTCCTGAACTCTGGCTCCTGAAAATAATGTATTCTCCATATCTCACAATTCAAGCAAACTCTTCTCAAACACATGATGAATGCCAAAAGAGACGTCATCCATTGTTTCTTTATGTTCACAGTTCCTCCTACGGTGGGGTTTTTGCCACTTTACGCGGCTAAATCAGACATCTCTGGCCCAGATAGCCGCAAAAAAAAAAATCACTTGAATATTACAACGCAATCTCCAGTCACTTCAGATCGGAGATCGGACACGATATAACAACTGAATATCGTCCTTGGGCTATAAAGCTGTATAGGGTAAATCAAGTTGAAGCGTTAGCGGTGCAAATGATAAAGTAAGACATGGGTGGTGAACAATTTTTTTTAAGTCACGATAAGTAATCGGCGCTCATTGTTGCAATTCAATTGTTTTGTTACCTTTTCATTATCACACTTATTGCGCCCATTTAGACAGGGCTTAGCCGCGTCAAGCAGCAAAACCTGACTAAACAAATTGGGGGGGCTCAAATGTGTCTTCCGCAACTAATGGGCGCCTGATTGGAGCAACATTTGAATAACTCCAACAGATAACCATTAGCTTAGACGTCCATACAATCATTTATGATGGTAAAGGCATTATGCAATTGTTTGTGAAGGCAAATACAAACTCCACGCAGATAGCGCCATGGTCAAAAATTGAGCTCATGATCTCAGGGTTGTGAGGCGGTAATGCTAACCACTACACCAACTCTGTTGCCCTGGTAGCTGCATTGCAGAAATTAAGTACTCAGCCATGGTCAGCTCTACCCTGTATCTGTAGAAAATATGCATTTGGGGCATATTCATGATAAAACCCAAATCCAGCATATGTACATTATGCCGTACACCAGTGATAGGCCTCGTGCGGCCCCTTAAGCCATCACTTGCAGCCTCTAGCAACTTCCTGCTTTGTCATTGTATTTGTTATACCTAATAATGCTTGTTTTAAAGACCTGCTGATATACTATTACATATTTTACTGATTAACTGTATTCACTTAACTTACTACTAAGATCAAGGGTAATGTGTGGCCCTTTCTGGAAGTTAGAGTGCTGCCCAGTGCAGCCTGTCACTGCTGCACATTGGAGCAAGTACTGTATCTTTGTCCTTATACACTAAACACCATTTTTCTAAAACACAATAAAGAGATTTTATTTAAAAATAATATTTCAAAAACATGTCCATGAACCACAGTTTCCAAAAATGTACACAGCCACCCCCTGACTGCACAAGTCATGGCAGGTCACATGAAACTTCTCATACAAACTTGGGGGTCAATTCAATTTGCCGACAGTTGAATAGCGCCGGGAATTAGCTCCCGTCGCTATTCAATTCTGCTCATGTTAAGTCGACGAATGCCCGTTCTGCCGGACTTAACAGGTTGATTTGTCGGGAGAACGGGCATTCTCCGACTTAACTGTCCGGCGCAATGCCGGTTCCCGACAGAATCAGCCTCACGCCGGCCGCGCGCCAGCACTTTTGTCGGATAAGAAGATCAAAAAATGAGAAAGCGCTAATCACATCTGATGTGGATTTTATTTTTCATTCATTTCAATTTTTACTAAAAGCACATTAAATGTATTCAGTGCCGGCCGGCAATACACAAGAAAAATAATAAAATATTACAATAAAATTAATAATATTCTAGACATAACTTTTCATCTGCATATTGTGAGTATGATGACTCTAATTTATACTATATCTAAGTTTATAACAATGCACATAATATATTAGCCCGAGGATCCTCTTCTTATCCTCAGATATTTTGTTACTATTATGCTCAGGCAGATGGTAATCGTGTGTCTTTGTAACAATATTAGGCAATGCTTATGTCCGTGCGTTCCAAATTAATGGAGTGCGTATATGAAGAATAAATTAGACAGTCCTGTTGTTGATTTATAACGGATATTAATTGCAGTTTATGAAAGAAAGCTGATATGAATATGGTCACTGTACCACAGTGTATAATTGAAAAGTACCGTATTGAAACCTCTGTTCAAACGCAATGGTAGAGATGCTTCTCCTGGCTGAATGTATGCCTTTAATTGGAGTTGAACAGGTGTCCACTCGTATCCACGGTGTGTTTGCTTTTTCCTCCCGGCCGGTGTGCACCACCCTCGGCCTTATCCGGAGTCCGTGTGCGGTTGATGGAGGGATTTTTCTCACCTCCACAGGGACTGTTATGACACTGAGGAAGCCGCCGATATTCACTAATAGGCGGAGAAACGCGTCTGTCAGCATCTCCGGTCACAGCACACTGCAGACCGAGTTCATCAGTCGGCCAGCTGAACACAGTCCCTGTGGAGGTGAGAAAAATCCCTCCATCAACCGCACACGGACTCCGGATAAGGCCGAGGGTGGTGCACACCGGCCGGGAGGAAAAAGCAAACACACCGTGGATACGAGTGGACACCTGTTCAACTCCAATTAAAGGCATACATTCAGCCAGGAGAAGCATCTCTACCATTGCGTCTGAACAGAGGTTTCAATACGGTACTTTTCAATTATACACTGTGGTACAGTGACCATATTCATATCAGCTTTCTTTCATAAACTGCAATTAATATCCGTTATAAATCAACAACAGGACTGTCTAATTTATTCTTCATATACGCACTCCATTAATTTGGAACGCACGGACATAAGCATTGCCTAATATTGTTACAAAGACACACGATTACCATCTGCCTGAGCATAATAGTAACAAAATATCTGAGGATAAGAAGAGGATCCTCGGGCTAATATATTATGTGCATTGTTATAAACTTAGATATAGTATAAATTAGAGTCATCATACTCACAATATGCAGATGAAAAGTTATGTCTAGAATATTATTAATTTTATTGTAATATTTTATTATTTTTCTTGTGTATTGCCGGCCGGCACTGAATACATTTAATGTGCTTTTAGTAAAAATTGAAATGAATGAAAAATAAAATCCACATCAGATGTGATTAGCGCTTTCTCATTTTTTGATCTTCTTGTTCTACTTCAGGGGTGAAATACCAATTACCCCTGAGAGAGCTGCTTACACACCTGTATAATCATAGCGCCAGGAGTTTTTCTTTTACTTTTGTCGGATTTCTGCTCGCACCCCCCTGGGGTGAGAGAAGAATTCCCGACAATTAAATGTCACATGGTGCTGTATTGAATAGCGCTGGGAACTAATTCCCGGCGCTATTCAACCGCCGGCAAATTGAATTGACCCTTTGATCTACTTCATTCTCTGCCTATTCCAGACAGCATTGTAGAACGTCCTTATTCCAAAAGGTCCAGCACTATTCCTGTAGTTGTAGGCAGGTTCTCAGAAAATGCCACTTAGGCTCAGAGTTGTACACTTATGCCACCACAGATGCAAATTCCACAGCCGCCTAGATCTGTACTGAGATGCCCACAGTTGGTATTGTGAGTCCCCGCATCTGCATACAAATGTGCAGCATCAGTTGTAGATCAGTAGCCCTGCCATAGGATATAAGACGTCTGAGCCATTGCATTGCAGCTGCGTGCTGAATCGCAGTCGCAGGCTGAGACACCCCATAAAACGGTAACGGCATGCCTGCAACTCTGCAGCGACTGTCAATCACTTCATATAATAATTCCTCTCTGCAACCACCATCACAAGGCCATTTCGGGACATGTGCAAGAGCGATGCGTGCACAATCAGCCGATAATCGATCAACTGCGTAAAAATCAGGAATTGCGTCCAAGTCTAAATCGAACCCTTATTGCCTAAGGGTGCACCTACTGTTAATTAAACACTTTTCATCAAGGTAATTATAAGACTAAACGGACTTGCTCATGAGATCATATCAGACACAGAAAATAAGAATTTACTTACCGATAATTCTATTTCTCGTAGTCCGTAGTGGATGCTGGGGACTCCGTCAGGACCATGGGGAATAGCGGCTCCGCAGGAGACAGGGCACAAAAGTAAAAGCTTTAGGATCAGGTGGTGTGCACTGGCTCCTCCCCCTATGACCCTCCTCCAAGCCTCAGTTAGGATACTGTGCCCGGACGAGCGTACACAATAAGGAAGGATTTTGAATCCCGGGTAAGACTCATACCAGCCACACCAATCACACTGTACAACCTGTGATCTGAACCCAGTTAACAGCATGATAACAGCGGAGCCTCTGAAAAGATGGCTCACAACAATAATAACCCGATTTTTGTAACAATAACTATGTACAAGTATTGCAGACAATCCGCACTTGGGATGGGCGCCCAGCATCCACTACGGACTACGAGAAATAGAATTATCGGTAAGTAAATTCTTATTTTCTCTGACGTCCTAAGTGGATGCTGGGGACTTCGTCAGGACCATGGGGATTATACCAAAGCTCCCAAACGGGCGGGAGAGTGCGGATGACTCTGCAGCACCGAGTGAGAGAACTCCAGGTCCTCCTCAGCCAGGGTGTGCCCCTGACCAAGTAGCAGCTCGGCAAAGTTGTAAAGCCGAGACCCCTCGGGCAGCCGCCCAAGATGAGCCCACCTTCCTTGTGGAATGGGCATTTACATATTTTGGCTGTGGCAGGCCTGCCACAGAATGTGCAAGCTGAATTGTACTACACATCCAACTAGCAATCGTCTGCTTAGAAGCAAGAGCACCCAGTTTGTTGGGTGCATACAGGATAACAGCAAGTCAGTTTTCCTGACTCCAGCCGTCCTGGAACCTATATTTTCAGGGCCCTGACAACATCTAGCAACTTGGAGTCCTCCAAGTCCCTAGTAGCCGCAGGTACCACAATAAGCTGGTTCAGGTGAAACGCTGACACCACCTTAGGGAGAAACTGGGGACGAGTCCGCAGCTCTGCCCTGTCCGAATGGACAATCAGATATGGGCTTTTGTGAGACAAAGCCGCCAATTCTGACACTCGCCTGGCCGAGGCCAGGGCCAACATCATGGTCACTTTCCATGTGAGATATTTCAAATCCACAGATTTGAGCGGTTTAAACCAATGTGATTTGAGGAATCCCAGAACTACGTTGAGATCCCACAGTGCCACTGGAGGCACAAAAGGGGGTTGTATATGCAGTACTCCCTTGACAAACTTCTGGACTTCAGGAACTGAAGCCAATTCTTTCTGGAAGAAAATCGACAGGGCCGAAATTTGAACCTTAATGGACCCCAATTTGAGGCCCATAGACACTCCTGTTTGCAGGAAATGCAGGAATCGACCGAGTTGAAATTTCTTCATGGGGCCTTCCTGGCCTCACACCACGCAACATATTTTCGCCACATGTGGTGATAATGTTGTGCGGTCACCTCCTTCCTGGCTTTGACCAGGGTAGGAATGACCTCTTCCGGAATGCCTTTTTTCCCTTAGGATCCGGCGTTCAACCGCCATGCCGTCAAACGCAGCCGCGGTAAGTCTTGGAACAGACATGGTACTTGCTGAAGCAAGTCCCTTCTTAGCGGCAGAGGCCATGAGTCCTCTGTGAGCATCTCTTGAAGTTCCGGGTACCAAGTCCTTCTTGGCCAATCCGGAGCCACGAGTATAGTTCTTACTCCTCTACGTCTTATAATTCTCAGTACCTTAGGTATGAGAAGCAGAGGAGGGAACACATACACCGACTGGTACACCACACGGTGTTACCAGAACGTCCACAGCTATTGCCTGAGGGTCTCTTGACCTGGCGCAATACCTGTCCAGTTTTTTGTTCAGGCGGGACGTCATCATGTCCACCTTTGGTCTTTACCAACGGTTCACAATCATGTGGAAGACTTCCCGATGAAGTCCCCACTCTCCCGGGTGGAGGTCGTGCTGAGGAAGTCTGCTTCCCAGTTGTCCACTCCCGGAATGAACACTGCTGACAGTGCTATCACATGATTTTCCGCCCAGCGAAGAATCCTTGCAGTTTCTGCCATTGCCCTCCTGCTTCTTGTGCCGCCCTGTCTGTTTACGTGGGCGACTGCCGTGATGTTGTCCCACTGGATCAATACCGGCTGACCTTGAAGCAGAGGTCTTGCTAAGCTTAGAGCATTGTAAATTGCTCTTAGCTCCAGTATATTTATGTGGAGAGAAGTCTCCAGACTTGATCACACTCCCTGGAAATTTTTTCCTTGTGTGACTGCTCCCCAGCCTTTCAGGCTGGCATCCGTGGTCACCAGGACCCAGTCCTGAATGCCGAATCTGTGGCCCTTTAGTAGATGAGCACTCTGCAGCCACCACAGAAGAGACACCCTTGTCCTTGGAGACAGGGTTATCCGCTGATGCATCTGAAGATGCGATCCGGACCATTTTTCCAGCAGATCCCACTGAAAAGTTCTTGCGTGAAATCTGCCGAATGGAATCGCTTCGTAAGAAGCCACCATTTTTCCCAGGACCCTTGTGCAATGATGCACTGACACTTTTCCTGGTTTTAGGAGGTTCCTGACTAGCTCGGATAACTCCCTGGCTTTCTCCTCCGGGAGAAACACCTTTTTCTGGACTGTGTCCAGAATCATCCCTAGGAACAGCAGATGTGTCGTCGGAGACAGCTGCGATTTTGGAATATTTAGAATCCACCCGTGCTGTCGTAGAACTACTTGAGATAGTGCTACTCCGACCTCCAACTGTTCTCTGGACCTTGCCCTTATCAGGAGATCGTCCAAGTAAGGGATAATTAAGACGCCTTTTCTTTGAAGAAGAATCATCATTTCGGCCATTACCTTGGTAAAGACCCGGGGTGCCGTGGACAATCCAAACGGCAGCGTCTGAAACTGATAGTGACAGTTTTGTACCACGAACCTGAGGTACCCTTGGTGAGAAGGGCAAATTGGGACATGGAGGTAAGCATCCTTGATGTCCAGGGACACCATATAGTCCCCTTCTTCCTGGTTCGCTATCACTGCTCTGAGTGACTCCATCTTGATTTGAACCTTTGTATGTAAGTGTTCAAATATTTCAGATTTAGAATAGGTCTCACCGAGCCGTCTGGCTTCAGTACCACAATATAGTGTGGAATAATACCCCTTTCCTTGTTGTAGGAGGGGTACTTTGATTATCACCTGCTGGGAATACAGCTTGTGAATTGTTTCCAATACTGCCTCCCTGTCGGAGGGAGACGTTGGTAAAGCAGACTTCAGGAACCTGCGAGGGGGAGACGTCTCGAATTTCCAATCTGTACCCCTGGGATACTACTTGTAGGATCCAGGGGTCCACTTGCGAGTGAGCCCACTGCGCGCTGAAACTCTTGAGACGACCCCCCCACCGCACCTGAGTCCGCTTGTACGGCCCCAGCGTCATGCTGAGGACTTGGCAAAAGCGGTGGAGGGCTTCTGTTCCTGGGAATGGGCTGCCTGCTGCAGTCTTCTTCCCTTTCCTCTATCCCTGGGCAGATATGACTGGCCTTTTGCCTGTTTGCCCTTATGGGGACGAAAGGACTGAGGCTGAAAAGACGGTGTCTTTTTCTGCTGAGTTGTGACTTGGGGTAAAAAAGGTGGATTTTCCAGCTGTTGCCGTGGCCACCAGGTCCGATGGACCGACCCCAAATAACTCCTCCCCTTTATACGGCAATACTTCCATGTGCCGTTTGGAATCTGCATCACCTGACCACTGTCGTGTCCATAAACATCTTCTGGCAGATATGGACATCGCACTTACTCTTGATGCCAGAGTGCAAATATCCCTCTGTGCATCTCGCATATATAGAAATGCATCCTTTAAATGCTCTATAGTCAATAAAATACTGTCCCTGTCAAGGGTATCAATATTTTCAGTCAGGGAATCCGACCAAGCCACCCCAGCGCTGCACATCCAGGCTGAGGCGATCGCTGGTCGCAGTATAACACCAGTATGTGTGTATATACTTTTTAGGATATTTTCCAGCCTCCTATCAGCTGGCTCCTTGAGGGCGGCCGTATCTGGAGACTGTAACGCCACTTGTTTTGATAAGCGTGTGAGCGCCTTATCCACCCTAAGGGGTGTTTCCCAACGCGCCCTAACTTCTGGCGGGAAAGGGTATAACGCCAATAATTTTCTATCGGGGGAAACCCACGCATCATCACACACTTCATTTAATTTATCTGATTCAGGAAAAACTACAGGTAGTTTTTTCACACCCCACATAATACCCTCTTTTGTGGTACTTGTAGTATCAGAAATATGTAACACCTCCTTCATTGCCCTTAACATGTAACGTGTGGCCCAAATGGAAAATACGTTTGTTTCTTCACCGTCGACACTGGAGTCAGTGTCCGTGTCTGTGTCTGTGTCGACCGACTGAGGTAAATGGGCGTTTTAAAGCCCCTGACGGTGTTTGAGACGCCTGGACAGGTACTAATTGGTTTGCCGGCCGTCTCATGTCGTCAACCGACCTTGCAGCGTGTTGACATTATCACGTAATTCCCTAAATAAGCCATCCATTCCGGTGTCGACTCCCTAGAGAGTGACATCACCATTACAGGCAATTGCTCCGCCTCCTCACCAACATCGTCCTCATACATGTCGACACACACGTACCGACACACAGCACACACACAGGGAATGCTCTGATAGAGGACAGGACCCCACTAGCCCTTTGGGGAGACAGAGGGAGAGTTTGCCAGCACACACCAAAACGCTATATTATACAGGGACAACCTTATATAAGTGTTTTCCCTTATAGCATCTTAATATATAATATCGCCAAATAAGTGCCCCCCCTCTCTGTTTTAACCCTGTTTCTGTAGTGCAGTGCAGGGGAGAGCCTGGGAGCCTTTCTAGCAGCGGAGCTGTGTAGGAAAATGGCGCTGTGTGCTGAGGAGAATAGGCCCCGCCCCCTTTTCGGCGGGCTTCTTCTCCCGTTTTTCTGACAACCTGGCAGGGGTTAAATACATCCATATAGCCCCAGGGGCTATATGTGATGTATTTTTAGCCAGCATAGGTACTTTCATTGCTGCCCAGGGCGCCCCCCCAAGCGCCCTGCACCCTCAGTGACCGTTGGTGTGAAGTGTGCTGAGAGCAATGGCGCACAGCTGCAGTGCTGTGCGCTACCTCATGAAGACTGAGAAGTCTTCAGCCGCCGATTTCTGGACCTCTTCTCTCTTCAGCATCTGCAAGGGGGTCGGCGGCGCGGCTCCGGTGACGCATCCAGGCTGTACCTGTGATCGTCCCTCTGGAGCTAGTGTCCAGTAGCCTAAGAAGCCAATCCATCCTGCACGCAGGTGAGTTCACTTCTTCTCCCCTAAGTCCCTCGTTGCAGTGAGCCTGTTGCCAGCAGGACTCACTGAAAATAAAAAACCTAACAAAACTTTTACTCTAAGCAGCTCTTTAGGAGAGCCACCTAGATTGCACCCTTCTCGGCCGGGCACAAAAACCTAACTGAGGCTTGGAGGAGGGTCATAGGGGGAGGAGCCAGTGCACACCACCTGATCCTAAAGCTTTTACTTTTGTGCCCTGTCTCCTGCGGAGCCGCTATTCCCCATGGTCCTGACGGAGTCCCCAGCATCCACTTAGGACGTCAGAGAAAGACAATTCACTTCTCTATACAGTTCTCTAGTTATGAAGATTCTGGGACATCAGCATCTTTACAACAATATACCCACTGTTCTTCCTCCTATCTGCACAGCGGTTCTCTCTACTTCCTCTGGCAGATTTGGGGTCTGATTCGTGTTTGTAAGCCAAACAAAAAAAGAAACAGGCAAAGCATGCTGCACTGCAGGTGGGGCAGATGTAACATGCAGAGAGAGAGAGTTAGCTGTGGGTAGGTTATATTGTTTCTGTGCAGGGTAAATACTGTCTGCTTTTATATGTAGCCCACAAATATTAGATAGCTTTAGTTTTACACTGCACGTTAGATTTCAGTTTGAATACACTCCATCCACATCTCTCTGTACATGTTACATCTGTCTCACCTGCGTGCAACATTGTTCAGCCCAGTTGCTTGATATTTTGCTTTTTACAATACTCATTCATCCCTTCTCAGACTTCTTTTCAATAGGGGGTGTATCAAACTTTGTAAAGAGAGCAGGTGAAGTGGTCCATAGCAACCAACCATCTTCTAGATATCATGTTATAGAATATACTACATGAATTATAACTATAATCTGATTAGTTCCTTTTTCTCGTTAGAAGGTCTGATACGTCACCCCCAAGTGTATTATAGTTTCCCCAAAACGCTTTCCAAATGTTCCAAAAGCAGCCTCTTTACCTGCAACTCATGACTGTCTCACCTCCCGTATCTCCAGTATACAACACCTCAGACACACCATTGCCCAAACATAGGAAAGGCATTGTAAATATGCAAACCAAAAACAAAGCAATGAAATGACCCAAACTACAAGAGGGGGGCAAAGTTTGGCTACCTACCTCTCATCTAAGGAGGCATCCAAACAACACCTCATGCAGAAGGTCACTGGACCCTTGACTTTGTGACATAAAAGCTCCTACCGTATAACACTTATGGTCAACCGCTAGTCTTTATTGCATGCGCTCCCGGAACTAACAGTACGACTCATGGCCATTTTGCTTGAAGAAAGCCTACTCTTCCAAAATCAGCTATTACAGAAGACAGAATGAAGGTGGAGGCTATCCTGGACACCAGATGCAGACAAAACCATATGAAACATCGAGGTTGCCCAAAGCTGGAGATGGAGTGCAATATCAGGAAAAATAAGATTTTACTCACCGGTAAATCTATTTCTCGTAGTCCGTAGTTGATGCTGGGAACTCCGTAAGGACCATGGGGAATAGACGGGCTCCGCAGGAGACTGGGCACTCTATAAGAAAGATTTGGTACTATCTGGTGTGCACTGGCTCCTCCCTCTATGCCCCTCCTCCAGACCTCAGTTAGGATACTGTGCCCGGAAGAGCTGACACAATAAGGAAGGATTTTGAATCCAGGGTAAGACTCATACCAGCCACACCAATCACACCGTATAACTCGTGATATTATACCCAGTTAACAGTAGGAAATATAACTGAGCCGCTCAACAATAACCCTTTAGTTAGGCAATAACTATATACAAGTATTGCAGACAATCCGCACTTGGATGGGCGCCCAGCATCCACTACGGACTACGAGAAATAGATTTACCGGTGAGTAAAATCTTATTTTCTCTGACGTCCTAGTGGATGCTGGGAACTCCGTAAGGACCATGGGGATTATACCAAAGCTCCCAAACGGGCGGGAGAGTGCGGATGACTCTGCAGCACCGAATGAGAGAACTCAAGGTCCTCCTCAGCCAGGGTATCAAATTTGTAGAATTTAGCAAACGTGTTTGCCCCTGACCAAGTTGCAGCTCGGCAAAGTTGTAAAGCCGAGACCCCTCGGGCAGCTGCCCAAGATGAGCCCACCTTCCTCGTGGAATGGGCTTTCACTGATTTAGGATGCGGCAATCCAGCCGCAGAATGCTCCAGCTGAATTGTGCTACAAATTCAGCGAGCAATAGTCTGCTTAGAAGCAGGAGCACCTATTTTGTTGGGTGCCTACAGGATAAGAAGCGAGTCAGTTTTCCTGACTCCAGCCGTCCTGGAAATATAATTTTTTAAGGCCCTGACTACGTCCAGTAACTTGGAATCTTCCAAGTCCCTAGTAGCCGCAGGCACTACAATAGGTTGGTTCAAGTGAAAAGCTGATACCACCTTAGGGAGAAACTGGGGATGAGTCCTCAATTCTGCCCTATCCATATGGAAAATCAGATAAGGGCTTTTACATGACAAAGCCGCCAATTTTGACACACGCCTGGCCGAAGCCAAGGCCAATAACATGACCACTTTTCACGTGAGATATTTCAGATCCACAGTTTTAAGTGGCTCAAACCAATGTGATTTCAGGAAACTCAACACCACGTTGAGATCCCACGGTGCCACAGGAGGCACAAAAGGGGGCTGAATATGTAGCACTCCCTTTACAAAAGTCTGAACTTCAGGCAGTGAAGCCAGTTCTTTCTGGAAGAAAATCGACAGAGCCGAAATCTGGACCTTAATGGAACCCAATTTTAGGCCCATAGTCACTCCCGACTGTAGGAAGTGCAGAAAACGACCCAGCTGAAATTCCTCTGTTGGGGCCTTCCTGGCCTCACACCACGCAACATATTTTCGCCAAATACGGTGATAATGGTTTGCGGTTACTTCTTTCCTGGCTTTTATCAGCGTAGGAATGACTTCCTCCAGAATGCCCTTTTGCTTTAGGATCCGGAATTCAACCGCCATGCCGTCCAACGCAGCCGCGGTAAGTCTAGGAACAGACAGGGCCCCTGCTGTAGCAGATCCTGTCTGAGCGGTAGAGGCCATGGGTCCTCTGATATTATTTCTGTAAGTTCTGGGTACCAAGCTCTTCTTGGCCCATCCGGAACCACGAGTATCGTTCTTCCTCCTCGTTTTCTTATTATTCTCAGTACCCTTGGTATGAGAGGCAGAGGAGGGAATACATAAACTGACTGGTACACCCACGATGTCACTAGAGCATCCACAGCTATTGCCTGAGGGTCCCTTGACCTGGCGCAATATCTAGTTTTTTGTTTAGGCGGGACGCCATCATGTCCACCTGTGGCCTTTCCCAACGGTTTACCAACAGTTGGAAGACTTCTGGATGAAGTCCCCACTCTCCCGGGTGTCGGCCGTGTCTGCTGAGGAAGCCTGCTTCCCAGTTGTCCACTCCCGGAATGAACACTGCTGACAGTGCTAAGACGTGATTTTCCGCCCATCGGAGAATCCTTGTGGCTTCTGCCATCGCCATCCTGCTTCTTGTGCCGCCCTGTCGGTTTACATGGGCGACTGCCGTGATGTTGTCTGATTGGATCAGTATCGGCTGGTTTTGAAGCAGAGGCCTTGCCAGACTTAGGGCATTGTAAATGGCCCTCAGTTCCAGAATATTTATGTGTAGGGACGACTCCTGACTTGACCAAAGTCCTTGGAAGTTTCTTCCCTGTGTGACTGCCCCCCAGCCTCGAAGGCTGGCATCCGTGGTTACCAGGACCCTGTCCTGTATGCCGAATCTGCGGCCCTCTTGAAGATGAGCACTCTGCAGCCACCACAGTAGAGATACCCTGGTCCTTGGAGACAGGGTTATCAGCCGATGCATCTGAAGATGCGATCCCGACCACTTGTTCAAGAGGTCCCACTAAAAGGTTCTTGTATGGAACCTGCCGAATGGAATTTTGCTTCGTAAGAAGCTACCATTTTTCCCAGGACTCGTGTGCAGTGATGCACCGATACCTGTTTTGGTTTCAGGAGGTCTCTGACTAGAGATGACAGTTCCTTGGCTTTCTCCTGCAGGAGAAACACTTTTTTTCTGTTCTGTGTCCAGAACCATCCCCAGGAACAGTAGGCGTGCGGTAGGAACCAGCTGTCACTTTGGAATGTATAGAATCCATCCGTGCTGTTGTAGCACTTCCCGAGATAGTGCTACTCCGACCAACAACTGCTCCTTGGACCTCGCCTTTATAAGGAGATCGTCCAAGTACGGGATAATTAAAACTCCCTTTTTTCGAAGGAGTATCATCATTTCTGCCATTACCTTGGTAAAGACCCTCGGTGCCGTGGACAGTCCAAACGGCAGTGTTTGGAATTGGTAATGGCAATCCTGTACCACAAATCTGAGGTACTCCTGATGAGGATGGTAAATGGGGACATGTAGGTAAGCATCCTTGATGTCCAGGGATACCATGTAATCCCCCTCCTCCAGGCTTGCAATAACCGCCCTGAGCGATTCCATCTTGAACTTGAATTTGTATGTGTTCAAGGATTTCAAATTTAAAATGGGTCTCACCGAACCGTCCGGTTTCGGTACCACAACCAGTGTGGAATAGTAACCCTGTCCTTGTTGAAGTAGGGGCACCTTGACTATCACCTGCTGGGAATACAGCTTGTGAATTGCCTCTAGCACAGCCTCCCTGCCTGAGGGAGTTGTCTGCAAGGCAGATTTGAGGAAACGGCGGGGGGGAGACGCCTCGAATTCCAGCTTGTACCCCTGAGATACTACTTGAAAGGATCCAGGGATCCACCTGTGAGCGAGCCCACTGATCGCTGAAATTTTTGAGGCGGCCCCCCACCGTACCTGGTTACGCCTGTGGAGCCCCCGCGTCATGCGGTGGACTCAGAGGAAGCGGGGGAAGAATTTTGATTCTGAGAACTGGCTGACTGGTGCAGCTTTTTCCCTCTTCCCTCGTCTCTGTGCAGAAAGGAAGCGCCTTTGACCCGCTTGCTTTTCTAAAGCCGAAAGGACTGTACCTGATAATACAGTGCTTTTCTTAGGCTGTGAGGAAACCTGAGGTAAAAAAATTTCTTCCCAGCTGTTGCTGTGGATACGAGGTCCCAGAGACCATCCCCAAACAATTCCTCACCCTTATAAGGCTCTATGTGCCTTTTAAAGTCAGCATCACCTGTCCAGTGTCGGGTCTCTAATACCCTCCTGACAGAATGGACATTGCAATAATTCTGGATGCCAGCCGGCAAAATATCCCTCTGTGCATCCCTCATATATAAGACGACGTCTTATGTTCGCAAAATAGTATCCCTGTTTGAAAGGGTTACAGACCACGCTGCAGCAGCACTATCTGCAGGTCTCAGTCTAGTACCTGAGTGTGTAAATACAGACTTCAGGATAGCCTCCTGCTATTTATCAGCAGGTACCTTCAAAGTGGCCGTATCCTAAGACGGCAGTGCCACCTTTTTTTTGACAAACGTGTGAGCGCCTTATCCACCCTAGGGGATATCTCCCAGCGTAACTTATCCTCTGACGGGAAAGGGTACGCCATCAGTAACTTTTTAGAAATTACCAGTTTCTTATCGGGGGAACCCACGCTTTTTCACACCTCATTCACTCATTTGATGGGGGAACAAAACACTGCCTGCTTTTTCTCCCCACACATAAAACCCTTTTTTGTTTTTAGTGGTACTTGGGTTAATGTCAGAAATGTGTAACACATATTTTATTGCCGGGATCATGTAACGGATGTTCCTAGTGGATTGTGTATATGTCTCAACCTCGTCGACACTGGAGTCAGACTCCGTGTCGACATCTGTGTCTGCTATCTGAGGGAGCGGGCGTTTTTAAGCCCCTGATGGCCTTTGAGACGCCTGGGCAGGCGCGGGCTGAAAAGCCGGCTGTCCCATAGCTGTTACGTCATCCAGCCTTTTATGTAAGGAGTTGACACTGTCGGTTAATACCTTCCACCTATCCATCCACTCTGGTGTCGGCCCACAGGGGGCGACATCTCATTTATCGGCATCTGCTCCGCCTCCACATAAGCCTCCTCATCAAACATGTCGACACAGCCGTACCGACACACCGCACACACACAGGGAATGCTCTGACTGAGGACAGGACCCCACACAGCCCTTTGGGGAGACAGAGAGAGAGTATGCC
The DNA here is from genome assembly GCF_028390025.1 of Pseudophryne corroboree. Classification (NCBI taxonomy): domain Eukaryota; kingdom Metazoa; phylum Chordata; class Amphibia; order Anura; family Myobatrachidae; genus Pseudophryne; species Pseudophryne corroboree. The sequence continues at coordinate 74,409,923 of NC_086455.1, read as the reverse complement.
AGCACACACCGGAGCGCTATATAATGTAGGGATAAACACTATCACTGAGTGAATTTTCCCCAATAGCTGCTTGTATAAACAATATTGCGCCTAAATTTAGTGCCCCCCCCTCTCTTTTTAACCCTTTGAGCCTGAAAACTACAGGGGAGAGCCTGGGGAGCTGTCTTCCAGCTACACTGTGAAGAGAAAATGGCGCCGGTGTGCTGAGGGAGATGGCTCCGCCCCTTTTTCGGTGGACTTTTCTCCCGCTTTTTTCTGTATTCTGGCAGGGGTAATTACCACATATATAGCCTCTGGGGCTATATATTGTGGCTATTTTGCCAGCCAAGGTGTTTTTATTGCTGCTCAGGGCGTCCCCCCCCCCCCCAGCACCCTGCACCCTCAGTGACCGGAGTGTGAAGTGTGTATGAGGAGCAATGGCGCACAGCTGCAGTGCTGTGCGCTACCTTGGTGAAGACTGAAGTCTTCTGCCGCCGATTTTCCGGACCATCTTCATGCTTCTGGCTCTGTAAGGGGGACGGCGGCGCGGCTCCGGGAACGAACACCAAGGACGGGTCCTGCGGTCGATCCCTCTGGAGCTAATGGTGTCCAGTAGCCTAAGAAGCCCAAGCTAGCTGCAAGCAGGTAGGTTCGCTTCTTCTCCACTTAGTCCCTCGATGCAGTGAGCCTGTTGCCAGCAGGTCTCACTGTAAAATAAAAAACCTAATTTAAACTTTCTTTCTAGAAGCTCAGGAGAGCTCCTAGTGTGCAACCAGCTCGGGCCGGGCACAGAAATCTAACTGAGGTATGGAGGAGGGGCAGAGAGGGAGGAGCCAGTGCACACCAGATAGTACCAAATCTTTCTTATAGAGTGCCCAGTCTCCTGCGGAGCCCGTCTATTCCCCATGGTCCTTACGGAGTTCCCAGCATCCACTAGGACGTCAGAGAAATGGCCAGTCCTATGCTGCATCATGTGCATTTATTAACTCAATATTGTGAGAACAGCAACTTCTCAGCTGCGTACAGGTGCAGGAACTAACATGTATACACTCAACTGCAGTACATGCATCATTGCTGTAAAGAAATTGGTCCTTTATTTCTTATAGTCATAATGGGCACGATTCAATTCGAAGACAGTTGAATAGCGCTGGGAATTAGCTCCCGACGCTATTCAATACAGTGCAGTGGTAAGTCGGAGGAAAACGTGCACAGGGTGTTTTGTTGGGAGAACGTGCATTCGCCGACTTATGTTCCCGACGCAATACTGTTTCCACCACGCTAAAGGCAGAAATCAGCATCAAGCCATCACTTTTGGCGGATTTCTGCTCGCATCCCTCCAGGGGTGCGAGACGAAATCCCGACATTGGGCGTCACATGGCGCTGTATTGAATAGGGTCGGGAGCTAATTCCCAGCGCTATTCTACCGTCATCTAATTGAATCGGGCCCAGCACACAAATCCCAGATTTTGACGTTATTTCGTGGCCTTTATCTCTCAGCTCATGAATCTGTGAGGTTCAGTCCAACATCAGGGAACACACACACGGCATAATCCCCGCTAATTGTATGGGTCTGGTGAGGCAATTGAATATCTCCCTTTGAGTACATTACAGAAATGTTATTTTCTACAGTATAACAAATTGCAAAAAGAAACAGGCATTCAGATCACTTCCAAAGGCAGAGTATTGTAGGTGCCTCCGTACTGAATTTACCCAGGCAGATTCAGGGACACTACTCTCTCATGCAGCAACTACATGACTCCTCTCATATAACAAATTAAACCCCACATGAGGGGAATAGGGAATAAAACAGGAAGTGGTTTGTAAGGAAGGTCTCATTCTATGATACAAGGAATGCTGCTGGTCTATTATGCATTGCAGGAAAAAGAAAGATACATGGTAAGACTGAAAAAAAAAAAATAAGATTTTACTTACCGATAAATCTATTTCTCGTAGTCCGTAGTGGATGCTGGGACTCCGTAAGGACCATGGGGAATAGCGGCTCCGCAGGAGACAGGGCACAAAATAAAAGCTTAAGGATCAGGTGGTGTGCACTGGCTCCTCCCCCTATGACCCTCCTCCAAGCCTCAGTTAGGATACTGTGCCCGGACGAGCGTACATAATAAGGAAGAATCTTGAATCCCGGGTAAGACTCATACCAGCCACACCAATCACACCGTACAACTCGTGATCTGAACCCAGTTAACAACAGTATGATAAATGCAAAGGAGCCTCTGAAAAGATGGCTCAAACAATAATAACCCGAATTTTTGTAACAATAACTATATACAAGTATTGCAGACAATCCGCACTAGGGATGGGCGCCCAGCATCCACTACGGACTACGAGAAATAGATTTATCGGTAAGTAAAATCTTATTTTCTCTGACGTCCTAGTGGATGCTGGGACTCCGTAAGGACCATGGGGATTATACCAAAGCTCCCAAACGGGCGGGAGAGTGCGGATGACTCTGCAGCACCGAATGAGAGAACTCCAGGTCCTCCTCAGCCAGGGTATCAAATTTGTAGAATTTAGCAAACGTGTTTGCCCCTGACCAAGTAGCTGCTCGGCAAAGTTGTAAAGCCGAGACCCCTCGGGCAGCCGCCCAAGATGAGCCCACTTTCCTTGTGGAATGGGCTTTTACTGATTTTGGCTGTGGCAATCCTGCCACGGAATGTGCAAGCTGAATTGTACTACAAATCCAACAAGCAATCGTCTGCTTTGAAGCAGGAGCACCCAGCTTGTTGGGTGCATACAGGATAAACAGCGAGTCAGTTTTCCTGACTCCAGCCGTCCTGGAAACATATATTTTCAGGGCCCTGACAACGTCTAGCAACTTGGAGTCCTCCAAGTCCCTAGTAGCCGCAGGCACCACAATAGGTTGGTTCATGTGAAATGCAGAAACCACCTTAGGTAGAAATTGAGGACGAGTCATCAATTCCGCCCTGTCAGAATGAAAAATTAAGTAAGGGCTTTTATATGATAAAGCCGCCAATTCTGACACCCGCCTGGCTGAAGCCAAGGCTAACAGCATCGACACCTTCCACGTGAGATATTTTAAGTCCACAGTGGAAAGTGGTTCAAACCAATGTGATTTTAGAAAACTCAATACAACATTGAGATCCCAAGGTGCCACTGGAGGCACAAAAGGAGGCTGTATGTGCAGCACCCCTTTCACAAATGTCTGAACTTCAGGTACTGAAGCCAGTTCTTTCTGGAAGAAAATCGACAAGGCCGAAATTTGAACCTTAATGGACCCTAATTTTAGGCCCATAGACAGTCCTGTTTGCAGGAAATGCAGGAAACGACCCAGTTGAAATTCCTCTGTAGGGGCCTTCTTGGCCTCACACCACGCAACATATTTACGCCAAATGCGGTGATAATGTTTTGCGGTTACTTCCTTCCTGGCTTTGACCAGAGTAGGGATGACTTCTTCTGGAATGCCCTTTTCCTTTAGGATCCGGCGTTCAACCGCCATGCCGTCAAACGCAGCCGCGGTAAGTCTTGGAACAGACAAGGCCCCTGCAGTAGCAGGTCCTTTCTTAGAGGTAGAGGCCACGGTTCGTCCGTGAGCATCTCTTGAAGTTCCGGGTACCAAGTCCTTCTTGGCCAATCCGGAACCACAAGTATAGTTCTTACTCCTCTCCTTCTTATGATTCTCAATACTTTTGGTATGAGAGGCAGAGGAGGGAACACATACACTGACTGGTACACCCACGGCGTTACCAGAGCGTCCACTGCTATTGCCTGAGGGTCCCTTGACCTGGCGCAATATCTGTCCAGTTTTTTGTTTAGACGTGACGCCATCATGTCCACCTTTGGTTTTTCCCAACGGTTTACAATCAGGTGGAAGACTTCCGGGTGAAGTCCCCACTCTCCCGGGTGAAGGTCGTGTCTGCTGAGGAAGTCTGCTTCCCAGTTGTCCACTCCCGGAATGAACACTGCTGACAGTGCTATCACATGATTTTCCGCCCAGCGAAGAATCCTTGCAGCTTCTGTCATTGCCCTCCTGCTTCTCGTGCCGCCCTGTCTGTTTACGTGGGCAACTGACGTGATGTTGTCCGATTGGATCAACACCGCCTGACCCTGAAGCAGAGGTTTTGCTTGACTTAAGGCATTGTAAATGGCCCTTAGTTCCAGAATGTTTATATGAAGAGATGTTTCCATGCTTGACCACAAGCCCTGGAAATTCCTTCCCTGTGTGACTGCTCCCCAGCCTCTCAGGCTGGCATCCGTGGTTACCAGGATCCAATCCTGAATGCCAAATCTGCGGCCCTCTAGAAGATGAGCACTCTGCAGCCACCACAGGAGAGACACCCTTGTCCTTGGCGACAGGGTTATCCGCTGATGCATCTGAAGATGCGATCCGGACCATTTGTCCAGTAGATCCCACTGAAACGTTCTTGCATGGAATCTTCCGAATGGAATCGCTTCGTAAGAAGCCACCATTTTTCCCAGGACCCTCGTGCACTGATGTACTGAGACCTGTCCTGGTTTTAGGAGGTTCCTGACTAGCTCGGATAACTCCCTGGCCTTCTCCTCCGGGAGAAACACCTTCTTCTGGACTGTGTCCAGAATCATTCCTAGGAACAGTAGACGTGTCGTTGGAATCAGCTGCGATTTTGGAATATTTAGAATCCACCCGTGCTGACGTAACACTACCTGAGATAGTGCCACTCCGACTTCTAACTGTTCCCTGGTTCTTGCCCTTATCAGGAGATCGTCCAAGTAAGGGATAATTAAGATGCCTTTTCTTCGTAGAAGAATCATCATTTCAGCCATTACCTTGGTAAAGACCCGAGGTGCCGTGGACAATCCAAACGGCAGCGTCTGAAACTGATAATGACAGTTTTGTACTACAAACCTGAGGTACCCTTGGTGAGAAGGGTATATTGGGACGTGGAGATAAGCATCTTTGATGTCCAGAGACACCATATAGTCCCCTTCTTCCAGGTTCGCTATCACTGCTCTGAGTGACTCCATCTTGAATTTGAACCTTTTTATGTAAGTGTTCAAAGATTTCAGATTTAAGATTGGTCTCACCGAGCCGTCCGGCTTCGGTACCACAAACAGCGTGGAATAATACCCCTTTCCCTGTTGTAAGAGGGGTACCTTGATTATCACCTGCTGGGAATACAGCTTGTGAATGGCTTCCAAAACTGCTTCCCTGTCGGAGGGAGACTTTGGTAAAGCAGACTTCAGGAACCGATGAGGGGGAAACGCCTCGAATTCCAGTTTGTACCCCTGTGATACTACCTGTAGAATCCAGGGATCCACTTGCGAGTGAGCCCACTGCGCGTTGAAATTCTTGAGACGGGCCCCCACCATATCCGAGTCTGCTTGTAAAGCCCCAGCGTCATGCTGAAGGCTTGGCAGAAGCAGAGGAGGGCTTCTGCTCCTGGGAAGCGGCTGCATGGTGCAGTCTTTTTCCCCTTCCTCTGCCCCGGGGCAGAAAAGAGTGGCCTTTTGCTCGCTTGTATTTATGGGAACGAAAGGACTGAGTTTGAAAAGACGGTGTCTTTTTCTGTTGATGTGAAGTGACCTGGGGTAAAAAGGTGGATTTTCCAGCCGTTGCCGTGGTCACCAGGTCCGATAGACCAGCCCCAAATAACTCCTCCCCTTTATACGGCAATACTTCCATGTGCCGTTTGGAATCTGCATCCCCTGACCACTGTCGCGTCCATAACGCTCTTCTGGCAGAGATGGACATAGCACTGACTCTTGATGCCAGGGTGCAAATATCCCTCTGTGCATCACGCATATATAGCAATGCATCCTTTAAATGCTCTATAGTTAACAAAATACTGTCCCTATCCAGGGTATCAATATTCTCAGTCAGGGAATCCGACCATGCGACTCCAGCACTACACATCCAGGCTGAGGCGATTGCTGGTCGCAGTATAACACCAGTATGTGTGTATATACTCTTTAGGATATTTTCCAGTCTTCTATCAGCCGGTTCTTTGAGGGTGGCCGTATCAGGGGACGGTAACGCTACTTGTTTAGATAAACGTGTGAGCGCCTTATCTACCCTAGGGGGTGTTTCCCAGCGCGTCCTAACCTCTGGCGGGAAAGGATATAGTGCTAATAATTTATTAGAAATTAGCTGTTTTTTATCGGGGAAAACCCACGCTTTATCACACACCTCATTTATTTCATCTGACTCAGGAAAAACTATTGGTAGTTTTTTCACCCCCCACATAATACCCTTCTTTGTGGTACTTGTAGTGTCAGAAAGGTTCAATGCCTCTTTCATTGCTGTGATCATGTAACGTGTGGCCCTGCTGGACATCACGTTTGTCTCGTCACCGTCGACACTAGACTCAGTATCTGTGTCTGGGTCTGTGTCGACCCACTGAGGTAACGGGCGTTTTAGGGCCCCTGACGGTGTCTGAGACGCCTGGACAGGCACTAATTGATTTGCCGGCTGTCTCATGTCGTCAACAGTTTTTTGCAAATTGCTGACATTATCACTTAATTGTTTAAATACAATCATCCAGTCAGGTGTCGACTCCCTAGGGGGTGACATCACTAACACAGGCAACTGCTCCGCTTCCACCTCATTTTCCTCCTCATACATGTCGACACACGCGTACCGACACACAGCACACACACCGGGAATGCTCTGATAGAGGACAGGACCCCACTTAGCCCTTTGGAGAGACAGAGGGAGAGTCTGCCAGCACACACCCAGCGCTATATATATATATATATACAGGGATAACCTTATATAAGTGTTACTCCCTTATAGCTGCTGTTAATATATTTATTTGCTGCCAAACATGCCCCCCCTTCTCTTTTTTACCCTGATTCTGAAGCAGGACTGCAGGGGAGAGTCAGGGAGCCGTCCTTCCAGCGGAGCTGTGAGGGAAAATGGCGCTTGTGTGCTGAGGAGATAGGCTCCGCCCCTTCACGACGTCCTTATCTCCCGCTTTTTCTGTGTAAAATGGCAGGGGTAAAATACATCCATATAGCCCAGGAGCTATATGTGATGTATTCTTTTTAGCCACCTAAGGTATATACTGTAATATTGCGTCTCAGGGCGCTCCCCCCCCAGCGCCCTGCACCCTCAGTGACCGGAGTGTGAAGTGTGCTGAGAGCAATGGCGCACAGCTGCGGTGCTGTGCGCTACCTTAGTCTGAAGACAGGATCGTCTTCTGCCGCCGATTTCACCGGACCTCTTCGTCTCTTCTGGCTCTGTAAGGGGGACGGCGGCGCGGCTCCGGTGACCCATCCAGGCTGAACCTGTGATCGTCCCTCTGGAGCTAATGTCCAGTAGCCTAAGAAACCCGATCCACTCTGCACTCAGGTGAGTCCGTTTCTTCTCCCCTTAGTCCCACGATGCAGTGAGCCTGTTGCCAGCAGGACTCACTGAAAATAAAAAATCCTAAACTAAACTTTTATTCTAAGCAGCTCAGGAGAGCCACCTAGATTGCACCCTTCTCGGCCGGGCACAAAAATCTAACTGAGGCTTGGAGGAGGGTCATAGGGGGAGGAGCCAGTGCACACCACCTGATCCTTAAGCTTTTATTTTGTGCCCTGTCTCCTGCGGAGCCGCTATTCCCCATGGTCCTTACGGAGTCCCAGCATCCACTAGGACGTCAGAGAAAATAGATTCATCTGCAATATGTGTATATTTTAAGCTTTAACATTTTTAGAGGATATTAGGTAATACAATTAGTCCCTGACTGTACAAGAACAGAAATAGAACACTGACTGGGAAGTCTGGTTCCAATTTCAATGCCAAGTGGGTCTGGAAAATGCACTTAATGCCCCACTGACCCTAGCACAAACTATAGATTGTATGTGCGACTTAGAAACAGACAGTGCAAAAATACTTGTGAATATTACATACATGTAAATATTAAAATAGGACTCCTCTGTTCAAAGTGCTTTAAGAACAATGGGGGCAATCCAATTGAACACGTTTTTAAGCTTTAGGAATGAGTGCCCGGAGGTAATCAATTGTCCGCACTGTATACCCTCGACTAGTGGATTTTTCATGCTGCCATGCTAGTTGTGGGCTTACCGTATGTGCCCACAGCAGAGCCGGCCATAGGCATAGGCAAACTAGGCAATTGCCTAGGGGCATCAGCAGCTTCTGCTGATTAAAATGATATGCTGCATGCTTATATTCTGTATGTAGCAATCATATGCAGATACAGCCACAGTCTCACACAGTATATAGGCATGCTGCATATCAGTTTAATCAGCAGAAGCTGCTTGTGCATCCTAGCCACATAGCAATGCAAATAAGATGCATTTTCATTAAAAAAAGGTGCCCGACGTTAGCATTGATGCAAGATTTTTGAGGACACATCTGTATCCAAGCAGAGGCAGAGGTCACAGTGTTAATGGCAGTGTGAGTGCTGTGTGCATGTGAGTGGGTTGGTTGTGCAGTAGTGTTCGGAATATGTGTAAGGAGCATTATGTGTGCCATGTAAAAATGCATTAATAATGTGCAACATATGTGTAAAGGGCCACTATGTGTGTCATTATGGGGGTAATTCCAAGTTGATCGCAGCAGAATTTTTGATAGCAATTGGGCAAAACCATGTGCACTGCAGGGGAGGCAGATATAACATGTGCAGAGAGAGTTAGATTTGGGTGGGTTATTATATTTCTGTGCAGGGTAAATACTGGCTGCTTTATTTTTACACTGCAAATTAGATTGCAGATTGAACACATCCCACCCAAATCTAACTCTCTCTGCACATGTTATATCTGCCTCCCCTGCAGTGCACATGGTTTTGCCCAATTGCTAACAAAAATCCTGCTGCGATCAACTTGGAATTACCCCCTATGTGTATAAGGGCATTAATAATGTGCGGCATATGTGTAACAGGGTACTACTGTATGTGTGTCATTATGTGTATAGGGGCACTGATAATGTGCAGCAAATGTGTAGGGGCACTATGTGTGTCATTATGTGTATAAGGGCATTAATAATGTGCGGCATATGTGTAAGGGACATTATGTGTAAAAGGGCATTAATAAAGGTTGTCATAATGTGTAAGGTGCATTATGTTTATAAGGACATTAATGTGTCTCATATGTGTAAGGGGCATTACTGTGTGGAATTGTGTATAAATGCATTACTAATGTGTGGCATTATGTGTATAAGGTGCTCTACTATGTGGCGTTGCATATAGGAAGGGCACTACTGTGTCGTCTTATGTGAATAAAGAGCAATAAGGTGTGGTGTAATGTGAATAAGGAGCAATTCAGTGTGATGTAATGTGAATAAGGGGATCTACTGTGAGGAGTAACGTTTATAAGGTAAAGTGATACTACTGTGGGATGTAATATGAATTATGGACACTATCACAAGATAAAATGTGAATAAAGTTGCAGTACTATGTGGCGTAATTGGAATTGGGGTTACTATTGTGTGGCCATGCCCCTTCCCAGCAAGAAGATGCCCCTTTTTGGGCTGTGCGACAAATGTGCGAACTGTTCCTATTTAAAATATAGGGGGTACAAGGACTGCTATGGGTGAGGGGAGATGGTGCTGGGAAAGAGGTTTAAGGTCAGAGGCAGTACCAGCGGTTGTGCTAGGGGGCACCAGCCAAAATCTTGCCTAGGGCATCATATTGGTTAGGGCCGGCTCTGGCCCACAGCATTGCACCCGGCACTTAAGTCAGGAAATGCTGTTTACAGCAACAAAGCCGCAGGCGCTAACATGATGCTGTTCACTGAATAGCTCCGGCACTTAGGCTATTTACCAAAGTATGGAGAGAGAGATAAACCACTAAACAATCATCTCCTAGCTGACATTTTTTCAAACAGTCTGTAAAATGACAATTAGGAGCTGATTGGTTAGTGCTTTATCTCTCTCCGTGCTTTGATAAATAACCCCTAACCCGGGGTACACATCACTGATATCCCTTTCAGACATCAGACCCAGGAAATTACCAGGTCTAGCACGCAGGCAAATTCCCAAGTCTGAGCTCCATGACCCTGGTCGGGAGAGGGGTCGCGGACACGGAACTTAGTCCTGGGTCTTTTGCATTCAGACATATCAAAATCTCGAATGGATGGGCCTTTACGTGCATAAACCCGGGATTTTGATGCATGTCAGAAAGGGGTATAAGCTGGGAATTGAATTCCCCCAAATAGTCCACTGGGGCAGTGTATAAAGCAAGGAGAAGGGATAAAGAAGTGACAAAGCAGTGATAAGTGCAAGGTGATAACGCACCAGCCAATCAGCTCCTGACATTTTTTTAAATCCGTAATGACTGGCTTGTGCATTATCACCTTCCACTTATCACTGCTTTATCCTTTCTCCAGGGATACATCTGCCCCAGTATGCGGTAAGTAAATAGCATACAATGGCAACTATCATGTAATGTGATGAACAGTTAACACACCACTAGGTATTCACTGTCAACAGCATGAGGGAAAATGACACAGCCGCACTATGCACAAGAGATCTGCACTAATAAATCTACATTCACAGCTGCGCATTTACAGTTTCGGCAACATCTGTCTTATCTGAGTAAACGGTCAGGCCCATGTGAGAGGGTGGTAAAATGCCAAATCTCTTACTCCATGTGACCCATTGTCACCCCTATTAAGACATAATACAAACATCCTTTGTTTCCAACTAACAACGTGTAGCCTTCGTCAATTAGTTCTACTCCCAACTGGCTCTACATGTACAGAGTATTTATTATATGGAGAACAAATGCCATGCTCAAGAAACTCAGTTTAAAGTACTTATTTATAAATCCGTCACTGCAGCATACAATGCACGGGACCGAACCCTGCACATGTAAAGCTCTCTGCTGCTAGCAATTATCTGCAGTAAGCTACGTTATTATTACAGACCAGAGACGCCATTCCTTATAGTATCTCCCGTGTAGCTGGTAACATCCCCTAGTTACTAGACAGTCCCAGGTCTGGGGGATTTGCCTCTGGAAATGTCCGTTTTTCAGGATTCACCAACAGCTCAGTAAAATTCCTCTTGTATTATCACCTACTGTATATTATTATAGGTGTTTATTTTAATATTTATTGGAAATGTGCTTTTAATACTCCCCAAAACATTGCACCATCAACCTGAAGCAAACAGCATGAATCAATGAGCAATGTGTAGTACTACAAGCATGCAATGCAGTTAACATACAAGTGTCATGTGGTGTCATTTAGCATGTACTGTATGTATGCGGTGTAATTTACATTGCAGGGGACGTGTTTGTGTCATGTAGCATGTGAGTATGTGATAAGGCCCCGGTCATGTACCCTGTAGGGATGTGGTGTCATGTAGCATGTACAGTAAGTATGTGATAAATATTATTTAGTATGTAAGTGTGGCGTCATGTTCCCTTTAGGGAAGTGGTAAGTGTCATGTATATATGTTACAAAAAGTTGGCAGGTATAGCGATAAGTGGCATGTATGGATGTGGTAAGTGGCATGTAGGTAAGTGGCATGTAGGGCAGTAGTAAGTGGCATGTAGCATGTAGGTAAGTGGCATGTAGGGCAGTAGTAAGTGGCATGTAGCATGTAGGGCAGTAGTGAGTGGCACGTGGCATGTAGGGCAGTAGTGGCATGTAGGTAAGTGGCATGTAGGTAAGTGGCATGTACATGTACTGCTGGCCCTCCTGTTCCCGGCACTCACCGTTTGCAGAGCGGTCGCACCCGCAGAGCTACCCTGACATTGGCCATTGCCGCAGCCTCCTGTCATGCCCCGGACTCCAGTGGCCGGCATGGGGCAAGCAGTCACCCCGGCTCCCCGTGTGCAGCAGCCACAGACTGGTAGGATGTGAGCGGGGAGTGGCCGTGCAGCACAGGGCGGGGGGCGGCGATAATACAGGAACAATCCCCGGAGGCGGGGGAGCTGAGTCCGGCCGTCCCGGCAGCAGTAGCAGCAGGGTCCGCTGCTCTCCTCTCGCAGGCTCCGGGGCGTGCCCGGCACAGGGTGCTGACGGGGTGTGATGCCGGTAACTATAGCGCTGACCAGCAGCGTCCTGTCTCCACAGTGACCGCCTCCTGATCTCCCTGCTACGGGTAGAGACGGACGTAACGCGCTGCTAGTGCAGCCCTGCTGAGCCTCCTGCCGGCGTGTACACCGCTATGGTGTACACTGCTTTCCCACTTATTCCTAGCTGCTGCTATCTGAGTGACATTACAGGTGTGCTTCATGCTATTGGCAGTGAGGGATAATGAGGGCACAGTAGCCAAAGATGCCCAAAGCTCACCTGCACCCCTCCCCATCTGTACAATGTGTGCCATATACACTGGGTTTATGTTCTGACTCCACTTACTATGTATCCCACAGCTCGGCAGGCATTCCCAACCTTGGTCCTTAGTCCTTACAGCACGCTACGGTCCAGCTTTCAGTGATAGCCATGCTTGAGCACAGGTGACTTAATTAATAGCTCAGTTATTTTGATCTAACCCTCTGTGCTGAAGCCTGGAGGTCACTAAAACCTGCACTGTTAGGAGTGGGTGGTATTCAGTATGCCGGCTGTTGGGTTCCCGACGTTCAATATACTGGCGCCAGATTCCCGATACCCGGCATACCGACAACTATTCTCCCTCTTGGGGGCCCACGAGCCCCCAGGAGGGAGAATAAATAGCGTGGCGAGCGCAGCGAGCCTGCAAGGGGCTCATTTGCACTCGCCCAGATGCCGGAGGTCGGGATCCCAGCGCCGGTATGCTGGCCGCCGGGATCCCGGCCGCCGGCATAACATACTACACCCGTTAGGAGTATGTGAAATAAAGTTCAGGGTTATAGAATTTGAGATGTTGGCCGTAGCAACCAGCTTTTAGAAGATAATAGAATTTGATTGATTGATTGATTGATTGATTGATTGATTGCTATGGGCAACATCTCCAGTTCTATAAACCTGCACTTTGATAGATATACCCCTAGTGTACCTAGGTTGGGAATGCATGACCTACAGGATTACACAATTGCTTCTGTCCTTGCTGTGTTTTTCGGTATTGTTTGGAAGGTCGACCATGTTACGGTCGACCACTGTTGGTCGACATTGACATGGTCGACACGGACATATGGTTGACACATGAAAATGGTCGACACATGACAGGTCGACATGGCTTCTTTTAAAAAATATATATATTTTACTTCTTCATACTTTACCAGCCACATGGACTACGATTGGGAACGGTAACCTGTTCCGAGGGCAGCGTTAGCGGAGCCAAGCACTTTGCCTGCAGCATGGCGAGTGAAGCAAGCGGTACACCAATTGGGGTTTCTGGTGATGTTACGGAAAAAATGACACCAAAAACAGTTTAAAAAATCCATGTCGACCTTTTCCATGTTTTGATGAGGTAATATTGAGACACAGACTATAACAGGAGGACATATCTACTTTGATATAAAAAGGAACAGAAAAGCGCTTTTTTGGCCTGTCTATTGTGTTTCTTGTGGTATTATATCATGAGTGGTAGTGTCTCTCGGGACAAGGACTAAGCAGCTGGTTATAGAACGCTGGGTACAAATCTTTTAGCTTTAAAAGCTCAGACAGGGCACGTTTATAGGGCTAAATTTACTCTGTATCTCTTTTCATAATGCTGTGGTTTGGCAAGAAGATTTTAATGGCCACTTATATCTAATACGAGAATAGGAGCGTTTTGTATCGGACAAAATTGTCTTTTTAAATACAGCGTCCAAAGACTTTGATAAGTGCAAATGGATGGATAGAATCCTCCAAAGCAGTTCTCAATTCCAATACTCAAGTACTACCGGAACCGCCAAGTTGTACAACGGGCCTGGATGCTAGATGTGGTGTGGCCAAACACAGGAGCATGGTCACACGCCCTTGTTAAAACTTTGACTTAAAGTACTGTGCTTCGTGGTGGCGTATGACTAGAATGGGGCCCCTGGAACCCCAACAGGCTCCCCATGCAATCAAGGACCCAGATAATCAATATCTTCCCCACGCTCTCACAGTGCCATTGAGCACTACTAATAGGTCATCAGTTCTGGGCTGCTGTCTGCAGTCAGGCACACAGGGGTGGGGGATTTGTTTTGGAGACAACAGAGAACCCTTCATCTCTTCACTCTGGGCGGAGACTGCGTTGCACTTTCAGCAGAGCTCACTGACAGTATATATGCATAAAACGGGGAATTGATGCTAGGGATTAGAATATTATACTCCCGTTATATAAATCACTTGTGAGGCCACACCTTGAATACTGTGTACAATTCTGGGCACCTTACTACAAAAAGGATATCCTGGAGCTAGAAAAGGTTCAGAGGCGGGCGACCAAACTAATAGAGGGTATGGAGACGCTGGAATACGAGGAAAGGCTTGCAAGACTAGGCATGTTTACACTGGAATTAGAGGAGATTAAGAGGGGACATGATCAACATCTACAAATATATAAGGGGACAATATACAGATCTTGCGCAGGACCTGTTTTTGGTTAGATCAACACAGAGAACTCGTGGACACTCGCTCAGGTTAGAGGAGAGGAGATTCCGCACAATACGGCGTAAAGGCTTTTTTACGGTAAGGACAATACGTGTTTGGAATTCCCTGCCTGAGGGAGTTGTAATGGCCAACTCAGTCAACACCTTTAAGAATGGGTTAGATAAATTCCTAATGGATAAGGATATCCAGGGTTACGGGGCATAGTCACGCACTATGGTTTTTATAAAAAAAGAGGGGTAAAACGTAACGGCAGTCATCAATTTCAGTCAAAATTTTATACGAAATAATCGTGCTTAGGAGACCACAAATAGGTTGAACTCGATGGACAATTGTCTTTTTTTCAACCTTAGATACTATGTTACTATGTTACTATACAGCGGAGTCATTCAGTAGCCGGGGGCCAGATGTGACTTCTCTGCCTCAGCCAACTCCCGGGGAAAGGGGACAAGGGTTAGGTGGTGCTGACAAGTTGGGTAGCTCCCCCCCCCCCCATCTCAAAAGCCTTGTACACCCAGAAGGCTTGATCCGGCCCTGTATTAATTACTGACTGACACATTTTAAAAGATCCACAGGTGGTACTAATTACTGTACTTGTGTTATGGGCCCTACACACTGGGCAATAATACTGAAAGATATGAACGATCTTGTTCATTAATGAACAAGCTACCGTTCATATCTTTCAGTGTGGAGGCACCAGCGATGAACAATGCGCGGCCCGGCGCACGTTCATCGCTGGTGCCCCGTCGCTTGTGCATGCAGGCCAATATGGACGATCTAGGTCAAGGGGTCATAGGTTGGTTTGAATAGGTGGGCGATGCCTGGTCCAGGTGTACTTGCAGATGTCCTCCACTGGGTTCCCGCCGAATATCACGAGTACAGTAATTACAGTCAGTTATGAATATTGTATTCCTGAGCATATCTATGCGCAGGAGCATGCTATAATCTGCAAACTGATATCGGAATGTAGCCCTTGAAATACTGTACATCTGGATACCAAACACCATGTCCTAACCTAGTTCTGTCCCCTCACATCCTGTAAAGCTGGATATCTCTGTTGTTCTATTTCCTAAGTAAATGTAACTTGCTGGTGTGGTGTGTGTAGACTATGTGTAAATTACGCAATATGTGGATAAAATATAGAATATGTCTTTGTGGCTTTTCTGTGCGAATGCGTATGCTACCGTATAAACTCATACCACGCGCCAATACGCAGGGCTTCACGAGCCAATGTACGCAGCGTGCGGGAATGCGCACGCACGGCAGAACACGTGCACGCACGGAGGCCACTCTGTGTGGTGTTTGCACGTGTTGGATGTGGGTATAATATTTTCGACTTCGACAGTGGCCACGCCCCTTCATTGTGAGACCACACCCCTTTTGGCGCACACTGACCCTTTGTGAAATATGGGAGGGTGCAAATGTATAGTTTGCAGGGGAGCGCCGAGCACCCTAGCACCGGTTCTGGCCTTGGGGCCTCTTCAAACTTTCCTCCAACAATCCAACGGACCAACCATCCAACTTGTCTGTCCGACTAAAACACTGCCCCACACACCTAACCAGATTTCTGCTGCGGGGTACACTGGGCTCCACAGGGAATGACTTTGGGGTGTAGAGTAGGATCTTGATCCGAGGCACCAACAGGCTAAAAGCTTTGACCTTCTTCCCATAATGCATAGCGCCACCTCCTCTATAACCCCGCCTCCGTGCACAGGAGCTCAGTTTTGTAGTTGGTGCCATGCAGTGCAGGCATACAAAAGGTGGGCTGCTCCAGCAGCCTTCAGAAGAGCTTTTCTAAGTGAAAAATTAAGACTTCAAGGGCTGCAGCAGAGACACTGTGAGTGTTAGATGTCAGTGAGACATTTCCTGCTGCAGTTCCATCACCTCCCCCAGCGGCGCTGTATACTCCAGCACCCTGGTTGCCGGGTACTTACAGCGGAGGCTCCGGTTTTCTTCTGTCAGTCACACACCCCACCGCAGCTCTCCAGGATCGCATGGCCGCATTCAGGGAGGAGGTAAGTGGGTCCCCCAGACGGGACCCACTGTAAACCGTGATCCGGCGCGGCCGGTGGGAGGCGGACCACGCGCGCTGGCGTGGACACTGTGGCAGTACAGGGACACCACTAGGGCAAGGGCACAGGTCGGATTTTTTCAAAAATCCATTTGCTAAGGCCCCGCAGTACCCAGTGGTGAAGTCCAGCAAGGGGATAAGGCTCTGACCTGTAGCCCCTCCCCCAGCGCGCCATTTAGAGTAAATGTTCCCACCCTGGAGCTGCATATCTCTCTCTCCCTCACTCCCTGTCAGCGTTTGGGCGCCATTAGGACATACTGAGCTGATCCCGGGACTGTTTGGGCAAATCCTCCTCGTCCGCCTAAGACCAAGGGGTCCTCTAAGCGGACTATTACTTCCTCACAATCCACCAACATCTCAGACACCTCATCTGATGAGGATGGCGTATATACTGACCTCACAGACACTGATGCTGATATTTCTGATGGGGAATCTGTTTCACAGGTGGATTTTCCTGACTGGAGGCTATCAGGATAATTCTTTAAATTACTGATGACCCAGAGCCTGATACTGCCCCTAAGAAACCGGACAGATTTAAATGTCAGAAAGTGGTTAAACAGGTTTTGCCTCACTCTGACCATTTAGTTGACATACGTCAGGAATCCTGGGAAAATCCAGGAAAGAAATTCACGCCTCACAAGAAGATGCTAGCTCGCTATCCCCTTGCGTATGTATTTAGGTAATTGTCCCTCTTTTTATATGGTTGTTCCTCTCAGGGAATATCTTTCTAACCCTGATCTGCTCCCTACGAAATGCCTATGAAATGTATATGTGTGATTGTATTGTATTGCACTAATGGGAGCTAAGTAAAAATTGGGAGACACCCCCACCAGTGGATTCGCAAGTGGCGCGGCTGGTGGTATCCTCAGCTCTGCTTGTAACTACGGTCACGTCTCTGAAAAAAACGACGGATAAGCGTGTGGTTGTTTAAAGGCGATTTACACCCTAGCAGGTGCTGCACATCGGCCCACCATTGCAGCGACTTGGGATGCTGAAGCTATTGAAGCGTGGGCTCAGGAGTTGGAAGCTGAGCTGCCTTCCAACGTTTCTGATCATGCTAGACAATGTCTATCGTATATTGGGGGTAATTCCAAGTTGATCGCAGCAGGATTTTTGTTAGCAATTGGGCAAAACCATGTGCACTGCAGGGGAGGCAGATATAACATGTGCAGAGAGAGTTAGATTTGGGTGTGGTGTGTTCAATCTGCAATCTAATTTGCAGTGTAAAAATAAAGCAGCCAGTATTTACCCTGCACAGAAATAACATAACCCACCCAAATCTAACTCTCTCTGCACATGTTATATCTGCCTCCCCTGCAGTGCACATGGTTTTGCCCAATTGCTATAAAAAATCCTGCTGCGATCAACTTGGAATTACCCCCATTGTCACAGCTTCTCATTACATTAAAGAGGCGGCTTCTGATGCCGGTATTCTGGCATTATCTGGCTCGCCGGATTCTCTGGTTGCGGTCCTGGTCTGTGGATCTGGACTCTAAGAAAACCCTGGAGGTGCTCCCTTTTAAGGGAGACATTCTTTTCGGAGAAGACCTCAATAAGATAGTGGCTGCCTTAGCCTCTGCTAAAACAGCTTGTCTACCTAGTACTGCTCCTTCGCTACCGAAGGCTAAGAGTACTTCCTTTCGCTCCTTTTGTCCTTCAGGGAAAGCAAAGGATCAGGCATATCCGAAACAGCCTTGCACTTCCAAAACCACTAAGCCCAAACCTAAACGGGCCTGGGCTGCCCATCAGCCTGCTTCCAAAACTGACAAGCCTGCTGCATGACGGGGCAGGCTTCCCTCTGGGGGATCCCAGGGTGGGGGGGCCGACTTCTAGGGTTTACCCTGGAATGCTTGAAGACCATTTCCGATGCCTGGGTACGGGAAGTCGTAACTTGAGGTTACGCCGTATCCTTCAAGAATTGTCACCCTCGTCGATTTTGCCTGACAGACGTCCCTTCTGATCAGGTGAAGGCAAAAACTCTTCATTCGGTGGTACAGTCCCTCCTGGACACAGGAGTGGTAGTACAGGTGCCTCTGGCTCAGAGAGGCAAGGGGTACTATTCACCGCTGTTCCTAGTCCCGAAACCGAATGGGTCCTCTCGGCCCATTCTCAACCTCAAGTCCTTGAAAAAATTTGTAAGGGTCTCCAAGTTTCGTATGGAAACTCTTCGCTCTATTGTTCTGGCCTTGGAACCTGGGGATTATATGGTCTCCCTGGACATACAGGATGCTTATCTGCATATTCCCATTGCAATGTCGCATCAGCAGTACCTGAGGTTTGCGGTTGGCAACCTCCATTATCAATTTCAGGCGTTACCTTTTGGTTTGACCACGGCTCCGCAAGTCTTCACCAAGGTCATGGCGGTAATGGCGGCTGTACTCCGCCGTCAAGTGGTCAGGATCCTGCCGTATCTGGACGACTTGTTGATCCTGGTGAATTCCCCAGAAATTCTCCTACGCCATCTGGATCTGACGCTCCAGTTTCTGCAAGACCACGGGTGGCTCATCAACTGGAAGAAATCTTCCCTGGTCCCTGCTCAGAGCATGGTGCACCTGGGGGCGTTGTTAGACACTCACAACCAGCGGTTGTTATTGTCTCAGGACAGAATTCGACGCTTCCTATCTCGTCCGCAAGTGTCGATACATTCGGCGATGCAACTGCTAGGTCTCATGGTGTTGGCTTTCGACATGGTGGAGTACGCTCAATTCCATTCCAGCCCTCTACAGAAATTGATTCTTGCCAAGTGGGACGGCCTGCCTCACTGGATCAGGTCTCACATGATCTCCTTGTCTCCGGAGGTCCGTCTGTCACTGAGCTGGTGGCTTCAGGACCAACGATTGAGCAGGGGTCGTCCCTTCTGGATCTCCAACTGGGTCCTTCTGACGACGGATGCCAGTCTGAGAGGTTGGGGCACGGTGTTGGAACAACACTCCCTTTAGGGTCGGTGGACCAAAGAGGAGTCTCTCCTCCCGATAAACATTCTGGAACTGCGGGCGGTGTTCAATGCTCTGAACTTGGCCCAGCATTTAATACAGAACAGACCTGTTCAAGTGCAATCGGACAACGCCATCACGGTGGCGTACATAAATCATCAAGGCGGCACTCGCTGCTGCATGGCATTGGCAATGAGGGAAGTATCAAGAATTCTTCAGTGGGCAGAACGCCATCTGCTAGCCATATTCGGCAGTGTTCATTCCGGGGGTCCTAAACTGGGAAGTGGACTTCTTCAGTCGTCAGGACGTACACGCCGGAGAGTGGAGCCTCCATCCAGAAGTATTTCAACTCATAGTGGACAAGTGGGACCTCCCAGATGTGGACCTGATGGCGTCTCGACACAATCACAAGGTTCCGGTCTTCGGAGCAAGGATAAGGGATCCTCAAGCAGCGTTCGTGGACGCTCTGGCAATTCCATGGAACTTTCAGCTGCCATACATGTTCCCTCTTGTGTCACTCCTGCCCAGAGTAATAAGGAAGTTCAAGCAAGAAGGAGGAATCCTACTTCTGATCGCTCCCATGTGGCCCAGACGGCATTGGCTCTCAGACCTTCAGGGTCTCTCAATAGGGTGTCCCTTTCTACTTCTGCAGCACCCAGATCTCGTTCTGTGTATATCAGGATTTAGCCCGGTTGGCTTTGACGGCGTGGCTCTTGAAGCTTCCGTCTTGGAAAGGATTTTCTGAGGCGGTCATTCAAACTATGTTGAAGGCCCGGAAACCGGCTTCTGATCGGATTTATCATAGGGTCTGGAATTCTTACTTTGCTTGGTGTGCCACTAACAATCATGACGCTTACAAGTTTAGTACGGCCAAACTTTTGCCCTTTCTACAACAGGGCCTGGACTTGGGCCTTTGTCTGGCCTCCATCAAGGTTCATATTTCTGCCTTGTCGGTTTGGTTCCAGAGAAAAAATTGTGACTTGTCCTGAAGTTCATACGTTCACTCAGTGTGTTGCGGATTCAATTTCCTTATGTCCCGCCTGTGGCTCCTTGGGACTTGTCGTGGTTCTGGAGGCGTTGCAAGGGTCTCCGTTTGAGCCCCTTGAATCTAAAGACCTTAAGTGGCTTTCTCTTAAGGTATTGTTTCTGCTGGCTATTGCCTCTGCTAGACGGGTGTCGGATCTGGGTGCCTTGTCTTTTAGGTCCCCATATCTGATTTTTCACCGTGACCGGGCGGATATTAGAAGTAGAACATGTCCCGGGTACTTACCTAAGGTGGTGTCTTCTTTCCACCTTAATCAGGAGATCGTGGTTCTGGCCTTTGCCTCTCCTGACTTGTCTTCCAAAGAGCGGTCTTTGGATGTGGTACGGGCTCTCCGTATCTATGTGAAGAGAACTGCATCCCTTCGGAAGTCTGATTCTCTCTTTGTACTGTTTGGTTTTCACAAACGTGGCTGACCTGCTCACAAGCAGACCCTGGCCAGATGGATTAGAATGTTGATTGCACATGCATATGTACAAGCTGGCCTTCCAGCTCCTGCTACCATTAAGGCCCATTCTACTCGGTCTGTTGGATCTTCTTGTACGGCCCGCCGTGGTGCGACCCGTGAACAATTGTGCAAGGCGGCTCCGTGGTCGTCAGTGAAAACGTTCATAAGGTTCTATGCCTTCAATACTTCCGCCTCCCAGGATGCTTCCTTAGGACGCCGGGTTCTTGTGCTCGCTACAGTGCATACCCTTCATAAGGAACTGCTTTAGGACATCCCCAATGTCATTCCCTGTGGAGCCCAGTGTACCCCGCAGCAGAAAACAAGATTTTCGGTAAGAACTTACCATTGTTAAATATCTTTCTGCGAGGTACACTGGGCTCCACAGGGCGCCCACCCTGACGCACTTAGCTTCTTTGGGTTGGTATGGCATTAGCCGCTGACACTTTTTCCTGTCGTGAGAATGTGGTGTATGTGGCTACTAACAGTTGTCGTCTCTTTTACCTGCTACTGCATTGGACATGTTAACAAAAACTGAGCTCCTGTGCACGGGGGCGAGGTTATAGAGGAGGCGGTGCTATGCATTATGAGAAGAAGGTCAAAGCTTTTAGCCTGTTGGTTCCTTGAATCAAGATCCTACTCTACACCCCAAAGTCATTCCCTGTAGAACCCAGTGTACCGCGCAGAAAGAGATTTAACAACGGTAAGTTCTTACCATAAATCTCGTTTTCTTCTCACGGCAGCCAACTTCTCTACAACTCGTGATGTCACAGAT
The DNA here is from genome assembly GCF_028390025.1 of Pseudophryne corroboree. NCBI lineage: Eukaryota > Metazoa > Chordata > Amphibia > Anura > Myobatrachidae > Pseudophryne > Pseudophryne corroboree. The sequence continues at coordinate 74,388,281 of NC_086455.1, read as the reverse complement.
GTACAAGGACAGTATTTTGAAAATATATTTCTCTATCGTCCTAGTGGATGCTGGGGTTCCTGAAAGGACCATGGGGAATAGCGGCTCCGCAGGAGACAGGGCACAAAAGTAAAGCTTTCCGATCAGGTGGTGTGCACTGGCTCCTCCCCCTATGACCCTCCTCCAGACTCCAGTTAGATTTTTGTGCCCGGCCGAGAAGGGTGCAATTCTAGGTGGCTCTCCTAAAGAGCTGCTTAGAGAAAGTTTAGCTTAGGTTTGTTATTTTACAGTGAGTCCTGCTGGCAACAGGATCACTGCAACGAGGGACAGAGGGGAGAAGAAGTGAACTCACCTGCGTGCAGGATGGATTGGCTTCTTGGCTACTGGACATCAGCTCCAGAGGGACGATCACAGGTACAGCCTGGATGGTCACCGGAGCCGTGCCGCCGGCCCCCTTGCAGATGCTGAAGTAAGAAGAGGTCCAGAATCGGCGGCTGAAGACCCTTGCAGTCTTCTAAAGGTAGCGCACAGCACTGCAGCTGTGCGCCATTTTCCTCTCAGCACACTTCACACGCAGTCACTGAGGGTGCAGGGCGCTGGGGGGGGGCGCCCTGGGAGGCAAATGTAAACCTATATACTGGCTAAAAATACCTCACATATAGCCCCCAGAGGCTATATGGAGATATTTAACCCCTGCCAAACTTCACTAAAGAGCGGGAGACGAGCCCGCCGGAAAAGGGGCGGGGCCTATCTCCTCAGCACACAGCGCCATTTTCTCTCACAGAAAGGCTGGAGAGAAGGCTCCCAGGCTCTCCCCTGCACTGCACTACAGAAACAGGGTTTAAACAGAGAGGGGGGGCACTAATTGGCGATATAAATATATATATAAAGATGCTATTAGGGAGAAACACTTATATAAGGTTGTCCCTATGTAATTATAGCGTTTTTTTGGTGTGTGCTGGCAAACTCTCCCTCTGTCTCTCCAAAGGGCTAGTGGGGTCCTGTCCTCTGTCAGAGCATTCCAGGTGTGTGTGCTGTGTGTCGGTACGTGTGTGTCGACATGTATGAGGACGATGTTGGAGGAGGCGGAGAAATTGCCTGTAAGGGTGATGTCACTCTCTAGGGAGTCGACACCGGAATGGATGGCTTATTTAGGGAATTACGTGAGAATGTCAACACGCTGCAAGGTCGGTTGACGACATGAGACGGCCGACAAACAATTAGTACCGGTCCAGGCGTCTCAGAAACACCGTCAGGGGTTTTTTAAAAAACGCCTATTTACCTCAGTCGGTCGACACAGACACGGACACTGAATCCAGTGTCGACGGTGAATAAACAAACGTATTCCTCATTAGGGCCACACGTTAAGGGCAATGAAGGAGGTGTTACATATTTCTGATACTACAAGTACCACAAAAAAGGGTATTATGTGGGAGTGAAAAAACTACCTGTAGTTTTTCCTGAATCAGATAAAATAAAATGAAGTGTGTGATGATGCGTGGGTTTACCCCGATAGCAAATATTGGCGTTATACCCTTTCCCGCCAGAAGTTAGGGCGCGTTGGGAAACACCCCTTAGGGTGGAAAAGGCGCTCACACGCTTATCAAGTGGCGTTACCGTCTCCAGATACGGCCGCCCTCAAGGAGCCAGCTGATAGGCAGCTGGAAAAATATCCTAAAAAGTATATACACACATACGGTGGTTATACTGCGACCAGCGATCGCCATCAGCCTGGAGATGCAGTGCTGGGTTGGCTTGGTCGAATTCCCTGACTAAAAATATTTTATTGATATAGAGCATTTAATAGGATGCATTCTATATATATGTATGCGAGATGCACAGAGGGATATTTGCACTCTGGCATCAAGATAAGTGCGTTGTCCATATCTCCCAGAAGATGTCATGGACACGACAGTGGTCAGGTGATACAGATCCCATACGGCACGTGGAAGTATTGCCGTATAAAGGGAAGGAGTTATTTGGGGTCGGTCCATCGGACCTGGGGGCCACGGCTACAGCTGGGAAATCCAACCTTTTTACCCCAAGTTACATCTCAGCAGAAAAAGACACTGTCTTTTCAGCCTCAATCCTTCCGTTCCCATGTGGGCAAGTGGGCAAAAGGCCAGTCATATCTGCCCAGACATAGAGGAAAGGGAAGTAGACTGCAGCAGACAGCCCCTTCCCAGGAAAAGAAGCCCTCCACCAGTGGGGGGGGTAGTCTCAAGAGTCTCAGCGCGCAGTGGGATCACTCGCAAGTTGACCCCTAGATCGTACAAGTATTATCCCAGGGGTACAGATTGGAGAGTCGAGACATTTTTTCCTCGCAGGTTCCTGAAGCCTGCTTTACCAACGGCTCCCTCCGACAGGGAGGCAGTATTGGAAAAAATTCACAAGCTGTATTTCCAGCAGGTGATAATCAAAGTACCCCTCCTACAACAAGGAAAAGGGTATTAGTCTTCCACACTATATTGTGGTACTGAAGCCAGACGGCTTGGTGAGACATAGTCTAAATCTGAAATCTTTGAACACTTATATAAAAAGGTTCAAATCAAGATGGAGTCACTCAAAGCAGTGATAGAGAACCGGAAAAAAGGGGACTATATGGTGTCCCTGGACATCAAGGATTACCTCCATGTCCAAATTTGCCCTTCTCAACAAGGGTACCTCTGGTTCGTGATACAGAACTGTCAATATCAGTTTCAGACGCTGCCGTTGAATTATCCACGGCACCCCGGGCCTTTACCAAGGTAATGGCCGAAAAGATGATTCTTAAAAGAAGAAAGGCATCTTAATTATCCCTTACTTGGACGATATCCTGAAAGGGGCAAGTTTCCAGAGAACAGTTGGAGGTCGGAAAAGAACTATCTAAAGTAGTTCTACGACAGCACGAGTGGATTCTAAATATTCCAAAAATCGCAGCTGTTTTCCGATGATACGTCTGCTGTTCCTAGGAATGATTCTGGGCATAGTCCAGAAAGAGGTATTTCTCCTGGAGGGGAAAGCCAGGGAGTTATCCGACCTAGTCAGAAACCTCCTAAAACCAGGCCAAGTATCAGTGCATCAATGCACAGGAGTCCTGGGAAAAATGGTGGCTTCTTACGAAGCGATTCCATTCGGCAGATCTCACGCAAAAACTTTTCAGGGGGATTTGCTGGACGAATGGTCCGGATCGCATCTTCAGATGCATCAGCGGATAACCCTGTCTCCAAGGACAAGGGTGTCTCTTCTGTGGGGGCTGCAGAGTGCTCATCTTCTAGAGGGCAGCACATTCAGCATTCAGGACTGTGTTCTGGTGACCACGGATGCCAGCCTGAGAGGCTGGGGAACAGTCACACAGGGAAGAAATTTCCAAGGAAGTGTGGTCAAGTCTGGAGATTTCTCTCCACATGAATATACTGGAGCTAAGGGCAATTTACGATGCTCTGAGCCTAGGAAGAACTCTGCTTCAAAGTCAACCGGTGCTGATCCAGTAGGACATCATCATGGCAGTCGCCCACGTAAACAGACGGGGCGGCACAAGAAGCAGGAGGGCAATGACAGCAAGGATTCTTCGCTGGGCGAAAGATCATGTGATAACACTGTCAGCAGTGTTCATTCCGGGAGTGGACAACTAGGAAGATTTCCTCAGCATGAATGAATTCCACCCGGAAAAGTGGGAACTTCATCTGGAAGTTTCCACATGTTTGTAAACCGTTGGGAAAGACCAAAGGTGGTTATGATGGCGTCTCACATGAAGCGCCAGGTCTAGAGACCCTCAGGCAATAGCTGGGACGCTCTGGTAACACCGTGGGTGTACCAGTCGGTGTATGTGTTCCCTCCTCTGCCTTTCATACCCAGTGTATGGAGAATGATAGGAAGGAGAGGAGTAAGAACTATACTCGTGGCTCCGGTTTGGCCAAGAAGAACTTGGTACCCGGAACTTCAAGAGATACTAGAAAGGATCTTGATTCAGCAAGAATCATGTCTGTTCCATGACTTACCGCAGCTGCGTTGACGCCAGGGCGGGTGAACGCCGGATCCTAAGGGAAAAAGGCATTCCGGAAGAGGTCATCCCTACCCTGGTCAGAGCCAGGAAGGAGGTGACCGCACAACATTATCACCGCTTAGGTGAAAATATGTTCCATGGTGTGAGGCCAGGAAGGCTCCACGGAAGAATTTCAACTAGGTTAATTCCTACATTTCCTGCAAACAGGAGTGTATATGGGTCTCAAATTGGGGTCCATTAAGGTTCAAATTTCGACCGGTCGATTTTCTTCCAGAAAGAAATTGGCTTCAGTTCCTGAAGTCCAGAAGTTGTTAAGGGAGTACTGCATATACAACCCCCTTTTGATGTCTCCAGTGGCACTGGGCGATCTCAACGTAGTTTGGGATTCCTAAAATCACATTGGTTTAAACAACTCAAATCTGTGGATTTGATATATCTCACATGGAAAGTGACCATGCTGTTGGTCCTGGCCTCGGCCAGGCGAGTGTCAGAATTGGCGGCTTTATCTCATAAAGCCATATCTGATTGTCCATTCGGACAGAGCAAAGCTGTGGACTCGTCCCCAGTTTCTCCCTAAGGTGGTGTCAGCGTTTCACCTGAACCAGCTTATTGTGGTACCTGCGGCTACTAGGGACTTGGAGGACTCCAAGTTGCTGGATGTTGTCAGGGCCCTGAAAATATAGTTTCCAGGTCGGCTGGAGTCAGGAAATCTGACTTGCTGTTTATCCTGTGTGCACCCAACAAGCTGGGTGCTCCTGCTTCTAAGCAGACTATTGCTCGTTGGATTTGTAGTACAATTCAGCTTGCACATTCTGTGGCAGGCTTGCCACAGCAAAAAATATGTAAATGCCCATTCCACAAGGAAGGTGGGCTCATCTTGGGCGGCTGCCCGAGGGGTCTCGGCATTACAACTCTGCCGAGCAGCTACGTGGTCAGGGGAGAACACGTTTGTAAAATTCTACAAATTTGATACCCTGGCAAAAGAGGACCTGGAGTTCTCTCATTCGGTGCTGCAGAGTCATCCGCACTCTCCCGCCCGTTTGGGAGCTTTGGTATAATCCCCATGGTCCTTTCAGGAACCCCAGCATCCACTAGGACGATAGAGAAAATAAGAATTTACTTACCGATAATTCTATTTCTCGGAGTCCGTAGTGGATGCTGGGCGCCCATCCCAAGTGCGGATTATCTGCAATACTTGTACATAGTTATTGCTAACTAAATCGGGTTAGTGTTATTGTGAGCCATCTTTTCAGAGGCTCCCCTGTTATCATACTGTTAACTGGGTTCAGATCACAGGTTGTACAGTGTGATTGGTGTGGCTGGTATGAGTCTTACCCGGAAATTCAAAATTCCTCCCTTATTGTGTACGCTCGTCCGGGCACAGTATCTAACTGGAGTCTGGAGGAGGGTCATAGGGGGAGGAGCCAGTGCACACCACCTGATCGGAAAGCTTTACTTTTGTGCCCTGTCTCCTGCGGAGCCGCTATTCCCCATGGTCCTTTCAGGAACCCCAGCATCCACTACGGACTCCGAGAAATAGAATTATCGGTAAGTAAATTCTTATTTTTTATATATAAAAAACGTATGCGTATCTATTTCTTTTTTGAAGGGATGTTTTCCTCTCTAAGGCCCCTGAAGCCCCAGTCCACGCCCCTCTCAAGCTCCTCCTCAGCAGCCTGCCCATTGTCAGAGTCCTGTGGGTAGAGAGACCGGCACAGGAGGAAGAAGCAGAGGCCCCAGAATCAGGCGGCGCTGACCTCAGCCATGGACCCGATGGAGGAAGCAGAGGTCCTGGCTGCCACAGGTATAGGAAGAAGAGGCAGTGAGATAGGGGCAGTAGAGGAGGAATTGAGCGCTGTCTATGTCTCCCCCCACCCCTGCTTAATTTCAGGCACAGAGCCTTGCTCCGCTCCCTGACAGATCCACAAAACCCCACCCCAGGCTCTGATTGGCTGGCGGCTTACTATATAGCACAGGGATAACCATCGGTTGAAACCATTGGTGGCTTACCTGTGAATGGTTTTATACCATCGACATTAACAACTGATGGTACAATGGATGGTGATTGTCGATGATATAACCCACCAATGGCCATCCCTAGCACTGTCGGCAGGAGCTTGCTGTGGGTCCTTGGTGGGGGAGGGGCTCCCGATAGCGAGGCTCCACCTCCTTTCCCAGAGGCTTTGCCCCTTTTCAGGCATGCGCAGGATCCTGCATTTAGAGAAAGAAATGTTGATATGACTGCATGCCGCTGTGGATCAATTATATGTATTATTGTTTGGTCTTAAATGTAACTCTTATTTGTTCCTGCATTAATTCAGCATTTTGTGACAAAACATTGATTATGTTTTGCACAAGTTCTCTTCATTAGGTTTTGCTCTCTTGCATTGACTTTTGTTTTCTTGTTTTGGGTTCTGGAAAGCATTACTGGTGTCATATCAGGGAAGAGACAATAAAGATGAGTATCTGACAGCACAAATAATTAAACAAATAATTACAACAGCCGCATGCTTAAGATTCTTGTACTCTATATTTGGAATAAGCCATATATATAAAATAAATACAAAATAAAACAGTCATGTTCAGATAACAAAGCACCAACACCCAATTTACAGAAGTTAAATACGGCTTGGGTACGATATACCGCCATTCATCATGTAGACAGTGATGAAATGTTTATATGTTAGAATGTCGTCATATTGTCCCTTACAGCCCAGCGAAACTTACCTTCATCTGGTGGCTGCAGCGACGTCTAATGGGTCCCGGCAGTCATGTGACCATAATTCTGGGTAAGACCTCGGATTCTCCGGTTTGTATTTCCCCACTATCCCTAGCCCCAGAGCTGGCCCTAACCAATATGATGCCCTAGGCAAGTTTTTGGCTTGTGCCCCCTTGCAACGCCTTTTTTTGCCGAAAAGTCGGGTTCCTTTTTGCCGAAAATGCATGTTATTTGCGTTGCTATATGGCTTAGATGCACAAGCAGCTTCAGGTGATTAAAATGATATGTGGCAAGCCTATATTCTGTGTGTGACTGTGGTTGTATCTGCATACAAAATGCTACGTTACAGTGATTTCCAGGAATACGCAGTAATGTAGCATTTTCTATGCAGATACAGTCACAGTCACACACAGAATATAGGCATGCCGCATATCATTTTAATCAGCAGAAGCTGCTTGTGCCCCAAGGCATGCCAAATGCCCTAGGCATTTGCCTAGTTTGCCTAGGCCTAGGGCCGGCTCTGCCTAGCCCTAATCACTACACCTAATCTTAACCATCCCTCTAGTGTCTAACTCTAACCTGCCCCGCAGCCTAATGTTGGGTACTCACTTGATGACGTGTATCTAGCCGATCTGGTGGGCGACAGGACCCTGCATCAGCAAGTGCTTACAGACTTACCGATTAAGAGTCAACGGAGCATGGCGGGACCCCATCCTATATTTTGCAGCATGACATTGTTAGCAATGTCTTCTGTCAACCCTACAGCAGGGCTGACCAGAATACATCACTGACAACGGTGGGGAGCGCATAACGGGCATACACACTGTCCACTATGCACCGCTGTGAATGATATGTCAGTCCAATCCGCCAGATAGGATGACATAACGACTAGTGTGTACCCAGCCTATCCCTCCCACCAGCCTAACCCTAATATTGACACTCTGACAATGCAGACACTTCACCTGATGACATTCTGATAATAAAGACACGTTGCCTGTCCACAATTTAACGATTCTACATCATAACTCGTTATTGATAACCTTTTGACTACATCCCACTAAATGCATGAAATGTGAGAAACACACTTTATATTTGCTAGTTATATAGCGCCCTCTTGTGACAGGTGTTAGAATTAAATCTGAGAAAAGCAACTAGAATGGTATGTTTGCGCGTGTCTAAAAATAGACAAAAGTCATCTGTAGATAATTGAATACTAATAAATTGTACTGTAGTGAAATCTATGTATATAATTAATATATTGCAGAATACATAAGGAGCACAACTCCACATCAAGAGAATGGACCCATACATCAACAAAGACCAAAGAAAATTCACAGACTCTGTTATACCCCCCCCCACCCCACCCCCCCGCCCCACACACACACACACACACACAATATAAAGATTCCCCAGTCCACTAATCTGCACCCATACTTTAAAGTGGGCATACACTATACAATTATCTGGCAGATTATCTGCCAGATCTGGCTGTTGGAATTAAAATCTAGTAATGGATGAAAGCATTGGAAAATGATCAAAACCTGTTGTTCATACAAATTGGTTAAATCACGGATTTAACTAATTTGAATGAACAACAGTTTTTTTTACAAATTGTTGATTGTCATTTGCTCTCATCCATTACTAGATTTTCACTCCAACCAGCCAGATCTGGCAGATGATCTGCCAGATAATTTTATAGTGTGTGCCCAGATTTATGTTGGCCATACACCAGGATAACGGGCATCCAATCCAATTCCAGGCACGATTTCCCTTCAATTACTCCGGCAGCTCTGGACACACAATTTGGGGCTCTGGACACATGACGGGTCATTATCGATCGATGGTGTGCCTCACCCCAAAAAATAATAAATAAAATAAAAACACAAATTGGAAAATGCCTTTCAAAATTGTATGATGCATAGTATGTACATCAAACATGGTACGTTGTGCATACGATTACAATGGATAATATGGGCTGCATGTATGATAATTTGATGTGACGTGCGACCCCTCGGGGCTGCACGTCGCATTATAACCGTGCATAAAACATGTACGATGTGCACACTATGCGTAAATCGACATGCCAATATTGGGGGTAATTCCAAGTTGATCGCAGCAGGATTTTTGTTAGCAGTTGGGCAAAACCATGTGCACTGCAGGGGAGGCAGATATAACATGTGCAGAGAGAGTTAGATTTGGGTGGGGTGTGTTCAATCTGCAATCTAATTTGCAGTGTAAAAATAAAGCAGCCAGTATTTACCCTGCACAGAAACAAAATAACCCACCCAAATCTAACTCTTTCTGCACATGTTATATCTGCCTCCCCTGCAGTGCACATGGTTTTGCCCAACTGCTAAAAAAAATTCCTGCTGCGATCAACTTGGAATTACCCCCATTGTGTATTTGTACACGATATCGACCTGAAGTATGGCCAGCATAAGTCTCTTGTTGTTTTCCTGTTGTGTTCATAATATTTCTGTTTATGCAATTTGTAAGGCGCTGTGGACCCATTGGGGTAAATTTACTAATGTGTAAGTTTTTTAGAACTGGTGATGTTGCCCATAACAATCAATCTGATTCTATCTATTATCTTTTAGAAGCATCTAGATAAATGTTAAGTAGAATCTGATTGGTTGCTTTAAGCAACATTACCAGTTCTAAAAAACTCACACCTTAGAAAATGTTGGTAAAAGGTAGCGTAGGATCAGATGATACTACTGGCCAATATTTTTTAAGCGAATTGTGAATCTGTCCAGAACAGTTGTCATATTTCATAGAGAAAATCATACGATTAGCGGTTAGTGGCCCCTTGTCCTATTTAAGTTGTATTTTTGGTCCTTCCCTGTCGTTGTTGGTCAGTTATTTTGTTAGATGTTTTTCTAGAGTGCTGTATAGTACTTTCGGTCCAGAATTCTGTTTCCGGTCACTGAGCTATAAAGTTTGCATTTTGTACACCGATTACCTGTACATCCAGTGCTGCTGTTATACCCTGGCTGCACCTATCCTTAGGTGCTTTCTGCCTGCTGTTTGTGTGCACCCTCTGATTGATAACTGCATGCTCGTTTCACAGCCTACACGGCTCTTCCCACTGCAGCACTAATGCCTTGAATTTTGTTCCTGCTCCATGCCATGACCCCCTGAACCACCCGCATACTATGGGGCTTGGTGGCTGATGGCGTAGCCTGGGACGCTCTTAACGTAGGGGGAACTCTACAAGTCAGACTTGGAATGCTTCTGATCCACCTATGTGACTTTTCTTTGTTTCACTGTATGTTATTATGAATAACGTCTGCAAATGGGGAAAACTAAGAAAGAGGGGCAATCGTCGGCAGCTAAGAAATCTGGTGACAAGTCTCTACAATCTAATTTGTTTCATTATCTCCAACTGGACATAGAGAGTGAGGACACTCAGAGCCGGTCCTAAGCAATATGATGCCCTAGGCAAGATTTTGGCTGGTGCCCCCTAGCACCACCGCTGGTTCCGCCTCTGACCTTGCACCTCTTTCCCAGCACCATCACCCCTCACCCATAGCAGTCCTTATTTTGGTGTTTGTACCCCCTATATTTTAAATAGGAACAGTTTGCACATTTGGCGCACAGCCCAAAAAGGGGTGTATTTTTGCTGGCAAGGGGCACGGCCACACAATAGTAACCCCAATTCCAATTACGCCACACAGTACTGAAACTTTATTCACATTTGATCATGCGATAGTGTCCATAATTTATATTACATCCCACAGTAGTATCACTTTACCTTATAAACGTTACTCCTCACAGTAGAGCCCCTTATTCACATTACATCACACTGAATTGCTCCTTATTTACATGACACAGTAGTGCCTTTTGTATATGCAACGCCACATAGTAGCGCACTTTATACACATAATGCCACACATTAGTAATGCATTTATACACATAATTCCACACATTAATGCCCCTTACACATATGACACACATTATTAATGTCCTTATAAACATAATGCGCCTTACACATTATGACAACCTTTATTAATGCCCTTTTACACATAATGTCCCTTACACATATGCCGCACATTATTAATGCCCTTATACACATAATGACACACACACACACATAGTGCACCCTACACATTTGCTGCACATTATTAGTGCCCCTATACACATAATGACACACATACAGTAGTACCGTTACACATTTGCTGCACATTATTAGTGCCCTTATACACATAATGACAAACATACAGTAGTACTCTTTTACACATATGCCGCAGATTAGTAATGCCCTTATACACATAATGACATGCATAGTGCCCCTTACACATATTCCGAACACTACTGCACAACCAACCAACCCACTCACATGCACACAGCACTAACACTGCCACTAACACTGTGACCTCTGCCTCTGCTTGGATACAGATGTGTCCTCATAAATCTTGCCTCAATGTTAACGTCTGGCACCTTTTTTTAATCAAAATGCATCTTATTTGCATTGCTATGTGGCTAGGATGCATAAGCAGCTTCTACTGATTAAAATGATATGCAGCATACCTATATTATGTGTGCGACTGTGGCTGTATCTGCATATGAAATGCCACACACAGAATATATGCATGCCGCATATCATTTTAATCAGCAGAAGCTGCTGATGCCCCTAGGCATATCAAATGCCCTAGGCAATTGCCTAGTTTGCCTATACCTATGGCCGGCTCTGAGGACACTCGTTCATCATCCTCTGTTTCTGGCTCTCCCGTCGACACCGGAGCAATGGCAGGTGCCAACCCTTCACCGTTGGACAAAGAACCTGAGGCCTCTATGGCTGATGTCTTGACCTATTTGCGTTCACTTCCTATGAAGAAGGATCTGCTTACCAAAAGAGACTTCCTGGAGTTGGAACAAAAGATACGTGACACGGTTAAATCTGATATCTCCGTACTTCAGGCAGACATCTACCAAATATCCCACCGAGTTTCGCATATGAAAGACCACGTCGATGAAGTCTCTTCATTTCAGCGGAAACTTTGTGATACTGTTGCACTTCAGGCTCAGGAACTGAAGGCGCTGTGGCCGGAGAAACAATTTACGCGTCAGGGGGTTGCTGGAAGATGTACAGGGGTCGGGGATAGTGGACGCCCTTACTAAATTATTTAATGAGATCTTGGATGCGAAACCGGACAATACCATACTGTTTGATAGGGCTCATAGAGCGCTTCGTCCGAAAGGTCTTTCCTCTGAAGCTCCCAGAGACGTTATATGTCGTCTTCACTATTATCATATAAAGGAGGAGAAACTCAATAATGCCCGCAAATTGGATCGATTGATGTTCGATAACAGTGTAACATAGTAACATAGTATCTAAGGTTGAAAAAAGACAATTGTCCATCGGGTTCAACCTACTTGTGGTCTCCTATGCACGATTATTTTGTATAAAATTTTGACTGAAGTTGCTGACTGCCGTTCCGATTAACTCCTCTTTTTTATAATAACCATAGTGCGTGACTATGCCCCGTAACCCTGGATATCCTTATCCATTAGGAATTTATCTAACCCATTCTTAAAGGTGTTGACTGAGTTGGCCATTACAACTCCCTCAGGCAGGGAATTCCAAACACGTATCGTCCTTACCGTAAAAAAGCCTTTACGCCGTATTGTGTGGAATCTCCTCTCCTCTAACCTGAGCGAGTGTCCACGAGTTCTCTGTGTTGATCTAACCAAAAACAGGTCCTGCACAAGATCTGTATATTGTCCCCTTATATATTTGTAAATGTTGATCATGTCCCCTCTTAATCTCCTCTTTTCCATTGTAAACATGCCTAGTCTTGCAAGCCTTTCCTCGTATTCCAGCGTCTCCATACCCTTAATTAGTAATCTTCCCAGACTTGTCCTGGTATACACTCCAGCAATGCAGGTCCCTCAAGCCCCTGACAGAGGCTCTTAAGGAGAAGGGCATAAGATTCCGATGGGGCTTTCCCGTTAATATACAAGCCACCTTTGAGGGAAGACAGGTTGTCTTGCACACGCCGGACGACTTGGACAACTTTTGCTCTGCACTGTCGATACCTAAGCCTGCCTTAACGGATTGGACTCAATCTTATCACCGATTTGATTCTCCGACGCCTCCAGCCCCACGGCCATCCTGGACTCCGGTCAGCAACAGGAAACGGGGTTCGACTCGGTCATCTTCAAATCATGGCGAGGCTGGGACTTGATTTATAACAATTTATTTTTCTGTGATATAAAGTGGTCGGATACAGGCTAGTTTTGACTGGCTCTGCCCAGTCCTTAGATGTCTAGTTGAGCCAATTCTGGACCTTAATGCTAGGCCATTGCTCCTCCTGCGCACCAGAGTTTCTGCTTTAAAGTTTAATCACTCCGTGATGTTGCCTTTTCTTGTTTACACCCCTTCCCTTTCCCTGACATTCTTGTTGTTTGGATTTGTTGCATTCTATGGCCTTCTACAAGTCTTTTTTATTTTTCAATTGTTTATGAAGAGATACTTGTTCCCGTTGCGTTCACTGCAAAATGGGGGGACTGCTTTATGTATAATACTGAAGTCAGCTGATTTACTCCTGAGTCCCCTTAGTCGTGTACTGTTCTATTAGTGTTCCTAGGTTGTGTCGTTACTACCGTGCCCAGTTGGGTCAGGCCGCCTGCCTGTTTTGGCTCTTGAGTCGTGGGTATAACCTCCCTACGACTTAACGGTGGTAAAGTTACTATTTCACAAGACGTATTACTATTGTCATATAGTTCTATGCTCTCTGTGTTGGTTTTTCTTCTTGTGTTCTTCTTTTTCTCGCTCTTTCTCTCTTCCTTCTTTCCCTTGGTCTCTCCGCTTATCACCGTTGCAGCCCGATGTACCCATGGCGACTGGACCCTGCGCCTTCCTCGCATCTATGGTGAGTCCATGTAACCTTTATTACTCATGGTAGGGAGCAAATCCAGCCTTCTCCATGCCCTCTGACCTTAGGCTATGTTCCTTCAATGTGAAGGGACTTAATATCCCCGAAAAGAGGCCCACCTTGTTGCGGGAGTTATGGGCGGAGCACATAGACATTGCTTTTCTCCAAGAGACCCATTTTAAAAGTCAAGCCTCCCCTAGGTTAGGAAATTATCATTACCCGCATGTTTTTTGTAACAATAACTCTGTCAATAAGTCTTTGGGGGTCGCGGTCTTATTGACACGTCGGGTCCCGATTACAGATGTCTCTCACCTAATTTTGGAAGAAGGCCGGTGCCAGGTTTTTAAGTGCACAATATACAATCAGGTTTATACTCTAGTTAATATCTACGCTCCTAATCGACATCAAATACAGTTTTTTACCAAAATACTGCGACAGAACCTATTAAAGAAGGGCGACTGATTATGGAGGGCGACTTTAACTGGTCCTTGGACCCTGGGATGGATTGTTCTCCTTCCCTGAATAGACGGCTGACACGTGATCACCGTCGGGTGAGCCGACTTCTTTGTGAGTTCCAGTTGATGGACTTATGGAGAACTCAACACCCGACGGGGAGGGACTATACCTTCTTTTCTTCTCCTCACACTATGTATTCACTCCCAGACTACTTCTTAGTGGAGCATAGATTTCTACACTTATTTCCTTCAAGCACAATTGGGCACACTACATGGTCAGATCATGCCCCGGTATATATCTCTGTTGCGCTTTCCTCAGCCCCCACCACGCCATGGAGGTTTAATGATTCATTGACTCGGGACCCTTGTTTGAAGGCTGAGCTCGCCTCCGCCATTTCGGATTATATTGCAACAAATGACACCCCAGATGTTAGTGCAGTTACAATTTGGGAGCCACACAAATGTGTAATTCGAGGTAGATGTATACAGCTTGGCTCTCAACTCAAGAAGGAGCGAGCGGCACAGAGGCTGCAGCTCATTGAACGAATAGCGTCTTTAGAGGCCACACACCAGTCCTCCCTTGATACAGAGGTTTTTCTGGAACTGACCGAGGCCCGCCAAGCCCTTAATAAATTTTTATGGGATAAAACTAAATTAGGAATGACTAAATATCGCCATAAATTTTATTTATGGGGCAACAAACCTGGTGCTATGCTCGCTAGGGCGTTACGGGCCCAGAGACTGCAGTCTTACGTTCACTCTATCAATGAGCCGGGGGGACGTGCTGCATATACATTGCCTCAGATTGCTCACTCCTTCCAGAATTATTATGAGTCTCTCTATAATCTTACAAAGGACCACACTCCCCAAGCCACCTCTGATTTGAAGGTGCTGATACAGAGATATCTTGCGGAAGTTAATTTTCCAAGATTCCCTGCATCAGACCTGGATGCTTTAGACCGTCCCTTTACCATAGAAGAGCTGGAAACAGCCTTAGCGGCTACACTGGTTGGGAAGAGCCCGGGACCGGACGGCTTCCCAGTCAGATATTATAAAACCTTTTAAGCAATCTCTATTGCCGCTGTTCTTGAAGGCGTGCAATTCCATCTCTGCCGAGAAAGGCTTTTCTCCGCAGACCCTGGAAGCACATATAACAGTGATCCCAAAGGAGGGTAAGGACCCCACTCAGTGCTCGAGTTACCGATGTCACTGACCTAGGTTGGGGGTGTTGTGAACTCGGGGGTTCTCCCGATGGTAGAGGAGAGGAACCACAGTTGGGTCGGAACAGGGATGGCTTAATATAGGTCTTCCTCATACAGGACTCTGACAGTAAAGCTTGGTGAAAATATTAAGGAACTTTATTGCAGGAAGAGAGCAACACAATGTCACATGGCAGAGAAGGAATGTATGGGAAATGTCCAGGCCTATAGGAGAACTTGTAAGCAATGCTAAGGATTCCAGGAAAATAAGTACTTGTGAGTGTTGGTACAAGATAATAATGACTGAAGAACTTGTAAGTGATGTTTTTAAATATACTGGTGATTTGAAGAACTGGTGAACGGTGGTTAAAGACTCTGACGATTTGAAACACTTGTGAGCGGTGGTTAAAGGCACTGATGATTTGTATGACTTGAGAGCGGTGACTAAAGACACTGATGATTTATAAAACTTGAGAGCGGTGGTTAAAGACACTGATGATTTGTAGAACTTGAGAACGGTGGTTAAAGACACTGATGATTTGTAGAACTTGAGAACGGTGGTTAAAGACACTGATAATTTGTATGACTTGAGAGCGGTGATTAAAGACACTGATGATTTGTATGACTTGAGAGCGGTGATTAGCCCACAGCACACGCTGACTCCAAGAAGCACTGGTGACTGGATTGCAGTGAAACACACCAGCCGCGGTATACGCTGAACTGTGCAGCAACTGGCACCTGGAAGTGCCGGAGACACTGGGGAACGACTGCAGAGAGATACGTCGGGAACAGGAGCACTGGCATCCACGTCAGGGGAGAAGACGATACTCAGGCGCCGAGGCTCTGCCCGGCGTCTGACTTTGAATCTCGCGCCTCCGCTGGATTGGCGGAACAGTCTGGTGACGTCACCTGCTCCCCGCCCACGTGATGCCGGGTGTCATGGCGGCGCCCCTGCAGCGGGGAACCGTCGGGAGCCACGCCAGCCAGACGCCGGAGCCCGTGGACCACCGAAGGCGGAGACCGCAACACAGACCAGCTGGCACGCAGGGGTAAGCGCGGTGAACGCCACCTATGACGTGTGACAACCGACCTATTTCCCTTTTAAACTGTGACATTAAACTCTTTGCTAAACTGCTTGCGGTTCGTTTGGGCCGCGTTCTCCCGTCAGTGGTGCATGGGGACCAGGTGGGATTTATACTTGGATGGGAGGCTAAAGATAACACTTCCAAAGTTATAGATCTTATCCACCTTGCTCAAAAAGGGTCCTCCCATACGGTCCTCCTGTCCACTGACTCGGAGAAGGCCTTTGACAGGATAGATTGGCAGTTTATGGAAGGTCTTCTCGAGCACTTGGGTTTGGGTCCGACCTGCCTGAGTCGTATATTAACTCTTTATAAGCTACCATCAGCTAGGGTCCGTGTGAATGGTGCCCTTTCTGCTCCCTTCCTGATACGAAACGGGACAAGGCAAGGCTGCCCCCTGTCCCCGCTCATATTTGTTCTCTGCATGGAGGCACTTGCGAGAGCGATTCAGGCCAATCCGAATATTCACGGTGTATGGGCTGGAGGGCGGGAGCACAAATTGGCACTGTATGCGGATGACCTTTTGGCTATTTTGTCGGACCCGGTAACTTCCCTTCCAGCTCTTATGCAGGAATTTGATAGGTTCAATTCGCTTTCTAACTTCAAGATAAATTTCACTAAGTCTGTTGCCTTGAATATTTCAACGCCCACACGAGAACTTGATGGAATTCGGGATTCGTTCCCGTTTCAATGGCATCCTGCTCAGCTAAAATATTTGGGAGTTCTCTTGACTAAAGACCTCACTGATTTATACCGGCTAAATTTTCTGCCTTTACTTCTTAAGATTACTACAGATCTTAATAAATGGTCTTCACTCCAACTTACTTGGCTTGGTAGGATTAACACGGTAAAGATGACAATTCTCCCTAAAGTTTTGTACCTACTGCAAACGTTGCCCATAGCAGTACCTACTTCCTTTTTCACTACGCTGCAGTCATCTGTTGGTCGTTTTATTTGGGGGCGGAGAGGGCACCGACTCTCCCAATTCACACTGACTCGTACTCGTAGAGAAGGCGGTTTACAATTACCTAATTTTATTAGCTATTATTATGCTATGCATTTGGCCAGAGTTATTGATATGTCTAGATCCCCATGTCCTAAGCAATGGCCACTCATAGCGGAAGTAACTGTGGGTGCTTCTTCCCATATTCTCCCCTGGCTCAAACAAATTCCACGTGTAACACATCCCACCTTAGGCCCGACCCTTAAGATATGGAAGAAATTTAGGTATTTAGACTCTTTTAGCCCAAGCCCTTCACTGCCGACACCTCTATTGTTTAATCCGGACCTACCCGCAAATCCCCTCTCCCTGTCTCTGTCATCAGTATGGGCTGAAGCTGGCATTTCTTGTTTGAGTCACCTGACTTCCATCCCTTCGCGGACCTGCAACGATCCCTTAGTCTACCGACTAATTCTTTCTGGGCTTACCTACAAATTCGGCATTATGTTGCTGCAACGCCGTCTCGTGCGGCGGGATGGAAGCCGACGATTTTTGAGTCCCTTTGTCTCTCCGAGAATTTGCCACAACACCTAATATCTCTACTGTACAGACAATGCCTTGTGAGCTCTCCCACCCGTTCTATGGCATTCGTTACGGCTTGGCATGAAGACCTGGGTAAAGAGTTGACCACTGACCAATGGTCTCGCATTTTTCAGTTCACATTTGCTAGTTCACCCTCGCTCCAAGTTCTGGAGACACAATACAAAGTGGTCTCGAGATGGTATAGATGCCCGGACCGGGTCCACCACGTGTTTCCGAGTGTTCCAGACATCTGCTGGAGGTGTGGCCAGTCTCGTGGCACTCCCTACCATATCTGGTGGCGATACCCGGGTCTGGCTTCCTTTTGGCAACAGGTTCATTCTATTACTAGACGTGTCACGGGACTCCCAATACCAGAGACACCTGAGTTTTGGTTACTTAATTTAATGGATCTCCCGCTATCCCAGTTTAAAAATTCACTACTGCTACATCTGATGAATGCTGCTAGGGCGACCATTCCCTGCTTCTGGAGATCTCCGGTACAGCCT
Organism: Pseudophryne corroboree; assembly: GCF_028390025.1. Classification (NCBI taxonomy): domain Eukaryota; kingdom Metazoa; phylum Chordata; class Amphibia; order Anura; family Myobatrachidae; genus Pseudophryne; species Pseudophryne corroboree. Next base: position 74,369,956 of record NC_086455.1, on the reverse strand, counting down.
CCCATTGCCAAGTGGTTTCAAAGAATCGATTACTATATGGCAATGGAAGACTTGACATCTTCTTCCAAACAATCTGCGTCTCGATTCACAGCCGTCTGGTTTGACTGGCTGGAATTCAAAGGGACGCAGGAATACAAAACTTTTTTGCTACTCTCCCCCCCTACGACATCTTAGGGTTGTGATGGTGTTAGCAGTCTATCTATCTTTCTCTTTTCTCTTTCTCTCCCTTTTTTCTGTCTGTTCTTTCTGTTTCTTGTATGTTCTGTTTTTCTTGTTATTATTACTTGAAGATAATACAGTTTACTGCCTCAAGTTAAGTAGGCTGACGACATTATACATTGCTTTTGTCCTCTGTATGTTTAGTCTACGACTGTTATGACAGCTTATGCTACGATAATTCTTGTACTGTATGCAATTTCCTCGAGCTGTATACTGTTATTTCTTTACTAATAAAACACAATTTGCATTAAAAAAAAGTTTGCATTTTGTGAATTGGTCACTGAGCTGTCAGCATGGTGTGTCTCTGACTAGAAGTGTCTATGTAAGTACTTGATCTTTCAGTCCACGTATGCTGATAATGTCCATGTGTACGGATGTATTATTAATAAGTTGTATTTCTACCTTTAGTATTATCCATATGGACTACTTACTATTAGAATAGATTAATCCTATTTGATCCGGGCATTAGTAAGTACTATTGTACTTAAATTTCTATTTTATTGGGACTTTCTTTGGTACAGAGTCTTATATATGTGTACTTTTAGGTATATATTTTTTGTTTCTTTATAGTTTGGATGCTGACAGCCCAGTCTTTTGTACTTACCTTATAAGGCGCTACCATTTATTTGACTATGAGTGTTATATTTACCATTTAGGCTTCTTTGAGACCTTGTTCACTAGTCTGGTGACCCTTATAGTAATTACACTTCTTGGCACTACGTTTTAGGGGAGTGAGGCACCACTGGTATACAGGGTGTGTTTTTTTATTTTCATTTTAGCGCCCGGGGACCCGTAAGGCATAGTCCGTGTTGTTTTCTTATGTATGTTTTCTTTTTTGATAGATATTTGTACTATGTATGGATTTGTTTGAGCGAATTTCTACATTGATGCTACGCCTGTCTTGAGAAAGATCTCGGTGTGGGATCAAAACGTCGACAAGTTAAGGCTACATATGAACTTTATATGAATAAAATGAACTTTTAAACTGATTAAGTTTATCAGTGAGTGCCCCATTCCACGATGGTGGATACATCCATATATTTTAGTGAACCTATATTGTGGGTCCATTGGGTGCACCCTGTGGTTATCTCATTAAGAGGATGTGAGTGTGGGACCTTTGGGATTATATATACATACACACACACACACATATATACATATATATATATATATATATATATATATATATATATATATATATAGAGAGAGAGAGAGAGATACTGTATATTAAATATATATATATATATATATATATATATAATGCAACTTCCTTCAAGGGAGACTTGCTCTGGTGCTCATGGAATGAACCCAAACATGGGTGCCTTTATTGTGCATATCAACGTTTTGGAGAACAAGTTCCCTTCCTCGGGACAGTGTAAAAGCAATGTGTCACATCAAAAAAATAACATACATGTCACTTACCCCACCAATGACTTCCTCCCAGCACTCTCCTAGGCCGGCAGGAGCATGGAGGGTGCTGGGGGAAAAGTCATTGGTGCCCAGTTGTATATAAGTTGTATATTTTATTTTAAAGACCACATATTGCATTTAGAAGGATAAACAGACCAAAATATATTCAAAATCAGTCAAATAAAAAAATACAGTATAAGAAATAAAAATGAAGACATTTAAAAAAGAAGAATCATATACAGTAGATAGATAGATAGATAGACAGACAGACAGACAGAAGCTATGTTATTGCTGGAATGTGACCCTAGAGCAGGCTGTACTCCCCAATCAGTCACCACCTTAACCGCCCTGTAATAAAGGAGCCATTTACAAAGAGACCTCTGATCATTGGGGCAGCCCATTACTTCTACTCACTCTCCTCCAGTGCTGCAGTGTTGCGGTCCCTTCAGTGACAAACAGTCTCACTCTGACTGGCAGCGGCTCACTCACTGTGCAAGCACGCTTACACTCCAGTTTAACCTGATTGGTGGATAACACCAGCCATTCACCAATCAGGGTGTAGATACTCCCGCGGACTGTGATTGGTGGATGGCCAGCGCCATCCACCAATCGACACTTCCGCAGCATGACCACGTACACTGACAGCTTCTTGTCTGGTAGTGAAATTTTGTATAGCCCGGAGATAGCTAGCGCCCGTGAGGCAACAAGAGAAAGCTGGCCGCTCCAGTTGTGGCAGGGAAGCATTCTTTTCCCGCCACTGGGCTGCAGCCGTTGGATGCAGAGCACACAGGGGTGTGGGAGCTGGAGGAGCAGCCGGCGCGGCAATCAGCAGAGCCCACGGGGCAAGAGGCGGCCGATCGGGATGTATGTGGAAGTTGTGCCCACAGGGCAAATGCCTGTGGGCAATGCACCTTCTGCACACACCTAGTTACGGCCATGGATAAATGACATATGCTGCAAATCGTGACATTTCATGAATTTACAGGTCCTTCTGTTATTCCTTCCAATGCTCATCTGACCGGCAGTAACCCCCTATGAGAGTAGATCCAGGAACCCACTGAAAGCCCCAGTGCTCTCCCTCTGCCAGTACATAGCTCACTATTCCCACATACCCCATGATAAAAACAGAGCTTGTAATTGTTATTTCCACAATCCAAACAGAAGCCACGGCTCCTAACAATGTTCAGGTTACTTATTTATTGATTTATTTTAAATAGAAATAACAAACATCACAGTTAAAGAATTGTTTTCTTAATTAATAGAGCTCCTCTGTTTCCTAATTAATCGTATAGGAAACAAATTGACTGTATAGGAAAGGAGTGGGTTAAACCCCATAGGCTGGGGGCAGGCCTGTTTTTGAGCTTTAGGGGTGGAAGTTATAGGGTCCTATAGGAATAGAGTATAGGGGTGGGCTAGTGGTATGATTAGTCTGGTGAGGGGGCTGGGTCAGCCTCTTTTGTTTCAGTCTTTGGCCGGGTAAGTGCTGTCCAGGGCTTGGGATAAAAGCTTTTGATTTCCTTTATACTGTTCCCCCCATAGCTTGTAGTCTAGCTTAGGCGTTTTGGGATTGAGGATACAGGAGTGTGTAGGCAAGACTTGGGTTTGTTTTTGCTGTGTTTCTTTGCATCTGTATTTGGCCACCATGCCCCGTCCGCAGCGCCTGCCCCTGACCCCTGCCCGTTACCTGGATGCAGCGGGTACTTGCGTGGGATCCCCCTCTGGCCGGGGCTCACAGCGTGTGAGCGCTGGTGCTGCTGGCGGCACCGCTGCGCGTGCCCGTGTACGGGGGCGTGCAGCGGTTCATGGCGGCATGTCTCCCCCTCTGCTCCCGCGGGCACCGGATGATTAGTCCGGGGCAGCGGTGGGTAGAGGGCCGGGAGCGGAGAAGCAGCCTGTGCGCGGCCGGCGGGGGAGTGAAGTGGGGCAGCCTGCTGGCGGGACTCCCTCTCCGGCCACAAGGTGGCGGGTGCGTGCGTCTGAACGCGCGAACCGCAATATAATGGAAGGGGCTGGCTCCGTGAGGGGTGCAGAGGCACCCATTAATGCAGGGACGAGTGGTTCCGGGAGGAGGCACGGTAGCCACCGGTCCTCCGGTGATATGGCTGCACGGGGGCACGCGCACCAGGCAGCCATTGATACAGGGAGTTTGCCTGGGAGCTCTCCACATTCCAGCAGGAGAAGCAGCCAGTGGGGGTCAGGTGGCTGTGGCATCAGGGGGTGGTGGCCATTTTCTGGTCTCAGCTAGAGGAGGGGTGGTGCCTAGGCGAGCTGCATCAGGGGGGAGAGCAGGAGGGGGAGCGAGGGATCAGGTTGCAGTAGGCTCTAGATCTGTTAGGAGGCAGGCAGGGCAGCGGGCTGGGGACAGAGGTGCTGTGGCAGCTGCTGAGCAGGGAGAATGAGTGAATGCAGGGGCTGCAGTAGGTGCGGCTGAGGCGTTTGACCCCTCTGCCGTTTCATCGGCGGTGTCTGTTATGGCCGCTGCGTTGGCACCCTTTATGTCGGCCGTGTCCCCGGGGAGTGGTCATGCGTTGCCTGCGGCGGTGGATCGCGTTACTGTACCTGGCGCTTCTGGCCCCGCCATGGCGCAGTTTTTAGAAGCTTGCCGCAATTTAGGGGCAGCCGCAGCTTTAATAGGAGGCAATACGGCGGCCGAAGGTGTTAGGGACCCCAGGGGGATTTTGTTGTCTTCAAATTCCGCCAGTGAGACTGCGGCCTCTGGGGTGGCTCTTCCATCTTTTTCAGATTCGGCAGAAGGGGAGGACCTCGATGGCGGCCTAGTTTAAGGGGAAACATCGCCGTCTGTGTCCAGGACGTCAGGTGAGTTGGAGGAGGATTCAGATGTGAGTTGGGGGAGTGCATCTTCCTCTTCATACAGGGAGTATAGCAGTTCTGCTACCTCTTCATCCTCTTCTGTGCGATCGGCGGTTAGTAGCGCGGCGAAGGAAAAGAGGAGAGCTCATAAATATGCGCGGCGGGAGGCGCGAAGGCGAGATAGGCGGTGCAAAAGGCGTAGGGTTTCTGGTAGCGTGCATAGGGCCAGAAAGTGTTGCAATTTGCCGGGCGTAGTTCATTGCGACTACACTGCGGTCTTGCGAGGGCTCCGCGAGAGTTGTAGAAAACAAATTCAGCAAGGGAAGTACGTTGATGTTTTCACACTGACGGAGGATTCTAAGAAGGAGTTTAAGGAGGCGCAGGAGAAAGGTGGCATAGGAGTTGAGGCTTTTAGATCTTTTGACAATTGGTTAGCGGGGTTTTGCGTGTTCTCGGCGTGCTACTTGGAGGATCGGCCGGAGGAACACATGAACGTGATCAGGTGCATACACCTGGTTCACGACATGCACCGTCAGTCGAAAGACACTGCGTGGAGGGCGTACGACAAGGAGTTCAGATGCAAGGATGTGGAGGTTTGGCTTCACGTTACGAGGTCGCAGGCCGCTAAGGGCGGGCCAGACGCTAAGCCGGCGGGGGTTTCTGCGGCGCACGCGGGCACGGAGCCTTCCACTGCGCGGCATTTTGGGGTATCCGGGCGTTCAGCATGGCAAGTTCCATCGAAAAGGAAAATGCTTTGCTTTTAATAATTGTACCTGCACTATGGGTCAGCGGTGTCGTTTTCGAGACCTTTGTTTGCGATGCAACGGTTTCCATTCCGCCGCCATTTGTTTTCGATTTGGACGACAGGGGGCCAAGGCAGCCGGCGGCGTTGCCAATAAGGCAGCCGGTGGTGCCGCCGTTAACTAGGGCGCTCACCCCAATACGTTTGGAGGCCATGTCCAAATGGTTGGGGTGGTATCCAAATAGGGTAGACGCTGATTTTCTTTTTTGCGGTTTTAAGTTTGGTTTTCGTTTGCCGGTTGAGGGCGATGTTGTTGTTCGGGCTCCCAGGAACCTGCAATCGTCTCGGGAGTTTCCTTTAGTTCTTCGGACTACGGTCGACTTGGAAGTGCAGCTAGGAAGAATGGCGTGCCCCTTTGCGCAGCCGCCGGTGGAGAACTTAATAATTTCCCCAGTGGGTGTTGTTCCCAAGAAAGCTCCAGGGAGGGTTAGGCTCATTCAGCATTTGTCTTATCCATCCGGGTCATCAGTTAACGATGCTATTCCTTCGGGGTATTGTTCGGTGGTTTATCAGTCTTTTGATGATGCTCTGGGTATGGTATGGGCATGTGGCCCCAGGGCCCTCATGGCTAAGATTGATGTTGAGTCGGCCTTCCGTTTACTTCCGCTACACCCGGAGTCATTCAGATTCATGGGTTTCCGCATCAATGGGGAATACTTCGTGGACAAGTGCTTGCCTATGGGGTGTTCCATTTCTTGCGCGTTTTTTGAGAAATTTAGTACATTTTTGCATTGGTGCGTGGAGTTTTCTTGCGGGGGTCGTGGGATAGCACATTATCTTGACGATTTCCTGTGTGTGGGGGCCGCGGATTCTTTGCGGTGTAGTGAGCTTTTGTTCTTCTTACGAGCACTATTTGGGCATTTTGGGGTACCTGTGGCTGAGGACAAAACAGAGGGGCCTACCTCGTGTTTGTCATTCCTGGGTATCGAAATTGATACCGCTGCAGGCGCTTGCCGACTTCCTCGGGACAAGGTCGAGAAGCTTCGGGAGTCGATTCAACAGTGTGTGGGGCGTCGTAAGGTTACTTTCTCTAACGTCCTAGAGGATGCTGGGGACTCCGTAAGGACCATGGGGATAGACGGTCTCCGCAGGAGACATGGGCACTTTAAGAAAGACTTTAGTTCCTGGTGTGCACTGGCTCCTCCCTCTATGCCCCTCCTCCAGACCTCAGTTTGATACTGTGCCCAGAGGAGCTGGGTGCTTTTCAGTGAGCTCTCCTGAGTTTGCTGATAGAAAGTATTTTGTTAGGTTTTTTTATTTTCAGGGAGCTCTGCTGGCAACAGACTCCCTGCATCGAGGGACTGAGGCGAGAGAAGCAGCCCTACTCTCTGAAGCTAGGTCCTGCTTCTTAGGCTACTGGACACCATTAGCTCCAGAGGGATTGGTACGCAGGATCTCACCCTCGCCGTCCGTCCGTCCCAGAGCCGCGCCGCCGTCCCCCTCGCAGAGCCGGAAGATAGAAGCCGGGTGAGTATGAGAAGAAAAGAAGACTTCAGAGGCGGCAGAAGACTTCATGATCTTCACTGAGGTAACGCACAGCACTGCAGCTCTTGCGCCATTGCTCCCACACACCTCACATACTCCGGTCACTGTAAGGGTGCAGGGCGCGGGGGGGGGAGGGGGGCGCCCTGGGCAGCAATATAAACCTCTTATTTGGCAAAAGGAGCACATATACAGCTGGACACTGTATATATGCAGGAGCCCCCGCCAATTTTACACTTTTAGCGGGACAGAAGCCTGCCGTCGAGGGGGCGGGGCTTCTCCCTCAGCACTCACCAGCGCCATGTTTTTCTCCACAGCACCGCTGAGAGGAAGCTCCCCGGACTCTCCCCTGCTTATACCACGGTAGAAGAGAGGGTTTTAAAGAAGAGGGGGGGGCACATAATTCGGCGCAGATAATAACAGCGCTACTGGGTAAACATTAAATTGCTGTGTTTTTTTCCTGGGTCATATAGCGCTGGGTGTGTGCTGGCATACTCTCTCTCTGTCTCTCCAAAGGGCCTTGTGGGGAAATTATCTTCAGATGAGCATTCCCTGAGTGTGTGGTGTGTCGGTACGTGTGTGTCGACATGTCTGAGGTAAAAGGCTCTCCTAAGGAGGAGATGGAGCAAATGTGTGTATGAGTGAAATTAAGTGCTAAGGTAAATTTATTGCACAAAAGATTAGGGAACAGACAGTGAATCTACACATGTCTGTCCCTATGTCGCAGAGACCTTCAGAGTCTCACAACGCTCACTATCCAAAATAATAGACACTGATATCGACACGGAGTCTGACTCCAGTGTCGACTACGATAATGCAAAGTTACAGCCAAAACTGGCAGAAAAGTATTCAATATATGATTATTGTAATAAAAGATGTTTTGCATATCACTGATGACTCATCTGTCCCTGACACGAGGGTACACATGTTTAAGGGGAAGAAAGCTGAGGTAAATTTCCCTCCTCTCATGAAGAAAAAGAGCAGGAATTTCCAGACAAGAGACTGCAGATTCCCACAAAGAATTCTCAGGGAGTATCCTTTCCCTGCTAGGGCCAGGATACGATGGGAATCTTCCCCTAGAGTGGACAAAGCTTTGTCACGTTTACCCAAAAGGTAGCGCTGACTTAACAGCTATCCTCAGGGATCCTGCAGATAGCATGCAGTAAAAGTACTATGAAGTCCATTTACACACATTCTGGTACACTACTCAGACCGGCGATTGTGTCGGCATGGGTTTATAGCGCTGTAGCAGCGTGGACAGATACCTTATCAGCGGAGATTGAAACCCTAGATAAGGATACCATGTTATTGACCCTAGTATGTGTGTGTGTGTGTGTGTGTGTGTGTGTGTGTATATATATATATATATATATATATATATATAAAAGATGCTGTCTTATATATATATATACAAAACATGCCCAAAGAGACATTAGTCTACTGGGTTCTAGAGTCAACGCTATGTCGATTTCTGCTAGACGTGTCCTGTGGAACATGCAATGGACAGGTGATGCCGACTAAAAGAGGCATATGGAAGGTTTACCTTACAAGGCTGAGGAATTGTGTGGAGGCTCTCGGACCTGGTCTCCACAGCTATAGCTGGTAATTCTGATCTTTTGCCTTATATTCCCTCACAGCCTAAGAAAGCACGACATTATCAAATGCAGTCCTTTTGGTCGCAGAATAACAAGAAAGTACGAGGAGCGTCCTTTCTTACCAGAGGTAAGGGCACAGGGCACAGCTAGTTCCCAGGAACAGAAGTCCTCCCCGGCCTCTACTACATCCACCGCATGACGCTGGAGCTCCGCTAAGGGAGTCCGTCCTAGTGGGAGCACGTCTTCGACTCTTCAGCCACACCTGAGTTCACTCACAGGTGGATCCCGGGGCAATAAAAATTTGTTTCTCAGGGTTACAAGCTGGAATTCGAAAGGTGCTTCCTCGCCGGTTTTTCCTTATCGGACCTACCGGCTTCTCCCCCAGAAAGGGAGATAATATTAAATACAATTCACACATTGTATCTCCAACAGGTGGTGCTCAAGGTTCCCCTCCTGCAACAAGGAAGGCGATATGACTTAACCTTGGCTGTAGTCCCGAAACCATACGGTTCAGTCAGACCTATTTAAAATTATAATCTCTGAACCTATACGGGAAAAGGTTCAAATTTAAAGTGGAATCGCCCAGAGCGATCATCGCCAGCCTGGAAGGGGGGGATTTGATGGTGTATCTAGACATAAAGGCTGCATACCTTCATGTTCCCATTTATCCACCCCATCAGGCGTACCTGACAATTGCAGTACAGGATTGTCATTACCAATTTCAGGGTAATTGGCGGATATAATGGTGCTCCTACGCAAGCAAGGAGTCACAGTTATCCCATACTTGAACAATCTCCTAATAAGGGCGAGATCAAAAGAGCAGTTGTTGAACAGCGTGTCACTTTCGCTGAAGGGTCACCGCAACACGGCTGGATTCTCAATTTCCCGAGGTCACAGTTGGTTCCTATAACTCGTCTGCCCTTCTTGGGTATGATTCTGGATACAGACCAGAAATGGGTTTACCTTCAGATAGAGAAGGCCCAGGAACTCATGACTCTAGTCAGGGACCTATTGATACCAAGACAGGTGTCAGTGCATCACTGCACTCGAGTCCTGGGAAAAACATTCCCTTCGGCAGGTTCCATGCGAGGACTTCAAATGGGACCTACTGGACAAGTGGTCCGGGTCACATCTACAGATTCATCAGTTGATCACCCTATCCCCCAGGGCCAGGGTATCTCTCCTGTGGTGGCTGCAGAGTGCTCACCTTCTAGAGGGCTGCAGATTCGGCATTCAGGACTGGATCCTGGTGACCACGGACGCGAGCCTCCAAGGCTGGGGAGCAGTCACACAGGGAAGAAATTTCCAAGGTCTTTGGTCAAGTCAAGAGACTTGTCTTCACATCAACATATTGGAACTAAGGGCCATATACAACGCCCTACGTCAAGCGGAGACCTTTCTTCGCGACCAACCGGTTCTGATCCAGTCAGACAACGTCACCACAGTAGCTCATGTAAACCGCCAAGGCGGCACAAGGAGCAGAGTGGCTATTGCGGAAGCAACCAGAATTCTTCGCTGGGCGGAGAATCATGTAAGAGCACTGTCAACAGGCTTCATTCCGGAAGTGAACAACTGGGAAGCAGACTTCCTCACCAGACATACGTCCTAGAGAGTGGAGGCTTCATCAGGGAGTCTTCGCACCGATTGCAGTTCGGTGGGGACTGCCACAGATATTCATGATGGCGTCCCGCCTCAACAAGAAGCTGCAGAGTTATTGCGCCTGGTCAAGAGACCCTCAGGCAGTAGCGGTAGACGCCCTAGTGACACCGTGGGTGTTCCAGTCAGTCTATGTATTTCCTCCTCTTCCTCTCATACCCAAGGGATGAGAATAATAAGAAAAAGGAGGAGTGAGAACAATCCTCATTGTTCCAGATTGGCCACGAAGGATCTGGTATCCGGATCTGCAGGAAATGCTTACAGAATATCCGTGGCCTCTTTCTCTAAGGCAGGACCTGTTGCAACAGGGCCCATGACTGTTCCAAGACTTACCGTGGCTGCGTTTGATGGCATGGCGGTTGAACGCCGGATCCTAGCGGAAAAAGGCATTCTGGATGAGGTCATTCCTACGCTGATAAGGGCTAGGAAGGAAGTGACATCTAAACATTATCACCGTATATGGTGAAGATTTGTTTCTTGGTGTGAGGCCAGAAATGCTCCTACGGAAGAATTCCATCTGGGCCGTTTCCTTCACTTCCTACAAACTGGAGTGAATTTGGGCCTAAAACTTAGGCTCCATTAAGGTTCAGATTTCGGCCCTATCCATTTTCTTTCAAAAAGAATTGGCTTCTCTCCCAGAAGTTCAGACTTTTGTGAAGGGAGTGCTGCATTTTCAGCCTCCTTTTGTACCTCTGGTGGAGCCCTGGGACCTTAACGTGGTGTTAAGTTTCCTTAAGTCACACTGGTTTGAACCACCTAAAACGGTAGAGTTAAAATATCTCACTTGGAAGGTGGTCATGTTAGTAGCCTTGGCTTCGGCTAGGCAAGTGTCGGAATTGGTGGCTTTGTCTCATAAAAGCCCCTTTCTGGTTTTCCATGTCGATAGAGCGGAGTTGCGGACACGTCCTCAATTCCTGCCTAAGGTGGTATCATCCTTTTATATGAACCAGCCTATTGTGGTGCCTGTGGCTAAGCATGACTTGGAGGACTCCAAGTCCCTGGATGTGGTCAGGGCTTTGAAAATTTACGTAGCCAGAACGGCTAGAGTCAGAAAAACAGAATCACTGTTTGTCCTGTATGCTGCCAACAAGCTTGGCGCTTCTGCTGCAAAGCAGACTATTGCCCGCTGGATTTGTAACACCATTCAGCAGGCTCATTCTACGGCTGGATTGCCGTTGCCTAAATCGGTTAGGGCCCATTCCACTAGGAAGGTGGGCTCTTCTTGGGCGGCTGCCCGAGGGGTCTCGGCATTACAGTTGTGCCGAGCTGCTACTTGGTCAGGTTCAAACACTTTTGCTAAGTTCTACAAGTTTGATACCCTGGCTGAGGAGGACCTCTTGTTTGCTCAATCGGTGCTGCAGAGTCATCCACACTCTCCCGCCCGTTTGGGAGCTTTGGTATAATCCCCATGGTCCTTACGGAGTCTCCAGCATCCTCTAGGACGTTAGAGAAAATAAGATTTTAAACCTACCGGTAAATCTTTTTCTCGTAGTCCGTAGAGGATGCTGGGCGCCCGTCCCAAGTGCGGACTACTTCTGCAATACTTGTATATAGTTATTGCTTCAATAAGGGTTATGTTATAGTTGCATCGGTCCTGAACTGATGCTATGTTTTCATACTGTTAACTGGGTTGTTATCACAAGTTATACGGTGTGATTGGTGTGGCTGGTATGAATCTTGCCCTTGGATTAACAAAATCCTTTCCTCGTACTGTCCATCTCCTCTGGGCACAGTTTCTCTAACTGAGGTCTGGAGGAGGGGCATAGAGGGAGGAGCCAGTGCACACCAGGAACTAAAGTCTTTCTTAAAGTGCCCATGTCTCCTGCGGAGCCCGTCTATCCCCATGGTCCTTACGGAGTCCCCAGCATCCTCTACGGACTACGAGAAAAAGATTTACCGGTAGGTTTAAAATCTTATTTTACGGCAGGCCCAATCTCTTTTGGGTCTTTTGAACTTTGCCTGTAGGGTTATTCCCATGGGCAGGGTTTTTTGCCGTAAGCTGGAGCGGTCCACGGCTGGGGTTTCCAGGTCGCATCATTTTATTCGCTTATCTTCGGAAATTATGAGAGACCTTTCAGTTTGGGTTTCGTTTTTGGCGGATTTTAATGGTGTATGGATTTGGATGGCCCCGGTCGTGGACAACACCGAGTTGCAACTCTTCACTGATGCGGCAGGTTTTGGTTGTTTTTTGCATGGTTCTTGGTGCGTTGCGCCTTGGCCTGCAGGTTGGTCACAGAGGGGTCTGACGAATGACCTTCTATTGCTGGAACTTTTTCCCATTATGGTCGCCTTGGAAATTTTGGGTGAGCGGCTTAGCAATCGCAGTATTCTCTTCCGTTGCGACAATCTGGGAGTCGTACATGCTTTCAACAATCAGAGAGCTAAGGCGCTGCGTGTTCTGCGTGTGTTGTCACAGCTAGTGCTGACATGCATGCGTTTCAACGTTTTGTTTCGGGCTCAGCATGTTCCTGGGGTTGAGAATGGCGTTGCGGACGCGCTATTAAGAGGGCAGTGGGATAGATTCCGATTATTAGCCCCAGAAGCTGATGCGGTTGGTATGCCCTGCCCCTTTTATGTTTGGCAGATCATCGAGGCGGACTGGAGGGGCTAGCTGAGCTATCTCTTGCCCCAGCCACTCTCAAGGTGTACCGTCGGGCCTGGAAGGAGTGGGAAGGATTTTCCCGTGACCAAGGGCCTAAAGGTAAGAGGAGTCGACGGTTGCTGCTTGCTTTTGTTTGGCAACTCTTCGTAACAGGAAGATCGAGATCAGTAGTATCTCGGTACCTTGCAGGGATATCCTTTTTCTCAAAGTTAAAGGGTTTCCCAGATTTTATGAAGTTTCCTTTTAACGAAGGCTATCAAGGGGTGGGCGCGTTCAGCGCCGACTCCGCCAGATAGAAGGCGCCCTATCGATGCGTCCCTTCTTCCTTCACTTATTGGGGTAGTTGCAGAGGTGGCGGCCACGAGTTTTGAAGCACTCCTGTTTGAATTGGCATTTTCCATGGCGTTTCATGGGGCATTTAGGTTGTCTGAATTGGTCGCGGCTTCCAAAAGGACGGATCCTATTATGCTGCGTTCCGATGTGGTAGTGGGGGATGGGTCTTTGCTGTGCAGGCTGCGCTGTTCTAAAACAGATCAGTTAGGTAAGGGCTGATGGGTCACTTTAGCGCCATCGGTTGATGGGAGGTGTTGTCCGGTGACATTGGCTAATCGTTATGTGGGGGTGAGACCTTCGGTAGAGGGTTCTTGGCTTCTACATTATGATGGTTTGCCTTTGACTAGGTATCAATTTAATTGGATGCATAGGCGCTGCCTGTCCGGTATGGGCCTTTCCCCTCATGATTTCGGTTCGCACTCATTTAGGATCGGAGCCGCCACCTCCGCGGCATCAGCAGGGTTTTCGGTGGCCGAAATTAAGGCTTTGGGCCGATGGAAGTCGGCTAGTTATAAGCGTTACATTCGGCCGTGTTCTGAATAAGTTTGTTGTTTGTTTTTACTAACAGTTCGGTTGTTCAGATGTGTTTCTGTCATTTCAGTCTTGTGTGTCTCCCCTGTCCTCCCTACTCGGATGGCTAGCTACTCGTCACTGTTGGCAGTGGGGGTCTGGAGTTCTTTTACAATTTTTTGCCTGAACTGATGGACTGAATTTGGTTTCTTAATATTTAATTCGGCTAATTGGATTCTAATTATAAGTCCCTCAGCAGGTTTTTAAGTTTCACCTCCAGCCGAGTTATTCTGTGTGAGCCTAAACACCCCCTTTTTTCCCTTCCCTAATGCCTTCCCCTAGCCTTCTCCTCCCTTCCCTCCTTTTATTATTTTGATTTATCCTTCTGTATCTTTATGTTGCTTCGATTGGCCTGAAGCTTGTTTCACAGGAAATTGAATTCCTTACAGAATTTTCTTTTTGGCAGATCCTCAGTATTCGAACAGTTAATTCACAACTTTCAGTTCTTTGGTGGGTTTAAACGAAATTAATCTTTTTGCCTTTTCCCTCCTTGTAGGTTTGCAGATTGATAGGTTTGGCATTTGGGTGATTGGTCACCCATATATTTTTTGGGCGGCTAGGCTTATGGCCTCAGACGGGGCGCCACGGTTTCCAATGTCGGCAGATGTGAGGTGGATAGGAGTGAGGGGTATGCTTTGGCGGGAGTTGAAGGCCAAACTTCTTGAGCAGGCTAGTCGGTTTGGTTTGCCTAGGATTTTGGTGATTCACTTAGGTGGAAATGATTTGGGGAAAGGAAAAGCGGTGGATCTACGGTTGTTGATGGTGCGCGATTTGGAGGAGATTATGATGGCATGGCCGGGTTGTAGAGTGGTGTGGTCTTGTATGGTGCCCCGTTTATGTTGGCGAGGAGTGTTTGATTGTAGAGTGATTGATGGAGCCAGGAAGAAAGTGAATTCAGCGGTGGCTAAATCAGTTTTAGCGAAAGGAGGTGCGGTGGTTTGGCACCAAAGGATCAAATTTCGTTCTTGCCACTTGTTTAGGCCAGATGGCGTTCACTTAGCTAGAGAGGGATTGCATTTGTTTATTGAGGATCTGTTTTCGGTTGTGGGTTCTTTAGGTTAGGGGTATGGTGGCGGAGCGTGTTTCTTTAGTCAGAACCTCGCTGTTGGCGGGAAAGAACGGCAAGTTACCTGTTGTTGGTTAGGAAATTGATTGGAGTTAGATTGGTGGTTGATTTTTAGGTGCGCTCACCTTCGTTGACTGGTATACATCTGCTAGACCACCTTTACGGGGGCAGCCTCACCACCTTTACGGGGGGGTAGTCAAGAAGAAGGTTGAGTGGATACCTTTTATGTTTTAGATGGTTTGATTTGGTCGGGGGTTAAGTTGGTTTAAGCCGTTCTTTCGTGCCACCATACTTTAAATTTTATTATCTCATGCAGTCATTAGATTGCATTAGTTAATTTAAATAAATAGCTGACAATTTCTGCCAAAATGTATGTCTCCGTGTCTTTATTTAATATATAAAGTATTTTAAAGTTTTGGTGTTATATATTTGAAAACACAGGGCAATCATCAGCCGATAGTGGGTTTAAGGAAACGAATTGACTGTATAGGAAAGGAGTGGGTTAAACCCCATAGGCTGGGGGCAGGCCTGTTTTTGAGCTTTAGGGGTGGAAGTTATAGGGTCCTATAGGAATAGAGTATAGGGGTGGGCTAGTGGTATGATTAGTCTGGTGAGGGGGCTGGGTCAGCCTCTTTTGTTTCATTCTTCCCACCCTCCCTCCCTCCCTAAGGGGCGGTTCTGGTAGTGTGGTTTTTCGTCGGCTATGGTGTTTTTGGTTACGGTTTTTCAGTTAGTGGAACTTTTCGTGGCGGGAAAGAACGGCAAGTTACCTGTTGTTGGTTAGGAAATTGATTGGAGTTAGATTGGTGGTTGATTTTTAGGTGCGCTCACCTTCGTTGACTGGTATACATCTGCTAGACCACCTTTACGGGGGCAGCCTCACCACCTTTACGGGGGGTAGTCAAGAAGAAGGTTGAGTGGATACCTTTGGTGTTTTAGATGGTTTGATTTGGTCGGGGGTTAAGTTGGTTTTAGCCGTTCTTTCGTGCCACCATACTTTAAATTTTATTATCTCATGCAGTCATTAGATTGCATTAGTTCATTTAAATAAATAGCTGACAATTTCTGCCAAAATTTATGTCTCCGTGTCTTTATTTCATATATAAAGTATTTTAAAGTTTTGGTGTTATATATTTGAAAACACAGGGCAATCATCAGCCGATAGGGGGTTTATGCTTTATGTCACTGACTGCATCAATAAATAAACACCTACATTAACAGCAATGTACCTTGCCTACCAGACTAAATATCCCAGGTTTAAGACAATTAAATCAGTGCTTAATTTTTATAATTTTCTTTGCAATGGCCACAAATACATTTTATCATGATACCACCAAGTCAGGAGGAGCTGAGATTGGAGATTGAAAATACAAATGTATAATTTTTCATGTAAGAATAGACAGGCCATGTGCGATCACTTCTACACTGCAGGTATACTGGCACATTACACACCAGATAACTACTCTCTCCTTCATTCCGACTCAGGTTCAACACACAAATAATAAAGTATTAACTAAGACAGTGACAGTGAGGCAGTCACAATGCCGCCGCCGGAATCCCGACAGGCAGTGAAATGCCGCCGCAGGAATACCGGCGCCACAGACTTTTTGCCCTCTGTGGGTGTCGCTCTGCTGCCGGCAAACTGGTGGCCGGGAAACCGCTGTCGGTATTTTGACAAACAGCATCCCGGCCGCCGGAAAATAGTATGTATTCCCAGTGACAAGAGTTTATTATATCCCTGTGCAGTGGCAAGCGCAGGATTTCTAGAGAGGGGTTTCCAAATGCAATCTCCATATATTCAACTCTGCGGATCATTATAGATGATCTATTGCAGTGTTTCTCAACCTCGGTCCTCAAGTACCCCCTTGGCTACAGTTCATGTTTTCCAGGTCTCCTCACAGGACTGCAAGTGAAATAATGAGCTCCACCTGTGGGTCTTTTAAAATGTGTCAGTGAGTAATAAATACACCTGTTCAACTGCTAGGTGACCTGGAAAACATGAACTGTTGGGGGTACTTGAGGACAGAGGTTGAGAACCACTGATCTATAGTATAGGCTGTAAGAAACATATTTAAATTATGTAAATAATATAAGTGGTCTGGAAAAGGTTAAACTTACTATAATAAAGGCACAAACATTATGGAACTAGTACCTCACTTTCTAAGCACACATTCTCCCACCTCATGGTAAGGCTCCTGTCTCTTCTTTCTAGTAGCTACTCTTTGGTCCAGTGCACTGAATGAGGGCTTAGAACCACACACACAGCAAACTTTGTAGAAAAAGCTGCTACTGGGTATGTGCAGCAGCTCTGCATGATGCGGCGGCAGCTCTAGTAATCGTATTCTATGCCATTGCTATTGTTGTCATAGTTTGCCACTTGCCATGGGGAGGGGGGTTTCTGGGCAACCAGAACCCCCCCACCCCTGCGTGTGCCTATGCTGTGGGCAGCACAGTCACATAATTAGCTTTGCTCCCTCACTGCACTGGGGTCTTGGGTTCAGTTCCCACCAGGGCCAGATCTGTGCTGAGCTTGCACATTCTCCCTGTGTTTGCATGGGTTTCCTTCCCCATTCCAAAAACATACTAGTAGGTTAATTAGCTTCTAAATAAAAAATTAACCCTAGTGTGCGCAAGGTTCTGTAAAGCACAGTGTGAATTCAGTAGTCGCCATCATTAATAGCATGTACTTGTACCAGCACTACACCTGGTGTAAGAGAGCCGGAACTCATCACAGCTCGGCACATCTGCAATTCCGACCACACGCCAATTCTCAACGTGGCCTACTTGTTAACGCACAGTTACCCCATTCTACAGTAAGTGGAGATGCTACTAAGATGCATACGCAGAGGAATTGGACATACATGTGTGCGCTCGGTTGCAGAGTATGCTTGGCGCTAAGAAAGATATTGCAGGATCCAGCACAACAGACTTACACGCAACTCTGACCCCTAAATGATCAGCTTAGGTGCATTGGATATTTATAGCACTGGCTACAATATCTAGAACACAGAAAGTGATGACAGATAAGGACCACTTGGCTCATCTAGTCTGCCCATGTGTACACACACACACACACACACACACACACTCACACACACACACACACACACACACACACACACACACACGGGCTATTATTTGTTGGGAGTACGTTAACCTACCAGTATATTTCTGAAGTGTGGGAGGAAACCGGAATACCCAGAGGAAACCAACGTAAGTACGGAGAGAATATACAAACTCCAAACAGTTAGGGTCATGGTGGGAATGCTAACCATTACACCATCCGTACTGCCCAAATGCATGACTTAACTTTTTGTAACACAATTTAATATTGATATCATATTGCTGATGTAGGCAATGATAACATTACTAGTTTGCGATGGGTGGTGGTTAATCAGTCACTCCTGTATTACATGGTGCAGCAGACATTTAGTAACAGTATTGTGCTGAGGTGTAAGTATGACCATAGTGATTAAGCAGATGTTCAGGCCAGGAACCCTTCAGAACAGTTTCAGCCCTGGTGTTAGACAGATATTTGCTGGATCCCTGTGTCAGCATTTCTGGACTTTCCCTACGTGCCAGGCAAAAGAACCTCAAAGTCCTGTGCACAGGATCAGTATGATTTCCCAACTGACGGGATCCCGGCAGTCGAAATACTGACGCCGCAATCCCAACATCGAGCGCAGCGTGTACCCTCGCAGACTCGCTGCGCTAGTCATCCTTCAGTCACCACCACCCAAGTCGAATTTATGGCAGGCGGCCGGGATTCCGACTGTCAGCTTTGCAATGGCAGTCGGGATTTCGGCGTTGGGATTTCGACTACCGGAATCCCGACGAGAATATAACTGCATACCCTGTGCACAGCTGTAAATAAAAACAATGAAGTATGTGCTGGGCTTAACGTCCACAATGTATAATAAGATAAAATAGGTTACAATTTACAAAACATGACTGAACAGATCTAATTATTGCATACTAAATATTGATTAAAATACAGGATACATGAGAGACAGTGTGAAAGCATAGAGATGCTTCCAATAAGTCATTCAGCAAGGTAAACACTGCCCATTACAAAAGGAAAAACAAAAGCTATTAAAAATAATAATCTGTGAAAGTGCCTTGTTATGGACTAATGTATCTTACAGCCTGTCTGCATGTGCAACTGGGGATATTACTCATACAATGTAAAGACTTCCAAAAATACACTTTAAATATATATATATTCCCCATCAAACCAACTCCCATACTCGCTCCTCCCAGGCCAGATTTCAGATGCTCCGAAACATACTTTAAGATTAATCAGATATTTTTTTATGCATCATAATTAGTCAATACATTCAACAAAATATTAACCTAGAACTCATAACCCAGTGCCGTTTCTTGCGGCGGGCGCCGCGTGCAGGCGAACGGGGCTTCCGCCGCGGCACTTTAGGTGTCTCATGGTGCTCCCCCTCCACTCCATCATTACTACTCTGCTCGGGGGCACAGTTTTGCGTAGTGACACGTTTGCAAACGAGTCACTATGCGAAACTCCGCCCCTGAGCAGAGTAGTAATGACGGGGAGGAGGGGGAGGACCATGAGACGCAGCAGCACCTGACTGGCGGGCGGGAGGAGGAGATGCTGGCGGGCGCTGTTCACACCCCTGACAACAAGCACTACACAGCCCTGTGTAGTGCTTGTTGTCAGGGGTGTGAACAGCGCCCGCCAGCATCTCCTCCTCCAGCCCGCCAGTCAGGTGCTGCTGCGTCTCATGGTCCTCCCCCTCCTCCCCGTCATAAGGGCATTGCGTTGTGTGGCATAATATGGTGCAGGGGGCATTACTATGTGGAGCTTAATATGGTGGAATTTATTTTTTCCCTGTTGGTGCAGCGTGCAGGGTCAAAATCTAGGGTGTAAGGTAGTCTTTTCAGGTGAGACTATGCCCATTTTTAATGAGACCAGACTCGTTTTAGCAAGGCCACACCCATTGCGAGGAGCGCGCAGATGTTTTAATTTCTATGGGGGAGGGGGGCGCATTTTTTAAATCTCGCACTGAGAGCCAGATTGGCTAGAAACAGCCCAGCCCATGACCTCTGGGATAATCCTAATCAATTCAACAGTATCTTGCTCCGACATCTAAATTCTGTTGACTTAAACTCACTCATCTCAGTAATATCTTGGTAACACATTTTTCTCCTTACATAGGTCAATTCATCAGTATTCCCTCCCTTATTTCTCTGTCTTGAAGCCCATAATTGGAGCAAAAATACCTACTGAATCTGCAATAGAGAATTTGTGTGTAAGAATGTAGGGGCTCATTCAGATCTGGTTGTTGTTGGGCTATCATGCACAAAATAAGAATTTACTCACCGGTAATTCTATTTCTCGTAGTCCGTAGTGGATGCTGGGAACTCCGTAAGGACCATGGGGAATAGCGGGCTCCGAAGGAGGCTGGGCACTCTAGAAAGATCTTAGACTACCTGGTGTGCACTGGCTCCTCCCACTATGACCCTCCTCCAAGCCTCAGTTAGGTACTGTGCCCGGACGAGCGTACACAATAAGGAAGGATTTTGAATCCCGGGTAAGACTCATACCAGCCACACCAATCACACCGTACAACTCGTGATATGAAACACAGTTAACAGTATGAAACAATAGAGCCTCTCAACAGATGGCTCAACAATAACCCGATTTAGTTAACCATAACTATGTACAAGTATTGCAGATAAACCGCACTTGGGATGGGCGCCCAGCATCCACTCCGGACTACGAGAAATAGAATTACCGGTGAGTAAATTCTTATTTTCTCTAACGTCCTAGTGGATGCTGGGAACTCCGTAAGGACCATGGGGATTATACCAAAGCTCCCAAACGGGCGGGAGAGTGCGGATGACTCTGCAGCACTGAATGAGAGAACTCCAGGTCCTCCTCAGCCAGGGTATCAATTTGTAGAATTTTTGCAACGTGTTTGCCCCTGACCAAGTAGCTGCTCGGCAAAATTGTAAAGCCGAGACCTCTCGGGCAGCCGCCCAAGATGAGCCCACCTTCCTTGTGGAATGGGCATTGACAGATTTTGGCTGTGGCAGGCCTGCCACAGTATGTGCAAGCTGAATTGTACTACAAATCCAACGAGCAATAGTCTGCTTAGAAGCAGGAGCACCCAGCTTGTTAGGTGCATATAGGATAAACAGCGAGTCAGATTTTCTGACTCTAGCCGTTCTGGAAACATATATTTTCAGTGCCCTGACAACGTCTAGCAACTTGGAGTCCTCCAAGTCCCTAGTAGCCTAGGCACCACAATAGGCTGGTTCAGGTGAAACGCTGACACCACCTTTGGGAGAAACTGGGGACGAGTCCTCAATTCTGCCCTATCCATATGGAAAATCAAATAAGGGCTTTTACAAGACAAAGCCGCCAACTTTGATACTCGCCTGGCAGAAGCCAAGGCCAATAACATAACCACCTTCCACGTGAGATATTTCAGATCCACGGTTTTTAGTGGTTCAAACCAATGTGATTTTAAGAAACTCAACACCACGTTGAGATCCCAAGGTGCCACAGGAGGCACAAACGGGGGCTGACTCTGCAGCACTCCTTTTATAAATGTCTGAACTTCAGGTACTGAAGCTAGTTCTTTTTGAAAGAAAATCGACAGAGCCGAGATCTGTACCTTAATGGAACCCAATTTAAGGCCCATAGTCACTCCTGCTTGCAGGAAATGCAGAAATCGACCTAGTTGAAATTCCTCTGTTGGGGCCCTTTCGGCCTCACACCATGCAACATATTTTCGCCATATGCGGTGATAATGAGTTGCTGTAACCTCTTTCCTGGCTTTAGTAAGCGTAGGAATGACTTCCTCCGGAATGCCCTTTTCCTTCAGGATCCGGCGTTCAACCGCCATGCCGACAAACGCAGCCGCGGTAAGTCTTGGAACAGACAGGGCCCCTGCTGCCGCAGGTCCTGTCTGAGTGGCAGAGGCCATGGGTCCTCTGATATAAATTCTTGAAGTTCTGGGTACCAAGCTCTTCTTGGCCATCCACGAGTATCGTTCTTACTCCTCGCCTTCTTATTATTCTCAGTACCTTTGGTATGAGAGGCAGAGGGGAGAACACATAAACCGACTGGTACACCCACGGTGTTACCAGAGCGTCCATAGCTATCGCCTGAGGGTCCCTTGACCCGGTGCAATATCTTTTATAGCTTTTTGTTGAGGCGGGACGCCATCATGTCCACCTGTGGCCTTTCCCAATGGTGTACAATCCTATTGGAAGACTTCTGGAGGAAGTCCCCATTCTCCCGGGTGGAGGTCGTGTCTGTTGAGAAGATCTGCTTCCCAGTTGTCCACTCCGGGAATGAACACTGCTGACAGTGCTAACACATGATTTTCCGCCTATCGGAGAATCCTTGTGGCTTCTGCCATCGCCATCCTGCTTCTTGTGCCGCCCTGTCGGTTTACATGGGCGACTGCCGTGATGTTGTCTGATTGGATCAGTACCGGCTGGTTTTGAAGCAGAGGCCTTGCCGGCCTCAGGGCATTGTAAATGGCCCTCAGGTCCAGAATATTTATGTGTAGGGAAATAACCTGACTTGACCAAAGTCCCTGGAAATTTCTTCCCTGTGTGACTGCCTCCCAGCCTCAAAGGCTGGAATCCATGGTCACTAGGACCTAGTCCTGTATGCCGAACCTGCGGCCCTCTTGAAGATGGGCACTCTGCAGCCACCACCGTAGAGATACCCTGGTCCTTGGAGACAGGGTTATCAGCCTATGCATCGGAAGATGCGATCCGGACCACTTGTCCAACAGGTCCCTCTGAAAAGTTCTTGTATGGAACCTGCCTAATGGGATTGCTTCGTAGGAAGCTACCATTTTTCCCAGGACTCGCGTGCAATGATGCACCGCTACCTATTTTGGCTTCAGGAGGTCTCTGACTAGAGATGACAACTCCTTGGCTTTCTCCTCCGGGAGAAACACTATTTCTGGTTTATGTCCAGAACCATCCCCAGGAACAGTAGACGTGTCATAGGAACCAGCTGTGACTTTGGACTGTTTAGAATCCAACCATGCTGTTGTAGCACTTTCCAAAATAGTGCTACCCCGACTACCAACTGCTCCTTGGACCTCGCCCTTATAACGAGATTGTCCAAGTACGGGATAATTACAACTCCCTTTTTTTTTTTGAAGGAGTATCAACATTTCGGCCATTACCTTGATAAAACACCCTCGGTGCCATGTACAGTCCAAACGGCAGTGTCTGGACTTGGTAATGGTAATCCTGTACCACAAATCTGAGGTACTCCTGGCGAGGATGGTAAATGGGGACATGCAGGTAAGCATCCTTGATGTCCCAGGATACCATGTAATCCCCCTCGTCCAGGCTTGGAATAACCGCCCTGAGCGATTCCATCTTGAACTTGAATTTTTGTGTTCAAGGATTTTAAATATAAAATGGGTCACACCGAACCATGCGGTTTCGGTACCCTAACCCGTGTGGAATAGTAACCCCGTCCTTGTTGAAGTAGGGGCACCTTGAGTATTACCTGTTGGGAATACCGCTTATTAATTGCCTCTAGCACAGCCTCCCTGCCTGAGGGAGTTGTCAGCAAGGCATATTTTAGGAAACGGCTGGGGGGAGACATCTCGAATTCCAGCTTGTACCCCTGAAATACTACTTGAAAGAAACAGGGATCCACCTGTGAGCGAGCCCACTAATTGCTGAAATTTTTGAGACGGCCCCCCACCGTACCTGGCTACACCTGTGGAGCACCCGCGTCATGGTGTGGCCTCACAGGAGGCGGGGGAAGAATCTTGATTCTGGGAACAGGCTGACTGGTGCAGCTTTTTTCCCTCTACCCTTGTCTCTGTACAGAAAGGAAGCGCCATTTGACCAGCTTGCTTTTCTGAAGCCGAAAGGACTGTACCTTTGTCTGTGAGGAAACCTGAGGTAAAATTATTTCTTCCCAGCAGTTGCTGTGGATACGAGGTCCCAGAGACCATCCCCAAATAATTCCTCACCCTTATAAGGCTCTCTATGCGCTTTTTAAGTCAGCATCACCTGTCCAGTGACAGGTCTCTAATACCCTCCTGACAGAATGGACATTACATTTATTTTGGATGCCAGCCGGCAAAATATCCCTCTGTGCATCCCCCATATATAAGACGACGTCTTTAATATGTTTTTATGTTTTCCAACTAGTATCCCTGTTTGACAGGGTCACCGACCACGCTGCAGCAGCACTATCTGCAGGTCTCAGTCTAGTACCTGAGTGTGTAAATACAGACTTCAGGATAGCCTCCTGTTTTTTTATCAACAGGTACCTATTAAAGTGGCCGTATCCTAAGACGGCAGTGCCACCTTTTTTGACAAACGTGTGAGCGCCTTATCCACCCTAGGGGATATCTCCCAGCGTAACTTATCCACCTGGCGGGAAAGGGTACGCCATCAGTAACTTTTTATAAATTACCAGTTTCTTAACGGGGGAACCCACGCTTTCACACACTTCATTTATTCATCTGATGGGGGAACAAAACACTGCCTGTTTTTTCTCCCCAAACCTAAAACCCATTTTTAGAGGTGCTTGGGTTAAAGTCAGAAATGTATAACACATTTTTTATTGTCGGGATCACGTCACGGATGTTCCTAGTGGATTGTGTATATGTCTCCACCTTGTCGACACTGGAGTCAGACTCCGTGTCGACATCTGTGTCTGCCATCTGAGAGAGCGGGCGTTTTTGAGCCCCTGATGGCCTTTGAGACGCCTGGGCAAGCGCGGGCTGCGAAGCCGGCTGTCCCACAGCTGTTACGTCATCCACCCTTTTATGTAAGGAGTTGACACTGTCGGTTAATACCTTTCACCTATCCATCCACTCTGGTGTCGGCCCCACAGGGGGCGACATCACATATATCGGCCTCTGTTCTGTCACCATATAAGCCTCCTCATTCAACATGTCGACACAGCCGTACCGACACACCGCAGACACACAGGGAATGCTCTAAACGAGGACAGGACCCACAAAAGCCCTTTGGGGGGACAGAGTAAGAGTATGCCAGCACACACCAGAGCGCTATATATATACAGGGACTAACTGAGTTATGTCCCTAATAGCTTTTATATAATATACTGTATACAGTGCCAATTTTAATGCCCCCCCTCTCTTTTCCCTCTTACTGTACTGTAGAATTGCAGGGAAGAGCCAGGGAGCTTCCCTCCAGCCGAGCTGTGAGGGAAAAATGGCGCCAGTGTGCTGAGGAGATAGGCTCCGCCCCTTTTTCGCGGCCTATTCTCCCGTTTTTTATGGAATTCTGGCAGGGGTATTTACCTCATATATAGCCCCTGGGGCCATATATTGAGGTATTTTAGCCAGCCAAGGTGTTTTTATTGCTGCCTCAGGGCGCCCCCCCCAGCGCCCTGCACCCTCAGTGACCGGAGTGTGAAGTGTGTGAGAGGAGCAATGGCGCACAGCTGCAGTGCTGTGCGCTACCTTGGTGAAGACAGAGTCTTCATGCCGCCGATTTTCCGGACCATCTTCTTGCTTCTGGCTCTGTAAGGGGGACGGCGGCGCGGCTCCGGGACCGAACATCAAGGCTGGGCCTGCGGTCGATCCCTCTGGAGCTAATGGTGTCCAGTAGCCTAAGAAGCCCAATCCGGCTGCAAGCAGGCGAGTTCGCTTCTTCTCCCCTTAGTCCCTCGCTGCAGTGAGCCTGTTGCCAGCAGGTCTCACTGAAAATAACAAATTCTAAGACTATAACTTTCTAAGAGCTCAGGAGAGCCCCTAGTGTGCATCCAACCTCGGCCGGGCACGAAATCTAACTGAGGCTTGGAGGAGGGTCATAGTGGGAGGAGCCAGTGCACACCAGGTAGTCTAAGATCTTTCTAGAGTGCCCAGCCTCCTTCGGAGCCCGCTATTCCCCATGGTCCTTACGGAGTTCCCAGCATCCACTAGGACGTTAGAGAAAGTACGATTATCGCTACTCTGCGCATGTGCGTGAATGTTTCCTGCAACGCCGGAAGCAGGACGGAATCAGACTGTCAGTGATTGATAGTCTACTGCCATTCGGGGGCAGGGAGGGGGCGCAGACGGCCTCCATTTATTAAAAAAAGGTTTATAATTGGCTAGCACAATAATAACCATGAAACGTTCACACCTAATTGGATACCGGCATTAGGCTCAGTTAGGTGGTGGTAGACACGGTTGTGCCTCTGTCTACATATTTTATGATTGGCAGCCGCCAGCACTGGTTTAGTCTATCCTAATGATCATAAATAATTAAATTTGGTACTGGACCCAACTGCCTGGGCACCCCTACAAGTGACCCACAACACCCAGTATGGGAACCACTCATCTAGTGGACAGATCTTAAGGGCCCCATACAAGGAGCTATAAAACACAGAAAATTTATTGTTTGTGTGATTGCACAAAGCACAGACCCCTCCCCTCACTTTTCTGTAACCTTGCCTCTACATTTCTGAATATGTAATAAAATGACTTCTATAAAGAGGGATTGATGTTGATGGGGAAGCTGTAAGAAGGCTCGTTATGGGGAGAAGCAGTATCAGTGCCGCTGATGCCACTTCTCCCTATGTATGACTGCGGGGAAGTGCGCTCAGTGACAGTGGAGCTGCTCTCTAATTTCAAAATTAACTATTCCAAACTGGTGGCCCTTAATTTCACCATGGATATTGAGACATGAGCCTATGTCACTGCTCCCTGCTTATGTGGTATCCCACTTAGATCCACACGTTGGGGCCCTGCTGCATAGCAACCTCCTCAAAGTGTTCCATTCCAATTTCCCTCCTCTGCTCCAAAAACTGCTGGCAGAACTTAAGGACTGGAACACAAAGATGTGTGATCAAGATGAATGTCCTCCTAGGGACAATGCTTCCCATTTGCCCTGGCTCATTCTGGTACCCTGTTTGTTATCTGCTGCTAGGTCCTACTTTGTTGTGCTGGTGTAAACAGATCAGCCCTTATATCAATCAGACTACACCTTCTGACCCTTTATTTGGAAACGCAACCTTCCCTCCAGTTTTGTCTATGTATTTGTTTTACTTGTGACATCAGAATGAGAATATGCATGCCATCCAGCTGGCGGATTCCTCAGGGCTTCTAAGTTATGTGATTTTAGCCTTTTTTATACATTTAAAAAAAAAAATACAGATCCAAAACCAAAACATGTGAGGGTGGTTTTGGCAAAACACGGGGGTCGGCGCACATCTCTAATCTACACCTCACCTTTATTTCTAGTCATCTTTTTCTGACACATGACACACCTCTATGTACTCGAAACTACTCACTTCCTCTAATCTCTCCCTTCGCAACAAACTCTGTACTGATTCTAATGCTCTTCACCATCTCTTGGCTCTTTCATACAGTTACACATGCCTTCAAATAATTGGGAACCACCTTAAATGTGATTGTTATTAATAATGGTTGCAATGGGGAAACCGAAGTGATTGCATGGTAATACTCCCGTCACCAGTTGAGATTAAGTCATTTAGTAAGAAAAATAGCTATTATAATTATCAATTATGTTTGAGGTGCCTAAATTGAAAAGGAAAATTGTTGAGGATACCGGGTATACGTGGTATAAACACATAGATTCTCCAATAATTAGACTGTGTTACATGCTCCTCTTGTCTGATATGACCACAACACAGTCTAATCCCTCCTCGGGAATGTTAGATTTCTTATAAAATATTAATTTTGATGTCTTAATATGGGCAGGTACATTTTACATAGGTAGAATTAGGACACTTTATACATATCTTACACAATTTAAAGTTTGGACAGGAAGAAACCTTCATATACATCAACTGCCATAAAATGTAGAAGACCTTTAGGACTAGGCTCAGCTGCACAATTGTGACATCACAGTCACTGCTGACATCACGCAGCTACGTCTACAGCTGCTCAAGCCCCTGAGTACCAGTCTTCAGACGCTCTAGGCTGAAGACACATCTTACGTTATATCCTCTAAAGGGCCCTGTTCCTGTCTTATGACAAAACATGGGAACAAATAGGAGAAAGAAAACACGAGAAAAAGCATGGAGATCCAGAGACAAAAGACAGAAAAGAAAGATGCGCCGAGGAAAACAGAACCGCAGAGGAAAGCAGGCAGGCCAGACCAACTCAGCAGCCAGAGAGGTGAGAAGATTTGTTGCACGATTACAGAGAGGATGGAACTGTCAAAGTCGAAAAATATTGTAACGCATACACCATGTACTAACCCCATACACATGCCCGCTGCGCGTTCACTTATTCCGCCGTGCGTGCACATATACGCAATTTGCGTAGGATCGCTCCTGCAATCATGCGCGTGGTATGGGTATTTACGGCGGAGTTTGTGAGCGCATAGAGGGTTATCAGAACATTACATATTTAACCCAAATAGTGCACATTGTACACATAGCCCCCTGCACCACATCATAAATAAATAGCTGTTTAAAATGGTTACAGAACAAGGGGATTCACCTTTGCAGGATAGGAGGGGACAGAACAAGGTTACAAGGTGGTGATTGGTATCCAGCTGTAGGGTATTTTAAGGGAAACATTCTGGTGTTGGTTTGAGGAAGATCACATGTTCTTGAGGATAGTTAGATGCAGAAGCAGAATATAGGTTTAAACTGTATTTACTGTATATTATGTATGCGGGGGGAATCCAGAGGAGACCACCCACAAGAGCAGTTAAGAAAGACATCGCCCACCTATTCAAACAGACCTATGACCTCTCCTGTACTGTAAATGACCATCCCTGTGTCCAATGAACAAAGAGATTACAGTATCCATTGTGTTATGTTTTGGATGATGTGAATAAAGAGAGCTTGCAGCAGGCTTGGACACACAAGACTCTGAACGCTTTCTACCTGATAAGCGGAGGACCGGCCGGGAAGCGCACGCGATTATTCACACGTATGTACATTGACTGTAGCCATTATTCTGTTGTAGATTTATCTTGTTAGCCTGTAGTGTATAACTTGTACTGTTTTACCTTTTGAAATAATCCACTGTGGCCTTAGAACCCTGTGGTTCAACTACATATCGATGTTGTGTCCTCATTTCCCTGCTAGGGTTTAAAGCATATTTAACTGTAAAAGGTTTATAAGTATTGATAAGGTGTACGCACTGCGGGTACTTTATACCGTCAGCGCTACTTAAGGTTTAAGGTATAACATCATTGCAGTGCTTTGCTGCATAAAGGTTTAAAGTGTAACCATATTATTACATTGTATTACTAATAAGGTTTAAAGGTTATCAATTGTGTGTACGCGCGCTGTGCGTACTCTGTACACTCAGCGCGGCGTGTGTACGCCAAGTACGTACCAGGTACGGGACTCTGTACGCAAATAGCGTACAAAGTGCGTAGCGCGTGTATATAGGTAAAAGTGCATCTAGAGGTATAGCTTTATGGTTTAAGATAATATCGACATTATCAATTGGGGGCATCGTCCTGTTTTTCCTCATACCCACAGCCTAGCAGGGTACAGCAGACTTTATCTATCATCAAAGGGCGGACAGGTATCCATGTAAGCCTTCTCCTGGTTGGTGGATACTCTGGTAAACTCTTTCTCAAGTGCTGATAAGATAAGCGTCTGCTCTGCATGGTTTGTAGGGATGCTGGTGGGATCCGTAAGGTAAGAACGCAAAGCTATTTTTAAAGTCTGTGAATTTCTGTTTGGTGCCAAATGCGCACACATCACACGCATACACCTGTATTTTGTACTTTGCATATCTGCTCGCATTATTGCCATAAGTATTGATTATTAGATTCATTTTGACCTGTACTGAAAATTTGTTGCTATTTAGTTTAAATATAGAGTTAATATTTAAAAATAAGTGTAAGACGCACACGCAGCCTGGCCTAGTTGTAAAGGTTTATACAGAAGAAACTGTGTGTGGTGTTAAGTGAGCGATTATAGGTAATATCGCTTACATTTATAGAAGTGTGGGATTTGTACTGTTGCGGACGTACGGTCTTTGTATACGTGTCTCGGACAAAGTACGGGACTGCGTACGCAACGTAAAGACGTACGCACGATCGCGTGCTTACGCAATGTGCGAAAGGATACGGCCGCTAAGTACAAATTACACAATAGCATTGTTTAGTTTAGGCGCGAAACGGTAGCCACGCGGTATTAGCACAAATTGTTCAGTGTCCAAGATTTAGCTTAAATAAAACCTTTTTTACTGCATTTCCTCTGGTACTAAGGCTGTTCACCTGAATGAAAGTTAATTTTCTGTACAGAGAAAAACCAAAAAGTGTATTTGAGTGAACGAACGTGAGTGTGCAAACAATAAAGGTTTTGTGGACCCAGGGAATTCGGGATCCCGTAGGAGACCACACCAGGTGAGTGGACACTTGGTGGCGTGAGACTGGCTTGCTCACGTTAACATTGATTAAAGTACAAAGGAGCAAGGTAGCAGATACCGCAGGCCAAAAGGTCAGCGAAGGTTTAGAGTACCGCAGACCAAAGGTCAGCGAGGTTTTTGTTTAGATACCGCAGCCCAGGTGGTTAGCGAAGAACCCATATAGGCCATTTGATTGATACGCTCCGGCTGAGGTTTCGCAGCCTGAAAAACTATTCCATTGGTCGTACGGCGGATAAGTAACAGTTACTTATACGCTGTGCGATTGTACCGCACGTTCGTGAGTGCAATACTTAGCGCAACGTGATCCCCTTTTTACGAGCTTTGCGTAAAATCGCGGGATCATTAGCTCTGGGTGTAGCATACGAAGCGTGATTTGTGTAAAAAAAAAATTTTTTTTTTTAAGGGAGTTTCACTGGTCACTCAGGAAATCTCCAACGACCAATATTTACTGGGAAGGGTAAGTCACTCCCATATACTTCCAGTGAATAGAGGTTACACAGGGGCCCTAGGTTGGGTACGTACCGGCGCTGACGACAGTATTTAGGTGTATTGGCCAACGTGGGCGTGAGTGGGTGAGAGCACTCGTTGAACTTTCACCGTTGCCTTATATTGAGTATTTTGTTTTTTTGTAGGAATTAGCTGAGAAGGCAATACCTGCAAAATATGGGGGCCAGTTGCTCAAGTAAGGGACGTTCAACCAGGGTTCAGGTTGATGTTCCGCGTCCCAGAGGGTCAGCGAGGTACATAATGTGTGAGAAGTACGGATCACACACAGAGGTTTTATGCAATGAATGGGAATGTATGACTGCGGAAGATAGGGAACCATTCCCTAGGGTAGGCAGTTTTGAACCAGAGGTGTTGCAGAATTTAAGGTTTAGGATATGTCTGATAAAATCCCGAAAACAAAGGGTCAGACACACAAACTGTTTACATTTATGGCAGCAAGAGGGTGATATGCAGAGGGAACTAGCTCATGCAGCCGGTTCTAAACCTAGCAGGAAACTAATGGCAACCGCACCACCACCACCGTATATTACAGGGGAGAAAGTGGCTACAGACAATGGCATACTGATATATGATAAGAGTTAAGTTGGTAAATGTATTAATGCTAACCCGTGCAAGTTGTACCCCATCTTAAACTTCCCTCAGGACTGCGAGCAAGAAGATGAGCCCAGCACGATATCGGCACTCTCTCTAGCAGCCACCATACAAGACACCCAGGTGGGCACGGACAAACCAATAAGAGTAGTGAAGGCCCCTAGCGGAGGAGTAGGTGAGGTCGTGTCCACGGGTAAGTACGGTACCGTACATTATGCAGAGACAATTGCACCTCACATTGTAGAAGCAACTCAGAATGATGTAATTGAACTAAATCCTGTCAGGGTGATAGCAGTCCCCAATGGGAGGACTGACGCTCAGGGAGTCACTCCCGTCAGGAACATTGCTATGCATTGTCCTTGGTCCCGGACAGAATTAAGGACAATTATGTCTGAATTTCCTGATCCCAGAAAGGATCTAGCCGCATGTCAGAGGTTTGTTAGAGAATTAGGTAACGCCACCGAACCCACAAACAAAGATTGGCGAACAGTGCTACAGGCATGTTTACCCTCCAATATTGACCCCGTGAAATTCATTACTGATTGTAAATTAGACGTAGAAGTACCTCTCACTGATGAATACACTCAGGAGAATGTACGACAGATTAATCTACAATTAGAAGTATATTTCCCTACTGTTGTCAAATGGAACAAAATGTTTTCCATAAGACAAAAAGAAGGTGAAACGGCGTCTGAATATTTCCACCGAGCACTGCAGGAAATGGACAGCTACATGGGGGTATTAGATGCAGGGAACGATACGAATTACAGGAAGGTAGCTGTGTCTGTGCTAATGGACGGACTCGATAAGACAGTGAGGGACAGAGTACAAACCTCTTTGCCTGGTTGGAGAGGGGTTACAGTAGCTTGCCTTAGAGAGTGCGCAATTGAACACCATAGGAATATTGCTAGGCGTAGAAAACTGCGAGAGGAGAGGCTGAGGATTGAAAGTATGCAGGCTCTTACACCAAAGTCTCATCAGCCCAAACCCCAAAACCCTAGTAGTAACAAAAGACCTAATATATGTTACATTTGTAAAAATGAAGGACATTTTGCTAGAAATTGTAGGAGTAGTGGAGCACATAGCCAATATAGACCCCTAGACAGAATAAATAAGCCACGTTATTAAACACATAAACAGGATCAAGGGACATATAGTAAGGAATCACGATACAGTATAGAAAAACACAGATTCGGTTAATGGGAAGAACAGAATAAATGCAACTTTACCCTTTTGACAGAACATACAGAGATTAGGAGGAGGCTTCTAAACTTCTGCTTCTCTCTTTCTAGCAGAAGTGACCTCTAAGTAATTTAACAGGAGTTTTGTTAGAGATGGTATACATATAGAGTGCTCCCACCCAGGAAGCACAAAATATGTTAAGATACCCACGGAGACTAATATTGCATTCCACTGTTTTAGATGCATGTCCATCACAGGTAGAGGAAATTATCTCAAAGATACCGGGTTCCCTATGAACTTAGAATGGACAAGACACTTGATTGAGGGCTGGGATAGTCCCAGTAGAGATATAACACACATATAATTTTTTTTAAGGGAACAGACTGATTAGGGAATCATTCCCCGTAGTGCCCAATCCAGATGTCAAACTTTGTAAAATCTTATTTGTTACTAAACTCTGTGATTTGTCTTCAAAGTTTCCTCTTCATCTCTGACGTTCACCGACAGAATTACAGCTCAAACGTCACATGTCTACTCGGTCTTTTCAGAGGTCTGCCCAAACCCAGTATATCTCACCAGCATCGCTGTGCCTGGCCATGCACAAAGGGTGGAGAGTGGAAATACTGGTGAAGGGAGACTGTGCATAGATACCGATAGGCATGATGATGTGACAGCCTGATGGTGAACGCAAATCTGACAAATTTTCTTTTTATTATTTCCTCTCTCTTTTTCACTCTCCACGGATGGTTTACTTCACACAACTGATAATACACAACAGCTAAACACATTGTAATGCAAGATTTATGTTCATTACAGAAAGGTCGCTGACTCGGAGAGAACATCGTATCACTGGAGTGTTTGTTCCGGGAAGGCTGAGAGGCAGTACTGTTGAGACGGCACCTGAGCGCGGAGAACAACAAGACCAGAGGCGGTTGTCGCACCAGTTTTCTTTTTCCTTTTTATTATTTTCTCCACCTCCCACTACCCTCCTTTCCTCCCCCTTCTTCTTCCCTTTCTGTCCCCTTAAACAAGATGGACTTACCCCAAGAGACTGCGTTCCGGGTTTTCCTGTTAATCCTGTTGTTGACGAGAACAGTCTGTTTCGGTGAGAGTACCAGAGAGGTCGAGAAAGGATCTGGAATGGGTTCTGATGGCAAGGACGGATTTGTAGAAATCCAAGAGCAACACATCCATCGAGCAAAGGCGAGTATCAGAAAACGATCTGGTAGTCTAGAAACTAGGAGGCACTGTGAAGGGTTATTGGCTGAGGAAGAATGCATTTGTAGGAATTGTGAAAACATAGTTGAGGATGGGTGCATCCAGAGATGTCAGTCCAGCCTTAATATCAACATGGACCGTCATCCATTGAGTGACTACCACTCACTAGTGGGTAAGGTCTTAAACCAGACAGAATGCTGGGTGTGCTCACAAGTACCTCAAGGTCAGAGCAAGTCAGGACTAGTACCGTATCCCTTAACAATAGATGAGGTACTCGAATTACGGGGTGGGAGACCGGTGGACAAGAAATTTAATATTTCTAGGCCCCCTAGTTTGAAGCTCCATGTCACGAACCGGTCTCTCACCTTTGCGGGTTCTGGGGTTCATCCGTTGCCAGTGCGGTTGCTCGCGGTGCTGTGCGCCCGTGTGGGGACACGGCGTGATCAATGGCACAGGTAATGCAGAGTCTGGGAACTGTGAGTGCGGGGACCAGATGGCCTAGGGCACTGCGGTGTGTCTGCTGTATAGGAGGTGGCCATGTTGGAGACCAAATAGCTAATACTGAGCACTTGTGAAAACACCTGTGGGCAGGTGTAAGCCAATCCCGTGCTTGTGCTGCCTTTAAGTAGGCTGGGATTTTGTCACTCTGGGCCAGTGCTTTGTTGTATCAAAGCTGTGCTCTAGCTCTGAACTCTCTCCGTGCATTCCTGTGTGATTCCCGTGGTCCAGATATCGCCTCCGTTCCCAGAGGTCCGTTTTGCAGCCTTCACTGCCAAAGATCTACCGGCTCTCCATTGTGCTATCAGTCAATTGCACACCTATTGGAAATACTTGGATTCCCAGTGTCCTGCATGAGGTTACCTTGTCTGTCTGCCTATCATACAAAGTCTGGAGGATTCCAATTCCCTCAGCTGTTCGTTTGTTCAACTCTGCATTTAACCCATTCATCACCTTGCCATCTACTACAGTTTCACAGTGATCTCCGGAACCCGCAAGTAACCCAATTCAGTACTTTTTCTATGTTGTCATTACAAGGATAATTCTTCACAGTCTCTCAGTTAACTCTTAAAACTCCATTGCAAATTCTTACAGTTAATTCTCCATGTCTGCATTAACCAGTTAAACACAATCTGCAGTTCAGCATCAAAGCCTGTTTATATTTGGACAATTCAACATTTATTCTTCAGCTTGTTTTTGCATATGTTTCCATGAACATTTCTTTTATTTATTTCTGAGTTTTATCTTGCATATTATTTCTGTCATTCCTGCAATACTTCAGTATAATGATGATTAACAACTAGTCATTTAACCCCTTACTGAACTGTTACTTTAATAAATATATGAAACGGAACTTCCTTCGTCCTCCCTGTTTTCTTCATACCCCAGCACCTACACCTGTGGTTGGTTCCAGGTTAACGGATTCACAAAAACACCCGGACCTGACAGTAAGCACTGGCCACATGGATCCGTCAAGTGACCAATTCGCAGGAGGCGGTGCTACGTCAAATATCCTTTCCCGTCTGGAAAACCAGGAGTCTATACAGACACAAATAGTGCAGTTTATGCAAACTATGGCAGACCGTTTAGAGACTCTTCATACAGCAATTAAAACGTCTCAAGTCCAGATTCCAACTCCGGTTGTCCCAGTTACCACTACAGCTTCTCCTGTGATGCTGCCTACGTCCCGCTTGCAGTTACCCTCTCCGAGTAAGTTTGACGGAACTCCAAAACTTTGCAGGGGATTCCTGAATCAATGCGAGATCCAGTTCGAACTGATGTCCGCCAGTTTCCCATCAGCTCGTTCTAAGGTCGCATATATTATTGCCCTCCTCTCCGGTCAGGCTCTGGAGTGGGCATCACCATTATGGGAGAGAGGTGATCCTATCCTCTCTAATTACAAAGAGTTTGTATCTTCTTTCCGGAGAATCTTTGACGAACCCGGCAGGACCACCTCAGCATCTTTGGAGATTCTCCGTCTACGTCAAGGTTTACGTCCTGTCAATCAATATATTGTTCAGTTTCGCACGTTGTCTTCAGAGTTAAACTGGAATGAGGAGGCCCTGATCGCCGCGTTTTGGAATGGACTTTCTGAGAGAATCAAGGACGATTTAACTATCCGGGATGTGCCAACTAAACTGGATGAATTGATTTCTCTCTGTAACAAACTTGACCTACGCTACAGGGAGCGATGTTTAGAGAAATTCAGGGCAGAGCGATCCAGTTCACGTTATCATCCTAGGCCTCGACAAGATTCTTCATCACAGTCTCCGGTAACGACAGACGAACCTATGCAGATTGGGCGCTCTCGCCTCACAGTAGAGGAACGACTTCGTCGTCGACAGGGTAACCTCTGCATGTACTGTGGGTCCTCTGAACACTTAGTTAAATTCTGCAAACTCCGACCGGGAAACTCTCGCTCCTAGCTTATTCAAGAGAGGTTAAGCTAGGAGTTACTCTAGAATCACGTTCTGGGAAAGAGCCGACCTTGTCTATTCAATTAGAAGTTCCAAGTTCTACAGTGAAAGTTTCAGCTCTCCTAGATTCTGGGGCAGCCGAGAACTTCATCTCCTCAGCCTTTGTCATGCGGTCTAAAGTTCAAACCATGCCTCTGGAAGCAGCAGTTGCCGTTACAGCAGTGGATGGAAGTCGAATTCCAGATGGTATAATTACTCATCGAACCGTATGTCTCAAGATGAAAGTTGGTGTGCTCCATTCCGAATACCTCTCCTTCTACGTGATTCCCAAAGCCTCTCAAGATGTGATACTTGGTTTACCTTGGCTGCAGAAACATAACCCTCAACTTAATTGGCAAACCATGGAAGTCCTTTCATGGGGTAAACCTTGTACCAAGGACTGTTTAGCCTCAATTGTACCTCTCCGGTCAATCAGCCTTCCCGACCTACCTCCGGTGTATCAATCCTTTGCGGATGTTTTCAGTAAACAAGCAGCAGACTCTCTACCTCCTCATCGCGAATGGGACTGCCCAATTGTCCTGGTTCCGGGTAAAACACCTCCTAGGGGACGAATTTATCCGCTATCCATCCCAGAGACGCAAGCTATGTCTGATTATATACAAGAAAATCTAACCAAAGGATTTATCAGACCATCTTCTTCACCTGCAGGAGCCGGATTCTTTTTCGTTAAGAAGAAGGACGGTGGGTTACGACCATGCATAGATTACCGTGGACTCAATGAGATCACTGTGAAAAACAAGTATCCATTACCCTTAATTCCAGAATTATTTGACCGGGTAAAAGGAGCTACTGTGTTTACAAAACTGGATCTCCGAGGGGCCTACAATTTAATCCGCATCCGAGAAGGGGACGAGTGGAAGACTGCTTTTAATACCCGGGATGGGCATTACGAATACCTTGTAATGCCTTTCGGTCTTTGTAATGCACCTGCAGTTTTTCAAAGCTATGTGAATGAACTTTTTCGTGATCTTCTCTACAAGTGTCTAGTAGTGTACCTGGATGATATCCTAATATTCTCTAGGGATATAAAGTCTCACCATCACCAAGTTAAAGAGGTACTGACACGTCTGAGGAAAAATCAACTTTATTGTAAGTTAGAGAAGTGCACTTTTGAAGTATCTTCCATACCGTTCCTTGGTTACATCATTTCTGGATCAGAGCTATGTATGGATCCCGGTAAGGTACAAGCTATCCGAGATTGGTCCACTCCTACAACTCTCAAAGGGATTCAGCGATTTCTCGGCTTTGCTAATTTCTATAGGAGATTCATTAAGAATTATTCTACGTTAGCTGCTCCCATCACAGCCCTAACTCGTAAGGGAGCAAATCCTACGAACTGGTCTTCAGAAGCAATCAAAGCCTTCTCTGATTTAAAGCAAGCCTTTGTGTCAGCCCCCATTCTTCGACAGCCTGATCTGAATCGTCCCTTTCTACTAGAGGTGGATGCATCTACAGAAGCAGTAGGAGCTGTGTTGTCACAAGTCTTTGAAGATAAAAAGGTCCATCCCTGCGGATATTTCTCCCGTAAGTTCCTCCCGGCAGAACGTAATTATGCAATCGGTGAGCAAGAGTTACTTGCCATCAAGTTGGCATTTGAGGAGTGGAGATACCTTCTAGAAGGAGCTCAACATCGCATTACAGTTTATACTGATCATAAGAATCTTCTGTATCTGCAGTCAGCTCAGTGTTTGAATCCACGACAAGCTCGATGGGCGCTTTTCTTCTCACGATTTGATTTCAAACTCACCTATCGTCCAGGGTCTCAGAACAAAAAGGCAGATGCCCTTTCCCGGTCCTTTGCTTCTTCTGAATTAAATGATGCTACCACGAATCAAGCCATTGTGAATCCTAGGTCCTTTTTAATGACTCGAACCTCTCCAGTTCCTCCGCCTGGCAAGACCTTTGTCGCCACAGGTCTTCGAAAACGGCTGCTTACCTGGGCTCACTCCTCTTCCTTCATGGGTCATCCTGGGGTTCTAAAGACTCTCAAGTTTATTCAACAGTCTTATTGGTGGCCACGTCTCAAAGCCGATGTTCAAGAGTTTATAGCAGCATGTCCTAAATGTGCCCAACATAAGAGTCCAAGAAGTTCTCCACCAGGTTTGTTACATCCATTATCCATACCCAAACAACCATGGACTCATATCTCAATGGATTTCGTGACCGATCTACCTCCATCAAAAGGGCGAAATACCATTTGGGTGATAGTGGATCGATTTTCGAAAATGGCACATTTCATTCCATTAACTGGGTTACCATCAGCCCCTTTACTAGCCAGATTGTTCATCTCTGAAATCTTCAAGTTGCATGGCCTTCCTCGAGAAATTGTTTCTGATCGGGGAACACAGTTTGTGGCCAAGTTTTGGAGGTCGCTTTGTTCATCTTTAAATGTCAAGTTGAACTTTTCTTCTGCATATCATCCTCAGACAGATGGACAAACTGAGAGAGTCAACCAAGACCTTGAAACATTTCTCCGGCTATATATATCGTCCTCTCAGGATGACTGGGTTGACTACCTTCCATTGGCAGAATTTGCTCATAATAATCTCTTCCATTCATCTTCAGAATCTACGCCCTTTTATATTAACTTCGGCTTTCATCCTCGTGTGCCAGAGTTTCATCCATTGCCAGCCCTAGAGGTCCCAGCGGCAGATCAAGAGCTTCAACGTCTATCTAGCATCTGGAGTTGTGTACGTAAGTCCTTGGTCAAAACTTCCGCTCGTTATAAATCTTTCGCAGATAGAAAACGTAAAGCTGTACCGAATTACAAAGTGGGAGACCAAGTTTGGATTTCTACGCGCAATCTCAAGTTCAAAGTTCCTTCTAAGAAATTTGCTCCCAGGTTTATTGGTCCATTTCCCATTGTAAAGGTACTCAACCCTGTGTCATACAAAGTCAAGCTGCCACCGTCTTTGAGAATTCCTAACGCCTTTCATACATCTTTACTGAAGCCTTTGATTCTCAATAAGTTCCGTACTACCCAGTCCAAATCTCCTAAAGTTCACTCTTTGCAGAATGAGGAATTTGAAGTTAAAGAGATTGTGGACTCACGTTCCCGATATGGACGTTTACAGTTTCTGGTCGACTGGAAGGGTTACGGCCCGGAGGAGAGATCCTGGGTTTTCTCTGAAGATGTTCATGCTCCAAGACTGGTACAGAAATACTTCTCCAAAAATCCTGACAAGGTTCAAAGGTGTTCGGAGACCACCCGTAGAAGAGGGGGTACTGTCACGAACCGGTCTCTCACCTTTGCGGGTTCTGGGGTTCATCCGTTGCCAGTGCGGTTGCTCGCGGTGCTGTGCGCCCGTGTGGGGACACGGCGTGATCAATGGCACAGGTAATGCAGAGTCTGGGAACTGTGAGTGCGGGGACCAGATGGCCTAGGGCACTGCGGTGTGTCTGCTGTATAGGAGGTGGCCATGTTGGAGACCAAATAGCTAATACTGAGCACTTGTGAAAACACCTGTGGGCAGGTGTAAGCCAATCCCGTGCTTGTGCTGCCTTTAAGTAGGCTGGGATTTTGTCACTCTGGGCCAGTGCTTTGTTGTATCAAAGCTGTGCTCTAGCTCTGAACTCTCTCCGTGCATTCCTGTGTGATTCCCGTGGTCCAGATA
This sequence comes from Pseudophryne corroboree, assembly GCF_028390025.1. Lineage (NCBI taxonomy): Eukaryota > Metazoa > Chordata > Amphibia > Anura > Myobatrachidae > Pseudophryne > Pseudophryne corroboree. The sequence continues at coordinate 74,330,477 of NC_086455.1, read as the reverse complement.
TCGCCTCCGTTCCCAGAGGTCCGTTTTGCAGCCTTCACTGCCAAAGATCTACCGGCTCTCCATTGTGCTATCAGTCAATTGCACACCTATTGGAAATACTTGGATTCCCAGTGTCCTGCATGAGGTTACCTTGTCTGTCTGCCTATCATACAAAGTCTGGAGGATTCCAATTCCCTCAGCTGTTCGTTTGTTCAACTCTGCATTTAACCCATTCATCACCTTGCCATCTACTACAGTTTCACAGTGATCTCCGGAACCCGCAAGTAACCCAATTCAGTACTTTTTCTATGTTGTCATTACAAGGATAATTCTTCACAGTCTCTCAGTTAACTCTTAAAACTCCATTGCAAATTCTTACAGTTAATTCTCCATGTCTGCATTAACCAGTTAAACACAATCTGCAGTTCAGCATCAAAGCCTGTTTATATTTGGACAATTCAACATTTATTCTTCAGCTTGTTTTTGCATATGTTTCCATGAACATTTCTTTTATTTATTTCTGAGTTTTATCTTGCATATTATTTCTGTCATTCCTGCAATACTTCAGTATAATGATGATTAACAACTAGTCATTTAACCCCTTACTGAACTGTTACTTTAATAAATATATGAAACGGAACTTCCTTCGTCCTCCCTGTTTTCTTCATACCCCAGCACCTACACCTGTGGTTGGTTCCAGGTTAACGGATTCACAAAAACACCCGGACCTGACACTCCATCAGTATCACGTAGATAGATCCTTATTATGTTTCAACATTTCCAATTCCGGAAAACCAGGAAATTGGGAGGGGACATGGAATAACCAAACCATGGCATTTTCGCACAGAGCTGATAGGATACCCGTAGACTCTGAACTTATACGCCAAATAGCCAACAGTGGAAGGTATTTTCGGTATAGGTATACTCCAGGAAGTAAGACCATGCGGGTTGGAGAAGTATCACCAGGGTACTGTGCGCATATCATACAGCCTGATACTTGTACTGAACAGATGAGAGAACTAGGGATTGGGTTTTTCACTTGGAAAGTTTGCAACATGGTAATGTCATATTCTGTCCCATATGTTCTCCCTGATGATGCTTATTTCATATGTGGGAGGAAGGCGTATAAGTGGCATGCCCCAAACTCAGAGGGATTGTGTTACATTGGAAGAGTGTTGCCAGAGGTTATGACCATAACCCATGATAAGATGAAAGACGTTCACCGCAGTGCTCAAGCTCCTTATACTCATACTCATTATGAACACATCGTTAAGAGACACATTATAGATAGGACAGAGCACGTAGCCTCTGATTTGATCCACGAATCCACCGGGATTCAATTCCTTCTCGCATTAGATATCACCTGTACTGCCAGAGGAATTATAAATTATAGGTACATCCATGCGCTAGCGAATCTGATAAATAATATCACTGAGATGTATGACGACACCTTCAGGTATACGGGAATGGAGTTGCAAGCTTACAAAATGGAACTGATCCAGCACAGGATGGTCCTCAATTATATCACAGCCGTGATGGGAGGGTACTGTGTCACACTGGCAACTCAATATGGTGTGAAGTGCTGCACATATATTACAAACAGCACTGATGACCCAACCGAGACCATCGATCAAAAGATGGACGATATCTTGCAGTTGAAGTGGGAGTTCCGAAGGAGACACAACCTTACCCTGACTGCTGTGAGTAATGAACTGACCGGCTGGGTCTCATGGTTGAACCCACGCAATTGGTTCTTAGGTTTAGGAGAATGGGCTTAAAATGTCATTATGAGTGTAGGAAAGTTTCTCCTTTGTATCCTGGGAGTCGTCATAATTATTGGCTTGATATTTAGGTGTGTTAGAATTTTAACGCGGTGCAAGCGCAGTACAAAGGTGATGAGTTTAAGGAGCAGGAGCATTGGCACAGCAGCAGATTTAATTTATGACCCATCTATAGAAACGATGTTGTGATAAGGATTGCAAATGAATTCCACGGCCCGTTTCTTTCACCCGTTTTTCCTGTGTTTCTCCCTCAGCAAAAATACACCCATCCGGAAGAGACTTCGATCAACACCCAAGAATGATTACGCAAATGTTATGTGAATGTATTGTACATATGTGTCTTAGCTTCATCTCTACAACCTTCAGGTAGTGACACACATAGTCGACAGGTGATATCCACATATATTAGCATTCACATATGTTCCCCCTCCATGTATCATCATCTAAATGTGCACCCCATCTGTTGGAACAAGAAGCCGAAAAGAGCTCGGTAGTGTTTGTTGGCCCACTTACAGACCCTTAATACGGGATAAGAAGGATTTAATGTATACTTCGCAATACCTCGAAGCTTATCTAGAACATATACGGCACGATGGTACATGCCCCTCAGACATGGATTCATACATACATGCTTTTACTATCTTACTAGGTCATACATTTCCCACCTACACCTCTCCTCATACCATCCAATCATCTGTAGATATTGTATTGTATATTTTTCTGTTTAATGTTTAGATAGTGGCAGTTATTGATGACTGCCAAAGGGTGGACTGTCAAAGTCGAAAAATATTGTAATGCATACACCATGTACTAACCCCATACACATGCCCGCTGCGCGTGCACTTATTCCGCCGTGCGTGCACATATCCGCAATTTGCGTAGGATCGCTGCTGCGATCATGCGCGTGGTATGGGTATTTACGGCGGAGTTTGTGAGCGCATAGAGGGTTATCAGAACATTACATATTTAACCCAAATAGTGCACATTGTACACATAGCCCCCTACACCACATCAGAAATAAATAGCTGTTTAAAATGGTTACAGAACAAGGGGATTCACCTTTACAGGATAGGAGGCGACAGAACAAGGTTACAAGGTGGTGTTTGGTATCCAGCTGTAGGGTATTTTAAGGGAAACATTCTGGTGTTGGTTTGAGGAAGATCGCATGTTCTTGAGGATAGTTAGATGCAGAAGCAGAATATAGGTTTAAACTGTATTTACTGTATATTATGTATGCGGGGGGAATCCAGAGGAGACCACCCACAAGAGCAGTTAAGAAAGACATCGCCCACCTATTCAAACAGACCTATGACCTCTCCTGTACTGTAAATGACCATCCCTGTGCCCAATGAACAAAGAGATTACAGTATCCATTGTGTTATGTTTTGGATGAAGTGAATAAAGAGAGCTTGCAGCAGGCTTGGACACACAAGACTCTGAACGCTTTCTACCTGATAAGCGGAGGACCGGCCGGGAAGCGCACGCGATTATTCACACGTATGTACATTGACTGTAGCCATTATTCTGTTGTAGATTTATCTTGTTAGCCTGTAGTGTATAATTTGTACTGTTTTACCTTTTGAAATAATCCACTGTGGCCTTAGAACCCTGTGGTTCAACTACATATCGGCAGAACTGGTTTGTGGATTACAGTTCATGCATTCTAAAGGAATAATTCAGAGAGACATCAAAATGGAAAATGTTCTGCTGACCGCAGACGGCCATTTGAAGATCACAGACTTTGGTCTGGCCCTAATGAATGTGTATGGAGTAACTGATAGTGCAGGCTGTTGTGGGACACCGGGCTATACTGCTCCAGAAATGATATCCTGCCAGCCATACAGTGCAGGTGGGGACTGGTTTGCATTTGGGGTTATATTATATATGCTCGCTACAGGATTGGAGCCTTTCCCTGGAGAGTCCGTGTCAGAGGTAGCAGCAATGATAATTGCAATGAAACCCTCATACGAAGGCCTTACTGATGGAGTAACAAAGGACTTTTTATCCAAGCTCCTGTGCAAGGACCAGTTCCTCCGGCTTGGGGTAAATGGCGACATGCGAGAACACCCCTTCTTCTCTTCCATTAACTGGGCAGAGATAGAGAGTGGAAAAACAGCATCCCCACTCACAGTGCTCAAGAACGCCATGGATTTAGACAAACAGAATTTTCCTGTGCCCCACAGTGAAATTTTCAGATAACCAATTCCTGACACGGACCAGAGGCTATTTGACAACATTCAATTTGTATGCCCTGTATGGAGCGAAACGTTTTGATCAAAATATGACAAAATACCCTCTGTTTTACTTGCTACATGCACAGAGATTTGCAGTATATTATTGTTAGCACTGACAGCAAAACTTTGTTTTGTATACAGATGTGTCCTGCTATCCTTGGGACAGTGCAGAATAGAGGGTGCATGTGATCACATGCTTTCACTAAGCTACAGACTTGAATAGGAGCCGCGTGTACATGCGCCCGACTCCTATTTACTTTAATGGGACCCAGCTGCGATAGGAATACTTGCAGCATACAGCAATGCATTCGCATCACGATCCCGCTACAGCGCATTGCTATAGGCAGCAGCGCCATAGCGGGACACATCTGTACATATTTGCCATTAATACTGCCATGCAGCTGGTACCATGCACACAATTGGTATAACCAAGTGCAGCCTAGTGCTATCATGGCAGCTTTCAGTCTTGGCTATAAAATGCCTAGTTGGGTGCGGTTCACTAGCCAGCCCTGTATAGATGCTCCCCTCTGTATCTCGGAGGGAAGTACATGTAACTGCAATGTAATGGTGTGCTGGGCATATACTGTATGCTAGTGTAGAACAGAAACTTGCAGGAAATTGGGCCCTCTTAATGATGGGCTGCAAGCTTAAATATTTTGATCAAAATATGACCAAATCCCCAATGTTTTATTTAACACACACACACACACACACACACACACACACACACACACACACACACACACACACACACACACACACACACACACACACACTATATTATTGTACAAGATGCAGATCAGCTCTGGCTAAATACCTCAGGTAAGTCACCTGTATAATTATGTATCATTGTGACAAAATAATGGCAATAATATATATGTAAATAGCAGCTGAATGAACCTCCTTTGGAGTAAGCTGCCATCCTACTCCAGACGTCCGCTGACAAATATAGACCCCCAGTTATATCATGTCCGCCTAGCACCCTGTACATACTTGTTCTGCAGACAGCAGTGGTACAGGCATCTATCAGGGTGGGGGATTCTCTGCATAGTAAGCAAAAAAAAGCCAAGACTGCACACCCCCAGTAACCCCTCAAAAAGACTATTCCTGCATTGCGTTACTGCTACAGCAATCCTTGCTAAAACAAATTATATTTTAATATACACATATAAACTCACTAACGTTTGCCTGTGCCTTTGTTCACATGGATATCTGTTATTACTCAGCGGAACTGATTTTACAAAGACATTAGTGCAATCTAATATTGTGATGTATATGTACACATTGGGCATGATTCAATTCGATGACAGTTGAATAGCGCCGGGAATTAGCTCCCAGGAATATTCAATACAGCGCAGTCGTAAGTTGGAGAATGTCCGTTCTCCTGGACTAAACAGGGTGTTTGTTGGGAGAACCGGTATTCTCCGACTCACAGTAAGTACCGTGTGTGACGCTGTTTCCGGGGGTGTGAGAAGAAATCCCGTCGTTGGGCATCACAGGGTGCTGTATTGAATAGTTCCGGGGGCTAATTCCTGGCATGATACGGTCATTAGGTCGACAACACTTAGGTCAACAGTCATTAGGTTGACATGTATTAGGTAGACACGGTCACCAGGTTGAGCCAGCACACATTATTAGGTCGACATGGAAAAAGGTCGACATGAGTTTTTCACTTTTTTTTTCCATTATTTTAACTTTTTCATACTTTACAATCCACGTGGACCACGATTGGGAATAGTAACCTTGCCCGAAGCATGGCAAGCGAAGCGAGCCATGCGATTGGACACGGTGCACTAATTGGGGTTCTCCATCACTTTATGAAGAAACGACATAAAAAGGTAAAAAAACTCATGTCGAACTTTTTCCATGTCGGCCTAATGACCATGTCGACCTAGTGACTAGGTCGACCTAATGCATTCGACCAATAGCGGTCGACCTAATTGTGGTCGGCCTAATGATGCATACCCTTCCTGGCGCTGTTCAACTGTCATCGAATTGAATCGTGCCCATTGATCACAAAATAGGATTTTAATTACCTACCGGTAAATCCTTTTCTCGTAGTCCGTAGGGAATACTAGGAATCCAATTAGTACCATGTGTATAGACGGGTCCACTTGGAGCCATGGGTACTATAGAAGTTTGATTATGTGTGCTGGCTCCTCCCTCTATGCCCCTCCTACCAGACTCAGTCTAGGAAACTGTGCCCGAGGAGATGGACATATTTTGCGAGAAGGATATAGAAAAAGAAAGTGGTGAGAATTCGAACCAGAACAAGAGGAAAACCATGCTAGCCAAACTTGCAAACAGGGACAACAACAGCTGAACCAAACAACATTACTTAACCAAGTAACTGATCAGGAAGAACGAAGCACCAGGCGGGCACCCAGTATCCCCTACGGACTATGAGAAAAGGATTTACCGGTAGGTAATTGAAATCCTATTTTTTCTTATGTTCTAGGGGATACTGGGAATCAAATTAGTACCATGGGGAAGTACCAAAGCTCCAAACCCAGGTGGGAGAGTGCTGAGGTTCCTGCAGAACTGATTGACCAAACTGAAGGTCCTTAGAGGCCAAGGTATTGAGCTTGTAAAACTTAACAAACATGTTCGAACCCAACCAAGTAGCTGCTCGGCAGAGCTGTAAAGCCGAGACACCCTGGGCAGCCGCCCAAGAGGAACCCACCGACCTAGTAGAGTGGGCTTGAACAAATTTCGGAATCGGCAAACCTGCCGTGGAATAAGCATGCTGGATAGTGAGCCTGATCCAGCGTGCAATTGACTGCTTCGAAGGAGGACACCCAATCTTATTGGGATCATAAACAAACAGCGAGTACGATTTCCTATGACGAGCTGTTCTCTTCACATAGACCTTCAAAGCCCTTACAATAGGCATTCCCAACCACGATCCTCAAGGCACACTAACAGTGCAGGTTTTAGTGATATCCAGGCTTCAGCACAGGTGACTTAATTAGTAGCTTAGTTATTTTGATTTAACCATCTGTGCTGTAGCCTGGATATCACTAAAACCTGCACTGTTGGTGTGCCTTGAGGACCATGGTTGGGAATGCCTGCCTTACAATATCCAAAGAATTTAAAGTAGCAGAGGTGTCCGTAACAACCGGAACCACGATAGGTTGTTTAATGTGAAACGCGGACACCACCTTAGGAAGAAATTGTTGACGAGTCCTGAGTTCCACTCTGTCCACATGGAAAATTAAGTAGGGGCTCTTGTCAGACAACGCCCCCATCTCCGACACACGTCTTGCTGAAGCCAAGGCCAACAGTGTGACAGTCTTCCACGTAAGGTACTTTACATCTGCCTCCTGCAACGGTTCAAACCAGTCCGATTGAAGGTACTGCAGTACCAAATTGAGATCCCAAGGTGCCGTAGGAGGCACTAAGGGAGATTGTACGTGCAGAACACCTTTCAAGAATGTCTGGACCTCAGGGAGAGAAGCCAATTTTTTTCTGAAAGAAAATAGACAAGGCCGAAATCTGAACTTTAATGGAGCCTAGGCGTAGGCCCACATCCACTCCCGACTGCAGAAAAAGCAGGAAACGTCCCAGATGAAATGCCACCGTAGAATAAGAGACATATTTCTTCCAGATACGATGTAATGTTTAGACATTACCCCCTTTCTGGCCTGGATCATAGTCGGGATGACCTTGTCAGGAATCCCTCTCCTGGCTAGAATCAACCGTTCAACTTCCATGCCGTTAAACGTAGCTGTGGTAAGTCTTGATAGACGAACGGGCCCTGCTGCAGAAGATCCTCTCGAAGAGGCAGAGGCCACGGATCTTCGATCAGCATCTCGAGAAGATCCGCATACCAGGCATTTGTGGCCAGTCCGGAGCAATGAGGACTGCTTTACCCTTTTCCCTTTTATTCTTTTCAGGATTCTTGGAATCAGAGGAATGGGAGGAAAACAGGTACACCAGCTGGTAAATCCACGGAGCTGTCAGGGCCTGGGTCCCACGACCTGGAACAATACCACCTGAGCTTCTTGTTGAGTTGAGAGGCCATCATGTCGATTTGTGGATACCCCCACCGACGTGTTAACCACCAGAACACCTCCGGGTGGAGGCCTCATTCCCCCGGGTGCAGGTCGTGTCTGCTGAGGAAATCTGCTTCCCAGTTGTCTACTCCCGGAATGAAGATCCCCTACGGCACCATGGTGTGTTTTTCCACCCTTGGCGTCTCTGCTTTTCGTTCCGCCCTGTTGGTTTATGTACGTTACATTGTCCGACTGAACCTGAATGGCTTGATTCTGAAGAACAGATGATGCCTGCAGAAGGGCGTTGTAGATAGCCCTGAGTTCCAGGATGTTTATTGGAAGGATGACTTCCTGACTTGGCCATCTTCCCTGAAACTGTACCACCCTGGGTGACTGCCCCCCAACCTCTGAGGCTTGCGTCTGTGGTTAGCAGAATCCAATTCTGAATCCCGAACCTCCAACCCTCAACTAGGTGAGAAGTCTGTAGCCACCACAGGAGGGAGACCTTGGCTTTTGGTGACAGACGAATCCTCTGGTGCATGTGAAGATGCGATCCAAACTATTTGTCCAACAGATCCAGCTGGAAGGGCCTTGCATGAAACCTTCCGTACTGAATTGCTTCGTAAGAAGCCACCATTTTCCCCAGAATGCGTATGCAAAGATGCACTGAGATTTGGGTCGGCTCCAAGACAGCCCGAACCATCGTCTGAATTACCATTGCCTTTTCCAAGGAAAGGAACACTTTCTGAGACTTTGGGTGAGATTCAAATGATATATCACGCCCAATTTCCTTTCTAAAATAATTTCCGTTATCACGCATATTGTGCCCATAGTAATCAGGTTTAGCTGTGTAAAGGGTTGGGTGCCTCGTTACTCTGGGGGTAGCGAGCTGAAATAATTATACAACGTCCCTGAGGGCAGAAACAGAATGGGTGTGGAAAGGGGTGAAAAGAATTGAATCCCGCCCTTTGGGTTCAGTATCATTCCCAAGAAATGAAGTCTCTGCGTTAGTTGTAGGTGAGAGTTTGGTAGGTTCAGAATCCACCCATGGGGGGTCATTCCGAGTTGTTCGCTCGGTAAATTTCTTCGCATCGCAGCGATTTTCCGCTTAGTGCGCATGCGCAATGTCCGCACTGCGACTGCGCCAAGTAAATTTGCTATGCAGTTAGGAATTTGACTCACGGTTTTTTCTTCGTTCTGGTGATCGTAATGTGATTGACAGGAAGTGGGTGTTTCTGGGCGGAAACTGGCCGTTTTATGGGTGTGTGCGAAAAAACGCTACCGTTTCTGGGAAAAACGCGGGAGTGGCTGGAGAAACGGAGGAGTGTCTGGGCGAACGCTGGGTGTGTTTGTGACGTCAAACCAGGAACGACAAGCACTGAACTGATCGCAGATGCCGAGTAAGTCTCGAGTTACTCAGAAACTGCACAGAGATGTCTTATCGCAATATTGCGAATCTTTCGTTCGCAATTTTGATAAGCTAAGATTCACTCCCAGTAGGCGGCGGCTTAGCGTGTGCAAAGCTGCTAAAAGCAGCTTGCGAGCGAACAACTCGGAATGACCCCCATGATCCAGGAAAAGTTTGGCTGAGAGGGCAATGTTCTCCAACAGCTTTTCCTTGGACTATGTCTTTATCAGAAGATTGTCCAGGTACGGAACTATGGGGGTAATTCTGAGTTGATCGCAGCAGCAAGTTTGTTAGCAATTGGGCAAAACCATGTGCACTGCAGGTGTGACAGATATAACATTTGCAGAGAGTTAGATTTGGGTGGGTTATTTTGTTTCTGTGCAGGGTGAATACTGGCTGCTTTATTTTTACACTGCAATTTAGATTTCAGTTTGAACACGCCACACCCAAATCTAACTTTCTCTGCACATGTTACATCTGCCCCACCTGCAGTGCACATGGTTTTGCCCAACTGCTAACAAATTTGATACTGCGATCAACTCAGAATTAGGCCCAATGGCCCTCATTCCGAGTTGTTCGCTCGCAAGGCGATTTTAGCAGAGTTGCTCACGCTAAGCCGCCGCCTACTGGGAGTGTATCTTAGCATCTTAAAATTGCGAACGATGTATTCGCAATATTGCGATTACACACCTCGTAGAAGTTTCTGAGTAGCTTCAGACTTACTCGGCATCTGCGATCAGTTCAGTGCTTGTCGTTCCTGGTTTGACGTCACAAACACTCCCAGCGTTCGCCCAGACACTCCTCCGTTTCTCCGGCCACTCCTGCGTTTTTTCCGGAAACGGTAGCGTTTTTTCCCACACGCCCATAAAACGGCCTGTTTCCGCCCAGTAACACCCATTTCCTGTCAATCACATTACGATCGCCAGACCGATGAAAAAGCCGTGAGTAAAATTCCTAAGTGCATAGCAAATTTACTTGGCGCAGTCGCAGTGCGAACATTGCGCATGCGCATTAAGCGGAAAATCGCTGCGATGCGAAAATTTTTACCGAGCGAACAACTCGGAATGAGGGCCAATGTTCACTCCCTGGGGTATATTTACTAAGCTCCCGATTTTGACCAATTTTGTTTTTAAAGTGCCATCTCTGGAATTTACTAAACAGAAATCTCGGCAGTGATGAGGGCATTCGTATTTGTTTTAATGGCAGAGATCAGAAATACGAATTAATACACCATCGGTCAAACACGCCTGTTATTTTATACAACTCGGTAATTTACTAAGAATTCATATTCACAATCACTGCCAGCAAAAGCCAAACACTGCCGGTAAATCATAGAATTCGTTAAAAAAAAAACAGTTTTAAAATGGACCTTCTTTTAATCTGTATTCTGATAGGCATGCACGGATCAGTGAGATCCTGCATGCTTATCTGTGGGTAGGGGTGTGAAAGTGTGATAAATTAAAGAAAAAAATTGCGTGGGGTCCCCCCTCCTAAGCATAACCAGCCTAGGGCTCTTTGAGCCGATCCTGGTTGTAAAAACACAGCATAAAAAATGACTATGGTCCCCCCATATTTAAACAACCAGCACTGGGCACTGCGTCCGGTCCTGGTTCAAAAAATATGGGATACAAAACAGGTAATCCGTGGATTTTACTGGACAAGTGGACGTGAATCGCAGCGTTGGAGGTAGGTAAGTAAGTGAGTGTGTAAGTGTGTGTAAAGAAAACTGTACTGTCACAGTGTGTGTGTAGTGTTTTTTGAGCGGTATTGTTTTTGTAGTAGAACTACAGGTACCATTGGGCCCGTTCTTTCCCCACATGCTGGTACTTGTGGTTCTCCAAGTACCAGCTTGCGGGGGATGCTTGCTGGGACTTGTAGTTTTTCTAAAAAAACAAAAACAATATTCTTTAATTTTGCACAAAGGCTATCAGCCTCCCATCCACCGCCCACGGATGGGGGGGACAGCCTCGGGCTTCTCCCCTGGCCCTTGGGTGGCTGGAGGGGGGACCCCTTGATTTAAGGGGTCCCCACTCCAGAGTACCCTGGCCAGGGGTGACTAGTTGGGGGGGTAATGCCACGGCCGCAGGGACCTATATAAGTGTCCCCCGGCTGTGGCATTATCTCTCTGGCTATTGGAGCCCAGTGCTGGTTTAAAAAATACGGGGGACCCCTACGTGTTTTGTTCCCCGTATTTTTTGAACCAGGACCGGATGCAGAGCCCGGTGCTGGTTGTTTAAATATGGGGGGACCTTAGTCATTTTTCCCCTGTATTTTTACAACCAGGACCGGCTCAAAGAGCCCGAGGCTGGTTATGCTTAGGAGGGGGGACCCCATGCAATTTTTTTTTTCCTATTTTTAATAATTTCAACACTTCATATAATTTACACAATTAATACCTGCACGGATCTCACTGATCCGGCCGGGATTCATTGTGTTAAGTCCGGCAGTGTTTTACTAATCACTCCCGTAAACACTGCCCGACAATACGAATCACATCGACATCGGAAAATACGAAAGAAGACAACTCAGCAGCTTAGTAAATTACATGCAATTTATTCAAAGAGTTGCAAAACAACACGACCGATACAATTCGAGACGAAACTCCCACCAAATCGACACAAATACGATTCTTAATAAATATACCCCCCTGTCTGTGGAGCAACATCATCATCTCTGCCATCACTTTGGTGAACACCATCGGTGCCGTGGAGAGACCAAATGGCAGGGACCGAAACTGTTAGTAACAGTCCTGCAGTGCAAGCCGTAGATAAGCCTGATGAGGCGGCCAGATCGTAATGTAAAGGTACGCATCCTTGACATCGAGAGACACTAGGAATTCCCCCTCCTCCAGACCTGAGATCACCGCTCTCAGCGACTCCATCTTGAATTTGAACACTGGTAAGTATGGGTTCAATGACTTGAGGTTCACAATCGGTCCTTCCGAACCGTCCGGTTTCGGTACTACAAACAAGCTGGAATATTAACCCTTGTTTTGTAGATGATGTGGAACTGGAACAATGACCTGGGTCTGTAACAGTTTTTGAATGGCGTTGTGTAAAGTTACTCTCACCTCTTGTGAAACTGGTAAGCCTGATTAGAAGAATCTGTGAGGTGGGAGCTCCTGGAACTCCAGTCTGTAGCCCTGGGATATAAGGTCTATGACCCAGGGATTTTGGCACAATCCTGTCCAGATGTGACTGAAGAATTTTAGCCAAGCTCCCACCCTCCTGTCTTCCAGGCATCGCGGTCCACCGTCATGCGGAAGGAATTTGAGGAAGCAGAGCCTGAGACCCGTTCCTGTGAACCAGCAGTCACTAGTTTGCGTGGTTTACCTCTGGCGGCGATAGAAGAACCTCTGGCCTTGCCCCTAAACTTGGCAGTCCGAAAGGACTGTAGATTGGGTCCTGAGTAGGCCTTCCTAGCTGGCGGAGCTGCAGAAGGTAGGTATGTGAACTTACCCACAGTAGCTCGGGAGATCCATTTGTCGAGTTCATCTCCAAATAAGGCCTCTCCTGTGAAAGGCAGGCCTTCCACTCCTTTCCTGGAGTCCGCTTCAGCAGTCCACTGACGTAGCCATAATCCTCTGTGTGCCGACACTGCCATAGATGTAGTGTATGCATTAAGCAAACCTATTTCTTTTATGGCTTCCACCATAAAGTTCGCAGTCTTGTATACGTTGCAGGAGCATAATAATTTCCTCTTGGGGTAAGGTGTCTAACCCCTCAATTAAATTACCTGACTATTTAGCAATGGCTCTTGTAATCCACCCACATGCTGTAGTGGGTCTCTGGGCCACCCCAGCAGCAGTATACAAAGATTTGAGTGTAGTCTCAATCTTGTGATCAGCCGCATCTTTTAGGGAGGCTGCACCAGTGACAGGTTATACAATTTTACGTGAGAGCCTGGAGACCGACACATCCACTATCAGTGGATTTTCCCATTTTTTCCTATCAGGAGTAAAAGGAAAAGATGATAACAACCGCCTAGGAATTTGAGATTTCTTATCTGGATTAACCCACGGTTCTCCAAACAGGGTATTTAGTTCATTTGACACAGGCAAAGTGGCTGAGGATTTTTTCTTAATATTAAAGTAAGATTCCTCACTCTCCTCTGTCACCTTATCAGGAATATTTAGAATTCCTCTGATAGCATCTATGAGAGCCTCTACACCCTGTAACAGAGTACCCTCCCCTACCTCTATGTCCACCTCACCTTCCTCCATTTTTTTTTTATTTCTTTTTATTGAGGTATCAAAGAAAGGATAACAACATAAACATTACAAACAATAGATCAATAGACCACATCGATCACCATTTATAATCACCGAAAGCTGGGTAAAAGAATTACAAACATATCGATATTTGTGAAAGGGAGTCGGTATGGCTGAGGATTAGCATGAACATACAATTTCAATATAAACTCGTATAGTATTCACGTCCGGAGCCCAGGGGAGATTAAAGTAACGTAATTGGCGAGTCTTGTATCGCTAATCTCGAGATACCATACAGTGTTTTTTAGGCTGTGATGTAGTTGCGTTCTAGTAGAAAGGGGTAATGTGGCTATATACGATTCCCACATTAGGAAAAAAAATTCTACTTCCCTCTCTTTATGTAACAGCGTCTCCATCCAGTCCATCCTGAAAATAAAATGTAATTTAGCCAAGAACAGGGGTATTTGTGGCGGCGTACTATCCAACCAGCCTTGTAATATAGTTTTCCTCCCTGCTGCACTAATGGCTAGCAGGAGTTTCTTGCATGCCAGAGTTATTCGCTGATGGGGGTCAAATATTCCTAGGATCGCCCACTCCGGAGTGAAGGGGACATGGTTGACTAGTTTGGCTTCCGCATATCTGCGGATTAGGTGCCAGAAGTATTGTATTACGGGGCAAGCCCATAGACAATAAAAAGTGTCTGCTTCTTCCTGATGGCAGCGTAAGCAAATATGACTCTCCGAGGTGCCCATGCGATAGCGTTTTTCTGGTGATAAATATGTGTTATGGTATGAGTTTAAGAACAATTCAGTGTACATGCTAGCCGACAGAGTCCTTTGGGAAACATTAAAGCTTTCTCCAATGTCGGTATAGTTAGGCCCGGGAAATGAAGTAACCATTTTGACATCCACTCCGGTATGGCAGCATTATCCAGTATATCTCTTAAAAAATGATAATGAATGGATAAAGCTTTGTGCTGAGGTGGTGGGTAAGTCAAGAAGTTATCCAAAGGATTGTTCCAATCTTTTTTAGAGAAATGTTTCAATACATGGGCTGTGTAAAAACGCAATTGTAAGAGTGCCAGAGGGTAAGGGTCCACCACGGGATAGGCAGTCGATAACTCCCCGGGCATAAGAGAGCGTTCTTGGGCAGTAGAGACCACTGACTTTAGGGTATGCAAGCCCTCCAGACTCCAGACAGTGAAAGGGTGAGCTCCTTCCTGCATTTCTGACCCTTCATTATCAGAGTCAGAATGCAGGATATGGGCCAAAGTACATTTTTGCTGACAAATGGTAGAGGACTGAGATGCTGGTCTAGGTACTGAGTCCTTTTTCATAAACTCAGCCATAGACTGCCTTAAGTATTGCATCTCCTTCTCATTACGAGATAATTTTGTAGAAATGGTGGAAATCATTCCCCTAATGGAGTCCAGCCATGTTGGTTCTGCCCCACTAGCCTGGGAAGGGATACAACACTGAGTACACATTAGTGAACCCCCTGGAGAAGAGGAACACTATGCCATACATGAAACACATTCTTTGCCTGACATACTGCAGTAGTGACAGCACACACACAGGAAAAAGGTTAAAAGAACATTTAACCCACAAAGAGCCCTTCCAGAGCGACACAGAGAGAGTATGGAACCAACACACGGCGCCCTTATCGCTAATGCCAAGCTTAGCCGGGTTGCAGATTAAGTACCTAGATTAGAGATTTAGTACACTAGTAAACTGCTCCCCCCTGCTATAACCCCCTGGTACCGCTGAGGTAAACTGGAGGTTTTCCGGATGAGCTGCGCGTCCCTGTCAGTCAGCGTCTGTGTCAGCTGCAGTAGGGAAAATGGCGCTTGTGAGGTGCTGGATCCGCTCATAGTGAAGCCCCGCCCCTACAATGGTACGCGGTCTTCCCGCTCTTCTTTATACTGGCTTTATGTGTCTGTGTGCATGAAATGGAAACATTCCCCTTTTATGGCTGTAGTGCCAGTCTGAGTACTGTGTACACTACAGTGTACTTAGTCAGGAGACTCAGTCCGCCCCGTGTAGAAGCCGTGTGTCTCCGTACCCTCATGCTGCCAAAGTGGCCGGCGATCCGCTAACCGAGACGGCTTAGTACTCACCACTCTTCATTCTTCTAGCTGTGTTAGGGGTGGCGGCGTGCTGCGGGAATGTACGCTTGCCGTGGTGGGGCTTGCAAATAGTTCCCTCAGGAGCTAGCGTCCTGTCATCGGGGAACGGGACTATTAACCCTCAGTGGGGTTAGGCCGTCCCCCCCCCCTAACCACGAAGCAGGCAGGTTGATGCCATCCAGTCCTGCCAGAAAATAAACTTTTAAAATAAATGTATAAAACTCTTCAGGAGCTTCCAGAGATGTCACCGGCTCCTCCGGGCACATTTTCTAAACTGAGTCTGGTAGGAGGGGCACAGAGGGAGGAGCCAGTACACATAATCAAACTTCTAGGATTATTGGATTCCCAGTATCCCCTAGGACATAAGAGAAAATTTCTTTGTAAACAATATATGCAAGGGATGCCGTGCCCTGTATTCTGACCACCGGCATCCCGGCCGCTGGAATATTCTACCCAACCCGTGTAGGGGCTGGACGTTCCAGAGGGAAGGAGGGGGACAATGTCACAGTGGACAAGTGTACCACATATAAGTGGCAGTACATATCTGAATAGCAGGAGGGTACAGACTCGCCTCTGTGGCTAAACATGCAGGGTTACCTATTTTACGGTGTGTTGATGCAACATTTGCAGATAACAGACAGCATATTTTCCAGTAATATGCCTCAACAATCTGGTATAAGCAGACGTCATGTAACAACAAATGAGAACCTCCGTTTATGGAACCTGTGTTGCATGGTGTCAGAGCTAACACTGGTACACAGCACTACAGTGTACACTACAGCCTGATCTTTTGCGGAAGGTTGAAGGTAGCTGGGCATACTGCTACCAAATCATGCATGGCAGCAGACACTTGGCATCTCTGCTTTCAGCAGGGGGCGGGACTTCTGACCGAATGCTGAAAAGGTCACGACCCAGAACCACTGGTTATGATGAAATGATAACAAGTGTATTACAGCAGATACAGGTTCCAAACACCAACCATGTGACACCATATCATACTCCAACTATTCTGACCACTAACAGTCTTCTACTCTTTCCTGCAATCTTTTGCACCACTTTTTGGGTTCAGCACGCTTTCCCCACATTTTTGTACACTGTACATAGGGGCTGATTCAGATCTGATCGGTGCTGTGCGTTTTCGCACAACAGTGATAAGGTCTGAACGGTGCCAGCGCATGGCAGATAGCCAACTGCTGTCATAGCCCTACGATCGCCTCTGCCTGATTGACAGACAGAGGCAGTCACTGAGTGGGAGGGGGCGGGACGGTGGCATTTAGCCGCCGTTTAGGGGGCATGGTCCGGACAACGTAGGACCCGGGCAGTGACGAGTAGCTCCCTGACAGCACGCAGGAGTTGCGCTGGCTGGGAGCTTCTCCTGAAGTACAAAAGCATTGCCCTTGTGCAATGCTTTTGTACTTGTGTGACGGGGCAGGGACTGACATGCAGGGCGAGCTAGCCCCATGCTGGGCGTCCCCCACATGTCAGTGTGACCAGGGGTGGATCCAGAAGAAAATGAAAAGGGGGGCACCATGATAGGGGAAAGGTAATAGTTATATTTACATGCACCTAAGGCATGCGTGCTCCGATATAAGGGGTTAGGTATCACGGGGGTGTGGCCTCACAGAATACGCCATCAGGTAATGATTGGCTGTAGGAGCGCACCCTGGTTTATTGCCAATGTTTCACCCTGATGAAAAGGCTGATTGGGCCTTGAAATGTTGGTCACCTGTTCCATTAGTTATGGGAGCCTGGAAGGCACCCCGGCACAATATAATTATTAAAGATTTTAGTTGGTGGTAGCAGGTGCAGTATACCTTGTTTTGGGCACTGCACTGAGACTCAGACTGCAGGACATGAACTGCCCATCTTTGATTAGCAGAAGCAGCCAGCTGGATCTCCAACAAGCAGCATAAGACATCTGCAGGACAGCCCTGTCACAATCACACGGGCCGCCTTCTCAAAGCTGAGGCTGAGTTTGACTGCACCTAGCACGGTGGTAAAGGAAGCGGAGGAGGAAGCGCTGGGTAACTGTACAGTGCAATGAGGGCTAATGAAGCGTTCTGCGCTATCATAAGTAACAGTCTTACTCAATGCTGGCATTTGAACCCCGTGCCTGGGCTGAACTCTGGCCGGCTGGCAGTGGGGGAGGTAGGTTGCGGTGGCTCCAGCCTCCCCATTGATCACCACACGGACTTGCTGTTAGAGCCGCGGTGGGTCCTAGTGCCTGCCGGCTCTTATATAAAATCTGACTGATGTGTGCGCTCTTCCTCGTTTAGATGAGGAAACTAACTCTGCTCTCAATGCTGATATTTCAGCTGAAGAGATTGAGGTTGCACTAAAAACCCAGAAACCTTCTAAGGCACCTGGCCCGGATGGCTATCCGATGGTGTACTATAAAACCTTCGCCCCTCAGCTCATTCCTCATATGGTCTTTTTGTTTAACAAAATAATGCAGGGCACTCCTTTTCACACTGACTCCACGACCTCTCGCATTATAGTAATCCCGAAACCTGGAAAGGATCCCTCGTATTGCTCAAATTATAGGCCCATATCTTTGATAAATACCGATCTCAAGCTTTTTGCCAAAATACTGGCATCTCGCCTGAATGCTGTGTTGCCGTCATTAATAGACCCTGATCAAGTGGGATTTATTCCCGGCCGCCAGGCCTCGGACAACACCAGACGTATTGTTAATTTAATTCATCAAATAAACTTGACGAAAACACCAGCGATTGCTTTGGCGCTAGACGCTGAAAAGGCGTTTGATCGCATCTCTTGGCCCTTTTTGTTTTCTACATTGTCTACGTTTGGCCTTCATGGTCATTTCATCACTGCAGTACCGGCCCTCTATTCTAACCCCTCATCTACGGTCCTGACCAATGGATTAAGCTCGCCTCGGTTTAGTTTGAAGAACGGCACTCGACAGGGCTGCCCTCTCTCACACCTACTTTTTCCTTTATGTATTGAACCTCTTGCAGCCCATATTAGGCTCAACACTGACATTGGGGGTGTCACTGTGGGGCAGAGCTCGTATAAAATATCTCTGTTTGCGGATGACGTGCTCTTGACTCTTTCTAACCCTCTGATTTCTCTTCCTAATCTACAGAAAGAATTACTTCTGTATGGTTCCCTCTCTGGTTATAAAATAAATCATACCAAATCTGAGGCCCTCACGTTTAATGTTTCATCCCATACTTATTTGATTTTAACCTCCTCTTTCCCCTTTCTCTGGAGACCCTCGGCTATCAAATACCTTGGTATATTTATCACTAAATCCTACACCAGCCTATATCAGGCTAATTATGTTCCTATGATTAAAACTCTCACTCAAGACCTAGATAAATGGGATCGATTATACATTTCGTGGATTGGACGGATTAACGCCCTAAAAATGAATTTCCTTCCCCGTATTCTTTATCTGTTCCAGGCCATGCCGATAATGGTGCCCCGAGTGACTTTGGCTTCCCTGCAAACACTGTGCAACAAATTTATTTGGGCTCACCGTAAATCTCGATTAAGACGAACATTGTTGACTAAGAGTGCTACCTCAGGCGGCTTGGGATATCCTAATCTTCAGGCTTATTTTTTAACGCCTGTCACCTTAACCACATAGTGTCCTGGCATTCCCCCCGAGGGATCAGAAAATGGGTCGATATTGAGAACTCAATATATCAGGGTATTCCCCTCGACTCTCTTCTGTGGCTCCCCAGGTCCTGCAGGCCAGCCTCGGCCTATTCAGTCCCCACGATTAAATTCACCCTTGGATTGTGGGACAAACTCCGCATCCCCCATAATCTCTCTTCATACCCCTCGCCTCTATCACCTATCTGGGGTCACCCTGCCTTCCCCCCAGGCAGCGAATGAAATATAGCGGCCCCATGGCAATCTCAGGGTGTCACAAGATTTATCCATGTTAAAGGCCACTCAGCACCGACCTCTTTTGGAGATTTTCAAGAGCGCCTCGGTATTCCATCCTCGTGTCATTTCCATTATATTCAAATTCTTAGCTTTCTTAAATCACAACTTAAAACTACTCCTTTGAGACCACCCACCTCCTTTGAACATATGTGTTTACTTTCGATTGGCAAAAAGGGGAATATCTCTACAATATATAACTCCATTTTGACTCCAGATCCTCCTACCCGTGAACCCCATGAACTGGCTTGGGAATCAGATCTCTCCCATCCGTTGGAAGATGATCAATGGGAAGAAATTAGATTGCGCATTGCTAAAGCTTCTATTAGTGTGGCACTTAGGGAAACATGTTATAAAGTTTATACCAGATGGTATTTGGTCCCCTCCAGACTTCATTCCATTTTCCCCGCGACCTTGAATTTGTGCTGGAGACTCTGTGGAGAGGAGGGCACCTTTTTCCACGTCTGGTGGACTTGCCCCTCTATTCGCCCCTTCTGGAACACAGTTGGAGCGCTTATTGCTCAAACTTGCGGGCATAACCTAGATCTCTCCCCTGAAATTGCTTTACTTCATGCCCCCATACCGTCACTACCCAAAACCCAAGACAAGCTTGCTATGCAATTCTGCATAGCGGATAAATCTCTGATCGCTAAATGTTGGAAAGACCATAAACCACCCTCCAAGGCTTTACTGATAACCAAGATTAATTATATAGCCAATATGGAGTATATTACCAGCCCGAGGAATAACACTGTGGCCCAATTCCACAACACTTGGTCTCCATGGTACCTCGCGCGCTCTTTATTAATACCCGGACTCTGCTAATACCTCTAATACCTCTGTTATTTCCTCCTCTATTGTCATTGCATGGGACTGTAGCCATCCTCTCGCTTCCTTATATGTAATTTTTTCAACGTTCCCCTTTTATTCGTGTACTTTTTCTTGCTCCTTTTTTTTTTTTTTTTGCCTTTCCTCTTCTTTCTCTTTCTTGTTTTTACTTTTAACAAGTTTTTTCTCTGTTTTGGTATAGGTTCTATACTATAAATGAAAAATAAAATGAGACTGATCATGTACACGTCTGGATCTACACAGGGTGCATACTGCTATTACTTGATAGCCTATTTTGTCATAGAACTGTATATTTAATTCTGATGTGGTATGTAAAAACTTTTATCTGCATGTTCAATATCTTAACCTGTACAACTTTGATATTGTTTTGGTTACTGATCACTCTCAATAAAAATTCTAACTTTAAAAAAAAAAAAAAAAAATCTGACTGATGTACATAGCAGTAGTGCTGCCACTGTTCTCCTTTTGAAAAAAAGAAGTCATAAACGACAGGGGAGGGGGAGGGGGGGCACGGGCCAGAGTGCCCCCCCCCCCATTCTGCAGTTGTATTATTATTTATGACAGCTGCAAGTAAAATAATAAAGCAGTAGTGTAATAAAAATACGTGACAGGATGTAGGATGACAGGATATATGTAATATGTAATTGAATAAGCGTCTGCTGCTTGTAACTCTGTACTGAGGAGAAGGTACAGCCCCATCTAGCGTCTGCTGCCTGTAACTCTGTACTGAGGAGAAGGTACAGCACCATCTGGCGTGTGCTGCCTGTAACTCTGTACTGAGGAGTAGGTACAGCGCCATCTAGCGTCTGCTGCCTGTAACTCTGTACTGAGGAGAAGGTACAGCGCCATCTAAGCGTCTGCCGCCTGTAACTCTGTACTGTGGAAAAAGTACAGCGCCATCTAGCGTCTGCTGCTCTACACTGATGGAAACTATACACAATACACATTTTACACTCTACCGATCTGGAATATGTAACAATAGTAACATAAATAATGTTCAGCATTCTGCAGTTGTATTATTATTTATGACAACTGCAAGTAAAATAATAAAGCAGTAGTGTAATAAAAATATGTGACAGGATGTAGGATGACAGGATATATATAATATGTAATTGAATAAGCATCTGCTGCCTGTAACTCTGTACTGAGGAGAAGGTACAGCGCCATCTAGCGTCTGCTGCCTGTAACTCTGTACTGAGGAGAAGGTACAGCACCATCTGGCGTCTGCTGCCTGTAACTCTGCACTGAGAAGATGGCCCAGCGCCATCTAGCATCTGCTGCCTGTAACTCTGCACTGAGGAGAAAGTACAGTGCCATCTAGCGTCTGCTGCCTGTAACTCTGCACTGAGAAGATGGACCAGCGCCATCTAGCATCTGCTGCCTGTAACTCTGCACTGAGAAGATGGACCAGCGCCATCTAGCGTCTGTTGCCTGTAACTCTGCACTGAGGAGATGGACCAGCGCCATCTAGCGTCTGCTGCCTGTATCTCTGTACTGAGGAGAAGGTACAGCGCCATCTAGCATCTGCTGCCTGTAACTGCACTGAGAAGGTACATCGCCATCTAGCGCAGGGGTGGGCAATTATTTCAGCAGAGGGGCCATTTGACACTTTCCTGTCAGTATTCGAGGGCCGCACACAAAATAGCAGCTCCCCCCCTCCATGCGCCAAAAATATAGGGACGTGGCTTCTTGTGGAAGGGGCGTGACCAAAAAATCATACAGATTCATATTAGGCTGCACAATACTCTCCATGATTTAAATTACGCCACACAGTAGCACCACTTACACACATTACACCCGGTAGAGCCCCCTTTTACATTACAGCAGGTAGAGCTCCCTTTTACACATTACGGAAGGTAGAGACCCCTTTTACACATTACGGCAGGTAGAGCTCTCTTTTACACATTACGGCAGGTAGAGACCCCTTTTACACATTACAGCAGGTAGCGCTCTCTTTTACACATTACAGCAGGTAGAGCTCTCTTTTACACATT
Organism: Pseudophryne corroboree; assembly: GCF_028390025.1. Lineage (NCBI taxonomy): Eukaryota > Metazoa > Chordata > Amphibia > Anura > Myobatrachidae > Pseudophryne > Pseudophryne corroboree. The sequence goes on along the minus strand of NC_086455.1, from coordinate 74,307,987 downwards.
ACGGCAGGTAGAGCTCTCTTTTACACATTACAGCAGGTAGCGCTCTCTTTTACACATTACGGCAGGTAGAGCTCCCTTTTACACATTACAGCAGGTAGAGCTCTCTTTTACACATTACGGCAGGTAGAGCTCTCTTTTACACATTACAGCAGGTAGCGCTCTCTTTTACACATTACAGCAGGTAGAGCTCTCTTTTACACATTACCGCAGGTAGAGCTCTCTTTTACACATTACAGCAGGTAGCGCTTTCTTTTACACATTACGGCAGGTAGAGCTCCCTTTTACACACTGTGGGGGGGGGGAGGGTTTGGGTTAGGCTGCGGGGAGGGGAGGTTAGGGTTGGGCACCGCCCTCGGAGGGTTAGGGTTAGGCTATGGGGGGAAGGGGCCTAGGTGTAGGCAGTCATGGGGGGTGGTTAGGGCTAGGCACCAAGGGAGGAGGTTAGGGTTAGGTTGCAGGGAGGGAGGGTTAGGGGTTGGGGAGAAGGGAGAACACCCCTTACTCACCCCTGTCAGTTTTGAGATATCGGGATCCCAGCGTCGGTATTTTGACCGACGGGATCCCAAGCGGCGGTGAATCATACTGATCCAACACATACACAGAGCTACATATACATAGTTACACAAACACATATACAGAGCTACAGACACATATACAGAGCTACAGACACACATACAGAGCTACAGACACACATACAGAGCTACAGACACATATAGAGTTACACAGAGACATATACAGACACATACACAAGGTTACAGGCACATATTCATATACAGTTACACAGACATAATATTATTTATGGTCCCTCATACCTTAAATTAAAGACTGTCACTGTCACTGTATGAAAACTTTGACTGCTTTGGAAGTTCATCATCCTACGTAGCTGCCATGCATGATAAAGTGCAGGAGCATCAGGGCTGTGCTCCGTGCTGGGTAGCCCCGCCCCCTGCAGGGACACTACTTCCTCCTTATTCCTTCCTTCTGATAATCAGGGATGGCCCATTGAAGGAGGGGGGCCCAGGACACATGCCCCAAGAGACCCCTGCTACTGAGAGCCCACCACTCTCCACACGGCAAAGCAGTCCTTCCCCCTGTCTCAGAGCCGGAGCTTTGCCTGGCTGGCTGGGAGGGTGAGTGAGAGTAGCAGGGGGAGGAGGAGCTGCGCTGACAGGGAGCAGGGGGGAAAGATCACATATGGGCGGGATGTACTGTACGACCCGCACATTATCCCGCAACTTGTCGGGTACAGACCAGTGTTAATGGTGCCAGAGGCACTGACAACTGTGAAGGGTCCAGGTAATATAAGGGGGCGTGGCCAATGCAGTGATGTGTGGCCAGCCCCCTCCTTTGCAATATTTAAAAAGTTATGTTTCTGTGCAGCCGCGGAGCGGGCAGACACACTGGACAAGGGGGAGGGTAGTGGTGCTGGTTGAGCAGCAGGTGGCGGCGGGGATGGCTGCTTGGGGGAATTGGCAGACGAAATCGCTCACCTCCCCCCCTCCCCCGCACGTCAAGCAGGGAGAGAGAGGACACTGTTGCAGCTGCCTCTCCCCCAGGGCCGGAGCTTCCACTAGGCAGCTTTAGGCAGCTGCCTAGGGGCGCCGGGCTCCTGAGGGGGCGGCCTGCAACAGTTGCCTGAAAAAGGTTGCATGGTCCTACCTTTCACAGCAGCTGCAATCCCCCAGAGCTCTTATCTTACAGTAACTGCTAAGCTCCCGTATTGCAGCCTCCAACTCCACCTCCACCCGACACAGGCAGTAACTTTGACAGCTCCTGGAGTCCTGGCTGGGGGTGACATGCAGCACTGCTCTTCATTCCAGGCTCTTTCACAGACTACTCAGGAGCAGATTTATTAATCTTGGTGAAGTGATAAAGTGGAAGGTGATAAAGAACCAGCCAATCAGATTTTAACTTCCATGTCACAGGCTGGGTTTGAAAAATGACAATTAGGAGCTGAATGGCTGGTCCTTTATCACCATCCACTTTATCACTTCACCGAGCTTAATAAATCTGCCCCACAGTCCCAACTCTGCACTGCAGCATGCAGGTACGGTGGCTGTACAGTGCATTCTCTGCATTGATAAGGAAAGAGGGCGAGAGCACAGCAGCAGTGTGGTGGTGGGGGCGGGGGGGGGGGGGGGGATGAGGAGCAGGCATGCACACAGTCTGGGGGGATGAGTAGCACCATGCACACATGGTGGGGCAGGATAGAACAGCAGACATTTATCAGAGTAAGGGGGAGGGGGTGAGAGTAGCATGCCTTTCATCTGAAGGGTGGGTAGGGGGAAGGGGCAGTAGGCAGAAGTTTTGCCTAGGGTGCCAAGAAACCTTGCACCGGCCCTGCTCTCACCAGCACAGCACACAGTAGCGGCTCCATGCCAGCGCTGTCTACATTGGGGAGGGGGAAAGGTCAGCAGTACCTTAGTACATCCAGCCGATAGTGCAGGCTGCGGCTAATAGAGCCGCGCTGCCGCAGGCATCAGTTCTCAGCCGCTGCCGGTGACCTAGGCTGGAAGCTGGTCGGGACAATGACAAGCGGCCCTGTCGGGCCGCTTGTCATTGCACACAGGTGGGAGGCAGCGGGCCGGGCAGGATCGGTTTGCGGGCCGTATTTTGCCCACCCCTAATCTAGCGTCTGCTGCCTGTAACTCTGCACTGAGGAGATGGACCAGCGCCATCTAGCGTCTGCTGCCTGTATCTCTGAACTGAGGAGATAGACCAGCGTCATCTAGCGTCTGCTGCCTGTAACTCTGCACTGAGGAGAATGTACAGCGCCATCTAGCGTCTACTGCCTGTAACTCTGCACTAAGATGAACCAGCGCCATCTAGCGTCTGCTGCCTGTAACTCTGCACTGAGGAGGTGGACCAGCGCCATGTAGCGTCTGCTGCCTGTAACTCTGTACTGAGGAGAAAGTACAGCGCCATCTAGCGTCTGCTGCCTGTAACTCTGTACTGAGGAGAAGGTACAGCGCCATCTAGCATCTGCTGCCTGTAACTCTGCAGTAAGGAGATGGACCAGCGCCATCTAGCGTCTGCCGCCTGTAACTCTGCACTGAGGAGATGGACCAGCGCCATCTAGCGTCTGCTGCCTGCAACTCTGTACTGAGGAGAAGGTACAGCGCCATCTAGCGTCTGCTGCCTGTAACTGTGCACTTAGAAGATGGACCAGCGCCATCTAGCGTCTGCTGCCTGTAACTCTGTACTGAAGAGAAGGTACAGCGCCATCTAGCGTCTGCTGCCTGTAACTGTGCACTTAGAAGATGGACCAGCGCCATCTAGCGTCTGTTGCCTGTAACTCTGCACTGAGGAGATGGACCAGCGCCATCTAGCGTCTGCTGCCTGTAACTCTGTACTGAGGAGAAGGTACAGCGCCATCTAGCGTCTGCTGCCTGTAACTGTACTGAGGAGATGGTACAGCGCCATCTAGCATCTGCTGCCTGTAACTCTGCACTGAGAAGATGGACCAGCGCAATCTAGCATCTGCTGCCTGTAACTCTGCACTGAGAAGGTACATCGCCATCTAGCGTCTGCTGCCTGTAACTCTGCACTGAGGAGATGGACAAGCGCCATCTAGCGTCTGCTGCCTGTATCTCTGAACTGAGGAGATGGACCAGCGTCATCTAGCATCTGCTGCCTGTAACTCTGCACTGAGAAGATGGACCAGCGCAATCTAGCATCTGCTGCCTGTAACTCTGCACTGAGAAGGTACATCGCCATCTAGCGTATGCTGCCTGTAACTCTGCACTGAGGAGATGGACCTGCGCCATCTAGCGTCTGCTGCCTGTAACTCTGTACTGAGGAGAAAGTACAGCGCCATCTAGCATCTGCTGCCTGTAACTCTGCACTAAGAAGATGAACCAGCGCCATCTAGCGTCTGCTGCCTGTAACTCTACACTGAGGAGATGGACCAGCGCCATCTAGCGTCTGATGCCTGTAACTCTGCACTAAGAAGATGAACCAGCGCCATCTAGCGTCTGCTGCCTGTAACTCTGTACTGAGGAGAAAGTACAGCGCCATCTAGCATCTGCTGCCTGTAACTCTGCAGTGAGGAGATGGACCAGCTCCATCTAGCGTCTGCCGCCTGTAACTCTGTACTGTGGAAAAAGTACAGCGCCATCTAGCGTCTGCTGCTCTACACTTATGGAAACAATACACAATACACATTTTACACTCTACCGATCTGGAATATGTAACAATAGTAACATAAATAATGTTCAGCATTCTGCAGTTGTATTATTATTTATGACAACTGCAAGTAAAATAATAAAGCAGTTGTGTAATAAAAATACGTGACAGGATGTTGGATGACAGGATATATGTAATTGTAATTGAATAAGCATCTGCTGCCTGTAACTCTGTACTGAGGAGAAGGTACAGCGCCATCTAGCGTCTGCTGCCTGTAACTCTGTACTGAGGAGAAGGTACAGCGCCATCTAGCGTCTGCTGCCTGTAACTCTGCACTGAGGAGATGGACCAGCGCCATCTAGTGTCTGCTGCCTGTAACTCTGTACTGAGGAGAAAGTACAGTGCCATCTAGCGTCTGCTGCTCTACACTAATGGAAACAATACACAATACACATTTTACACTCTACCGTTCTGGAATATGTAACAATAGTAACATGTTCAGCATTCTGCAGTTGTATTATTATTTATGACAACTGCAAGTAAAATAATAAAGCAGTTGTGTAATAAAAATACGTGACAGGATGTAGGATGACAGGATATATATAATATGTAATTGAATAAGCGTCTACTGCCTGTAACTCTGTACTGAGGAGAAGGTACAGCGCCATCTAGTGTCTGCTGCCTGTAACTCTGCACTGAGAAGGTACAGCGCCATCTAGCGTCTGCTGCCTGTAACTCTGCACTGAGGAGATGGACCAGCGCCATCTAGCGTCTGCTGCCTGCAACTCTGTACTGAGGAGAAGGTACAGCGCCATCTAGCGTCTGCTGCCTGTAACTCTGCAGTGAGGAGATTGACCAGCACCATCTAGCGTCTGCGGCCTGTAACTCTGTACTGTGAAAAAAGTACAGCGCCATCTAGCGTCTGCTGCTCTACACTGATGGAAACATACACAATACACATTTTACACTCTACCGATCTGGAATATGTAACAATAGTAACATAAATAATGTTCAGCATTCTGCAGTTGTATTATTATTTATGACAACTGCAAGTAAAATAATAAAGCAGTTGTGTAATAAAAATACGTGACAGGATGTAGGATGACAGGATATATATAATATGTAATTGAATAAGCGTCCGCTGCCTGTAACTCTGCAATGAGAAGATGGACCAGCGCAATCTAGCATCTGCTGCCTGTATCTCTGAATTGAGGAGATGGACCAGCGCCATCTAGCGTCTGCTGCCTGTAACTCTGCACTGAGGAGATGGACCAGCGCTATCTAGCGTTTGTTGCCTGTAACTCTGCACTGAGGAGATGGACCAGCACCATCTAGCGTCTGCTGCCTGTAACTCTGTATGGAGAAGAAGGTACAGCGCCATCTAGCGTCTGCTGCCTGTAACTGTACTGAGGAGAAGGTACGGCGCCATCTAGCATCTGCTGCCTGTAACTCTGCACTGAGAAGATGGACCAGCGCTATCTAGCATCTGCTGCCTGTAACTCTGCACTGAGAAGGTACATCGCCATCTAGCGGCTGCTGCCTGTAACTCTGCACTGAGGAGATGGACCAGCGCCATCTAGCGTCTGCTGCCTGTAACTCTGCACTGAGGAGAAGGTACAGCGCCATCTAGCATCTGCTGCCTGTAACTCTGCACTGAGAAGATGGACCAGCGCAATCTAGCATCTGCTGCCTGTAACTCTGCACTGAGAAGGTACATCGCCATCTAGCGTCTGCTGCCTGTAACTCTGCACTGAGGAGATGGACCAGCGCCTTCTAGCGTCTGCTGCCTGTATCTCTGAACTGAGGAGATGGACCAGCGTCATCTAGCATCTGCTGCCTGTAACTCTGCACTGAGAAGTTGGACCAGCGAAATCTAGCATCTGTTGCCTGTAACTCTGCACTGAGAAGGTACACCGCCATCTAACGTCTGCTGCCTGTAACTCTGCACTGAGGAGATGGACCTGCGCCATCTAGCATCTGCTGCCTGTAACTCTGTACTGAGGAGAAAGTACAGCGCCATCTAGCATCTGCTGCCTGTAACTCTGCACTAAGAAGATGAACCAGCGCCATCTAGCGTCTGCTGCCTGTAACTCTGCACTGAGGAGATGGACCAGCGCCATCTAGCGTCTGCTGCCTGTAACTCTGTACTGAGGAGAAGGTACAGCGCCATCTAGCGTCTGCTGCCTGTAACTGTACTGAGGAGATGGTACAGCGCCATCTAGCATCTGCTGCCTGTAACTCTGCACTGAGAAGATGGACCAGCGCAATCTAGCATCTGCTGCCTGTAACTCTGCACTGAGAAGGTACATCGCCATCTAGCGTCTGCTGCCTGTAACTGTACTGAGGAGATGGTACAGCGCCATCTAGCATCTGCTGCCTGTAACTCTGCACTGAGAAGATGGACCAGCGCAATCTAGCATCTGCTGCCTGTAACTCTGCACTGAGAAGGTACATCGCCATCTAGCGTCTGCTGCCTGTAACTCTGCACTGAGGAGATGGACAAGCGCCATCTAGCGTCTGCTGCCTGTATCTCTGAACTGAGGAGATGGACCAGCGTCATCTAGCATCTGCTGCCTGTAACTCTGCACTGAGAAGATGGACCAGCGCAATCTAGCATCTGCTGCCTGTAACTCTGCACTGAGAAGGTACATCGCCATCTAGCGTATGCTGCCTGTAACTCTGCACTGAGGAGATGGACCTGCGCCATCTAGCGTCTGCTGCCTGTAACTCTGTACTGAGGAGAAAGTACAGCGCCATCTAGCATCTGCTGCCTGTAACTCTGCACTAAGAAGATGAACCAGCGCCATCTAGCGTCTGCTGCCTGTAACTCTACACTGAGGAGATGGACCAGCGCCATCTAGCGTCTGATGCCTGTAACTCTGCACTAAGAAGATGAACCAGCGCCATCTAGCGTCTGCTGCCTGTAACTCTGTACTGAGGAGAAAGTACAGCGCCATCTAGCATCTGCTGCCTGTAACTCTGCAGTGAGGAGATGGACCAGCTCCATCTAGCGTCTGCCGCCTGTAACTCTGTACTGTGGAAAAAGTACAGCGCCATCTAGCGTCTGCTGCTCTACACTTATGGAAACAATACACAATACACATTTTACACTCTACCGATCTGGAATATGTAACAATAGTAACATAAATAATGTTCAGCATTCTGCAGTTGTATTATTATTTATGACAACTGCAAGTAAAATAATAAAGCAGTTGTGTAATAAAAATACGTGACAGGATGTTGGATGACAGGATATATGTAATTGTAATTGAATAAGCATCTGCTGCCTGTAACTCTGTACTGAGGAGAAGGTACAGCGCCATCTAGCGTCTGCTGCCTGTAACTCTGTACTGAGGAGAAGGTACAGCGCCATCTAGCGTCTGCTGCCTGTAACTCTGCACTGAGGAGATGGACCAGCGCCATCTAGTGTCTGCTGCCTGTAACTCTGTACTGAGGAGAAAGTACAGTGCCATCTAGCGTCTGCTGCTCTACACTAATGGAAACAATACACAATACACATTTTACACTCTACCGTTCTGGAATATGTAACAATAGTAACATGTTCAGCATTCTGCAGTTGTATTATTATTTATGACAACTGCAAGTAAAATAATAAAGCAGTTGTGTAATAAAAATACGTGACAGGATGTAGGATGACAGGATATATATAATATGTAATTGAATAAGCGTCTACTGCCTGTAACTCTGTACTGAGGAGAAGGTACAGCGCCATCTAGTGTCTGCTGCCTGTAACTCTGCACTGAGAAGGTACAGCGCCATCTAGCGTCTGCTGCCTGTAACTCTGCACTGAGGAGATGGACCAGCGCCATCTAGCGTCTGCTGCCTGCAACTCTGTACTGAGGAGAAGGTACAGCGCCATCTAGCGTCTGCTGCCTGTAACTCTGCAGTGAGGAGATTGACCAGCACCATCTAGCGTCTGCGGCCTGTAACTCTGTACTGTGAAAAAAGTACAGCGCCATCTAGCGTCTGCTGCTCTACACTGATGGAAACATACACAATACACATTTTACACTCTACCGATCTGGAATATGTAACAATAGTAACATAAATAATGTTCAGCATTCTGCAGTTGTATTATTATTTATGACAACTGCAAGTAAAATAATAAAGCAGTTGTGTAATAAAAATACGTGACAGGATGTAGGATGACAGGATATATATAATATGTAATTGAATAAGCGTCCGCTGCCTGTAACTCTGCAATGAGAAGATGGACCAGCGCAATCTAGCATCTGCTGCCTGTATCTCTGAATTGAGGAGATGGACCAGCGCCATCTAGCGTCTGCTGCCTGTAACTCTGCACTGAGGAGATGGACCAGCGCTATCTAGCGTTTGTTGCCTGTAACTCTGCACTGAGGAGATGGACCAGCACCATCTAGCGTCTGCTGCCTGTAACTCTGTATGGAGAAGAAGGTACAGCGCCATCTAGCGTCTGCTGCCTGTAACTGTACTGAGGAGAAGGTACGGCGCCATCTAGCATCTGCTGCCTGTAACTCTGCACTGAGAAGATGGACCAGCGCTATCTAGCATCTGCTGCCTGTAACTCTGCACTGAGAAGGTACATCGCCATCTAGCGGCTGCTGCCTGTAACTCTGCACTGAGGAGATGGACCAGCGCCATCTAGCGTCTGCTGCCTGTAACTCTGCACTGAGGAGAAGGTACAGCGCCATCTAGCATCTGCTGCCTGTAACTCTGCACTGAGAAGATGGACCAGCGCAATCTAGCATCTGCTGCCTGTAACTCTGCACTGAGAAGGTACATCGCCATCTAGCGTCTGCTGCCTGTAACTCTGCACTGAGGAGATGGACCAGCGCCTTCTAGCGTCTGCTGCCTGTATCTCTGAACTGAGGAGATGGACCAGCGTCATCTAGCATCTGCTGCCTGTAACTCTGCACTGAGAAGTTGGACCAGCGAAATCTAGCATCTGTTGCCTGTAACTCTGCACTGAGAAGGTACACCGCCATCTAACGTCTGCTGCCTGTAACTCTGCACTGAGGAGATGGACCTGCGCCATCTAGCATCTGCTGCCTGTAACTCTGCACTAAGAAGATGAACCAGCGCCATCTAGCGTCTGCTGCCTGTAACTCTGCACTGAGGAGATGGACCAGCGCCATCTAGCGTCTGATGCCTGTAACTCTGCACTAAGAAGATGAACCAGCGCCATCTAGCATCTGCTGCCTGTAACTCTGTACTGAGGAGAAAGTACAGCGCCATATAGCATCTGCTGCCTGTAAATCTGCAGTGAGGAGATGGACCAGCTCCATCTAGCGTCTGCCGCCTGTAACTCTGGGGCAGATGTGTTAACCTGGAGAAGGCATAAGGAAGTGATAAACCAGTGATATGTGCAAGGTAATAAAGGCACCAGCCAATCAGAACCTAACTGTTAATTTACATATTGGAACCGATTGGCTGATGCCTTTATCACCTTGCACATATCACTGGTTTATCACTTCCTTATGCCTTCTCCAGGTTAATACATCTGCCCCTCTGTACTGTGGAAAAAGTACAGCGCCATCTAGCGTCTGCTGCTCTACACTGATGGAAACATACACAATACACATTTTACACTCTACCGATCTGGAATATGTAACAATAGTAACATAAATAATGTTCAGCATTCTGCAGTTGTATTATTATTTGTAAAATAATAAAGCAGTTGTGTAATAAAAATACGTGACAGGATGTAGGATGACTGGATATATGTAATATGTAATTGAATAAGCGTCTGCTGCCTGTAACTCTGTACTGAGGAGAAGGTACAGCGCCATCTAGCGTCTGCCGCCTGTAACTCTGTACTGAGAAGGTACAGCGCCATCTAGCGTCTGCTGCCTGTAACTGTGCACTTAGAAGATGGACCAGCGCCATCTAGCGTCTGCTGCCTGTTACTAAGCACTGAGGAGATGGACCAGCGCCATCTAGCGTCTGCTGCCTGCAACTCTGTACTGAGAAGAAAGGTACAGCGCCATCTAGCATCTGCTGCCTGTAACTCTGCAGTGAGGAGATGGACCAGCGCCATCTAGCGTCTGCCGCCTGTAACTCTGTACTGTGGAAAAAGTACAGCGCCATCTAGCGTCTGCTGCTCTACACTGATGGAAACATACACAATACACATTTTACACTCTACCGATCTGGAATATGTAACAATAGTAACATAAATAATGTTCAGCATTCTGCAGTTGTATTATTATTTGTAAAATAATAAAGCAGTTGTGTAATAAAAATACGTGACAGGATGTAGGATGACTGGATATATGTAATATGTAATTGAATAAGCGTCTGCTGCCTGTAACTCTGTACTGAGGAGAAGGTACAGCGCCATCTAGCGTCTGCTGCCTGTAACTCTGTACTGAGGATATGGACCAGCGCCATCTAGCGTCTGCTGCCTGTAACTCTGTACTGAGGAGAAGGTACAGCGCCATCTAGCGTCTGCTGCCTGTAACTCTGCACTGAGGAGATGGACCATCGCCATCTAGTGTCTGCTGCCTGTAACTCTGTACTGAGGAGAAAGTACAGTGCCATCTAGCGTCTGCTGCTTTACACTAATGGAAACAATACACAATACACATTTTACACTCTACCGTTCTGGAATATGTTACAATAGTAACATGTTCAGCATTCTGCAGTTGTATTATTATTTATGACAACTGCAAGTAAAATAATAAAGCAGTTGTGTAATAAAAATATGTGACAGGATGTAGGATGACAGGATATATGTAATATGTAATTGAATAAGCGTCTCCTGCCTGTCACTCTGTACTGAGGAGAAGGTACAGCGCCATCTAGCGTCTGCTGCCTGTAACTCTGCACTGAGAAGGTACAGCGCCATCTAGCGTCTGCTGCCTGTAACTAAGCACTGAGGAGATGGACCAGCGCCATCTAGCGTCTGCTGCCTGCAACTCTGTACTGAGAAGAAAGGTACAGCGCCATCTAGCATCTGCTGCCTGTAACTCTGCAGTGAGGAGATGGACCAGCGCCATCTAGCGTCTGCCGCCTGTAACTCTGTACTGTGGAAAAAGTACAGCGCCATCTAGCGTCTGCTGCTCTACACTGATGGAAACATACACAATACACATTTTACACTCTACCGATCTGGAATATGTAACAATAGTAACATAAATAATGTTCAGCATTCTGCAGTTGTATTATTATTTATGACAACTGCAAGTAAAATAATAAAGCAGTTGTGAAATAAAAATACGTGACAGGATTTAGGATGACAGGATATATGTAATATGTAATTGAATAAGCGTCTGCTGCCTGTAACTCTGCACTGAGGAGATGGACCAGCGCCATCTAGCGTCTGCTGCCTGTAACTCTGTACTGAGGAGAAAGTACAGTGCCATCTAGTGTCTGCTGCTCTACACTAATGGAAACAATACACAATACACATTTTACACTCTACCGTTCTGGAATATGTAACAATAGTAACATGTTCAGCATTCTGCAGTTGTATTATTATTTATGACATCTGCAAGTAAAATAATAAAGCAGTTGTGTAATAAAAATATGTGACAGGATGTAGGATGACAGGATATATATAATATGTAATTGAATAAGCGTCTGCTGCCTGTAACTCTGTACTGAGGAGAAGGTACACTGAGTCTGCTGCCTGTAACTCTGCACTGAGGAGATGGACCAGCGCCATCTAGCGTCTGCTGCCTGCAACTCTGTACGAGGAGAAGGTACAGCGCCATCTAGCGTCTGCTGCCTGTAACTCTGCACTGAGGAGATGGACCAGCGCCATCTAGCGTCTGCTGCCTGCAACTCTGTACGAGGAGAAGTTACAGCGCCATCTAGCGTCTGCTGCCTGTAACTGTGCACTTAGAAGATGGACCAGCGCCATCTAGCGTCTGTTGCCTGTAACTCTGCACTGAGGATATGGACCAGCGCCATCTAGCGTCTGCTGCCTGTAACTCTGTACTGAGGAGAAGGTACAGCGCCATCTAGCGTCTGCTGCCTGTAACTGTACTGAGGAAAAGGTACAGCGACATCTAGCATCTGCTGCCTGTAACTCTGCACTGAGAAGATGGACCAGCGCAATCTAGCATCTGCTGCCTGTAACTCTGCACTGAGAAGGTACATCGCCATCTGACGTCTGCTGCCTGTAACTCTGCACTGAGGAGATGGACCAGCGCCATCTAGCGTATGCTGCCTGTAACTCTGTACTGAGGAGAAGGTACAGCGCCATCTAGCGTCTGCTGCCTGTAACTCTGTACTGAGGAGAAAGTACAGCGCCATCTAGCATCTGCTGCCTGTAACTCTGCACTGAGGAGATGGACCAGCGCCATCTAGCGTCTGATGCCTGTAATTCTGCACTAAGAAGATGAACCAGCGCCATCTAGCGTCTGCTGCCTGTAACTCTGTACTGAGGAGAAAGTACAGTGCCATCTAGCATCTGCTGCCTGTAACTCTGCAGTGAGGAGATGGACCAGCTCCATCTAGCGTCTGCCGCCTGTAACTCTGTACTGAGAAGGTACAGCGCCATCTAGCGTCTGCTGCCTGTAACTGTGCACTTAGAAGATGGACCAGCGCCATCTAGCGTCTGCTGCCTGTTACTAAGCACTGAGGAGATGGACCAGCGCCATCTAGCGTCTGCTGCCTGCAACTCTGTACTGAGAAGAAAGGTACAGCGCCATCTAGCATCTGCTGCCTGTAACTCTGCAGTGAGGAGATGGACCAGCGCCATCTAGCGTCTGCCGCCTGTAACTCTGTACTGTGGAAAAAGTACAGCGCCATCTAGCGTCTGCTGCTCTACACTGATGGAAACATACATAATACACATTTTACACTCTACCGATCTGGAATATGTAACAATAGTAACATAAATAATGTTCAGCATTCTGCAGTTGTATTATTATTTATGACAACTGCAAGTAAAATAATAAAGCAGTTGTGAAATAAAAATACGTGACAGGATTTAGGATGACAGGATATATGTAATATGTAATTGAATAAGCGTCTGCTGCCTGTAACTCTGTACTGAGGAGAAGGTACAGCGCCATCTAGCGTCTGCTGCCTGTAACTCTACACTGAGAAGGTACAGCGCCATCTAGCGTCTGCTGCCTGTAACTCTGCACTGAGGAGATGGACCAGCGCCATCTAGCGTCTGCTGCCTGCAACTCTGTACTGAGGAGAAGGTACAGCGCCATCTAGCGTCTGCTGCCTGTAACTGTACTGAGGAAAAGGTACAGCGCCATCTAGCATCTGCTGCCTGTAACTCTGCACTGAGAAGATGGACCAGCGCAATCTAGCATCTGCTGCCTGTAACTCTCCACTGAGAAGGTACTTCGCCATCTGGCGTCTGCTGCCTGTAACTCTGCACTGAGGAGATGGACCAGCGCCATCTAGCGTATGCTGCCTGTAACTCTGTACTGAGGAGAAGGTACAGCGCCATCTAGCGTCTGCTGCCTGTAACTCTGTACTGAGGAGAAAGTACAGCGCCATCTAGCATCTGCTGCCTGTAACTCTGCACTAAGAAGATGAACCAGCGCCATCTAGCGTCTGCTGCCTGTAACTCTGCACTGAGGAGATGGACCAGCGCCATCTAGCGTCTGATGCCTGTAATTCTGCACTAAGAAGATGAACCAGCGCCGTCTAGCGTCTGCTGCCTGTAACTCTGTACTGAGGAGAAAGTACAGCGCCATCTAGCATCTGCTGCCTGTAACTCTGCAGTGAGGAGATGGACCAGCTCCATCTAGCATCTGCCGCCTGTAACTCTGTACTGTGGAAAAAGTACAGCGCCATTTAGCGTCTGCTGCTCTACACTGATGGAAACAACACACAATACACATTTTACACTCTACCGATCTGGAATATGTAACAATAGTAACATAAATAATGTTCAGCATTCTGCAGTTGTATTATTATTTATGACAACTGCAAGTAAAATAATAAAGCAGTTGTGTAATAAAAATACGTGACAGGATGTAGGATGACAGGATATATGTAATATGTAATTGAATAAGCGTCTGCTGCCTGTAACTCTGTACTGAGGAGAAGGTACAGCGCCGTCTAGCGTCTGCTGCCTGTAACTCTGTACTGAGGAGAAGGTACAGCGCCATCTAGCGTCTGCTGCCTGTAACTCTGCACTGAGGAGATGGACTAGCGCCATCTAGCGTCTGCTGCCTGTAACTCTGTACTGAGGAGAAAGTACAGTGCCATCTAGCGTCTGCTGCTTTACACTAATGGAAACAATACACAATACACATTTTACACTCTACCGTTCTGGAATATGTAACAATAGTAACATGTTCAGCATTCTGCAGTTGTATTATTATTTATGACAACTGCAAGTAAAATAATAAAGCAGTTGTGTAATAAAAATATGTGACAGGATGTAGGATGACAGGATATATATAATATGTAAATGAATAAGCATCTGCTGCCTGTAACTCTGTACTGAGCAGAAGGTACAGCGCCATCTAGCGCCTGCTGCCTGTAACTCTGCACTGAGAAGGTACAGCGCCATCTAGCGTCTGCTGCCTGTAACTCTACACTGAGGAGATGGACCAGCGCCATCTAGCGTCTGTTGCCTGCAACTCTGTACTGAGGAGAAGTTACAGCACCATCTAGCGTCTGCTGCCTGTAACTGTGCACTTAGAAGATGGACCAGCGCCATCTAGCGTCTGTTGGCTGTAACTCTGCACTGAGGAGATGGACCAGCGCCATCTAGCGTCTGCTGCCTGTAACTCTGTACTGAGGAGAAGGTACAGCGCCATCTAGCGTCTGCTGCCTGTAACTGTACTGAGGAAAAGGTACAGCGCCATCTAGCATCTGCTGCCTGTAACTGCACTAAAAAGATGGACCAGCGCAATCTAGCATCTGCTGCCTGTAACTCTGCACTGAGAAGGTACATCGCCATCTAGTGTCTGCTGCCTGTAACTCTGCACTGAGGAGATGGACCAGCGCCATCTAGGGTCTGCTGCCTGTAACTCTGCACTGAGGAGAATGTACAGCGCCATCTAGCGTCTGCTGCCTGTAACTCTGCACTAAGATGAACCAGCGCCATCTAGCGTCTGCTGCCTGTAACTCTGCACTGAGGAGATGGACCAGCGCCTTGTAGCGTCTGCTGCCTGTAACTCTGTACTGAGGAGAAGGTACAGCGCCATCTAAGCGTCTGCCGCCTGTAACTCTGTACTGTGGAAAAAGTACAGCGCTATCTAGCGTCTGCTGCTCTACACTGATGGAAACAATACACAATACACATTTTACACTCTACCGATCTGGAATCTGTAACAATAGTAACAAAAATAATGTTCAGCATTCTGCAGTTGCATTATTATTTATGACAACTGCAAGTAAAATAATAAAGCAGTTGTGTAATAAAAATACGTGACAGGATGTAGGATGACAGGATATATGTAATATGTAATTGAATAAGCGTCTCCTACCTGTAACTCTGTACTGAGGAGAAGGTACAGCGCCATCTAGCGTCTGCTGCCTGTAACTCTGCACTGAGGAGAAGGTACAGCGCCATCTAGCGTCTGCTGCCTGTAACTCTGTACTGAGAGGATGGACCAGCGCCATCTAGCGTCTGCTGCCTGTAACTCTGTACTGAGGAGAAAGTACAGCGCCATCTAGCGTCTGCTGCCTGTAACTCTGTACTGAGGAGAAGGTGCAGCGCCATCTAGCGTCTGCTGCCTGTAACTCTGTACTGAGGAGAAGGTACAGCGCCATCTAGCGTCTGCTGCCTGTAACTCTGCACTGAGAAGGTACAGCGCCATCTAGCGTCTGCTGCCTGTTACTGTACTGAGAAGGTACAGCGCCATCTAGCATCTGCTGCCTGGAACTCTGCACTGAGAAGATGGACCAGCGCCATCTAGCATCTGCTGCCTGTAACTCTGCACTGAGAAGGTACATCGCCATCTAGCGGCTTCTGCCTGTAACTCTGCACTGAGAAGATGGACCAGCGCCATTTAGAGTCTGCTGCATGTAACTCTGCACTGAGGAGATGGACCAGCGTCATCTGGCATCTGCTGCCTGTAACTCTGCACTGCGGAGATGGACCAGCGCCATCTAGCGTCTGATGCCTGCAACTCTGTACTGAGGAGAAGGTACAGCGCCATCTAGCATCTGCTGCCTGTAACTCTGCACTGAGGAGATGGACCAGCGCCATCTAGCGTCTGCTGCCTGTAACTCTGCACTGAGGAGATGGACCAGCGGCATGTAGCGTCTGCTGCCTGTAACTCTGCACTGAGAAGGTACAGCGCCATCCAGCGTCTGCTGCCTGTAACTCTGCAGTGAGGAGATGGACCAGCGTCATCTGGCATCTGCTGCCTGTAACTCTGCACTGAGGAGATGGACCAGCGCCATCTAGCGTCTGATGCCTGCAACTCTGTACTGAGGAGAAGGTACAGCGCCATCTAGCATCTGCTGCCTGTAACTCTGCACTGAGGAGATGGACCAGCGCCATGTAGCGTCTGCTGGCTGTAACTCTGCACTGAGGAGATGGACCAGCGCCATCTAGCGTCTGCTGCCTGTAACTCTGCACTGAGGAGATGGACCAGCGCCATGTAGCGTCTACTGCCTGTAACTCTGCACTGAGAAGGTACAGCGCCATCCAGCGTCTGCTGCCTGTAACTCTGCAGTGAGGAGATGGACCAGCTCCATCTAGCGTCTGCTGCCTGCAACTCTGTACTGAGGAGAAGGTACAGCGCCATCTAGCGTCTGCTGCCTGCAACTCTGCACTGAGGAGATGGACCAGCGACATGTAGCATCTGCTGCCTGTAACTCTGCACTAAGAAGATGAACCAGCGCCATCTAGCGTCTGCTGCCTGTACCACTGCACTAAGAAGATGAACCAGCGCCATCTAGCGTCTGCTGCCTGTAACTCTGCACAGAGGAGATGGACCAGCGCCATGTAGCGTCTGCTGCCTGTAACTCTGCACTGAGGAGATGGACCAGCGCCATGTAGCGTCTGCTGCCTGTAACTCTGCACTAAGAAGAGGAACCAGCGCCATCTAGCATCTGCTGCCTGTAACTCTGTACTGAGGAGAAAGTACAGCGCCATCTAGCATCTGCTGCCTGTAACTCTGCACTGAGGAGATGGACCAGCTCCATCTAGCGTCTGCCGCCTGTAACTCTGTACTGTGGAAAAAGTACAGCGCCATCTAGCGTCTGCTGCTCTACACTGATGGAAACAATACACAATACACATTTTACACTCTACCGATCTGGAATATGTAACAATAGTAACATAAATAATGTTCAGCATTCTGCAGCTGTATTATTATTTATGACAACTGCAAGTAAAATAATAAAGCAGTTGTGTAATAAAAATACGTGACAGGATGTAGGATGACAGGATATATGTAATATGTAATTGAATAAGCGTCTGCTGCCTGTAACTCTGCACTGAGGAGATGGACCAGCGCCATCTAGCGTCTGCTGCCTGTAACTCTACACTGAGGAGAAAGTACAGTGCCATCTAGCGTCTGCTGCTCTACACTAATGGAAACAATACACATAACACATTTTACACTCTACCGTTCTGGAATATGTAACAATAGTAACATGTTCAGCATTCTGCAGTTGTATTATTATTTATGACAACTGCAAGTAAAGTAATAAAGCAGTTGTGTAATAAAAATATGTGACAGAATGTAGGATGACAGGATATATATAATATGTAATTGAATAAGCGTCTGCTGCCTGTAACTCTGTACTGAGGAGAAGGTACAGCGCCATCTAGCGTCTGCTGCCTGTAACTCTACACAGAGAAGGTACAGCGCCATCTAGCGTCTGCTGCCTGTAACTCTGCACTGAGGAGATGGACCAGCGCCATCTAGCGTCTGCTGCCTGCAACTCTGTACGAGGAGAAGTTACAGCGCCATCTAGCGTCTGCTGCCTGTAACTGTGCACTTAGAAGATGGACCAGCGCCATCTAGCATCTGTTGCTTGTAACTCTGCACTGAGGAGATGGACCAGCACCATCTAGCGTCTGCTGCCTGTAACTCTGTACTGAGGAGAAGGTACAGCGCCATCTAGCGTCTGCTGCCTGTAACTGTACTGAGGAAAAGGTACAGCGCCATCTAGCATCTGCTGCCTGTAACTCTGCACTGAGAAGATGGACCAGCGCAATCTAGCATCTGCTGCCTGTAACTCTGCACTGGGAAGGTACAGCGCCATCTAGCGTCTGCTGCCTGTAACTCTGCACTGAGGAGATGGACCAGCGCCATCTAGCGTATGCTGCCTGTAACTCTGTACTGAGGAGAAGGTACAGCGCCATCTAGCGTCTGCTGCCTGTAACTCTGCACTGAGGAGATGGACCAGCGCCATCTAGCGTATGCTGCCTGTAACTTTGTACTGAGGAGAAGGTACAGCGCCATCTAGCGTCTGCTGCCTGTAACTCTGTACTGAGGAGAAAGTACAGCGCCATCTAGTGTCTGCTGCTCTACACTAATGGAAACAATACACAATACACATTTTACACTCTACCGTTCTGGAATATGTAACAATAGTAACATGTTCAGCATTCTGCAGTTGTATTATTATTTATGACATCTGCAAGTAAAATAATAAAGCAGTTGTGTAATAAAAATATGTGACAGCAGAGGAAGCTGCACTTTACATGGGCTCCTGCCTGCAAGTTTGCAGAAAGCCCTATAAACCTCCGTTCCGTGCCCTGAATCTCTCTATTTGTGCCCCTCAGCCCTTCTCCTTGTGTTACTGCTTTGGGGGAGCGAGCTGCGGAGTCGGAAGACAGCTCCAGCTGTCTTTGCGGATTGCGGCCCTCCCCCGCATGTGAAGCCGGGACCTCGATTTTGAATCACCTCCGGGATCGCGGACGGAGCTGCTTGCGGGTGCCAGATAAACCCACCCTCACCCTTCCCACACTGACCGGATTGCTGCCTGAGACCTGCTGCCTCGACCCTCCATACTGGCTGGCGATTTGGATAGCGGCGGGGAGCGGAAGACTCCGTATCATCTCCTCCGGCAGTGAGTAACCCCTGGCGGCGGCCATCTTGCCACCCCGCGCGGCCGCACTGACATTCCGCCCGGAGGCAGGGGCTTCACCGTGAGGGTCCTTACACCTGTATCCTCCGATCACAATCACTGAGGGGGTCCCGCGGACAGCGGCCTCCCCCTCGGCGTGCAGCCGAGATTTAGACCTGGGATGGTGGCCGGGCAGGAGGACCGGAGCTGCGCAGCTGACTCCATGGAGTTCTCTTGGATTCCGGGAAGGCGCATGACGGTCAATCTGATAGCTTCTTCGGCCCCCCGCCTATCGCACTAGAAACCCGGAGCACAGGACACGGGGTGAGAGACGCGGGACGAAACGACGACCATCTCGCCTTCGATGGTGGAGCTCGGGAGACGGTGAGACGTCGGTTGGGTGAGCTACTGCCCCCCTCCCCCTGACTGCTAGTCCCCTTGCCACTGCGGCGACAGGATCCTCCTAGCGCTGAGCCCAGTTTCTCTGTGCCCCGGTCACTACACCTGTTGCTGGCCGCTATCTATCTTCTGCCCTGCAGTGATCCCACGGGCTCCCTGGATAAGGAAACCGTCGCGACCCTCACTACCCGCTGGCAAGTAATATCGGTGCCCACATGCCATCGAGCTCACCGATCGCTTAGGATACAGAGCTCCCTCCAGCTACATAGAGTGGCGACTCGGTTCACCCCCCCTCCAACAACCAGATAAAGCACACATCATTCCCTCCATCTCTGCTGCACCGCGGCCGGTCACTGGCTGGTCCGTGACCGTGCTAGCGGGCTCCCCCCCCATCATCTGGTTGCCGTGGTCGACACGGATGGGAGCTACCTGCCTTATTCTACGGTACTAGTTTTGTCCCACACTTGATTACTACTTATCTCGTCTAATACGATGTGAGGCTCATATGATGCTGTTATGCACACCAGTGCCTGCAGGAATGTACTGGTGTCTGAACTGTTATGCACACCAGTGCCTGCAGGAATGTACTGGTGTCTGAACAGATAGGGATGCAAAACAAATGAACTCACAGACAGACTGGGGAATATGACATTACGTACACAGAAGGTGATAGGGTAACAAAATAAACACAAAGTGAACAGAGAAGCCCAGAGGCTAAGAAACTGGGTATCTCCCTAGTATTAGGAATGCTCAGATGGAAAAAGCAAGATGTTGTGTTTTAATACGTAGAGAACCCGAAATGCTGTTGCTAAGGGCAACAGCAAAACCCTAAAGGGTTACCAACGGGTGTGGCAGTAAACTCCTTGGTCAGAGATGGAATGATAGACACAAGGAGAGTCTCCACAATCCTAATCCTCACTTGCAGTGCACAGGTTCAGCTTACTGCCACTAAACTGACACCTGAACACCTTGCACAGTGAGACAGGATTTAGGCAGGCAAGTCTGAGAATACAGCCGCAAACTTGCTAAGTTCACAGAGTAGCAAAAGAACCCCAGCAAGTTAAACGACTGACTCCAGTCTTACTGCTAGGTCTGGATTGGCAGAGTGTAGTACCAAATCCCAAGGCCTATTTGCAGTAAGCAACAACAAATACAAAGCTACACAGTACTGGCTAACTTTCAGGAACTAACTAACCAACAAAGATTCAGCAGCATCTGCTTAACCTGAGAAGAGGCCTTATATAGCAGGTGCTGTCCACGCCCCACTCAGACCTCACAGACTGTGAGCACAAAAACCAGCACCGGATCCCCTGCCGTGCACAGAGCCTGTAACCACTGCACAGCAAAAGACCCGAACCGGAGTATCAGCTGCGCTCAGGTTACTCCGCTAGCACTTGTCTCCCGGTTGCCATGACGACGTGGCAGCACAGGGCAGGAGACCCTAACAGTACCCCCCCCTCTGACGAGGGGTCAAAGAACCCCTACCACCGGGTTTATCGGGGAACTGCGAGAAGAAAGAGCGTATCAGTCTGGGGGCATGAAGATCACAACTGCGCACCCACGACCGCTCCTCCGGGCCATACCCCTTCCAGTGCACCAAAAACGACAGCCGACCCCGAACCATCTTGGAGTCAAGAATCCTTTCAACAACAAACTCCCTCTGGCCACGTATCAGAAGAGGGGAAGGTCTTCCACTGGAAGAAGGATTACTAATCGCCCGTTTTAAAAGGGAACAATTAAATGTTTTATTGATACCCAAAGAACGGGGCAGATCTAACTGAAATGCCACCGGATTGATAACCCTGGTGATCTTATAAGGGCCGATGAACCGGGGGCCTAACTTATGAGATGGCTGTCTCAACTTCAAATTCTTGGTAGACAACCAGACGAAGTCTCCTAATTTGAAGCTGCAGGGTCTTTTCCGCTTATCAAAAACCCTTTTGGTCACTAATGACACAGACACAAGGGCTTTCTTCACTTTCCTCCAAATACCTCTAAGGACCGATACCACAGAGGAACCACCAGGCGTGGAGTCCAGGGGGTCAAAAGAATTGGCCTTAGGATGATGCCCATACACACAAAGGAAGGGAGAGATCCCTGTAGCAGAGTGAGCCGCGTTGTTATAGGCAAACTCCGCCATGGACAGATGAGCAACCCAGTCAGTCTGACACTTGGAGACATAACACCTGAGGAACTGCTCCAAGGACTGGTTTACCCTTTCAGTCTGCCCATTAGACTGCGGATGGTAGCCTGACGACAAGCTGACAGAAATCTGGAGATCGGAACAAAATGCCCTCCAGAATTTGGCCACAAACTGGGATCCGTGGTCAGAGACAACATCAAGTGGCAACCCGTGGAGACGCACAACATGCAGCATAAATAATTCAGACAGGCGTCTGGCCGATGGCAGCCCAACCAGTGGAACGAAGTGCGCCATCTTCGAAAACCTGTCAACGACAACCCAGATGGCTGTCATCCCCGAGGATTTGGGCAAGTCCACCACAAAATCCATTGAAATGTGGGTCCATGGCTTAGATGGGATAGAGAGTGGATGTAATGGGCCAACAGGAACCCCTCTAGGAGTCTTATTTCGGGCACAGATGTCACATGCCCGAACCCACTGATCCACATCCTTAGCCACCGAGGGCCACCACACCGCCCTAGATAGCAACTCCCGAGATCTGGCAATACCCGGGTGACCTGCCGACTTCTTGGCATGGAATTCCAGGAACACTCGCTGTCTTAACCTAGGAGGCACAAACAAAAGACCTACCGGAAGGTCTGGAGGAGCCTGCTCCTGTGCTCTAAGGACTAATGATAAGAGGTCCTGGGTAATGCCCACTTTAATACATGATGGGGACACAATGGGCAACGGCTCCTCTGTGGTCTCCTGGATTGGAGCAAAACTCCGCGAGAGCGCATCAGCCTTGATGTTTTTTGACCCAGGGCGATATGTTATCAAAAAATTAAAGCGAGCAAAAAACAAAGCCCATCGTGCCTGCCTGGCATTGAGACGCTTCGCTGACTCTAAATATGCCAGATTCTTATGGTCGGTGAGAATTGAGACCACAAACTTAGCCCCCTCAAGCCAGTGTCTCCACTCCTCGAGTGCATCCTTAATAGCCAACAATTCCCGGTTACCCACGTCATAATTCATCTCGGCAGGCGAAAATTTACGGGAAAAGTAAGCACAGGGATGAAGGCGATTATCAGACACTCCCATCTGAGAGAGCACTGCCCCAATACCCATCTCAGAGGCATCCACCTCCACCACAAAAGGACGCTCTGGATCTGGGTGTCGCAGCACCTTGGCCGATACAAATGCCCTTTTGAGACGGGCAAAAGCCGCTTTAGCCTCACAAGACCAATGAGCAACATCCGCCCCTTTCTTAGTGAGTGCCACCAAGGGCGCCACTATAGACGAAAATCCAGCGATAAATCGTCTATAAAAATTTGCAAAGCCCAGGAAACGCTGAAGCGCCTTCAAACTAGTGGGCTGCACCCAATCCAGGACTGCCTGTACCTTGGAACCCTCCATTTGGAAACCTTCTGGAGAGATAATATATCCTAGAAATGCGATTTGCTGAACTTCAAATTCGCACTTCTCCAGCTTCGCCCCAAGCCGGTGGTCTCTGAGTTTCTGGAGGACTAAGCGTACATGCTTCCGATGTTCCTCCAGGGAATGGGAGAAGATTAGGATGTCATCTAAGTATACAACTAAGAATCTATCCAAATATTCCCTGAGTACATCGTTCATGAAATCCTGGAAGACTGCCGGGGCATTACAGAGCCCAAAAGGCATCACCAAATATTCATAATGCCCTGAGTGAGTATTAAAGGCAGTCTTCCATTCATCCCCCTCTCTTATTCGGATTAGATTGTACGCCCCGCGTAGGTCAATCTTAGAAAAAATGGTGGCAGTACAAAGCTGGTCAAACAAGACCGAAATGAGAGGCAGTGGGTATGAGTTTTTAATCGTGATACGGTTCAATTCCCTGAAGTCGATGCAGGGTCGCAATGAACCGTCCTTTTTACCCACGAAGAAGAACTCCGACCCAACTGGAGACTGTGAAGGTCTGATAAATCCCTTAGCCAAGTTCTCCTGAATGTACTCTGCCATAGCCTGAGTCTCAGGACGTGACAGGGAGTACAACCTGCTCTTGGGAAGCTTAGCATTTGGCAACAAATCAATGGCACAGTCATAGGGGCGATGGGGAGGTAGTACCTCTGCAACTTTTTTGGAGAACACGTCCGCAAAATCTGCATAACACCCTGGCAATCCTGGCAAACTTAGCTGCGAGAGCCTGACTGGAAGGCTCAAGCAACTCCTGAAACAGTGGCGTCACAAGGCGGGTGCGGGGGGTGCGGCCCGCACCCGGGTGTGACACCTGGAGGGGGTGACACCAAATGTCAGCTCCTCCGCAGTGACAGGAGCCAGGTGCTGCAGTGTGAAATTCCGCTACAGCACCCGGCTCCTGTCATAGCAGAGGAGCCGACCGCACACTGAGACCGTCTCTGGGGGAAGCCCAGCATCTCCGGAGATGCTGGGCACGCCCCCAGAGTGACGATCCCGGTATCCCCGCGAAGCCACGCCCCCTAGCTGTAAGGCCACGCCCCCTTTTGCCGCGATCGCGGCAGTACATCAGGGGTGCGCACCGGGTGTCACCACACCTGGTGACGCCTCTGTCCTGAAACAATCAGTACCCCAACTAAGAATCTCCCCAGAGACCCAGTCAAATTGAGGATTGTGGGCCCTTAACCAGGGTAACCCCAACACCAATGGAGCAAAAGTACAGACAGTCACATAAAAGGACAATTTTTCAGAGTGTGTGGATCCAATAAACAAAGAAATCTGGCTAGTGCAAGAGGTAATTTTACCTTGGGATAATGGTTCTCCGTTTAACCCACAAATCTCAATTTCCGATGCCAAGGGTACTAAGGGAACAGAGTGTTTCAGGGCGAATTGGCGGTCCATAAAAACCCTGTCGGCCCCACTGTCCACAAAGGCCTCAGTCTTGACAGTTTGACCGAGGATCTTCAAGGTCACCGGAATGATAAAAGTCTTCTTGGGAAATTCTGACTTCTGGCCTGACAGGATATTTCCCATCACCCTCAGGCCCTGAAGTTTTCCGGCTTTTCTGGGCATGATACTACCACATGACCTTTATTCCCACAGTACAAACACAACCCCTGCTGTCTCCTCCGCGTCTTCTCACGCGAGGAGAGGCAGGTAGCCCCAATCTGCATAGGCTCCTCAGAAAATTCCTCAGAGTCTGAGGTTCCCTTGGGAAAGAAGGAAACCTCGGTCTCCCTTTCAAGCCTACGCTCTCTCAGCCGTCTATCCACCCGGATGGATAACTGCATGAGCTGATCCAAGCTATCAGGCAAGGGATATTGTACCAGTTGGTCTTTTATCTGGTTAGAAAGACCTCTTCGGTACTGGTGTCTCAGGGCTGGGTCATTCCACTGGGTATCATGGGCCAACCTCCGAAACTCCGTACAGTAAACCTCAACTGGCCTTCGCCCTTGCTTAAGGATCGAAATCTGAGCCTCGGCTGAGGCCGTCTTGTCAGGGTCATCATACAACATGCCCAGTGCCGTAAAAAAAGCATCAACACTTTTAAGCGACGGACAGTCAGGCTGCAACCCATATGCCCAGACCTGTGGGTCTCCTTGTAGCAAGGAAATCACTATGCCCACCCGCTGAATCTCCGACCCAGAAGACTGAGGCCTAAGCCGGAAGTATAGCTTGCAGCTCTCCTTGAAACAAAAGAACTGCGAGCGATCTCCAGAAAAACGATCCGGGAAATTTACTTTCGGCTCCTTAACCCCTGAAGGTGCTGCTGCTGCGGGAGCTCCGCCAGCGGCCTGGGAGGTGTGCATTTTAATGGACAAATCATTAAATTGTCGAGTCAGGACCTGCACCTGATCGACCACCTGTTGCAACGTATTTTGAGGGGTATGCTCCATATTCCCACAAAATTTCAACAGGAGTATTAGGCTGCTGAATATGTTATGCACACCAGTGCCTGCAGGAATGTACTGGTGTCTGAACTGTTATGCACACCAGTGCCTGCAGGAATGTACTGGTGTCTGAACTGTTATGCACACCAGTGCCTGCAGGAATGTACTGGTGTCTGAACTGTTATGCACACCAGTGCCTGCAGGAATGTACTGGTGTCTGAACAGATAGGGATGCAAAACAAATGAACTCACAGACAGACTGGGGAATATGACATTACGTACACAGAAGGTGATAGGGTAACAAAATAAACACAAAGTGAACAGAGAAGCCCAGAGGCTAAGAAACTGGGTGTCTCCCTAGTATTAGGAATGCTCAGATGGAAAAAGCAAGATGTTGTGTTTTAATACGTAGAGAACCCGAAATGCTGTTGCTAAGGGCAACAGCAAAACCCTAAAGGGTTACCAACGGGTGTGGCAGTAAACTCCTTGGTCAGAGATGGAATGATAGACACAAGGAGAGTCTCCACAATCCTAATCCTCACTTGCAGTGCACAGGTTCAGCTTACTGCCACTAAACTGACACCTGAACACCTTGCACAGTGAGACAGGATTTAGGCAGGCAAGTCTGAGAATACAGCCGCAAACTTGCTAAGTTCACAGAGTAGCAAAAGAACCCCAGCAAGTTAAACGACTGACTCCAGTCTTACTGCTAGGTCTGGATTGGCAGAGTGTAGTACCAAATCCCAAGGCCTATTTGCAGTAAGCAACAACAAATACAAAGCTACACAGTACTGGCTAACTTTCAGGAACTAACTAACCAACAAAGATTCAGCAGCATCTGCTTAACCTGAGAAGAGGCCTTATATAGCAGGTGCTGTCCACGCCCCACTCAGACCTCACAGACTGTGAGCACAAAAACCAGCACCGGATCCCCTGCCGTGCACAGAGCCTTTAACCACTGCACAGCAAAAGACCCGAACCGGAGTATCAGCTGCGCTCAGGTTACTCCGCTAGCACTTGTCTCCCGGTTGCCATGACGACGTGGCAGCACAGGGCAGGAGACCCTAACAGATGCCTGCTCTATGCTAAATCATTCTGCGGCCAGGTAGCGATAAGGGACTCATTATTGATAATATTTATAAAGTCTCGGGGAGCCGACACCGACCCACCTTGCAATTGTGATATCAGCTCCGCTAAATCGATATTATCAAGTGGACACCCGATTATTTTTCTCACTTCACTATGTCACAGAGGAACCGTAAAACCCCTGTTCAAGCTAAGCCTAGTATTCTCCGGGCATGGGAAAAAGCAGGTGCTTCGTCTCGTGGCTCCCCCACCGTAGACCCCATGTCAGATGCCGATGACGCTCCTTCTCCGAAGTCAGGTCTCACGACCCAAGATGTAATTGCAATTGTCACTAAGACCATCCAAACGGAAATGAGATCAGTCCTGGCTCAATTTAGAACTGAGCTCGCTGATCTTGGCTCTCGCACAGATTCCCTGGAACGTAAAGTGGATGAAGTATGCCAATATCAGGTAGTGGTCGAACAAGAGCTATCGGAGATCCGAGCGGATATGGCCCAACAAGAGGAACACCTGGAGGATATGGACAACCGGAATCGCCGGAATAATGTCCGGATCCGCAATATACCGGAGAGCGTTACTATGGAGGGCCACCCGACTTTTCTGGAGGGCCTACTGCAGACCACGATTCCCGAAGTCCCTAAAGATTTCCTCCTTCTCGATAGAGCGCACCGAGCCCTGCGCCCACGCCCTCCACCTACTCAGCCCCCAAGAGATGTCATCCTACGGTTCCATTATTACAAAACCAAAGAGAGATTTATGATGGCGGCCCGGGAACATCAAACAATTCTCTACTCTGGAGCCCAGCTGCAGATATTTCAGGACTTGGCCCCCTCCACACTCCGAAAACGCAAGGACCTTACCACTATCACCAAAGTCCTTCGGGATAACTCTATCAAGTACAAGTGGGGTTTTCCATTTCAATTACACGTCACAAAAGATGGCTCTCACCACTCGATAAAAACGCCCACCCAGGGCTATGACTTCCTCAGATCCCTTGGCATATTTGAATCTCTTCCTGAGGAGATTCGGAAGCAGCTCCCTACCGCCTCCCCTAAAAGGCCTGGGGCTCCTACCCCCGATAAATGAGCGAATGAGACTCCCGTTCCAGATCAGTAGATATAATGGACATTGCATATTGGTCCCTCCTCTCTCTTCTGTGGCAGTGGCTTTATGATATATTGTTTTGCACATTAGATCTTTAAGATTTAACGCACTTAGTGATTTAAGATGTTCTGCCTGATTTCTACATAATGATACATGGCAACCCTATCTTAATGGTGGCTGCGTGCTCTGGGGTGGGCCGGCTGCTTGGCCGCTCTACACCGGAGGGCGATACAGCCTTCTACAATCAGTTTATCCAATCCAAATTTAAGGCTCTTTACAGGATGCCAATAATTTCTTTAGATCTCAATGTATACCCATCTACTATTGCCCTTGCTATAGAGGAGATGACCATTTCGCACTTTAATGTTTTCTCGATGTATACACTATGTTATGTTAGTTTTTCTTCCCTTCGTTTATGTTGCCTCCCACATATAGATTTGGTGGCTAACTGGTCTATGTGCAGTCTGTGCCTCCCTCATGTCGGTTCCGGGTGGTCCCTTTTCCTTGTGTTGGTCTCGTGCCTTGACTTGGTAAGGCTAATCTGCCGCTCGATCCTGGGGGGCCACTCGGGCACCGACTGTGGACGTAACGATTGTGAATGCTGTTGTCGTTATATACCACCATTGACTCACCAGGGAAATGTTGTAAGCTACATTGATGTTGCATTTAAGTTGCCTTAGTTGAATCTACATAGGAAGGTACTGTTATTGATTTTGTTAACAGAAATGCTGATAGTGATGTCTTCCTTTTTCTTCTTACCCCCTTTTTAATCCCTGATCTGATTTTCCCACTACCCTTAACCTGGCTTGCAGAATGTACCTCTTCCTTTTTTCTGTTACTCTTCTGTATGTTCCTCATCTTCCTTGTCATGTTTTATTCATGGCGCGTCCCCACACTCCGAAGGGGCTGCCCGCTTGGCGCCTCCCCCTTCATTCCTAGACCCAATCCGTTTTTAGGAAAGGGTCTATCCCTTCAGTTCGTATTCACGATCTTCCTTACCTGTTTCTATTGTCTTTTGTTCCCCTCTTTCATGCCCTATGGTCGGCCAAGTCAAAGGCTATCTTCTATCTTGCGCTATGCTGTCTTTCAACCCCCATGACTTTAAGGGTCTTATCCATTAACGTCAATGGCCTTAACTCCCCGACTAAGCGCTCCATGGCGTTTCAGTTTTTTGCCAGACAAAAAGCAGATATTATATTCTTGCAGGAGACCCACTTCAGGGCCCCACACCCCTCACTAAGCTCCAAACGTTATCCTCATGTCTTTTATTCCACAATGTCAGCTAAACGCAGAGGCACGGCCATCCTGGTCCATCGTGACCTACCCCTGGTTGTCCAGGACACAATTCTCGATGGCCATGGCAGATTTGTGATTCTTTCCGGCTCCCTTAATCAAACTCCCATTACTTTGGCATCGGTTTACGCTCCAGGCGTGCAGCAGGGTTCCTTCTTTAAAACGTTCTCTGACCACCTTTCTAAGTTCTCCAATCCCTGGGTCATTGTGGCCGGTGACTGTAATGCTACAATGGATCCTCATGTTGACAGATCCCACCCAGGAGCTGGGCCTTCTCCCCATACGAAACTGTCTAGACTCCTCCAGTCCTGCGTCACTGCACACAATTTATATGATGCTTGGAAAACGCTATACCCGTCCGCTAGGGGCTACACGCACTATTCCCCACAACACGATATATACACTCGTATTGACTATGTATTTGTAGATAGGGACTCCACTCAAACCCTTTTAGGCGCCCAGGTGGTTCCGATCACCTGGTCTGACCATTATGCGATACTACTTGATTTTACTTGCCCTCATAAACCTTCGACTTCCCGTAAATGGCGCCTTAATGAATCCCTACTCCTTAAATCCGCTAATGTGACTCAAATAGAAGACGCGATTCACCACTTCCTAGCTGACAATGTCTCCCCCGACATATCCTCAGCAATACTATGGGAAGCACATAAGGCGACATTGCGAGGTCTCCTCATTAGCCTTACATCCGTCCAGAAGAAGATTGAGTCTAAGAGGATCGCGGACCTCGAGGCTGAATTAACCTCTTTGACTCTTCGCCATCAGCGGTTCCCCAAACGCAAATTATATCTAAAGATACTTGCCCTGAAAGGGCAATTGTCCCAAATCCTCACAAAGAAAACGATCAGGTCACTTTTGTGGATCCGCCAAAAGTTCTACGAAAAGTCGAACAAAGCAGATACTTTATTAGCCCGTCGACTGCGCGAAAAACGCACTCTCAATCGAATACTAGCTTTGAGATGTCCCGACGGATCCACAACATGTGATCCTAATGTGATGGCTTCCCTCGTCCAGGATTATTTTGCTTCCCTCTATAACCCTCCCTTCTGAGGCCGCTACCGATCCACATCATGTATTAATTATCCAACAATATCTCTCCTCTTGTCACTTACCGAAACTTTCTACAGCGGATCTTAAGACACTCAACGATCCCATTACTCACGAGGAAATCCTTATTACAATCGGGCAGCTTCGCCGCTCTTCCGCACCAGGTCCTGATGGATTTACTGCCATATATTATAAAAAAAATTTCCCAAGCCCTTCTTCCTATGTTGCATTCACTATTCAACTCATTAATGGAGGGAAATTCTCTCGACGTAGCTACCACCAGAGCCAATATTATTGTTATTGCCAAGCCTGAGCGAGATCCTATGGAAATGAAAAACTATAGGCCTATCTCATTATTAAACACAGATTTAAAGCTATTTGCTAAAATCCTGGCAAATCGACTCGCCCCTTATCTTCCCACACTGATCCATCCAGACCAGGTAGGCTTTATCCCCAATCGTCAGGCTGCTGATAATACTCGACGCCTTATAGATCTCATTCACCTCTCCCATCGGGACTCCACCCCAACTTTGGTGGTGGCTCTTGATGCGGAAAAGGCCTTTGATAGGGTAGCCTGGCCCTTCATACAGCAAGCCCTGCAGTCGGTAGGAATTCAAGGTCCATTTTATAATGCCATCACATCGCTATATATTAACCCCTCAGCGTCTATCCTAGTTAATGGCCTCTCCTCCCCTCCACTCACTATTAGAAATGGCACCCGACAGGGTTGCCCACTCTCCCCTCTACTCTTTGCCCTAGTAATGGAACCGCTGGCAGCGAAAATCCGATTGAACTCCAACATCTCAGGTATTTTAGTGGACAACCATGAATATAAAATTGCACTATATGCAGATGATGTCATCTTGACTCTGACTGACCCGCACACTTCCCTACAACACCTTTTTGAGGAGATCCACACATATAGCTCCCTCTCAAACTATAAACTCAATGCGGACAAAACAGAGGTTCTAGACTTACATATCACTCCACGGGATCTCAGTCTTTTACACTCCTCCTATTCCTTTAAATGGCAAAATACCAAACTTAAATATCTAGGCATTTACCTAACTAAATCTTATTCTTCACTATATGCTGCTAACTTCCCACGGTTGATATCCTCACTTAAAGCAGATCTCACCACATGGAATAAATTATTTATTTCCTGGTTTGGTCGCATCGCGGCAGTTAAGATGAACCTACTGCCAAAGATATTGTACCTATGGCAAACCCTACCTATTCACATCCCAGTTAAAATACTGAAGAATCTTCAACGAGATATATCTAACTTCATCTGGGCCGGGAAGAAAACCAGAGTTAAAATACGGCTGCTCCAACAACACCGCTCGGAGGGCGGTCTTGGGGTACCAGACCTCATCCGATACTACCGAGCCACACATTTAGCCTCATGTGTTCTCTGGCACTCACCTCCAGCACAGAGAACGTGGACCTATCTTGAAGCGCATTCTCTCCATATGTTCTCACCCTCAACCCTACTATGGTGCCCATCTCGCTCCCGACCCTCCTCTAACCTTCTCTTACCAACAGTGCGCTTTTCCTTGTCAATATGGGATTTTTGTACTCGCTTCTACCAGCTTCGCTCCCACAACCCCTACTTAACTCCTCTATGGAACAATGCACAATTCCCGCCAGGCACTTACCACTCGGCATTTCACCAATGGACCGCGCATAATATTCTCTTCCTACAAGACTTTGCATCTCTTTCCTCATTCCCATCTTTTGCAAATATTCAATCCCGCTTCTCGCTTCCCCATTCGGTATTCTATTAATTTTTACAAATCAGACACTTCTACGGAACACTCCCTAAACCTACCCACCCTGTTATTGCTACCCCTCTGGAAATATGGTGTTGCAGTTCTCGTTCAACAAAGGGACTTCTTTCGCGCATTTACCTGGTGTTATTGACACACAATGTCCCCCCCAAGGAGAGTCATGAACTGGCCTGGGAAAGGGAGGTGGGAGAGGCCTTAACAGTCGAGGAATGGGAGGATATTAGACAGGAAACTACCAAAAGTTCTATCTCAGTCCGCATAGCTGAAAATTCATATAAATTGTATTACCGCTGGTACTTGGTTCCGGCTAGACTACACTCTATTTATCCCACGTGCTCGGATGAGTGCTGGAGACTGTGTGGATGTAGAGAGACCCTGTTGCACGTTTGGTGGTCTTGTCCAACGATCCGCCAATATTGGAGACAAATTCATAAATTGGTTTTAGAAGTTACACACTTAACCATCCCTGCCTCGCCCCTTTATTCACTACTTTCCCGTCCCATCCCTGACACCTCACGCCACCAACGAGCCCTAATTAAACATATTTTTGTCACGATCCGGGTATCTGGACGCCATTTCTTACCCATCAGATGCCTCCTAAGGCTGGCTCAGCGCTCCAGGACCGGATCCCATCTGTTATCCTAATGTTCACATTCCTGCATCCTCTCCTGTCTCTCTGAGACGCTGTCACAGTAACGCCTTATTACATCTGGCATGGCGTCTCCCGCGGCCTCCGCCGCCGTCCCTGAGCTTCTGCATGCAGAGTGTCAGAGTGGCGATTACGTCAGCCGCGGCCTCCGCTGTGTCCGCGTGGTTGGATGTGCACTTGTCAGCCTGGCGTCTCCTGTCTCCAGTGGCCGGCGCCGCCATTACTGTTTTCATTACCACATGGATTACAAACCAAACTTCCCTCCAAGTGTCTGCATGGGCGCAGCCATCTTGGATTCTGTCAGCTGATCATTTCCTCCAATCTGTTGTCAGTATTGTTAATCTGCATAATTGCCTAGCCAATCCCTTCCTTGCTGCAGGTATAAATACACTGTGCCTGAGCAAGGAAGGCGTCAGTGCTTTGGTTGTCAAACCTAGTTCCTGTTTGTCTCTCTCCTGTGATTGTCTTCCAGGTTCCAGGTCCTGTCTCAAGACTTCCACCATAGAGACCCGCACCAGCATTCCACCTGCGGTGTAGCCTGACTCTCCAATCCATTGTGGATTCATCTGTTTCCAGCTACAACATTACCTGCTTCCAGCTCAGCTTCCAGCAGAGTACAGCTTCCCTTAAAGGGCCGGTGTCCTTTCTACACTTTACCACTCTCCACCGGTATTATTATTTCTCCGCTCTCAAGTTCTACATTTCAGTTCATATTTCATCGCTCCCAAGTTCATTTATTATTTAACTGGTTCCAGCCAGTATCCACTCCGTGCTAACAACAGTCTGGTTCCAGCCAGTATCCACAGCAGCTGTTTTACCTTCAGCAACCCAGCTTTTCCTGGAACACCAGCTGGCACAATCCTGGGTTATCTCCATTGCTACAGTCGGGCCTGGTAAGGACTTTCCATCTAGAAGATCATAAGAACTATCTCACACTACCAGTGCCCTGTGGCTCCTGCCATCCTGTAGTACCCAGGAACTGTATTTATTATTTGCTGACTTTTACGTTTTCTTTTACTGCTGCTGTGTTGCGGAGTTGTCATAATAAACATCATTGACTTTTATCCAAGTTGTCGTGGTCACGCCTTCGGGCAGTTATTATTCATGTTACTTACATGTCCAGGGGTCTGATACAACCTCCCAGGTTCCGGTACATCTCAGCCCCTACAACTGAGGCTGCCTCCCGTCAGCTCAGGCCCTCAGTTGTGACAGTAAGCACTGACCTAATGAATCCAGCCGGAGACCAGGATCAAGCGGCCAGGCCGATGCAAGAACTGGCAGCCCGACTAGAACATCAGGAGGCTGCACAGGGCCACATCATCCGCTGTCTCCAGGATCTCTCTACTCGGCTGGATGGGATTCAGACAACTCTCCGTGGATCAGGCGCATCTGGTGCGTCAACCACAGTGACTCCAGCTATAACCCCACCCACCTTACCCATTTCTGCTCCACGTCTTCATCTTCCAACGCCAGCAAAATTTGACGGATCTCCAAGATTCTGCAGGGGATTTCTCAACCAGTGTGAGATTCAGTTTGAGCTACAACCTGGCAATTTTCCCAGTGACCGTACAAAAATTGCCTACATCATCTCTCTTCTCAGTGGCTCCGCCCTTGACTGGGCATCACCGTTATGGGAGAGGTCCGACACCCTGCTATCTTCTTACACTGCATTCGTGTCAACATTCAGGCGCATCTTCGACGAGCCAGGCCGGGTAACCTCAGCTTCATCCGAGATTCTCCGTTTACGCCAGGGGTCACGTACTGTAGGACAATATCTGATACAGTTCCAGATCCTGGCATCCGAACTGGCATGGAACGACGAGGCCCTGTATGCTGCATTCTGGCATGGCTTATCTGAGCTTATTAAAGATGAGTTAGCTACCAGAGACTTACCTTCTAAGTTAGATGAGCTAATCTCACTCTGCACGAAAGTTGATTTACGTTTCAGAGAGAGAGCAACTGAGCGTGGAAGATCATCTGCTCCAAAATCTTCTGCTCCTCCTCCTCGTCAACTGTCACCATCTAAAGATAAGCCCATGCAAATTGGCCGTTCCCGTTTAACTCCTGCTGAGCGCCGAAGACGTCTCTCTGAGTCTCTTTGTCTTTACTGTGCAGCTCCGTCTCACACCATCAATGCCTGTCCCGAACGTCCGGGAAAACTCCAAACCCTAGCTCGCCCAGGAGAGGGCCGGCTAGGAGTAATGATCTCCTCTCCATCTCCTCATGATTGTAATCTCCCAGTCTCGCTTCAAGTTGCTCAACGTTATCGGAAACGTCATTGCTCTCCTTGATTCCGGAGCAGCTGGGAACTTTATTACTGAAGCCTATGTTAAACGGTGGTCCCTACCCACCGAGAGACTTCCTTCCTCCTTTTCCTTAACTGCCGTGGATGGCAGTAAAATGTTTGATACTGTTATTGCTCTAAGGACTCTACCAGTTCGTCTGAGAGTGGGAGTTCTTCATTCCGAACTTATTTCACTTTTAGTGATTCCAAGAGCCACACATCCTGTGGTCCTGGGCCTTCCATGGCTCCGTCTTCACAATCCTACAATTGATTGGACGACTACGCAAATCCTGGCATGGGGTTCCTCCTGTGCAGAGACATGTTTGTTTAAAGTATTGCCTGTCTGTTCTTCCTCCCCCAGGTCGTCTGATGTTCCACCTCCTCCATATCAAGATTTCACGGATGTGTTCAGTAAAGCTTCTGCTGATATCCTTCCTCCTCATAGAGAATGGGACTGCCCGATTGATCTCGTTCCAGGGAAGGTTCCACCTCGAGGCCGAACTTATCCGTTGTCTCTGCCTGAGACGCATTCTATGGAGGAATACATTAAAGAGAACCTAGCAAAGGGGTTCATTCGACCTTCTTCTTCCCCAGCCGGCGCAGGCTTCTTTTTTGTAAAAAAGAAAGATGGTGGTCTGCGGCCGTGCATCGACTATAGAGGTTTGAACGACATTACCATCAAGAACCGTTATCCTTTACCCCTGATTACTGAGCTCTTTGACAGAGTTAGCGGAGCTACCATCTTTACAAAGCTGGACTTGCGAGGTGCATACAATCTCATCCGGATCCGTGAGGGTGACGAGTGGAAGACCGCCTTTAACACCCGTGACGGACATTATGAGTACCTCGTCATGCCCTTCGGATTGAGCAATGCTCCAGCTGTCTTCCAGCATTTTGTCAATGAGATTTTCAGAGACATTCTATACCGTCATGTCGTGGTCTATCTAGACGATATCCTCATTTTTGCCAACGATTTAGAGGAACATCGTTTTTGGGTTAAAGAGGTTCTGTCCCGTCTCCGTGTCAATCATCTCTATTGCAAATTAGAAAAATGCGTCTTTGAAGTCAAGTCCATTCCGTTTCTAGGGTACATTGTGTCCGGTTCCGGACTAGAGATGGATCCTGAGAAACTACAAGCAATTCAGAATCGGCCGGTACCCTTAACCCTCAAAGGGGTCCAGAGGTTCTTAGGGTTCGCCAATTATTACCGAAAGTTTATACGAGACTTTTCCACCATTGTGGCGCCTATTACTGCTTTCACCAAGAAGGGTGCTAACCCGTCCAAGTGGTCTGAAGAAGCCATGCAAGCTTTTCATCTTTTAAAACAGAGGTTCATCTCTGCGCCTGTCCTGAAACAGCCTGACATCGACTCTCCTTTCATCCTAGAGGTGGATGCCTCCTCCGTTGGAGTAGGAGCGGTGTTATCTCAGAGGGCTAAAGATGGCCATTTACATCCTTGCAGTTTCTTCTCCCGGAAGTTCTCCCCAGCTGAGCGCAACTATGCCATTGGCGACCAGGAGTTGCTAGCCATCAAGCTCGCTCTAGAAGAGTGGAGGTATCTGTTGGAGGGAGCTTCTCATTTAATCACCATACTTACAGACCACAAGAACCTTTTATACCTGAAGGGCGCACAATGTCTCAACCCTCGTCAGGCCAGATGGGCACTTTTCTTTTCCAGGTTCGACTTTAAACTCCAGTTCTGTCCGGGCTCTCAGAATCGCAAGGCCGATGCCCTTTCCCGCTCATGGGAGCAAGAAAATGAGTCAGAGTCTTCAGACAAGCATCCTATTATAAACCCGTTGGCATTCTCCACGGTAGGGATGGACTCTACGCCCCCATCAGGGAAAAGTTTTGTGAAGCCGATGCTAAGGAAGAAGCTCATGCATTGGGCCCATGCTTCCCGTTTTGCCGGACATACAGGTATCCAAAAAACCCTGGAGTTTATCTCTAGGTCCTATTGGTGGCCAACTCTGAAAAAGGACGTCTTGGAGTTTATTGCATCTTGCCCAAAGTGTGCCCAACATAAAGTATCCCGCCAGTCGCCTGCGGGGCAACTGGTTCCACTATCCGTTCCCCGTCGACCATGGACCCACTTGTCGATGGATTTCATTACAGACTTACCCATGTGCAACAAGTTCAATACCATCTGGGTGGTAGTTGACCGGTTCACCAAGATGGCACACTTCATTCCTCTCACCGGTCTTCCGTCAGCTTCCAAGTTGGCTCAAGTATTCATACAAGAGATCTTCCGACTCCACGGTCTTCCTGAAGAAATTATCTCAGATCGAGGAGTTCAATTCACAGCCAAATTCTGGCGAAGTTTATGTCAAGTCCTCCAAGTCAAGCTAAAGTTTTCCACGGCTTACCATCCTCAGACCAATGGTCAAACCGAGAGGGTGAATCAGGACTTGGAGGCCTTCCTCCGCATCTATGTGTCCTCCTCTCAAGATGACTGGGTTCAATTACTTCCCTGGGCCGAGTTCTGTCATAACAACCAGTATCATTCTTCATCTGCTTCAACACCATTCTTCACTAACTTTGGATTCCACCCTAAAGTTCCTGAGTTCCAACCGCTTCCAGCAACTTCTGTTCCCGCAGTGGATATCACCTTGCATCAGTTTGCCAATATCTGGAAGAGCGTACGATCAGCTCTGCTCAAGGCATCGTTCAGATACAAGAAGTTTGCGGATAAGAAGCGTCGAGCAGTTCCTGCTCTCAAGGTGGGTGATCGGGTATGGTTATCCACGAAGAATTTGAGGTTAAGAGTTCCCAGTATGAAGTTTGCACCTCGCTATATCGGTCCTTTCAAGATTGAACAAGTCATCAATCCTGTTGCTTACAGACTCCAGTTGCCTCCCTTCTTAAAAATACCCAGGACATTCCATGTTTCCCTGTTGAAACCGCTGATCTTGAATCGGTTTCATTCCTCACTTCCTCCAACTCCGAAAGTCCAAACTCAACGAGGCGTTGAGTATGAAGTGGCCAAGATCCTGGACTCACGTCACCGTTACGGTCAACTACAATATCTTATTGACTGGAAGGGTTATGGTCCTGAGGAACGTTCATGGACCAATACTTCTGATGTCCATGCTCCTGCCTTGGTCCGGAGATTCCATTCCAAGTTTCCTCAAAAGCCAAAGAAGTGTCCTGGGGCCACTCCTAAAAGGGGGGGTGCTGTCACGATCCGGGTATCTGGACGCCATTTCTTACCCATCAGATGCCTCCTAAGGCTGGCTCAGCGCTCCAGGACCGGATCCCATCTGTTATCCTAATGTTCACATTCCTGCATCCTCTCCTGTCTCTCTAAGACGCTGTCACAGTAACGCCTTATTACATCTGGCATGGCGTCTCCCGCGGCCTCCGCCGCCGTCCCTGAGCTTCTGCATGCAGAGTGTCAGAGTGGCGATTACGTCAGCCGCGGCCTCCGCTGTGTCCGCGTGGTTGGATGTGCACTTGTCAGCCTGGCGTCTCCTGTCTCCAGTGGCCGGCGCCGCCATTACTGTTTTCATTACCACATGGATTACAAACCAAACTTCCCTCCAAGTGTCTGCATGGGCGCAGCCATCTTGGATTCTGTCAGCTGATCATTTCCTCCAATCTGTTGTCAGTATTGTTAATCTGCATAATTGCCTAGCCAATCCCTTCCTTGCTGCAGGTATAAATACACTGTGCCTGAGCAAGGAAGGCGTCAGTGCTTTGGTTGTCAAACCTAGTTCCTGTTTGTCTCTCTCCTGTGATTGTCTTCCAGGTTCCAGGTCCTGTCTCAAGACTTCCACCATAGAGACCCGCACCAGCATTCCACCTGCGGTGTAGCCTGACTCTCCAATCCATTGTGGATTCATCTGTTTCCAGCTACAACATTACCTGCTTCCAGCTCAGCTTCCAGCAGAGTACAGCTTCCCTTAAAGGGCCGGTGTCCTTTCTACACTTTACCACTCTCCACCGGTATTATTATTTCTCCGCTCTCAAGTTCTACATTTCAGTTCATATTTCATCGCTCCCAAGTTCATTTATTATTTAACTGGTTCCAGCCAGTATCCACTCCGTGCTAACAACAGTCTGGTTCCAGCCAGTATCCACAGCAGCTGTTTTACCTTCAGCAACCCAGCTTTTCCTGGAACACCAGCTGGCACAATCCTGGGTTATCTCCATTGCTACAGTCGGGCCTGGTAAGGACTTTCCATCTAGAAGATCATAAGAACTATCTCACACTACCAGTGCCCTGTGGCTCCTGCCATCCTGTAGTACCCAGGAACTGTATTTATTATTTGCTGACTTTTACGTTTTCTTTTACTGCTGCTGTGTTGCGGAGTTGTCATAATAAACATCATTGACTTTTATCCAAGTTGTCGTGGTCACGCCTTCGGGCAGTTATTATTCATGTTACTTACATGTCCAGGGGTCTGATACAACCTCCCAGGTTCCGGTACATCTCAGCCCCTACAACTGAGGCTGCCTCCCGTCAGCTCAGGCCCTCAGTTGTGACAATTTTGAATACGGCTAAATGTCAAATAAAGTCTAATTGGAAGTCTGTGACCCCTCCCACTTTGACTGCTACTATTAATGCAATTTGGTTCACGTATAAGCTAGAGCGAATTACTGCTTCCCTCCGAGACTCCCCAGTCTCCTTTACTGAGACATGGACACCCTGGACTCTACACTTCAATACTGAACCGCCATTGACAACCATTTAACATTTGATGCTTGATGGCAAATACTTAAGGTTTGACATTAAATACTTAATATTTAAGCTGGACTTTATTCGCATCACAAACTTATTGCTAGGTATGGCTCAGACAGGCCGACCTTTCCCTCTTTCTTTTCCCTCCCCCTGTTACCTACAATCCCCTTCTTTTTTTGTTTTCTCTTTTCTATCCTGTATCCTTTTCCTTATGTACCTCGTTTCTCTTTCTCCCCTTCTTTCTACTTTAATGGATAGTTGTAATATTCTAGGTAATCTGTCTACAGGGAGGCGCGTGTGATAATTACTAACTGATATGTCTCTTGAATGCCCCCTCCTTCTGATTATAAAACCCCATGATTATCTTATTTGCCTTCTACTGTTTATAACGATATATCTGTCTGTTTATATGCGTATATAATCAATAAAACGTTATTTAAAAAAAATAATAATAATATGTGACAGGATGTAGGATGACAGGATCTATATAATATGTAATTGAATAAGCGTCTGCTGCCTGTAACCCTGTACTGAGGAGAAGGAACAGCGCCATCTAGCGTCTGCTGCCTGTAACTCTACACTGAGAAGGTACAGCGCCATCTAGCGTCTGCTGCCTGTAACTCTGCACTGAGGAGATGGACCAGCGCCATCTAGCGTCTGCTGCCTGCAACTCTGTACGAGGAGAAGTTACAGCGCCATCTAGCGTCTGCTGCCTGTAACTATGCACATAGAAGATGGACCAGCGCCATCTAGCGTCTGCTGCCTGTAACTCTGCACTGAGAAGATGGACCAGCGCCATCTAGCGTCTGCTGCCTGTAACTCTGTACTGAGGAGAAGGTACAGCGCCATCTAGCGTCTGCTGCCTGTAACTGTACTGAGGAAAAGGTACAGCGCCATCTAGCATCTGCTGCCTGTAACTCTGCACTGAGAAGATGGACCAGCGCAATCTAGCATCTGCTGCCTGTAACTCTGCACTGAGAAGGTACATCGCCATCTGGCGTCTGCTGCCTGTAACTCTGCACTGAGGAGATGGACCAGCGCCATCTAGCGTATGCTGCCTGTAACTCTGTGCTGAGGAGAAGGTACAGCGCCATCTAGCGTCTGCTGCCTGTAACTCTGTACTGAGGAGAAAGTACAGCGCCATCTAGCATCTGCTGCCTGTAACACTGCACTAAGAAGATGAACCAGCGCCATCTAGCGTCTGCTGCCTATAACACTGCACTGAGGAGATGGACCAGCGCCATCTAGCGTCTGATGCCTATAACTCTGCACTAAGAAGATGAACCAGCGCCATCTAGCGTCTGCTGCCTGTAACTCTGTACTGAGGAGAAAGTACAGCGCCATCTAGCATCTGCTGCCTGTAACTCTGCAGTGAGGAGATGGACCAGCTCCATCTAGCGTCTGCTGCCTGTAACTCTGTACTGTGGAAAAAGTACAGCGCCATCTAGCGTCTGCTGCTCTACACTGATGGAAACAATACACAATACACAATACACATTTTACACTCTACCGATCTGGAATATGTAACAATAGTAACATAAATAATGTTCAGCATTCTGCAGTTGTATTATTATTTATGACAACTGCAAGTAAAATAATAATGCAGTTGTGTAATAAAAATACGTGACAGGATGTAGGATGACAGGATATATGTAATATGTAATTGAATAAGCGTCTGCTGCCTGTAACTCTGTACTGAGGAGAAGGTACAGCGCCATCTAGCGTCTGCTGCCTGTAACTCTGT
This sequence comes from Pseudophryne corroboree, assembly GCF_028390025.1. Lineage (NCBI taxonomy): Eukaryota > Metazoa > Chordata > Amphibia > Anura > Myobatrachidae > Pseudophryne > Pseudophryne corroboree. The sequence continues at coordinate 74,266,848 of NC_086455.1, read as the reverse complement.
ACTGAGGAGAAGGTACAGCGCCATCTAGCGTCTGCTGCCTGTAACTCTGTACTAAGGAGAAATTACAGTGCCATCTAGCGTCTGCTGCTCTACACTAATGGAAACAATACACAATACACATTTTACACTCTACCGTTCTGGAATATGTAACAATAGTAACATGTTCAGCATTCTGCAGTTGTATTATTATTTATGACAACTGCAAGTAAAATAATAAAGCAGTTGTGTAATAAAAATATGTGACGGGATGTAGGATGACAGGATATATATAATATGTAATTGAATAAGCGTCTGCTGCCAGTAACTCTGTACTGAGCAGAAGGTACAGCGCCATCTAGCGTCTGCTGCCTGTAACTCTGCACTGAGAAGGTACAGCGCCATCTAGTGTCTGCTGCCTGTAACTCTACACTGAGGAGATGGACCAGCGCCATCTAGCGTCTGTTGCCTGCGACTCTGTACGAGGAGAAGTTACAGCGCCATCTAGCGTCTGCTGCCTGTAACTGTGCACTTAGAAGATGGACCAGCGCCATCTAGCGTCTGTTGCCTGTAACTCTGCACTGAGGAGATGGACTAGCGCCATCTAGCGTCTGCTGCCTGTAACTCTGTACTGAGGAGAAGGTACAGCGCCATCTAGCGTCTGCTGCCTGTAACTGTACTGAGGAAAAGGTACAGCGCCATCTAGCATCTGCTGCCTGTAACTCTGCACTGAGAAGATGGACCAGCGCAATCTAGCATCTGCTGCCTGTAACTCTGCACTGAGAAGGTACATCGCCATCTAGCGTCTGCTGCCTGTAACTCTGCACTGAGGAGATGGACCAGCGCCATCTAGGGTCTGCTGCCTGTAACTCTGCACTGAGGAGAATGTACAGCGCCATCTAGCGTCTGCTGCCTGTAACTCTGCACTAAGATGAACCAGCGCCATCTAGCATCTGCTGCCTGTAACTCTGCACTGAGAAGATGGACCAGCGCCTTGTAGCGTCTGCTGCCTGTAACTCTGAACTGAGGAGAAAGTACAGCGCCATCTAGCGTCTGCTGCCTGTAACTCTGTACTGAGGAGAAGGTACAGCGCCATCTAAGCGTCTGCCGCCTGTAACTCTGTACTGTGGAAAAAGTACAGCGCCATCTAGCGTCTGCTGCTCTACACTGATGGAAACAATACACAATACACATTTTACACTCTACCGATCTGGAATATGTAACAATAGTAACATAAATAATGTTCAGCATTCTGCAGTTGTATTGTTATTTATGACAACTGCAAGTAAAATAATAAAGCAGTTGTGTAATAAAAATACGTGACAGGATGTAGGATGACAGGATATATGTAATATGTAATTGAATAAGCGTCTGCTGCCTGTAACTCTGTACTGAGGAGAAGGTACAGCGCCATCTAGCGTCTGCTGCCTGTAACTCTGTACTAAGGAGAAATTACAGTGCCATCTAGCGTCTGCTGCTCTACACTAATGGAAACAATACACAATACACATTTTACACTCTACCGTTCTGGAATATGTAACAATAGTAACATGTTCAGCATTCTGCAGTTGTATTATTATTTATGACAACTGCAAGTAAAATAATAAAGCTGTTGTGTAATAAAAATATGTGACAGGATGTAGGATGACAGGATATATATAATATGTAACTGAATAAGCGTCTGCTGCCAGTAACTCTGTACTGAGCAGAAGGTACAGCGCCATCTAGCGTCTGCTGCCTGTAACTCTGCACTGAGAAGGTACAGCGCCATCTAGTGTCTGCTGCCTGTAACTCTACACTGAGGAGATGGACCAGCGCCATCTAGCGTCTGTTGCCTGCGACTCTGTACGAGGAGAAGTTACAGCGCCATCTAGCGTCTGCTGCCTGTAACTGTGCACTTAGAAGATGGACCAGCGCCATCTAGCGTCTGTTGCCTGTAACTCTGCACTGAGGAGATGGACTAGCGCCATCTAGCGTCTGCTGCCTGTAACTCTGTACTGAGGAGAAGGTACAGCGCCATCTAGCGTCTGCTGCCTGTAACTGTACTGAGGAAAAGGTACAGCGCCATCTAGCATCTGCTGCCTGTAACTCTGCACTGAGAAGGTACATCGCCATCTAGCGTCTGCTGCCTGTAACTCTGCACTGAGGAGATGGACCAGCGCCATCTAGGGTCTGCTGCCTGTAACTCTGCACTGAGGAGAATGTACAGCGCCATCTAGCGTCTGCTGCCTGTATCTCTGCACTAAGATGAACCAGCGCCATCTAGCGTCTGCTGCCTGTAACTCTGCACTGAGAAGATGGACCAGCGCCTTGTAGCGTCTGCTGCCTGTAACTCTGTACTGAGGAGAAAGTACAGCGCCATCTAGCGTCTGCTGCCTGTAACTCTGTACTGAGGAGAAGGTACAGCGCCATCTAAGCGTCTGCCGCCTGTAACTCTGTACTGTGGAAAAAGTACAGCGCCATCTAGCGTCTGCTGCTCTACACTGATGGAAACAATACACAATACACATTTTACACTCTACCGATCTGGAATATGTAACAATAGTAACAAAAATAATGTTCAGCATTCTGCAGTTGTATTATTATTTATGACAACTGCAAGTAAAATAATAAAGCAGTTGTGTAATAAAAATACGTGACAGGATGTAGGATGACAGGATATATGTAATATGTAATTGAATAAGCGTCTGCTGCCTGTAACTCTGTACTGAGGAGAAGGTACAGCGCCATCTAGCGTCTGCTGCCTGTAACTCTGTACTGAGGAGAAGGTACAGCGCCATCTAGCGTCTGCTCCCTGTAACTCTGTACTGAGAGGATGGACCAGCGCCATCTAGCGTATGCTGCCTGTAACTCTGTACTGAGGAGAAGGTACAGCGCCATCTAGCGTCTGCTGCCTGTAACTCTGTACTGAGAGGATGGACCAGCGCCATCTAGCGTATGCTGCCTGTAACTCTGTACTGAGGAGAAGGTACAGCGCCATCTAGCGTCTGCTGCATGTAACTCTGCACTGAGAAGGTACAGCGCCATCTAGCGTCTGCTGCCTGTAACTGTACTGAGAAGGTACAGCGCCATCTAGCATCTGCTGCCTGTAACTCTGCACTGAGAAGATGGACCAGCGCCATCTAGCATTTGCTGCCTGTAACTCTGCACTGAGAAGGTACATCGCCATCTAGCTGCTTCTGCCTGTAACTCTGCACTGAGAAGATGGAGCAGCGCCATTTAGAGTCTGCTGCCTGTATCTCTGAACTGAGGAGATGGACCAGCGCCATCTAGCGTCTGATGCCTGCAACTCTGTACTGAGGAGAAGGTACAGCGCCATCTAGCGTCTGCTGCCTGTAACTCTGAAGTGAGGAGATGGACCAGCGCCATGTAGCGTCTGCTGCCTGTAACTCTGCACTGAGGAGATGGACCAGCGCCATGTAGCGTCTGCTGCCTGTAACTCTGCACTGAGAAGGTACAGCGCCATCTAGCGTCTGCTGCCTGTAACTCTGCACTGAGGAGATGGACCAGCTCCATCTAGCGTCTGCCGCCTGTAACTCTGTACTGTGGAAAAAGTACAACGCCATCTAGCGTCTGCTGCTCTACACTGATGGAAACAATACACAATACACATTTTACACTCTACCGATCTGGAATATGTAACAATAGTAACATAAATAATGTTCAGCATTCTGCAGCTGTATTATTATTTATGACAACTGCAAGTAAAATAATAAAGCAGTTGTGAAATAAAAATACGTGACAGGATGTAGGATGACAGGATATATGTAATATGTAATTGAATAAGCGTCTGCTGCCTGTAACTCTGTACTGAGGAGAAGGTACAGCGCCATCTAGCGTCTGCTGCCTGTAACTCTGTACTGAGGAGAAGGTACAGCGCCATCTAGTGTCTGCTGCCTGTAACTCTGCACTGAGGAGATGGACCAGCGCCATCTAGCGTCTGCTGCCTGTAACTCTGTACTGAGGAGAAATTACAGTGCCATCTAGCGTCTGCTGCTCTACACTAATGGAAACAATACACAATACACATTTTACACTCTACCGTTCTGGAATATGTAACAATAGTAACATGTTCAGCATTCTGCAGTTGTATTATTATTTATGACAACTGCAAGTAAAATAATAAAGCAGTTGTGTAATAAAAATATGTGACAGGATGTAGGATGACAGGATATATATAATATGTAATTGAATAAGCGTCTGCTGCCAGTAACTCTGTACTGAGCAGAAGGTACAGCGCCATCTAGCGTCTGCTGCCTGTAACTCTGCACTGAGAAGGTACAGCACCATCTAGCGTCTGCTGCCTGTAACTCTACACTGAGGAGATGGACCAGCGCCATCTAGCGTCTGTTGCCTGCAACTCTGTACGAGGAGAAGTTACAGCGCCATCTAGCGTCTGCTGCCTGTAACTGTGCACTTAGAAGATGGACCAGCGACATCTAGCGTCTGTTGCCTGTAACTCTGCACTGAGGAGATGGACCAGCGCCATCTAGCGTCTGCTGCCTGTAACTCTGTACTGAGGAGAAGGTACAGCGCCATCTAGCGTCTGCTGCCTGTAACTGTACTGAGGAAAAGGTACAGCGCCATCTAGCATCTGCTGCCTGTAACTCTGTACTGAGAAGATGGACCAGCGCAATCTAGCATCTGCTGCCTGTAACTCTGCACTGAGAAGGTACATCGCCATCTAGCATCTGCTGCCTGTAACTCTGCACTGAGGAGATGGACCAGCGCCATCTAGGGTCTGCTGCCTGTAACTCTGCACTGAGGAGAATGTACAGCGCCATCTAGCGTCTGCTGCCTGTAACTCTGCACTAAGATGAACCAGCGCCATCTAGCGTCTGCTGCCTGTAACTCTGCACTGAGAAGATGGACCAGCGCCTTGTAGCATCTGCTGCCTGTAACTCTGTACTGAGGAGAAAGTACAGCGCCATCTAGCGTCTGCTGCCTGTAACTCTGTACTGAGGAGAAGGTACAGCGCCATCTAAGCGTCTGCCGCCTGTAACTCTGTACTGTGGAAAAAGTACAGCGCCATCTAGCGTCTGCTGCTCTACACTGATGGAAACAATACACAATACACATTTTACACTCTACCGATCTGGAATATGTAACAATAGTAACAAAAATAATGTTCAGCATTCTGCAGTTGTATTATTATTTATGACAACTGCAAGTAAAATAATAAAGCAGTTGTGTAATAAAAATACGTGACAGGATGTAGGATGACAGAATATATGTAATATGTAATTGAATAAGCGTCTGCTGCCTGTAACTCTGTACTGAGGAGAAGGTACAGCGCCATCTAGCGTCTGCTGCCTGTAACTCTGTACTGAGAGGATGGACCAGCGCCATCTAGCGTATGCTGCCTGTAACTCTGTACTGAGGAGAAGGTACAGCGCCATTTAGCGTCTGCTGCCTGTAACTCTGCACTGAGAAGGTACAGCGCCATCTAGCGTCTGCTGCCTGTAACTGTACTGAGAAGGTACAGCGCCATCTAGCATCTGCTGCCTGTAACTCTGCACTGAGAAGATGGACCAGCGCCATCTAGCATCTGCTGCCTGTAACTCTGCACTGAGAAGGTACATCGCCATCTAGCGGGTTCTGCCTGTAACTCTGCACTGAGAAGATGAACCAGCGCCATTTAGAGTCTGCTGCCTGTATCTCTGAACTGAGGAGATGGACCAGCGTCATCTGGCATCTGCTGCCTGTAACTCTGCACTGAGGAGATGGACCAGCGCCATCTAGCGTCTGATGCCTGCAACTCTGTACTGAGGAGAAGGTACAGCGCCATCTAGCGTCTGCTGCCTGTAACTCTGCACTGAGGAGATGGACCAGCGCCATGTAGCGTCTGCTGCCTGTAAATCTGCACTGAGAAGGTACAGCGCCATTTAGCGTCTGCTGCCTGTAACTCTGTAGTGAGGAGATGGACCAGCTCCATCTAGCGTCTGCCGCCTGTAACTCTGTACTGTGGAAAAAGTACAGCGCCATCTAGCGTCTGCTGCTCTACACTGATGGAAACAATACACAATACACATTTTACACTCTACCGATCTGGAATATGTAACAATAGTAACATAAATAATGTTCAGCATTCTGCAGCTGTATTATTATTTATGACAACTGCAAGTAAAATAATAAAGCAGTTGTGTAATAAAAATACGTGACAGGATGTAGGATGACAGGATATATGTAATATGTAATTGAATAAGCGTCTGCTGCCTGTAACTCTGCACTGAGGAGATGGACCAGCGCCATCTAGCGTCTGCTGCCTGTAACTCTGTACTGAAAGGAAAGTACAGTGCCATCTAGCGTCTGCTGCTCTACACTAATGGAAACAATACACATAACACATTTTACACTCTACCGTTCTGGAATATGTAACAATAGTAACATGTTCAGCATTCTGCAGTTGTATTATTATTTATGACAACTGCAAGTAAAGTAATAAAGCAGTTGTGTAATAAAAATATGTGACAGGATGTAGGATGACAGGACATATATAATATGTAATTGAATAAGCGTCTGCTGCCTGTAACTCTGTACTGAGGAGAAGGTACAGCGCCATCTAGCGTCTGCTGCCTGTAACTCTACACTGAGAAGGTACAGCGCCATCTAGCGTCTGCTGCCTGTAACTCTGCACTGAGGAGATGGACCAGCGCCATCTAGCGTCTGCTGCCTGCAACTCTGTACGAGGAGAAGTTACAGCGCCATCTAGCGTCTGCTGCCTGTAACCGTACTGAGGAAAAGGTACAGCGCCATCTAGCATCTGCTGCCTGTAACTCTGCACTGAGAAGATGGACCAGCGCAATCTAGCATCTGCTGCCTGTAACTCTGCACTGAGAAGGTACATCGCCATCTGGCGTCTGCTGCCTGTAACTCTGCACTGAGGAGATGGACCAGCGCCATCTAGCGTATGCTGCCTGTAACTCTGTACTGAGGAGAAGGTACAGCGCCATCTAGCGTCTGCTGCCTGTAACTCTGTACTGAGGAGAAAGTACAGCGCCATCTAGCATCTGCTGCCTGTAACTCTGCACTAAGAAGATGAACCAGCGCCATCTAGCGTCTGCTGCCTGTAACTCTGCACTGAGGAGATGGACCAGCGCCATCTAGCGTCTGATGCCTGTAACTCTGCACTAAGAAGATGAACCAGCGCCATCTAGCGTCTGCTGCCTGTAACTCTGTACTGAGGAGAAAGTACAGCGCCATCTAGCATCTGCTGCCTGTAACTCTGCAGTGAGAAGGACCAGCTCCATCTAGCGTCTGCCGCCTGTAACTCTGTACTGTGGAAAAAGTACAGCGCCATTTAGCGTCTGCTGCTCTACACTGATGGAAACAATACACAATACACATTCTACACTCTACCGATCTGGAATATGTAACAATAGTAACATAAATAATGTTCAGCATTCTGCAGTTGTATTATTATTTATGACAACTGCAAGTAAAATAATAAAGCAGTTGTGTAATAAAAATACGTGACAGGATGTAGGATGACAGGATATATGTAATATGTAATTGAATAAGCGTCTGCTGCCTGTAACTCTGTACTGAGGAGAAGGTACAGCGCCATCTAGCGTCTGCTGCCTGTAACTCTGTACTGAGGAGAAGGTACAGCGCCATCTAGCGTCTGCTGCCTGTAACTCTGCACTGAGGAGATGGACCAGCGCCATCTAGCGTCTGCTGCCTGTAACTCTGTACTGAAGGAGAATGTACAGTGCCATCTAGCGTCTGCTGCTCTACACTAATGGAAACAATACACAATACACATTTTACACTCTACCGTTCTGGAATATGTAACAATAGTAACATGTTCAGCATTCTGCAGTTGTATTATTATTTATGACAACTGCATGTAAAATAATAAAGCAGTTGTGTAATAAAAATATGTGACAGGATGTAGGATTACAGGATATATATAATATGTAATTGAATAAGCGTCTGCTGCCTGTAACTCTGTACTGAGGAGAAGGTACAGCGCCATCTAGCGTCTGCTGCCTGTAACTCTGCACTGAGAAGGTACAGCGCCATCTAGCGTCTGCTGCCTGTAACTCTGCACTGAGGAGATGGACCAGCGCCATGTAGCATCTGCTGCCTGTAACTCTGTACTGAGGAGAAGGTACAGCGCCATCTAGCGTCTGCTGCCTGTAACTCTGTACTGAGGAGAAAGTACAGCGCCATCTAGCATCTGCTGCCTGCAGGGGCGGATCCAGGACAAAATGACAGGGGGGGCACCATGACAGGCAAAAAAGTGTGGGTATTATTTTTTCCGCACAGAAAGTAAGAATGCCCCTGGGAAAGTGTCCTGGCCTTGCAACAAGGGTATAACCTCTCAACAAAGGGTGTGGCCTCAAAGGGAATGCAGTATCCATATAATGGGGAAGAGTGTGATGCCTTAAAGAGGCAGAGGATGATAGGACAGAGAGAGTGATTGGGAGATAGTGACGCAGGGGAGAGGCAGTGGATGATGGGGATAGATAGTGGGAGATGGAAAGGCAGTGGGTGATAGTGAGAGTCAGTGGGTAAAGCCGGGAATGGGTGACAAGGGGAAGAAGTGGGTGATGCCAGGGGAATCAGTGGGTGATGTAGAGGATGATGGTGAGAGGCAGTGGGTGATAGGGAAAGATAGTGGAAAATGGAGAAGCAGTAGGTGAGGGGGAGAGGCAGTGAATGGCAGGAAAGGGGGATGGGGAAAGGGAGTAGGAGACAGAGAGAGGCAGAGGGTGACAGTGAGAGACAGTGGGTGAGGGTAGGGAGTGACAGGGAGAGGCAGTGAGTGACAGGGAGATTGTGGGTGACTGGGTAGGTAGTGGGTGACAGAGAGGGGCAGAGGTGACATGGAAGCAGTGGGTAACAGGGAGACAGTGGATGACAGGCAGATAGTGGGTGACTGGGGAAGAAGCAGGTGACGTGGGTGACAGAGAGGAAGATAGTGAAAGGGAGGCAGAGGGTGACATGGGAGGCTGTGGGTGACAGTGAGTGATGGTATAGGGTGACAGAGAAAGGCAGAGAGTGACAGGGAGATAGTGAGTGACAGGGAGAGGCAGGGGTGACAGGCAGATGGTGGATGACTGGGGAGGCAGCGGGTGACGTGGGTGGCAGAGGTGATAGTGAAAGGAAGAGGGTGACAGGGAGATAGTGGGTAACATGGAGGCAGTGGATGATAGAGAAGCAAGGGTGACAGAGAGGCAGAGCGTGACAGGGAGATAGTGGGTTTCTGGGGAGGTAGTGGGTGACGTGGAGGGAGTGGATGACAGGGAGATAGTGGGTGACAAAGAGAGAAAGCGAGAGAGACTGAGGGTTACAGGGAGATAGTGGGTGACAGAGAGAGATACTGATGGTGACAGGGTGATAGTGGGTGACAGAGAGAGACTGACGACAATTCCAGTGGCCTGAGCAGTAAGGATAGCGGTAGTAGAGACAGCCGGGAACGCCCGGCTCTCAGAACTGTGCACAACATCAAGACACCGCTCACTGCAGGGGGAGTCTCTGACCTAATTAAGGTAGCCCATTCTGTGTGAGGGCCAAGTGGTGACCGAACACACAATCGGAACAAGCGGCAATTCCAACTCGGGCTCCATACGGGCAGAGCGGCGACTCATTCATATATGTGATAATAATGGGACTGCTAACTGGTACTGTGAGTGGGTGGTATTCAATATGCCAGCTGTCGGGATCCCGGCGCTCAGTATACCGGCGCCAGAATCCCGACAGCCGGAATACCGACACTTATTCTACCTCGTGGGGGTCCACGACCCCCCTGGAGGGAGAATAAAATAGTGTGGCGCGCAGCAAGCCCGCAAGGGGCTCATTTGCGCTCGCCAAACTGTCGGTATGACAGGGAGTAAGTGGGTGACAGACGGACTGTGGGTGACAGGGAGTAAGTGGGTGACAGACGGACTGTGGGTGACAGGGAGTAAGTGGGTGACAGAGAGAGAGACTGAGGGTGACAGGGAGTAAGTGGGTGACAGAGAGAGAGACTGAGGGTGACAGGGAGTAAGTGGGTGACAGGGAGTAAGTGGGTGACAGAGAGAGAGACTGAGGGTGACGGGTAGTAAGTGGGTGACAGAGAGAGAGACTGAGGGTGACGGGGAGTAAGTGGGTGACAGAGAGAGAGACTGAGGGTGACGGGTAGTAAGTGGGTGACAGAGAGAGAGACTGAGGGTGACAGGGAGTAAGTGGGTGACAGAGAGAGAGACTGAGGGTGACGGGTAGTAAGTGGGTGACAGAGAGAGAGAGAGACTGAGGGTGACGGGTAGTAAGTGGGTGACAGAGAGAGAGAGACTGAGGGTGACGGGTAGTAAGTGGGTGACAGAGAGAGAGACTGAGGGTGACAGGGAGTAAGTGGGTGACAGAGAGAGAGAGACTGAGGGTGACAGGGAGTAAGTGGGTGACAGAGAGAGAGAGAGACTGAGGGTGACGGGTAGTAAGTGGGTGACAGAGAGAGAGACTGAGGGTGACGGGGAGTAAGTGGGTGACAGAGAGAGAGACTGAGGGTGACAGGGAGTAAGTGGGTGACAGGGAGAGAGACTGAGGGTGACAGGGAGTAAGTGGGTGACAGAGAGAGAGAGAGACTGAGGGTGACAGGTAGTAAGTGGGTGACAGAGAGAGAGAGACTGAGGGTGACGGGGAGTAAGTGGGTGACAGAGAGAGAGACTGAGGGTGACGGGTAGTAAGTGGGTGACAGAGAGAGAGACTGAGGGTGACAGGGAGTAAGTGGGTGACAGAGAGAGAGAGAGACTGAGGGTGACGGGTAGTAAGTGGGTGACAGAGAGAGAGAGAGACTGAGGGTGACGGGTAGTAAGTGGGTGACAGAGAGAGAGAGAGACTGAGGGTGACAGGTAGTAAGTGGGTGACAGAGAGAGAGACTGAGGGTGACGGGTAGTAAGTGGGTGACAGAGAGAGAGAGAGACTGAGGGTGACAGGGAGTAAGTGGGTGACAGAGAGAGAGAGAGAGAGAAACTGAGGGTGACAGGTAGTAAGTGGGTGACAGAGAGAGAGACTGAGGGTGACGGGGAGTAAGTGGGTGACAGAGAGAGAGACTGAGGGTGACGGGTAGTAAGTGGGTGACAGAGAGAGAGACTGAGGGTGACAGGGAGTAAGTGGGTGACAGAGAGAGAGACTGAGGGTGACGGGTAGTAAGTGGGTGACAGAGAGAGAGAGAGACTGAGGGTGATGGGTAGTAAGTGGGTGACAGAGAGACTGAGGGTGACGGGTAGTAAGTGGGTGACAGAGAGAGAGACTGAGGGTGACAGGGAGTAAGTGGGTGACAGAGAGAGAGACTGAGGGTGACAGGGAGTAAGTGGGTGACAGAGAGAGAGAGACTGAGGGTGACGGGGAGTAAGTGGGTGACAGAGAGAGAGACTGAGGGTGACGGGTAGTAAGTGGGTGACAGAGAGAGAGACTGAGGGTGACAGGGAGTAAGTGGGTGACAGAGAGAGAGACTGAGGGTGACGGGTAGTAAGTGGGTGACAGAGAGAGAGAGAGACTGAGGGTGACGGGAAGTAAGTGGGTCACAAAGAGAGAGAGACTGAGGGTGACGGGTAGTAAGTGGATGACAGAGAGAGAGACTGAGGGTGACAGGGAGTAAGTGGGTGACAGAGAGAGAGACTGAGGGTGACAGGGAGTAAGTGGGTGACAGAGAGAGAGAGACTGAGGGTGACGGGGAGTAAGTGGGTGACAGAGAGAGAGAGACAGAGGGTGACGGGGAGTAAGTGGGTGACTGAGTGTGGAGTGGATGACAGAGGTGGCAGCAGCAGTCTCCTTACTTCCACCTCTGTCCTGACCTTTCTGCTCTCTCGAAGTTCAACCACACTTGCTCCACACCTAGCCCATACAGCACTGCGACTCTGCTCCTCACAGCACCCCCTCCCCAGCCCTCAGCAGCAGCCGACCTCCGTCCACTCCTCACCTCAGCAGCAGCAGTCTCTTAACCTCCACCTCTTGGCCCTTCTCCCTGCACACAGCATGCAGCACCGCTACTCCCCAATCCCAGACTAATGAAAACAGGTCAGTGCTCACCTCGTGGCCTGCTGGGCATCCGGACCGCGGCAACGGCGTTGTTGTGGTCATAGTGGCTGACCTGGCCGGAAGTCCCTGCAGCGGAGCTGCGCTGTCTCTCAACAGCACTGGGTCCAACTCCTCCGGGTGCTGACGGCTGGGCTGAGCTGTCACGCATCCGCTTTGTGGCTGCTGAGCTCCTCTGCACTGCACTGCAGAGGTGCTCAGATCAAGCTTAGCCCAGCAAGAAGAATGCTGGAGGCAGAGCTGCTGAAAGCGGAGCCTAGCGAACTGAAGCTGTCAGCGGTATAAAAAAAAAATCTCTAAACGACAGGGGGGGCACGTGCCTTGGTGCCCCCCCCTTCCCCTGTATCCGCCACTGGCTGCCTGTAACTCTGCACTGAGGAGAAGGTACAGCGCCATCTAGCATCTGCTGCCTGTAACTCTGCACTGAGGAGATGGACCAGCGCCATCTAGCGTCTGCTGCCTGTATCTCTGAACTGAGGAGATGGACCAGCGTCATCTAGCGTCTGCTGTTTGTAACTCTGCACTGATTATATGGACCAGCGCCATCTAGCGTCTGCTGCCTGTATCTCTGAACTGAGGAGATGGACCAGCGTCATCTAGCGTCTGCTGCCTGTAACTCTGCACTGAGAAGAATGTACAGCACCATCTAGCGTCTGCTGCCTGTAACTCTGTACTGAGGAGAAAGTACAGCGCCATCTAGCATCTGCTGCCTGTAACTCTGTACTGAGGAGAAGGTACAGCGCCATCTAGCATCTGCTGCCTGTAACTCTGCAGTGAGGAGATGGACCAGCGCCATCTAGCGTCTGCCGCCTGTAACTCTGCAGTGAGGAGATGGACCAGCTCCATCTAGCGTCTGCCGCCTGTAACTCTGTACTGTGGAAAAAGTACAGCGCCATCTAGCGTCTGCTGCTCTACACTGATGGAAACGTATATACACATGGTATAACAAAGAATCTGTCTAGTTTTATCCACGTGTCGCGCAGTCTAAAACAAGGCTGCACAATGGCCCCCGCAACCAGGATAAGTGCCTCTCCAGAGCACCAGAAATGAATGAACAAAAAACAAGTTAGGCTGCGGGTACCAACAGGCGCCTAGTAACAGTGCATAAATGAATGCATAAAGTGCTTGCATGCAATAAAAAAACAAAACATACAACCCTTAAGGTCGCCGTGAAAGTCCAGGTTCTTACTCCTCACTCCTCCTCCAGAGGGTTTGAGAACCCAAAAAAGTTCTCAAACAAGTTCTTTTAAATCCCAAAACCGCCCGGGCTGGAGCTGGAAAGTCCTCTGGTTCTTAGAAGTGCAGACCACCGTAAATGCCAGTCACAGATGGAATACGCCGACGCGTTTCAACTCCTGTTCCTGGAGTCTTTTTCGAGGCTTTTTCAGCCTCGAAAAAGACTCCAGGAACAGGAGTTGAAACGCGTCGGCGTATTCCATCTGTGACTGGCATTTACGGTGGTCTGCACTTCTAAGAACCAGAGGACTTTCCAGCTCCAGCCCGGGCGGTTTTGGGATTTAAAAGAACTTGTTTGAGAACTTTTTTGGGTTCTCAAACCCTCTGGAGGAGGAGTGAGGAGTAAGAACCTGGACTTTCACGGCGACCTTAAGGGTTGTATGTTTTGTTTTTTTATTGCATGCAAGCACTTTATGTATATACACATGGATTAGGCCTAAAAGTTGTTCCTCTTTCAGCCCTCCGCTCTCGGAGACGACGATCAATTTTAATAGCGAGCTCCATGAGTTTGTCTAGAGTCTCAGGAGCGGGGTACTGAAGGAGACTGTCTTTAATCACTTCCGACAGACCGAGGCGAAACTGACTGCGCAGGGCCGGGTCATTCCAGCCACAGTCGTTCGACCAACGGCGAAATTCGGTACAATACACCTCTGCTGGATTTTTGCCTTGCTTAAGGGCACGTAGGTGACTCTCAGCTGATGCTTCTCTATCTGGGTCGTCATATAAGAGGCCTAAGGATTTAAAAAAAGGCGTCTACTGATAACAAAGCAGCATCATCCGCTCTTAGCCCAAACGCCCAGGTCTGTGGATCACCCTGAAGTAGAGACATCACAATCCCGACCCGCTGAGACTCAGTACCAGAGGAACGGGGCCTTAAACGAAAATAAAGCTTACAAGCTTCCTTAAAATTAAAAAAATCTTTTCGGTTACCCGAAAAACGGTCAGGTAAATGCATCTTTGGCTCTGGAAACATACTCGGGGAGGCTCGCAAAAGATCTTCCTGCGATCTCACCCGAAGAGTAAGGTCCTGAACCATCTGAGTTAATTCCTGTATTTAGTTAACCAAAAGCTGACTGGGGTTTGGCCCTAAACCTGCTGGATTCATGAGGCCGAATTTCTAGGCCCACCAATACAACGGAAAAAATTAAACCCCCTTTTTTTTTTTTTGTGGGCCGGTGATAATGTTACGATCCTGATGCTCAGGACAGGGGAGATCTTATGTAGTGAGTCCTGAGCACCAAGACGGAATGCTGGGATTGGGAAATGGGAAGGAAATAGCCCCTAGCACCCTACCTCCGTTGTCTTACCCGTGTTATCAATTCACGCCTGAACGACTATGGTTTCTTGGGCCCATGGCAGCCACGTTTGAAGGGCGGATTAGGTCTGCCCAACTCCGATGCCCCCTCAGGTCTTAAAGAGAGACAAGGTAATAACAAGGGGACCTCTAACTGAAACAACCACGCTAGGGACTATAAACTACCTAAAAACTAAACGTATGTGCGGCACGCCGCCAAAGGAAAAGAACTACAAAGAAACCACTGTCCACTCCCCTACACGGCACCGCCGAGTTCCGGGGAGGACAGTGAAAGCGGAAACCTCCGCAAATGCACCAATTCACAGTAAAGTAAACACTAAGCGGCGTAGGCCGCAACACGCGGCAGAAGCCGCTACTCACGAAACCGGGCGAGAACCCCAGATGACAAACAGGTTTGCAAGGACTAGAAGGATTCCCAGGACCGGCTTCGGACCTCCAAAGTACCAAAGGGCAGGGAGCAAGATCCACCAAACACGGCTGACAGGAACAGAGTTCTGCAAGGCAGGAACAGCATACAAGAAGCTATCACCGGCGGGGCTGCAGTGTGCTGGCTCACATAAAAAGGCCCTGCTGGCCAATAACAGGAGGGCCAGCAGGACCAGCCCCCAGACCCTAATTACTAGTTGCCGTGCAGCTGCCCTGCTGCACGAGCAACCTAATTAACTATTCTTAGCAACGGGGAACGCGGTCCACCTGTGGCATCCCCGTTGCTATGCACCCGGCGGCCCTGCACGCACGGCTTCCTGCGTTGCCAGGGACCCGGCGGCTATCGTGCGCACGGCGTCCTGGCGTTGCTAGGCGCCGTGCGGGGGACAGGGAAGGAGAGAGGCCCGGCGGCCGTGACCGCTGCTCAGTCAGGGCACGGCCGAAGACCGCCGCGCCTAACACACGGTATTGCACTATATTATGTTTGTTCAAGTTTCAGCTATAAAGAAGATTGCCCTAAACTGGAGATGATCTACCCCATGTGGGTGATATGCGAATGATTCATTTGTTCAATTGTGAGTGGGACCAATAAATCCAATCTGTATTTACTCTTCTTCATTGTATTGCACCATTGTTTGTTTCTTTCTGAATTACAGATATTGGAATTTTAAAAGGTTATGCTATTTCCTATTAATGTGTAAGCGGTTTATCCATACACACATTTATGTATGTATACATTTTAAATAGTAGCACGTGTGATATCACCTTTCTGATCTATACATACACTTGGGGGCTTTTTGGTGAAGGCTCCACTGTGATATTATTAGCAGCCACTATTTATTGTAAGCGCGGTTGAGATCACCTTCTTTTGCTATAACCGGGCCAGCAACGGCTGGCAACATTAACAGCAACAGCTGAACAGGTAACACCTAACAGGGAACCTGCAGAAAGTCACCGCACAGAGGCGGGTGCCCAATATCCCTTACAGACAACGAAAAAAGGATTTACCGGTAGGTATTTAAAATCCTATTTTCTCTAGCATGTCCCAAAGCTTCCAGAATAGGCGGGAACGTGCGGAGACGTCTGCAGTACCGCCTGCCCAAACTGGGTATCCTCTTTGGCCAGGGTACCAAATTTGTAGAACTTCATAAATGTGTTCTTCCCCGACCAGGTAACAGCTTGGCACAGTTGGAGGGCCAAGATTCCACGGGCAGCCGCCCAGGAAGACCCCACCGATCTCGTAGAGTGGTCCTTCAGAGACTGTGGAACAGGTAAGGCTGCGACACATAGGCCTGTTAGATAGTAAGCTGAATCCAACGAGCAATGGACTGCTTTGCACGAACAAGGTATCCGTCTTTCTGATCCGAACCGTCCTCTTGACGTATATTTTCAAGTCTCGCACTGCATTCAATGCCTCCAGAGGGGCAGAAGTGCCAGAACTGGACGGAATCACAATAGGTTGATTCAAGTGAAACACGGAGACTTCCTTTGGCAGGAACTGCTGTCTAGTCCTGAGCTCCGCTCTGTTCTCGTAAAAGACCAAATAGGGACTTTTACACGATAAGGTCCCTAATTCTGAGACACGTCCAGCAGAACTGTATTGTTTTCATAAAGTCAAATATCTATCATGATAGATGACCACTAATCTAAAATATAGCTTTTATTAAATTGTTTAAAACATAGGCGAAATATAGTGCATGTGAATAAATAGTGAAAACATAATAAAGTGAATTAAAAAGCTTAGTCACTGTAATTGTTGTGTTTCTTCACTGTCTCCAGTATCTGAACACTGTTGCAGTATCTGTAGCAATGCTAGTTGCCTTGTGTCTGGTATTGTTACCTTTGTATCTAGGAGTAAAATACTCCTTGTCACGATCCGGGTATCTGGATGCCATTTCTTACCCATCAGATGCCTCCTAAGGCTGGCTCAGCGCTCCAGGACCGGATCCCATCTGTTATCCTGATGTGCATATTCCCGCATCCTCTCCTGTCTCTCTGGACGCTGTCACAGTAACGCCTTATACATCTGGCATGGCGTCTCCCGCGGCCTCCGCCGCCGTCCCTGAGCTTCTGCATTCAGAGTGGCGATTACGTCAGCCGCGGCCTCCGCTGTGTCCGCGTGGTTGGATGTGCACCTGTCAGCCTGGCGTCTCCTGTCTCCGGTGGCCGGCGCCGCCATTACTGTTTTCCAGACCACATGGATTACAAACCAAACTTCCCTCCAAGTGTCTGCATGGGCGCAGCCATCTTGGATTCTGTCATCTGATCATATTCACCAATCTGCTGTCTGTATTATTAATTTGCATAATTGCCTAGCCAATGCCTTCCTTGCTGCAGGTATAAATAGGTTGTGCCTGAGCAAGGAAGGCGTCAGTGCTTTGGTTGTCAAACCTAGTTCCAGTTTGTCTCTCTCCTGTGATTGTCTTCCAGGTTCCAGCTCCTGTCTCCAGACTTCTGCTATAGAGACCCGCACCAGCATTCCATCTGCGGTGTAGCCTGACTCTCCGATCCATTCTGGACTCACCTGTTTCCAGCTACAACATCACCTGCTTCCAGCTCAGCTTCCAGCAGTCTACAGCTTCTCTTAAAGGGCCGGTGTCCTTTCTGCAGTTTACCACTCTCCACCGGTATTATTATTTCTCCGCTCTCAAATTCTACATTTCATCTATATTGCATCGCTCTCAAGCTTTATTTATTATTTAACTGGTTCCAGCCAGTATCCACTCCGTGCCAACACCTGTCTGGTTCTAACCAGTAACCACAGCAGCATTTTATCTACAGCAGTCCAGCTTTCCCTGGAACACCAGCTGGTACGACCCTGGGCTTTCCTCATTGCTACAGTTGAGCCTGTTTTAGAAGTATTACAGAGAATAATATTAATATATAACTTTTATTGATAAGGTTAAAACAAGATAAACTTCCCACAGATCCTGAGAATCAACGGCGATTCTTGGGGAATTAAAAAATGTCCTGGTCTCTTAAATCGTAAGAGTATGGAAAGGGTTGTAGACATGGAGTAGTCATACCCCCATTTCCCCTGACCAGTACAGTAATACTGTATTAATGGAACCGGGGGTTTTTAAGTCACAACACCGTTTCAATACAATTTAGGCTAAGACTGGCTAGAATGGTAATCAGTAGTCACCACTCAAGGAATTATGCACCTAAGTGTTAATAGCATGCCCTGGCCCTATTTGTGGGCAGGAATTATATGCAAAAGGTAATGGTCAGTTGATATTGAAAGTATTAGAGCAAAGAGAAAATAAAGAGAAAAAATAGAAAAAATAGAAAAAATGTGGTGATACTGCTGTTGGTGTGTGTTGGTCACATAAGAGCGGAAATTAATTCCTGACCTACCACACCAGGTATTCACAGGCAGTCACCTCTCCTGATACTAACCTGGCCCAACGCTGTTTGGCTTCCAAGATCGGACGAGATCGGGCACTGACAGCGTGGTATGGTCGTAGGGATTTATGTGTACACCAATGAGAGTGCACCTATGTAGGGAATTGAAAATGAAAAAAAGAATAATAGGAAAGGAAATTGCAGATAAGATCAGTACGTGAAAATATGTGGATCTGCTTTCCACGTTAGACCCGGTATAGAAGATTCCACTGGTGTGGTATTCTATCCCGAGAATCGTGAATGAGAGTCCACGAAAAATTGGTGAACACAGATTAGGAAGATGTGAGATTATTATCTGCGACAGAGTAATGCAAAGGTTAAGCTGTCATTCGGAGGTATACACAATTCAGGTGGGGCTGAGCCCAATGACCGACCTCCGACGGTCTGACACGTATGAAAATTATAACTTTAGGCAGGTAATGGTTTTATAACCCCCAAAGAATAAAATGGACATACACATAAGTACACAAATTGCAAACTGGAAGAGTAAGCTGTATTGGGTATTGTAACCCGGTACCGGCAGCATATAACAAGCTGCTAGATGTACTGTACCATGCACATTGGTAGTGTCGATAAGATATTATATCACTTCAAAATTGGCAACGATAAGAGGTATATAATATATATAAGCAGACCTAATCTGGTGTGAGTAATATACCCCTGATGGGGAAAGCTATATGAGTTAAAGTACCTAGTTATTATACCACAAAGATTGAAATAATTGGTATGCTGCACAGTACAAGACTAAGATCCTGTTGCAACAATACAGAGTAATATTTGCAGATTGATGAGACTTAAACAGTATGTCCCTGTCAATAGGGGGAAATGTCCGAGCAGATAATGAGTAAACTGACCAAAACTATGGCTGGCAAACAACAGAAGAGTTTAGGTGACTAACAGAATAGCCCTAGATACAAAGAGGCTAAGTGATGGCTGGTCTCACGGAAAAAGTCCTTACAATAAGGATAATCTGAGTAATAAGAAGGAGTTTACGAATCTCCAGTGACTTAGATCAGATCCGTTAGAATAGCGCCATGATGTGACTGTGTGGACGGAGTTCCCCGTAGAAAACGCGTTTCACCCTGTGGGCTTGTTCACTTCCTGGTTCTGTGAAAAAAATTTTTTCTATTTGTTTTTCATTTAAGAGTGCGCCCACACAAGAGCCTTCTGTCCTCTCCCATTGCATAAGTCTACACGCTTCTGGCTCTGGGTGCACCACCAACAAGGACTGTTTATTGTTGATAACATATACTGTTATCTCCCTATTTAGGGCAATACACTGTCCAATTTTGGTCTTTCCTCTGCTATCTTTCTTGAAAATTGTATTTAATTTAACCTGTGCCCGATCGCCCCCTGTCTACTCTACAGTTGAGCCTGGTAAGGACTTTCCAACTTGCAGATAATAAGAACTGTCTCATACCACCAGAGCTCTGTGGCCCCTGCCACCCTGTAGTACCCAGGAACTGTATTATTATTTCTCTGCTGATTTTTATGTTTCTTTTACTGCTACTGTGATGCATGGAGTTTGTCATAAATAAATATCATTGACTTTTACTCAAGTTGTCGTGGTCACGCCTTCGGGCGGTTTCTCTTCATGTTACTTACATGTCCAGGGGTCTGATACAACCTCCCAGGTTCCGGTACATCTCAGCCCCTACAACTGAGGCTGCCTTCCGTCAGCTCAGGCCCTCAGTTGTGACACTCCTGTTGCAATTTCCACACAGGAGAGCCGCGGCTAGCGGCTCACAGCTGACACGCGCGGCGTTACTGAATAGAACGCTGCGGGACAACAGAACCACACTCTGCAGTCAATAAATGTGGGACCCCGACAACTGGGTACATACACATATATATCCCAGTGAGGGAATAGTGATCAGTGCGCTATTGAGGGGATATATTACAACGGGATGTTACACTGTATGTAAGAGAAAGGGTAACACACACAGTGTTTATGAATGAATCTCCCATTGTGTGCAGTAAATGAGAACTCTAAGAAAAAAACATATATGAAAGTGTCATAGAACCTTAATACACATCATACACGTGTGTGCAATAGGTGCTGACAGGTAAATCAACAAGCGTGGATTATAACCACACAGAAAAAGAGCGTTGCAATTCTAGCAATAAAAATTATTATATATAAAAAAACAAGTGCTCTAAGTTCAGCAGTACATGAAAAACTGTATGTGAGAGGTGATATAAACTTCCCCATACGTCACGTGTGTATATATATTTGGTGGTGAAACATAAATCATTAATAAGGTTAATGACATATAGAGCAAAACATCCTGAATAAATTATAAATTCAGGCTTCATATATAGGGAGCAGCAGCACTGGGAATTCTCCTAGGGGCAGCAAATTCCTAACAACAGGAGGCACTTAGAGTACGACCCACCACTCAAATATAACTAGTCAGTGATGCGCACACTGCAAAAACCATAATAGTGGTGCCATATTCAAATTGCAACAGGAGTATTTTACTCCTAGATACAAAGGTAACAATATCAGACACAAGGCAACTAGCATTGCTACAGATACTGCAACAGTGTTCAGATACTGGAGACAGTGAAGAAACACAACAATTACAGTGACTAAGCTTTTTAATTCACTTTATTATGTTTTCACAACTTATTCACATGCACTATATTTCGCCTATGTTTTAAACAATTTAATAAAAGCTATATTTTAGATTAGTGGTCATCTATCATGATAGATATTTGACTTTATGAAAACAATACAGTCCGAGTGTGCCCAATATAGGGAATTCTTTCTTTCTTCCTTTTTTGACTTCCTACGGTTATGATATCCCTGGAGCACCTCCCAATAAAAGGCATACATATGCTTTATTGAATAAAGGGAAAGGACATAAAATAATACATGAATATAATTTATCAAAATAAATGTCTGTGCGACCCCTCTCTCTTCCTTGACACGTCCAGCAGAAGCCAGGGCCAGTAACATCACGTCTTCCAAGTGAGGTACTTGTCTTTTACCGTCATCAGAGGTTCAGACCAGGAGGACTGTAGAAAGCGTAACACCACCTCCAAATCCCAAGGTGCCGTAAGCGGCACAAACGGAGGTTGCATGTGAAGCACCCCCTGTAAGAAGGTCTGAACTTCTGGCAGGAAAGCCAACTTCTTCTGGAAGAAGACGGAAAGAGCTGAAATCTGGACCTTAATGGATCCAATACGTAAACCTTTATCCAATCCCGTCTGCAGGAAACAAAGGAATCTCCCCAAGTGGAATATGTGCATTCCTCACACCAAGAGACATATCTCCGCCAGATATGATGATAGTGTTTTAACGTCACAGGTTTTCTGGCTTGCACCATAGTGGCAATGAACTTTTTGGAAAGCCCTTTGTGAGCTAGGATGTTCCGCTCAACTTCCATGCCTTCAAGCGAAGCCACCGTAAGTCCGGGTAGACCAACGGTCCTTGCTGAAGAAGAGCTCTTCTAAGCAGCAGAGGCCAAGGGTCCTCTACGGACATGTCCAGAAGAGGCGCGTACCACGCTCTTCGGGGCCAATCCGGGGCAATCAAGATTGCCTGCACTCCTTGATGCCTGATCCTCTTGAGTACCCTGGGGATCAACGGAATCGGAGGAAATAGGTAGACCAGCTGGTAAGGCCAAGGCGTTGTCAGCGCATCCACTGCGCTCGCCTGAGGGTCTCTGGTTCGCAAGCAATAGCAATGAAGCTTCTTGTTGAGGCGAGAGGCCATCATGTCGATCTGTGGGCAGCCCCGCCTGTCAATGATCTGTTGAAACACCTAAGGGTGTAGTCCCAACTCCCTTGGGTGGAGATCACGGTGACTGAGGAAGTCAGCTTCCCAGTTGTCCACCCCCGGAATGAAGATTACAGACAGTGCTATTGCATTTCTTTCTGCCCATACGAGTATTCTTGACACTTCTCGCATGCAGGCTCTGCTTTTTGTCCCTCCTTGTCGACTGATGTACGCCACAGCCGTGGCATTGTCCAACTGGACCTGTATCGCCCGATCCCGAAGTAGAGGGGAGGACTGAATCAGAGCATTGTAGATGGCCTGAAGTTCCAGGATGATGATCGGAAGGAGGGCCTCTTGGGCAGACCACCTGACCTGGAACTGCGCCCCCTGGGTGACAGCTCCCCATCCTCTCAGACTCACATCCATCGTGAGGAGGATCCAATCCTGAATTCCAAAGCGTCGACCTTCCTGCAGGTTGGAAGACCGTAGCCACCACAGGAATGAAATCCTGGCTTGGGGTGACAGCCGAATCATCCGGTGCATCTGAAGATGGGAGCCGGACACTTGTTCAGGATATCCAATTGGAACGGTTTGGAATGAAACCTTCCGAACTGTATCGCTTCGTATGAGGCCACCATCTTTCCCAACTATTTTATGCAAAGATGAATGGATACTCGAGCAGGCCGGAGCACCATGTGAACCATTTCTTGAAGTGTTCTCACCTGGGAGGAACACTTTCTATGCTACCATATCCAGGAGCATCCCCAGAAACAGGAGCTGCTGAGACGGTTCCAGGTGGGACTTCTGTAGATTGAGGATCCACCCGTGGTGAGACAGAAGTTGGATAGTGCGATCTATATGGAGCAATAGAAGCTCCATAGAACTCGCTTTTATCAGGAGATCGTCCAGGTATGGAATTACGTTAACCCCCTGGACCCTGAGCTGAAACATCAATTCCGCCACCACCTTCGTGAACACCCTGGGAGCTGTCAACAGGCCTAAAGGTAACGTCTGAAACTGGTAGTGATCGTTCAGTTGGGTGAACCGCAAATAGGCCTGATGAGGCCAATTTGGGATATGGAGGTAAGTGTACTTGATATCCAGGGACACTAGGAATTCCGGTTGGTCCAGGCCTGCGATCACTGCTCTCAAAAATTCCATCTTGAA
Source organism: Pseudophryne corroboree (assembly GCF_028390025.1). Taxonomy (NCBI): domain Eukaryota; kingdom Metazoa; phylum Chordata; class Amphibia; order Anura; family Myobatrachidae; genus Pseudophryne; species Pseudophryne corroboree. Next base: position 74,243,578 of record NC_086455.1, on the reverse strand, counting down.
TTTGAAAACCTTCAGGTAAGGATTCAAGGACTTCAGATTCAGAATGGGTCTCACAGACCCGTCTGCGTTGGAGGCCCCCCTGGCCCTAGATCGAAATCTGGAGGACCGAAAGGACTGAGTAGACGGTCCCGGGTAGGTACGTCTAGCAGGCGGAGCCCCCAAAGGGAGAAATGTGGATTTCCCAGCAGTAGCTTTGGCAATCCATGCGTCCAATTCACCTCCAAAAAGCCATTCACCTGTAAAGGGAAGAGATTCTACATTATGTTTGGAGTCAGCATCAGCAATCCACTGAAGCAACCATATGGCTCTGCGTGCAGACACAGCCATAGCCGTGGTCCTAGCATTAATATTGCAAATCTCTTTAAGGGAGTCACAGAGGACTCTTGCCATGTCCTGAATATGTTTTAGGAAAGTTACAGTAGTAACTAAGGTCATATCACCCGAGAGACCTTCCTGAATTGAAGTAACCTAGGAATGAATTGCATGTGTCATCCAACAACCTTCAATGACCGGTCTTTGAGCTACACCTGCAGCAGTGTAGATAGATTTTAGAGTGGTCTAAATTTTCCTATCTGCCGGGTCCTTTACCATAAAGGAGCCCGGAGCAGGAAGTCCCGCCTTTTTAGAAAAGCGAGAGACTGAGACGTCTACTGCTGGAGATTCTTCCCAGAATTTTCTGCCTTCAGGGGCAAAGGGGAAGGTATGCAAAAACCGCTTGGACACCTGATATTTTTTATCTGGATTTTTCCAAGCTATTTTAAATAAATCATCCAATTCCTTGGAGTCAGGAAATGTGACTGTCATTTTGACTTGTGGGAGGAAAAATGACTGCTGATTATTAGCATCCTCCAGGGGGAGCTTTACACATCCCGAATAGCCAATATGAGGGGTTCGGTGTGGAGTCCCCACTTATGGGATTGCCCCGGAACGCCTTCCGCCTGTCACTCTTCTTGCGATCACGGTAGCGATCGCTTTCTTCGTTATTCTTGTCGTTGCCCAACGACCAACGAAGCGCGTGAGCATTGCGGCCGGCGCGTATGCGCAGGACCGACCCATTCACACCGCTGCGATGAACAGCAGCATGCGAACAGTTCGGAATGACCCCCATATAGGCGGCGACTATCTGATCGCAGCACTGCAAAAAATAACTAGCGAGCGATGCTTTTGCATCTCAGGAGTTACTCTGCGGCTGGCCGGTAGACCCTCTTCGCTGCCCCGGGTCGCAGCGGCTGCGTGTGACGTCACGCAGCCGCCGCGGCCCGCCCCCAACGGTCCGGCCATGCCTGCGTTGGCAGGACCGCGAACCCTAAACGGTTGCGCCCCCTTCCGCCCAGCGACCGCCTCTGCCTCAGAGGCGATCGCTAGGCAACGACAGCTGGCATGTGCGGCGCACTGCGACGCCGGCGCATGCCCAGTTCCGACCCGATCGCTGCGCTGCGATAAACTGCAGCGAGCGGGTCGGAATGACCCCCCTGTTCGGGTGTGGACCCTCCCCCTGGTTACGTGGCTCCTCCCCTGGTGGCGTCAAAGGTCCCTTAGCCAACTTGGATTTAGAACCAACCGTGAGAAAGATGCCCCGTGCAGTGTCCGGGTCCTCCCAGGTCAGGGGTCACTACCCGGCACTCAGCGAGTGTTTGTCACGGACGAGGGCTTGTCTATCCCAGCGACTCGTCTATTGCACACTGTGACAGGGCGGCAGTGATGGATGCGGAAGTGAAGCAGCTGACGGGATGCCCGGAGTAGGGTGGGGCCAGCGCGCACAGTGCAGCAGCAGCTGAATGGGCTGTGTAGTAACCAGGAGCTGCCCGGCCAGGAGGATGCTGAGGGTAGTGGGAGGCTTGGTCGTAGCGCTGCTACTAGCACTGATGCTGGGCAGGTACAGCAGCTCCGGCCGCAGGGCTCAGCGCTCTGCCCGGCACATTGCTGACAGCACAAGCCCGCTGCCTGGCAGGGAGCTCAGCAACATCTTCTGGGCTGTGCAGGTGAGACTCCTGGGGGATGTGACTGCTGGGGAGGAGGCGATAACTTGCTATGGTACACTGAGGGGGGGAGTTCAGGGGTAGAGTATAGTGTACCTGATGCAAGGGGTTATGCTGGAGGGTCTGACCAATAAAGGTCATGTAATTAGTGTCTGGCCATTTCAGCCACTGCTAACAGGTGGATTGCCAAGTCATGGAGCCATGCATTCTCAGGGGCGGTTTCGGTATGAATGGTCGACAGTGTTAAGGTCGACACTCATTAGGTTGACATGGACAAATAGTCGACACAGGAAAAAGGTTGACCTGATTTTTTTTCAACTTTTTTTTTTTGTATCGTTTTCTGCGTAAAGTGACAGGGAACCCCAATTAGTGCACCGCGTGGCTCGCTTCGCTCACCATGCTCGGCACAGGTTACCATTCCCAATCTTAGTCCACGTGGATCGTGAAGTATGAAAAAGTTCCAAAAAAGAAAAAAAATGTGAAAAACTCATGTCGACCTTTCATGTGTCGACCATGTCAGTGTCGACCAATAGTGGTTGACCTAATGAGTATTGACCTTAACATTGTCGACCATCTGAAAGGATACCCTCTGGGGGCAGATATATCATAGTTTACTACCAACTAGGGATGACAATTCATTGATGTTTAATGGCCAATGCTAAATAGTTTTGCCATTGATAGCAGAGAACTTATTGTACCCCACCATCAATGGTAGAGTCCCCTATGGTTGTTTTTTCCCCATCTTCCTACTTAATACCGGGTGCGGAGCCTAGCGCCGCGTCCGATGGACACTGAAGCTCCATCCTCAGGTTTTGATTGGCTGGCAGTTTAGTAAGCCGTAGAGCAGGGATGACCATCAGTGGGTGAAACCATCAATGGTTTCTCTGTAAATGGTTTTATGGTTTTTGTCACGATCCGGGTATCTGGACGCCATTTCTTACCCATCAGATGCCTCCTAAGGCTGGCTCAGCGCTCCAGGACCGGATCCCATCTGTTATCCTGATGTGCATATTCCCGCATCTTCTCCTGTCTCTCTGGACGCTGTCACAGTAACGCCTTATACATCTGGCATGGCGTCTCCCGCGGCCTCCGCCGCCGTTCCTGAGCCTCTGCATTCAGAGTGGCGATTACGTCAGCCGCGGCCTCCGCTGTGTCCGCGTGGTTGGATGTGCACCTGTCAGCCTGGCGTCTCCTGTCTCCGGTGGCCGGCGCCGCCATTACTGTTTTCCAGACCACATGGATTACAAACCAAACTTCCCTCCAAGTGTCTGCATGGGCGCAGCCATCTTGGATTCTGTCATCTGATCATATTCACCAATCTGCTGTCTGTATTATTAATTTGCATAATTGCCTAGCCAATGCCTTCCTTGCTGCAGGTATAAATAGGTTGTGCCTGAGCAAGGAAGGCGTCAGTGCTTTGGTTGTCAAACCTAGTTCCAGTTTGTCTCTCTCCTGTGAATGTCTTCCAGGTTCCAGCTCCTGTCTCCAGACTTCTGCTATAGAGACCCGCACCAGCATTCCATCTGCGGTGTAGCCTGACTCTCCGATCCATTCTGGACTCACCTGTTTCCAGCTACAACATCACCTGCTTCCAGCTCAGCTTCCAGCAGTGTACAGCTTCTCTTAAAGGGCCGGTGTCCTTTCTGCAGTTTACCACTCTCCACCGGTATTATTATTTCTCCGCTCTCAAATTCTACATTTCATCTATATTGCATCGCTCTCAAGCTTTATCTATTATTTAACTGGTTCCAGCCAGTATCCACTCCGTGCCAACACCTGTCTGGTTCTAACCAGTACCCACAGCAGCATTTTATCTACAGCAGTCCAGCTTTCCCTGGAACACCAGCTAATACGACCCTGGGCTTTCCTCATTGCTACAGTTGAGCCTGGTAAGGACTTTCCAACTTGCAGATAATAAGAACTGTCTCATACCACCAGAGCTCTGTGGCCCCTGCCACCCTGTAGTACCCAGGAACTGTATTATTATTTCTCTGCTGATTTTTATGTTTCTTTTTACTGCTACTGTGATGCATGGAGTTTGTCATAAATAAATATCATTGACTTTTACTCAAGTTGTCGTGGTCACGCCTTCGGGCGGTTTCTCTTCATGTTACTTACATGTCCAGGGGTCTGATACAACCTCCCAGGTTCCGGTACATCTCAGCCCCTACAACTGAGGCTGCCTTCCGTCAGCTCAGGCCCTCAGTTGTGACAGTAAGCACTGACCAAATGAATCCAGCCGGAGACCAGGATCAAGCGGCCAGGCCGATGCAAGAACTGGCAGCCCGACTTGAACATCAGGAGGCTGCACAGGGCCACATCATCCGCTGTCTCCAGGATCTCTCTACTCGGCTGGATGGGATTCAGACAACTCTCCGTGGATCAGACGCGTCCGGTGCGTCAACCACAGTGACTCCAGCTATAACCCCATCCACCTTACCCGTTTCTGCTCCACGTCTTCATCTTCCAACGCCAGCAAAATTTTACGGTTCTCCAAGATTCTGCAGGGGATTTCTCAACCAGTGTGAGATTCAGTTTGAGCTACAACCTGGCAATTTTCCCAGTGACCGTACAAAAATTGCCTACATCATCTCTCTTCTCAGTGGCTCAGCCCTTGATTGGGCATCACCGTTATGGGAGAGGTCCGACACCCTGCTATCTTCTTACACTGCATTCGTGTCAACATTCAGGCGCATCTTCGACGAGCCAGGCCGGGTAACTTCAGCTTCGTCTGAGATCCTCCGTTTACGCCAGGGATCACGTACTGTAGGACAATATCTTATACAGTTCCAGATCCTGGCATCCGAACTGGCATGGAACGACGAGGCCCTGTATGCTGCATTCTGGCATGGTTTATCTGAGTGTATTAAAGACGAGTTAGCTACCAGAGACTTACCCTCCAAGTTAGATGAGCTAATCTCACTTTGTACAAAAGTTGACTTACGTTTCAGAGAGAGAGCAACTGAGCGTGGAAGATCATCTGCTCCAAAATCTTCTGCTCCTCCTCCTCGCCAACTGTCACCAACTAAAGATGAGCCCATGCAAATTGTCCGTTCCCGTTTAACTCCTGCTGAGCGCCGAAGACGTCTCTCCGAGTCTCTCTGTCTTTATTGTGCAGCTCCGTCTCACACCATTAATGCTTGTCCCAAACGTCCGGGACTCCAGACCCTAGCTCGCCAAGGAGAGGGCCGGCTAGGAGTAATGATCTCCTCTCCATCCCCTCAAGATTGTAATCTCCCAGTCTCGCTTCAAGTTGCTCAACGTTATCAGAACGTCATTGCCCTCCTTGATTCCGGAGCAGCTGGGAACTTTATTACCGAAGCCTATGTTAAACGGTGGTCCCTACCCACCGAGAGACTTCCTTCCTCCTTTTCCTTAACTGCCGTGGATGGCAGTAAAATTTTTGATACAGTTATTGCTCTAAGGACTCTACCAGTTCGTCTGAGAGTGGGAGTTCTTCATTCCGAACTTATTTCACTTTTAGTGATTCCAAGAGCCACACATCCTGTGGTCCTGGGCCTTCCATGGCTCCGTCTTCACAATCCTACAATTGATTGGACGACTACGCAAATCCTGGCATGGGGTCCCTCCTGTGCTGAGACATGTTTGTTTAAAGTGTTGCCTGTCTGTTCTTCCTCCCCCAGGTCGTCTGATGTTCCACCTCCTCCATATCAAGATTTCACGGATGTGTTCAGTAAGGCTTCTGCTGATATCCTTCCTCCTCATAGAGAATGGGACTGCCCGATTGATCTCGTTCCAGGGAAGGTTCCACCTCGAGGCCGAACTTATCCGTTGTCTCTGCCCGAGACGCATTCTATGGAGGAATACATTAAAGAGAACCTAGCAAAGGGGTTCATTCGACCTTCTTCTTCTCCAGCCGGCGCAGGCTTCTTTTTTGTAAAAAAGAAAGATGGTGGTCTGCGGCCGTGCATCGACTACAGAGGTTTGAACGACATTACCATCAAGAACCGATATCCTTTACCCCTGATTACTGAGCTCTTTGACAGAGTTAGCGGAGCTACCATCTTTACAAAGCTGGACTTGAGAGGTGCATACAATCTCATCCGGATCCGTGAGGGTGACGAGTGGAAGACCGCATTTAACACCCGTGACGGACATTATGAGTACCTCGTCATGCCCTTCGGATTGAGCAATGCTCCAGCTGTCTTCCAGCATTTCGTCAATGAGATCTTCAGAGACATTCTATACTGTCATGTCGTGGTCTATCTAGATGATATCCTCATTTTTGCCAACAATTTAGAGGAACATCGTTTTTGGGTAAAGGAGGTTCTGTCCCGTCTCCGTGTCAATCATCTCTATTGCAAATTAGAGAAATGCGTCTTTGAAGTCAAGTCCATAACGTTTCTAGGGTACATTGTGTCCGGTTCCGGACTAGAGATGGATCCTGAGAAACTACAAGCAATCCAGAATTGGCCGGTACCCTTAACCCTCAAAGGGGTCCAGAGGTTCTTAGGGTTCGCCAATTATTACCGAAAGTTTATACGAGACTTTTCCACCATTGTGGCGCCTATTACTGCTTTCACCAAGAAGGGTGCTAACCCGTCCAAGTGGTCTGAAGAAGCCATGCAAGCTTTTCATCTTTTAAAACAGAGGTTCATCTCTGCGCCTGTCCTGAAACAGCCTGACATCGACTCTCCTTTCATCTTAGAGGTGGATGCCTCCTCCGTTGGAGTAGGAGCGGTGTTATCTCAGAGGGCTAAAGATGGCCATTTACATCCTTGCAGTTTCTTCTCACGGAAGTTCTCCCCAGCGGAACGCAACTATGCCATTGGCGACCAGGAGTTGCTAGCCATCAAGCTCGCTCTAGAGGAGTGGAGATATCTGTTGGAGGGAGCCTCTCATTCAATCACCATCCTTACAGACCACAAGAACCTTCTATATCTGAAAGGCGCACAATGTCTCAACCCTCGTCAGGCCAGATGGGCACTTTTCTTTTCCAGGTTCGACTTTAAACTCCAGTTCTGTCCGGGCTCTCAGAATCGCAAGGCCGATGCCCTTTCCCGCTCATGGGAGCAAGAAAATGAGTCAGAGTCTTCAGACAAGCATCCTATTATAAATCCGTTGGCATTCTCCACGGTAGGGATGGACTCTACGCCCCCATCAGGGAAAAGTTTTGTGAAGCCGACACTAAGGAAGAAGCTCATGCATTGGGCCCATGCTTCCCGCTTTGCCGGACATACAGGTATCCAAAAAACCCTGGAGTTTATCTCTAGGTCCTATTGGTGGCCAACTCTGAAAAAGGACGTTTTGGAGTTTATTGCATCTTGCCCAAAGTGTGCTCAACATAAAGTATCCCGCCAGTCGCCTGCGGGGCAACTGGTTCCACTATCTGTTCCCCGTCGACCATGGACCCATTTGTCGATGGATTTTATTACTGATTTGCCCATGTGCAACAAGTTCAATACCATCTGGGTGGTAGTTGACCGTTTCACCAAGATGGCACACTTCATTCCTCTCACCGGTCTTCCGTCAGCTTCCAAGTTGGCTCAAGTATTCATACAAGAGATCTTCCGACTCCACGGTCTTCCAGAAGAAATTATCTCAGATCGAGGAGTTCAGTTCACAGCCAAATTCTGGCGAAGTTTATGTCAAGTCCTCCAAGTCAAGCTAAAGTTTTCCACGGCTTACCATCCTCAGACCAATGGTCAAACTGAGAGGGTGAATCAGGACTTGGAGTCCTTCCTCCGCATCTATGTGTCCTCCTCTCAAGATGACTGGGTTCAATTACTTCCCTGGGCCGAGTTCTGTCATAACAACCAGTATCATTCTTCATCTTCTTCAACACCATTCTTCACCAACTTTGGATTCCACCCTAAAGTCCCTGAGTTCCAACCGCTTCCAGCAACTTCTGTTCCCGCAGTGGATATCACCTTGCATCAGTTTGCCAATATCTGGAAGAGCGTACGATCAACTCTGCTCAAGGCATCGTTCAGGTACAAGAAGTTTGCGGATAAGAAGCGTCGAGCAGTTCCTGCTCAAGGTGGGTGATCGGGTATGGTTATCCACGAAGAATTTGAGGTTGAGAGTTCCCAGTATGAAGTTTGCACCTCGCTTCATCGGTCCTTTTAAAATTGATCAAGTCATCAATCCTGTTGCTTACAGACTCCAGTTACCTCCTTTCTTAAAAATACCCAGGACATTCCATGTTTCCCTGTTGAAACCGTTAATCTTGAATCGGTTTCATTCCTCACTTCCTCCAACTCCGAAAGTCCAAACTCAACGAGGCATTGAGTATGAAGTGGCCAAGATCCTGGACTCACGTCACCGTTACGGTCAACTTCAGTATCTTATTGACTGGAAGGGTTATGGCCCTGAGGAACGTTCATGGACCAATGCTTCTGATGTCCATGCTCCTGCCTTGGTCCGGAGATTCCATTCCAAGTTTCCTCAAAAGCCAAAGAAGTGTCCTGGGGCCACTCCTAAAGGGGGGGGTGCTGTCACGATCCGGGTATCTGGACGCCATTTCTTACCCATCAGATGCCTCCTAAGGCTGGCTCAGCGCTCCAGGACCGGATCCCATCTGTTATCCTGATGTGCATATTCCCGCATCCTCTCCTGTCTCTCTGGACGCTGTCACAGTAACGCCTTATACATCTGGCATGGCGTCTCCCGCGGCCTCCGCCGCCGTTCCTGAGCTTCTGCATTCAGAGTGGCGATTACGTCAGCCGCGGCCTCCGCTGTGTCCGCGTGGTTGGATGTGCACCTGTCAGCCTGGCGTCTCCTGTCTCCGGTGGCCGGCGCCGCCATTACTGTTTTCCAGACCACATGGATTACAAACCAAACTTCCCTCCAAGTGTCTGCATGGGCGCAGCCATCTTGGATTCTGTCATCTGATCATATTCACCAATCTGCTGTCTGTATTATTAATTTGCATAATTGCCTAGCCAATGCCTTCCTTGCTGCAGGTATAAATAGGTTGTGCCTGAGCAAGGAAGGCGTCAGTGCTTTGGTTGTCAAACCTAGTTCCAGTTTGTCTCTCTCCTGTGAATGTCTTCCAGGTTCCAGCTCCTGTCTCCAGACTTCTGCTATAGAGACCCGCACCAGCATTCCATCTGCGGTGTAGCCTGACTCTCCGATCCATTCTGGACTCACCTGTTTCCAGCTACAACATCACCTGCTTCCAGCTCAGCTTCCAGCAGTGTACAGCTTCTCTTAAAGGGCCGGTGTCCTTTCTGCAGTTTACCACTCTCCACCGGTATTATTATTTCTCCGCTCTCAAATTCTACATTTCATCTATATTGCATCGCTCTCATGCTTTATCTATTATTTAACTGGTTCCAGCCAGTATCCACTCCGTGCCAACACCTGTCTGGTTCTAACCAGTACCCACAGCAGCATTTTATCTACAGCAGTCCAGCTTTCCCTGGAACACCAGCTGGTACGACCCTGGGCTTTCCTCATTGCTACAGTTGAGCCTGGTAAGGACTTTCCAACTTGCAGATAATAAGAACTGTCTCATACCACCAGAGCTCTGTGGCCCCTGCCACCCTGTAGTACCCAGGAACTGTATTATTATTTCTCTGCTGATTTTTATGTTTCTTTTTACTGCTACTGTGATGCATGGAGTTTGTCATAAATAAATATCATTGACTTTTACTCAAGTTGTCGTGGTCACGCCTTCGGGCGGTTTCTCTTCATGTTACTTACATGTCCAGGGGTCTGATACAACCTCCCAGGTTCCGGTACATCTCAGCCCCTACAACTGAGGCTGCCTTCCGTCAGCTCAGGCCCTCAGTTGTGACAGTTTTGATGGTGAGCAATGAAGGTTAACCCACCAATGGCCATCCCTAGTTCCATCCAATCAGCACCTGACTGCCATGTTACAGGCTGTGTTTGAAAAATGACAGGAGTGGATTGGTTAGTACAGGTTGAGTATCCCATATCCAAATATTCCAAAATACGGAATCTTTTGAGTGAGAGTGAGATAGTGAAACCTTTGTTTTCTGATGGCTCAATGTACACACACTTTGGTTAATACACACAGTTATTAAAAATATTGTATTAAATGACCTTCAGGCTGTGTGTATAAGGTGTATATGAAACATAACTGAATTGTGTGAATATACACACACTTTGTTTAACGCACAAAGTTATTAAATTTTTTGGCTAAAATTACCTTCAGGCTGTGTGTATTAGGTGTATATGAAACATAAATGTATTCTGTGCTTAGACTTAGGTCCCATCACCATGATATCTCATTATGGTATGCAATAATTCCAAAATACGGAAAAATCCGATATCCAAAATACTTCTGGTCCCAAGCATTTTGGATAAGGGATACTCAACCTGTACTGTATCTCCAAGCTATTATATTCCTACCTACTCTATAATCAAACATGATCATTAGGGATGGCCATTGGAAATCGATGGTTGGCGGCAATTGATGCATTGTCTTTGGATTATTAAGTAGTGCTAACAAATCACGATTCACCATCTGACGGTCTGGTGAGCAAATCTAGTTTTGACAGATGCCCGGAGAGGGCTTTGCAGCAACTGTAAAGTTTGGTGGAGGAGGAATGATGGTCTGGGGCTGTTTTCTTGGTTTGTCTTGGGCACCTTAGTTTCAGTGATGGAAGTATTAATGCTGCAGTCTGCAATGACATTATATAGAATTGTGTGCTTCAAATTTCAGACAACTATAGAACAAGTTCCATAAAAAAAAATGCTTTGTTCACATTGCTGTCAAGTAACTTGACTGGCTTGACTGGTACAGAGAACCCTGCGCTCAACCTGTTTTACACCTTTGGTATAATTGGAACATGGACTGTGTGCCAGACCTCACAAATGGGGCTCTATAAGTGCGACTCACCACAGCCATGTACCAAAATCTAGTGGAATGCCTTCCCAGAGGAGTAGAGTCTGTGATAGCGGGAAACTCCACCTTAAAGCCCACAATTTTAGATAAGACTGTCAAACGAAGCACATAATGGCGTGATGTTTGTGTGTCTTCATACATTTTCTCATATATTGTAGTTTATATTAGGTAGAGTGTAATTTACTTTCACTGTGGCTGCAATCACAGATTTTCAACATGGTCTCCAGGATTTTTCCAGCAGGCACCCAGCAGCCAAGCCTGTACTGCTTTGTGGTAGTCCTGGGGAAAAAAAACCCAGGAGCCTTGTTTGACCCATGCCTCCACTGTGCAATCGCTAACTACTGGCAATCCTCCCATGCATGAAGTGTGTTGGGAACTAGCCATATAGGGGTCTATTCATGAAGCAGTGAGCCAGCGTGGAGAAGTGAGCCAGTGGAGAAGTTCAGCTGCTACATACAATGTTATAGAATGCACTTTATAAATGTTACCGCAACACTGATTGGTTGCCATGGGCAACTTCTCCACTGGCTCACTTCTCCACAGTTTTCACTGCTTCATAAATAGACCCCTCAGTGTGATGGCTATGTTATTTTCTGACAACCCATATAGAGAAGACTCACTTCTAGGCAACTATGATTGCTGCTAAGAAATAACTACTGGTGAAGTATATGGGTGTGGCATATTTTGTTGCCATTCATAATGTCCACATGATTATAATGTTGACAAAATGTTCCCAATGGTCCAGTTGGTCTGGCAGGTCCAGCAGTCACGTCCTGGTGACTTCTGTGGTATTTGTTATGCTAGCCCTCCCCCTAGTGCCTATCCCTAACAAGTTGATGCTAGATTCAAGTGGCCTAAGGGACCTTTTACGTCAGGGGAGGAGCCACGACACAATGGGGAGGAGCTAGGCCAGCAGGATAGTTCCTCTACTATCCACGCCACCAACTTATTACCTTTAGTAATCGGGTGGCGAGCGGAGCCGTTTGGGGAGCAGAAAGACAAATTATACACTGCAATCGGGGGAAACCTGCTCCTGATTCCGCTCGCATCCCCTTGACCGCTTTTTTAAAGTGTCAAACAAAACAGATTTGCTGGTACTTTATTACAGCATGTGTAGCCATATCACCTGAGGCAGCTTTCACTGATGGCTTTAAATCAGCAATGTGATTTAACGCTTAATCAGGCTGGTTCAGCACTGATTCACGTTGCCATTTTACAACCATTTGTCAAAGCCACTGATGATAGGCAGCTCTGATAGACCGTCCAATAATAAATATACCCTAAGCATTAGAGAATTCTATTCGGGGCCACCAATTTTATTAGTTTCAGTCAGATTATTTGTATGTTAATGGAGTTCACAATACTATGACTATTTCCCAATGTTACAGGTGACTGACATTCATGTCAGTAAATTTCTGGATCCTGTCAGGGTGTCGGAGTTTGAAACGTTCTGCAGTGAAAGCCTTTCTGTAATTGCACCATCGCTTGTTCTTGTAACAGGTAAGAAGGCAGCTCTTAGCAAAACAGCTCTGGTTTCTGAGCAATTTTGATGAACTTAGTACCTACAGTATTTGTGTATTTGCTACAAAGGGCTCAGTCCAATTAGCCCCGAAATCACTTGCGGTGTAAGTGTGGCTGTATACTTCACTTACTGGTACTACCTGACTTGTAGATTGGATGGACAGAGGGGTCTGTTCATGAAGCAGTGAAAAGTGTGGAGAATGGCAACCAATTAACATTGATGTAACATTTTTAATTTGCATACTATACAATTGTACGGAGCAGCTGATTGCTTGCCATGTGCAACTTCTCCACAGGCTCACGTCTGTACACTTTTCACTGCTTCAATAATAGACCACTAAGTCTCCAGAAGAATATTTTCATCACTCTCTGGGCTTTGAGGAACTTTTCTATGTGCAAGATGAATGTAGTTTTGTTCCTTATTTGTGCCGACAGGAGAAGTAGGCTGGCACCACTGTAGATCAAGGTCAAGATGCAGTGGTTTCCAACCTCGGTACTCAAGGCACACTGATTCCCTTTTTCCACTGCCTGACACGGCTGCGACCCGTGCTACAGCCCCCTTTCTCACAGCGCTCACCAACCCGGCATATTGCTGGGTTGGTGACGCTGCTAGTGACGCGGCAGGGGCGGCGCAGGGAGATCACATGTTCTCCCAGCACCGCCCTCCCATACACTGTGAACGGGAGCCATGTCACCTCGACACGGCTCCCGTTACAGCTTACCGGGTTGAACACGTGTTCAACCCGGCAAGCTACCCGGGTAGGATTCCCGGGTCACTTGATCCGGGAATTTGCAGGTGGACCCTTTTCCACTAGGGAAAAACACGGGTAAATGCGCGCCCCCGCGCATTTAACCGTGTTTTAAAAAGCTAGTGGAAAAGGGGTATAATAGTCCAGGTTTTAGTGATATCCAGGGTTGAGCACAGATGATTAAATAAAAAAAGCCTTAAAACCTGGACTGTTGGTGTTCATTGAGAACCGTGGTTGGGGAAACCCTGGTCTGATGGGTTTCTTCAGTAATTCTATGTTATATCAAGAGAAAGTAGACTATTTTGTTTGCGCTTGTCCCCATAGAAGAGTCTATTTTCTCTTGCCATAACAAACAGTTACTTTTGACTCTAGGAGAGCACCACCGGAACAATAGAAGATATCCTTATGTCCAACATTATAAATGTCAAATACCTTATTTAATCAGGACATTCCTTATATACTTAACAGTTCTAAGATTAAATTCCGTTTTTAAGATAACAGATATACTGTACCTGTGCACAGACCAACCCCTTAAACTACAATGCTTTAGTAATTCATCAGGCTTACCTTGGAAAAGTTGTGCTTGTTCCCAAACAGGCTTGGCAGCACATACTACCAGATGAGTGAGTGCTACAAGAGGACTTAAGGAGGACATGTACTAAGCAGTGATAAAAGTGGAGACGTGAGCCTGTGGAGAAGTTGCCCATGGCAACCAATCAGCTGCTCTGTATACTTTTATAGTATGCAAATTATAAATGTTACGTCAGTGCTGATTGGTTGCCATGGGCAACTTCACAACTTTTATCACTGCTTAGTACATCTCTCCCATAGGCTGAGCAGGTGCCTGTTTTTATTTAAGTACACAAGCTCACTAAGTTCTATGGGGTCTATTCGATTAGTGTCGGAAAAACGTCACTTTGACTTTTTTTTTTTTTTAGGTCGAATGTGGATTTGACCTATTAAATTCTAGTGCCGTTTCTCCGACTTTTTGGAAAACACTTGGTTCGGCGGATTAGCCGCTGATCCACGTTTTTGTCGAATTTGCGAGCGTTTCCATCAGTTTTTTGTCCCGTTTTCGACAATGCCGATTCGACTTTAAAAAAGTTGGATCGGCATTGTTGAAAACTGGCAAAAACCTGTCTGAAATGAAGATCCGACACTAATTAAATATACCCCTATGTATTCAAAATGTTTGCTTCCAAGTATGGCATTGGACGCAAGGGGCAAATGCAGCGTAGGACAATTTTAGGGCATTCCTCTGATGAATTCAAAAAGAAAATGAGATTTGTGTAATTGCAAAAAAGCTTTCCTCGGAGTCCATTAGAAGCCACATCTCTCTCTCTCTCTCTCTCACTCACCTACCTGTCAGGGCAGAAGAGACGTCTGTGCTGGGTGACAGGAGGGAGATGTTGGGGTAGAAGAGACATCTGTGCAGGGTGACAGGAGGGAGATGTCGGGGTAGAAGAGACGTTTGTGCTGGGTGACAGGAGGGAGATGTTGGGGTAGAAGAGACATCTGCGCTGGGTGACAGGAGGGAGATGTTGGGGAAGAAGAGATGTCTGCTGGGTGACAGGAGGGAGATGTTGGGGAAGAAGAGATGTCTGCGCTGGGTGACAGGAGGGAGATGTTGGGGTAGAAGAGATGTCTGTGCTGGGTGACAGGAGGGAGATGTTGGGGTAGAAGAGACGTCTGTGCTGGGTGACAGGAGGGAGATGTTGGGGAAGAAGAGATGTCTGCTGGGTGACAGGAGGGAGATGTTGGGGAAGAAGAGACATCTGCGCTGGGTGACAGGAGGGAGATGTTGGGGTAGAAGAGACGTCTGTGCTGGGTGACAGGAGGGAGATGTTGGGGTAGAAGAGACATCTGCGCTGGGTGACAGGAGGGAGATGTTGGGGAAGAAGAGATGTCTGCTGGGTGACAGAAGGGAGATGTTGGGGAAGAAGAGACATCTGCGCTGGGTGACAGGAGGGAGATGTTGGGGTAGAAGAGACGTCTGTGTTGGGTGACAGGAGGGAGATGTTGGGGTAGAAGAGACATCTGTGCAGGGTGACAGGAGGGAGATGTCGGGGTAGAAAAGACGGCTGTGCTGGGTGACAGGAGGGAGATGTCGGGGTAGAAGAGACATCTGTGCAGGGTGACAGGAGGGAGATGTCGGGGTAGAAAAGATGGCTGTGCTGGGTGACAGTAGGGAGATGTTGGGGTAGAAGAGACGCCTGCACTGGTGACAGGAGGGAGATGGGGTAGAAGAGATGTCTGTGCTGGGTGACAGGAGGGAGATGTTGGGGTAGAAGAGACATCTGTGCAGGGTGACAGGAGGGAGATGTCGGGGTAGAAAAGATGGCTGTGCTGGGTGACAGGAGGGAGATGTCGGGGTAGAAGAGACATCTGTGCAGGGTGACAGGAGGGAGATGTTGGGGTAGAAGAGACATCTGTGCAGGGTGACAGGAGGGAGATGTTGGGGTAGAAGAGACATCTGCGCTGGGTGACAGGAGGGAGATGTCGGGGTAGAAGAGACGTTTGTGCTGGGTGACAGGAGGGAGATGTTGGGGTAGAAGAGACCCCTGCACTGGTGACAGGAGGGAGATGGGGTAGAAAAGACGTCTGTGCTGGGTGACAGGAGGGAGATGTTGGGGTAGAAGAGACATCTGCGCTGGGTGACAGGAGGGAGATGTTGGGGTAGAAGAGACATCTGTGCAGGGTGACAGGAGGGAGATGTTGGGGTAGAAGAGACATCTGTGCAGGGTGACAGGAGGGAGATGTTGGGGTAGAAGAGACATCTGTGCAGGGTGACAGGAGGGAGATGTCGGGGTAGAAAAGATGGCTGTGCTGGGTGACAGGAGGGAGATGTCGGGGTAGAAGAGACATCTGTGCAGGGTGACAGGAGGGAGATGTCGGGGTAGAAAAGATGGCTGTGCTGGGTGACAGGAGGGAGATGTCGGGGTAGAAGAGACGTTTGTGCTGGGTGACAGGAGGGAGATGTTTGGGTAGAAGAGACATCTGCGCTGGGTGACAGGAGGGAGATGTTGGGGAAGAAGAGATGTCTGCTGGGTGACAGGAGGGAGATGTTGGGGAAGAAGAGATGTCTGTGCTGGGTGACAGGAGGGAGATGTTGGGGTAGAAGAGATATCTGCGCTGGGTGACAGGAGGGAGATGTTAGGGTAGAAGCGACATCTGCACTGGGTGACAGGAGGGAGATGTTGGGGTAGAAGAGACATCTGCGCTGGGTGACAGGAGATGTTGAGGGATAAAAAAAAGGTACAGGCTAGATGGGCCAAGTGGTTCTTATTCAGATGAGTAATTGTAAATTGGGAGCTTGTAATCGGGAATCTACAGTATTGCCTGATTTGAATGTCTTTCCAGGTGATCTGACAGATGGCAAAACAAAGGACAAGATGGGCTCGGACCAATTTGAAGATGAATGGCAGATTTACCGGTCTGTGTTGAAGAAATCGCGGATACTGGAGAGAACAAAGTGGATCGACATTCGTGGAAACCATGGTAGGGAGTCCAAAGCTTTTTTATCTGCCCCTTCGGAGTCATTGCAATCTGAATACTTCATACTAGAGGTTACAACATCATTCCTCTTCTTAATGAGTCACAGTTCAGGAATGAATAGATGCAAAATACAAGTAACAGATTGTTTATATTATTAGGTAGTAATTAAAGTGTTGGCACGGAGGTTCTGTGTTCTGAACTTGAACCTCAGGAATGTTATGGACCCACCTGATGAGGTCTCCTGATCGCGGTAGATGGGCCCATATTTATGGGCCAAAAATGATGGCGAGATCCTTGATTTTACTCTGTTAAACAGCAGACATTTTATTATAATTGTTCTGATTGCCAGTGTTCTTGATGTTTGGAGTGTACACCTGCATCTTTTCTTTTTTTCTGTGTGACGCTACAAGTCTCAGCATGGTAGCACCTCTTATTATCTTCAGAGTTAGGGTGTGCAGCCCCCCCATCCCATATATGAATTGATGAAAGAGGGTGATTCTAAGTTTATACCAAAACACTAGAGATTTCCCATGATGGTGTTCCCAGAATATATTAAATTAAATTGTGATCACCTATAAGCGCGTCTGACTGCAATAATGTAACAAATGCCTGCACTTTACATTTCATCTTACATTGCTTGCAATACTATACCGTATTTAGTAGATATTTACTGTGCAGTTATCTAAACTAATGAATTTAAATCCTAATTTACCAAACTTTTTCATAGTTTTCCTATTATTAAGGGTTCTGTTGTAACATTTTTTTTTTCTCTGCTGTAGATTCATTTAACATTGCAGACCAGAGCAGCATCAAAAACTACTACAGGTAGATAATAATAAAATGTAACTTTACCTTTGGGAATGTGCGCTGTGACCTCATGGGAGCTATAGTTCATGTGGCCCTTGGAAGCAGTTGGTAAGTTGGCAGTGAACTAAAATGTATTGCATTCGTGTTCTAGGAAGTATTCGGCATGGCAAAAAGAAGGTTCCTTCCACTTTGTTCACCGCACCCCATTTGGAAATTATTCATTTATTTGTGTTGATGCGACTCTCACCCCAGGACCAAAAAGACCCTACAACTTCTTTGGGATAATTAATAAGGTACACATTTTTCATGTAGTCTGTAAGGTATACCGGTGCACCTTGGGATGTAGAGGGCACTAAATCAGGAGCAGACACAAAATGAACCCCACCCCCCCTCTCTCTACATCCCATGAGAAAACAGTACCCATAGAAATCAGTTTTACTTTAGTGCCTTAATTTAGTGTTCATCCACAATTGAAGGAGCAGCTGAATGAGGTTTGCACACTGCTTTGCTCATACCCTCCACTAGGGGCAGCTTTGTAACATGTGCAAGGTACACCAGTGTCCCCAAATTGGATGAGAGAGAGAAGAGGGTTTTGGTACTCACTGTTACATCTATTTCTCTTACGTCCTAGAGGATGCTGGGGTCCACATTAGTACCATGGGGTATAGACGGGTCCACCAGGAGCCTTTGGCACTTTGAGAGTTTGAGAGTGTGGGCTGGCTCCTCCCTCTATGCCCCTCCTACCAGACTCAGTTTAGAAAATATGCCCGGAGGAGTCGATCACAGCTAGGGGAGCTCTCCAGAGTTTCTCTAGTAAAGTTTATTTTTAGAGTTTATTATTTTACAGGGAGGCTGCTGGCAACAGCCTCCCTGCTTCGTGGGACTAAGGGGGGGAGTAGTGTCCACCCTGCGGGGTCTGAGCCATTATCTCCGCTGACAGGACACTGTGCCCCTGAGGGGATAGATCGTTCCCCACCACAGGGGATCGCTCACCCCAGCAGCATGCCGCCACCCCCTTACAGAGCTCAAGATCAGTGGCGAGTGAGTCACCAACCCCCTTAGCAAGCGGGGGGCCTGTGTGAAGATGGCGGCAACAGGGTAGGAGTGCAGCACTAACTGCGCTCCGGAGGCTCAGAGGTACTTAGTGCGGAACTGTGAGGGGCGCCCTATATCAGCGCCTGAACCCTGCACTGGTCAGCAAGCCTGACGGGGTCTGTGGATCTCAGCCAGCATTTTACCTCAGGCCAGTATAATCCTTGTAAAGAGTGGGAAGACAGCGCCATTTTGGGTGTGGAGCTTCTCCTCAAAGCGGACCCAGCAGCGTTCAGCGCCATTTTCCTGCCTGCACAGCGCTGTCCAGGAAGAGCAACTCCAGCTATCTCTCACGGTACCAGGGGGTTGTAGAAGGGGGGGAGGCTGCATTAAGACTGTGTAACCTATTAAGGTGCACAGTCAACGCTAGTAGGGGTCTGCCTTTACATTAAAAGCGCTGTGTGTGGGTTGGCTCCAATCTCTGTGTCTCTCTTGCCATTCTTGGGGGTGAAACTCTGTCTATCCTCCCGTGTGTGTGTGTGTGTGTGTGTGTGTGTGTGTGTGTGTGTGTGTAGTGTCTATGGTCTCCATTAAGCAATGTCCAGGGACTCTGTGTCATATGCTGCAGAGGATATGTCCTCTCAGGATGATCCCATTCCATGTAATCAGGATTGCACTGGTTTAGCACAGATACCAGCAAGGGAGCCTGAGTGGTTATCCTCTATCAAATCTATGATTTCTCAGAATAGGGTTGCACAAAATGAATCTGCAACTCAGGCTTTACAGAACTCTATAGCAGTCTGGCCCAGTTCTTATACCTCAGGGCCCCCCGCTGTATATTCACATAAACGTGCTCTTGCACAGTACATGCAGAATGATACCGATTCTGATACTGCAGACGGTGACGGGGATGTGTTGTGGGGGGCAGCATCTCTTGCAAAAGGGGTGCAGTTGATGATAGAGGCTATTAGGGATGTGTTGAATATTGCTGATACAACACCCGAGCAGGTTGAGGAGGCTTATGTCACTGAAAATAAGAAAGCCTCGCTAACCTTCCCTGCGTTCAAGGAATTATATGCTATTTTTGAAAAGGCTTGGGAAAACCCGGAAAAGAAATTCCAGATAACTAAAAGGGTTCTCGTGGCATTTCCTTTCCCGGTAGAGGATAGGAAAAAATGTGAAAACCCGCCTATTGTTGGCGCGTCAGTATCCAGACTCTACAAAAAGGTGGTTTTACCTGTTCCAGGATCTACCGCCTTGAAAGGGCCGGCTGATCGTAAAATTGATAATACGCTCAAATCCATGTACACGGCTTCTGGGGCAATACTACGTCCCACTATTGCCAGTGCTTGGATTGCCAAAGCTATAGTAAAGTGGTAAGGCACGTTACTTGAAGACTTGGATACTATGGATAAATGTGATGTTGAATTGTTTTTACGTAACATTCAGGATTCGGCAGGATTTCTGGTAGAATCCATGAAAGACCTGGGTTCAATGGCTGCTGGAATTTCTTCCATGTCTGTATCAGCTCGTCGAGGACTGTGGTTGCGCCAGTGGTCTGCCGACGCGGAATCCAGGAGAAGTGTGGAGACCCTACCCTACACAGGTCAGGCTCTCTTTGGGGAAGCGTTGGATACGTGGATCTCCACGGCTACGGCTGGTAAGTCACCTTTTTTTCCCTCAGCTACACCTGCTCCGAAGAAACCCTTTTCTTCAGCTATATCACAGCCCTTTCGGTCTACCAAGCCCAGAGAGGCCAAGGCCTCCAACACCTTCTTTCGGGGAGGTCAGCCCAAGTCCAAGAAACCTGCGGCTGCAGGTTCCCAGGAACAGAAACCTGCTTCAGGTACACCAAAGTCCTCCGCATGACGGTGGACTGCACGCCCTGGAAATGGGGCCGGTGGGAGCGAGACTCAGGCATTTCAGCCACGTCTGGGTGTCCTCCGGCCTGGACCCCTGGGTGCAAGGTATTGTGTCCCAAGGGTACAGGCTGGAATTTCAAAATCTCCCTCCTCACCGATTTTTCAGATCAGGCTTGCCAGCTCTGCTGGCAGACAGGACTGTCCTGCAAGAAGCCGTCCAGAAGTTGGTGGAGGCACAGGTCGTTGTGCCAGTACCACCTCATATGCAAAACAAAGGTTACTATTCGAACCTTTTTGTGGTACCGAAACCGGATGGTTCGGTCAGGCCCATTCTGAACTTAAAATCACGAAACCCCTTTCTGAGGGAGTTCAAGTTCAAAATGGAGTCTCTAAGGGCAGTGATATCAGGTCTGGACGAGGGGGAATTCCTGGTATCCCTGGATATCAAGGATGCGTACCTCCACATTCTGATTTGGCTGCCGCATCAAGCTTATCTTCGATTCGCACTGTTGGACTGTCATTTTCAGTTCCAGGTCCTACCAGTCGGCCTCTCCACAGCACCAAGGGTATTTACCAAGGTGATGGCGGAAATGATGATTCTCCTCCGCAGACAGGGAGTGAACATAATTCCGTATCTGGACGATCTGTTGAGAAAGGCATCGTCCAAGGAGAAGCTGTTACGGTCCATAGCTCTCACGACCCAGCTTCTCAGGGAACATGGTTGGATCCTGAATCTTCCAAAATCACATTTGGAACCAACCAGGAGGTTGTCCTTTCTGGGAATGATCCTCGACACGAAAGTGCAGAGGGTGTTTCTTCCAGAGGAAAAAGCGTTGGTGATTCAAACGATGGTCCGGGATGTCCTGAAGCCAACCCAGGTGTCGGTTCATCAGTGCATTTACCTTCTGGGAAAGATGATGGCCTCTTACGAGACTCTGCAGTACGTGAGGTTTCACGCTCGGCCCTTCCAACTGGATCTCCTAGACAAGTGGTCGGGATCCCATCAACACATGCACCAGAGAATACTTCTGTCGCCAAAGGCCAGGATTTCACTCCTCTGGTGGCTGCAATTACCTCACCTTCTGGAGGGCCGCAGGTTTGGGATTCAGTACTGGATCCTTCTAACCACGGATGCAAGTCTTCGGGGCTGGGGCGCAGTCACTCAAGGGGTAACCTTCCAAGGACGGTGGTCAAGTCTGGAAGCCGGCCTGCCGATAAACATTCTGGAACTAAGAGCCGTCTACAACGGTCTTCTCCTATCGGCCCATCTTCTGAGGAATCGGGCCATTCAAGTGCAATCGGACAATGTGTCAACAGTGGCTTACATAAACCGACAGGGCAAAGCGAAGAGCAGAGCTGCAATGGCAGAGGTAACAAGAATCATCCTCTGGGCAGAAAAACACACTTTGGCGCTGTCAGCTATCTTCATTCAGGGAGTAGACAACTGGGAAGCGGACTTTCTTAGCAGACACGATCTCCATCCAGGGGAGTGGGGTCTCCATCCGGAGGTGTTCAAGGATTTAACAGATCTTTGGGGCTTACCCCAGATCGACATGATGGCCACTCGTCTCAACAAGAAGCTTAGTCACTCCGTGGGTGTTCCAGTCGGTGTACGTGTTTACTTCACTTCCACTCATCCCAAGCGTTCTAAAGCTCATAAGGAGAACAAGGGTTCAAGCGATCCTCATTGCTCCAGACTGGCCAAGAAGGGCTTAGTACGTGGAACTTCTGGATCTACTGCAAGAAGAGCCGCAGCCTCTTCCTCTTCGGGAGGACCTGCTGCAGCAGGGGCCGTTCGCCTATCAAGACTTACCACGGCTACGTTTGACGGCATGGAGGTTGAACGCCTGATACTAGCTCGAAAGGGCATTCCGAACAAGGTTATTCCTACCCTGATACAGGCTAGGAAAGGAGTAACGTCTAAACATTACCATCGAATTTGGAAAAAATATGTATCTTGGTGTGAGTCCAAGAAATTTCCTGCGGTGGAGTTTCAACTGGGACAGTTTCTTCTCTTTCTACAAGCCGGTGTGGATATGGGCCTGAAGCTGGGATCTGTGAAGGTCCAGATTTCGTCCCTATCCATTTTCTTCCAGAAACAATTGGCTGCCCTCCCTGAGGTTCAGAACTTTTTGAAGGGAGTTCTGCACATCCAACCTCCCTTTGTACCACATACTGCGCCTTGGGATCTTAACGTGGTGTTGCAGTTCCTCCAATCGTACTGTTTCGAGCCTCTACAGGAGGTTGAGGTCAAATTTCTTACGTGGAAGGCTGTCACATTGTTGGCCTTAGCTTCTGCTAGACGTGTGTCGGAGTTGGGGGCTTTGTCCTGTAAAAGCCCATGCTTGATCTTCCACGAAGATAGAGCTGAGCTCCATGCACGTCAGCAGTTTCTTCCGAAGGTTGTGTCGGCATTTCATATCAACCAACCTATTGTGGTGCCAGTGGCTGCTGACTCCTCAATTTCATCAAAGTCCTTGGATGTTGTAAGGGCTCTGAAACGCTATGTGAAAAAGACTGCTCGTCACAGGAAATCGGACTCAGTTTGTCCTGTATGATCCCAATTTGGGTGTCCTGCTTCTAAGCAGACGATCTCTCGCTGGATCAGGTTCACTATCCAGCATGCGTATTCTACGGCAGGCTTGCCGTGTCCTACGTCTGTCAAGGCCCACTCTACTCGTAGGGTGGGGTCTTCCTGGGCGGCTGCCCGGGGTGTCTCGGCGTTACAACTTTGCCAAGCTGCAGCTTGGTTTGGGTCAAACACGTTTGCAAAGTTCTACAAGTTCGATACTTTGGCCTATGATGATCTGAAGTTAAGTCAATCAGTTCTGCAGGAACCTCCGCGCTCTCCCTCCCGTTCTGGGAGCTTTGGTACATCCCCATGGTACTAATGTGGACCCCAGCATTCTCTAGGACGTAAGAGAAAATAGGATTTTGGTTACCTACCGGTAAATCCTTTTCTCATAGTCCGTAGAGGATGCTGGGCGCTCCCCCAGCGCTACGATTTCCTGCTGTCATTGTTTGGTTCAGTACAACTTCGTTTTAGTTGAGTAATGCATTGTTACTTGGTAAGTAATGTTTCAGTGGTTGTTGAGTTTTCAAGTTAAGTTAGCTTGATGTGCCTTGTATGTGTGAGCTGGTGTGAGTCTCGCCACTATCGGTGTTAAATCCTTCTCTCGAAGATGTCCGACTCCTCGGGCACAGTTTCTAGACTGAGTCTGGTAGGAGGGGCATAGAGGGAGGAGCCAGCCCACGCTCTCAAACTCTTAGAGTGCCAATGGCTCCTGGTGGACCTGTCTATACCCCATGGTACTAATGTGGACCCCAGCATCTTCTACGGACTAAGAGAAAAGGATTTACCGGTAGGTAACCAAAATCCTGTTTTCTCTGAGTCCATCTGCAGACACCAGTATACCTTACTTATTGTAACTGTGTTCTGTTAACTCTTGTTGAGTGTGACTCTGGTTTTGCTGTCCTATGGGCTTTTTAAGTCTCAGCCTGTCTCTTATGGGTCCTATGGCCGCATGGGATTTAGAGAGTGAAGGGGCACGGCGTAATCTTTCCAAAGCATTTTAGTTTGAATGTTGTGTTCGCAACACCCCAAGTTATAGCGGTGTCCCCAAGGTAGACGGACGGACCAAAAATACTTCTGTTTTGTTTGTTTTCCCATTTCAGAAATTTGTTAACAAAAAAAATAGATACCTTAATTGTATTATAAATGTACAATAATAGTTATATCAGAAATAAACATCCCAGACTAATCAGTAAATAGTATTGTCTCACTAACATTGTTTATAATGCTGTAATAGAGTTTATGCGATCAGATGATCTATCCTTCCATGGCAGATTAATTACATTGTTTCCTTTTTCATTAAACTACAATTGTCTTTTTTTTTTTTGTCTGTAACATTTGTGAATGTTACAGGTGAAACATCAGTAAACATTTAAAGCTGTTTTAGCACCTGGGGCAGGACCTGTAAGCTTGACACTTTAAAATGGCTGAGAGAGCGGCATGGGGCAGGGGGGGAGCAAGAGCAGGCGGACCCATCAGAAGCAAAAAAAATTCAGCCAGGGCTCTTGTGATGAACAATGGAGGTCTTTGGAAAAAAAAAAAAATGGTTGCGAGAGCAGCCCCTGGTAGTTCAGGGAGAAAAAAGACCAGGGGGGGGGGGGGGGGGGGATGTAAAAGGGTACAAAGGCTTAATTCAGACCTGAGCGCAGCAGCAAATTTGTTAGCTAATGGGCAAAACCATGTGCACTGCAGGGGGGGGGGGGCAGATATAACATGTGCAGAGAGAGTTGGATTTGGGTGGGGTGTGTTCAAACTGAAAGCAGCCAGTATTTACCCTGCACAGGAACAAAATAACCCACCCAAATCTAACTCTCCCTGCACATGTTATATCTGCCTCTCCTGCAGTGCACATGGTTTTGCCCAACTGCTAACAAATTTGCTGCTGCGATCAACTCTGAATTACCCCCCATGTTCACTGCAAGGGGGCAGATATAACATGTGCAGAGAGAGTTAGATTTGGGTGGGTTATATTATTTCTGTGCAGGGTAAATATTGGCTGCTTTATTTTCACACTGCAGTTTAGATTTCAGTTTGAACATGCCCCACCCAAATCTAACACTCTCTGCACAGGTTATACCTGCCCCCCTGCAGTGTACATGGTTTTGCGCATTGGTTAACAAATTTGCTGCTGCGCTCAGGTCTGAATTAGGCCCCAAGTTTGACGAGATCTGGGTTTTTGGATGGTATTTAAAGTGGCAATCATTTAAAGGGCATAGCCAACCTGGTTTTGCCTTGTTAATGATTGCTACTTTAAAAATACGTGCAATCTTGGCCAAATTCCTGGACCTAGGCAATCTCGTACCCTATAACATTTCCCCGCAGGTTTGTAATAGTTGTAATAGTAACAGCTTTAAGCTAGGCTTTCCATGTTTTCGTACCCTTATACCGCCATGATTTCTTCAATTGTAATTAATCCTGTTAGTCTCTTCTCCTAGAATCAGATGCAGAAATTGTCTGTACTGGCCACTGAGAGTCTCCACAGCAATCAGTCTGTGTGGTTTGGTCACTACCCCACGTCAACTATTGTGTCTTCTTCACCCGGCATCCGGACAGCAATGAGGTCAGTCACTGTTGTACTCTGGATTAAAAACACTAAATAATTATTTCCGTTCATTTCCTCATCTAAAGTTTATTTTCATTTGAACTTTGTACTTTCATTTTAGGCAATCGGTGTTGTTGCCCGTGTTCACAAGTACTTGTTTGTGTTATGGGGATGTAGTTATGTGACCTTCATCACACCCCCTGAACATCCCGACAGTCGGCATGCCAACTAACAGGGACTATTCCACGATTGTCCACGATACCCATAGAGTGGGAATAGAACCTGTGGCGAGCCCGCAGTGTGGAGAGCGCAACGAGCCGTAAGGGGCTTCGTTGCACTCGCACCCCCTCCTCCCTGCTAGTATTCTGCGTTGAGATGCTGACTGCCGGGAGGCTGGTCGCCGGTGAAACATCCCCAACCCGTGTTATGTGGTCTCCAATGACTAATGTTACTCGTCTGTATTCTAATATAAAGAGAATGAAAAAGTAGGATATGTGTAAATTGTGGTAGGTCTTTCACATGACGCAGTGTACACAGGATTGCACGGCTGAACTGTTTGCAGTGAAAGTCTGCACTGGTTTGGGTCATTTAGTGTCTGGGTATGGTTAGTTAGGTCGGCATTCATCATGTGGACACAGCTGACAAACAATCCCTGGGGTCTAGCGGTATCAAACCTGGTTCTGGCAACAGCAGCGGTGTCCGTGGTCCCGGCAGCCATGTGAGGAACCGTTTCAGTGGAGACAGGTGATGAGCTGCATTCTACTGAGTATTCTCCCCCTATCCCTGGTGCATACCCCTAACCTCCCCCTTCCCGCCTTCCACAGCATAACCCCCCTCATAGTGCCTCATACTGAAAACCTGGGTTATTGAACACTGTTTCAAGCCATGCCACAGCTGCTGGAACTGTTTTGACACTGCAGGCTGGACCTGGGTTATTGCCGGGTCTTCCCGCTGCCAGACACTGCACACGTGCACATTCTGCCATATCTGCTAGCACATGGAGATGACCTCTTCTCCAAGCGCAGCTGATCCGCCTTTCTGGTCCTTTTAGTGTGACCTGACTATGATGCCTTTCACACTGCAGCCTACCAGGGTCGAAGTCCCGGGACACACTACCCAGGTAGACCCGTTCACATCAAGCCAGAGCCCGAGTTGCCCCAGCAAAATCCCGGGTCAGAAGCTTAGTGTGAAAGGGGTATCGCACTAATTCCTCTCTTACCTCGCTAACCCTAATGTCGGCATTCTGAAAATTTCGGGATTTCACATATCCTCATGTGATGTCAACATTATTATAATTTCCAATTGTAAAGCCCAACCGAATTTGCTGAACTATAGAATAAACTTAATAAATAAATAAAATAAATTTCTCTTACGTCCTAGAGGATACTGGGGTCCACATTAGTACCATGGGTATAGACGGGTCCACTAGAAGCCATGGGCACTTTAAGAAATGAATAGTGTGGGCTGGCTCCTCCCTCTATGCCCCTGCTGCCAGTTTAGAAAATGTGCCTGGAGGAGCCGGTCACGCTTTGGAGAGCTCCTGAAGAGTTTTCTACATTTATTTCCTTTATTGTTATTTTCAGTCAGGGCTGTTTAGGCAACAGCCTGACTGCTTCGTGGGACTTAGGGGGGAGAAAGGCCCAACTTCCTAGAGAGTTAATGGTCCCGTTTCTCATGCTGACAGGACACTGAGCTCCTGAGGGAGCTATTCTCAAGCCACACCATGGTGCTGCTACCCTCCCGCAGCAACGCCGTCACCACCTGCCTGGAGTAAGAAGAGTGGTGAGTACAGCGCCGGCGCCCCATTAAGCGGGTCGCCGGCGGGAATGGCGGCACTGGGGTAGGAGCGCTGCTCTCAGCAAGCTGCACTCCGGGGTGATTCAGATGGACACATGCTACGGCGCGGTTCCGCTGTGAGGGGCGACTTGAATCTTCTGTGTTACCCACTCTGGTTCACACACAGCGCTAACAGTGTCCAGGCATCCAGTATAATCTCTGAAGTGCGGGAAGCCGCGCACCATTTTAGGGGGCATGGCTTCCCACTGAGCGGTTCCAGCAACTCTCCAGAGCCATTTCCTCTGCAGTTCTGGGTGACAAAGCACTGCTGAAGGCGTGCAGCTCCTCTGACAAGACCCTACCTTCCACTGTGTACCAGGGGGTCTTAGTGAAGGGGGAGGAGCAGTTTGGGTATTTTTACACTACACTATATAATATATATATCGCGCCCCAGCTTAGTTTTACTACTGCTGATAGAGATGCTGTGTGGCTGGCTCCAAGCTCTGTGTCTCTCTGAGACTTGGCCTACATATACTGTGTTCCCCATTGTGTGTGTGTGTGTGTGTGTGTGTGTGTGTGTGTCTGTGTCTTACCATGTCCAGGGACTGCGTTTCTTGCACAGCTGAATGTCTATCATCTCCTGGGGACTCGCTACCTTGTACTCAGGATAGTGTGCACTCCCAGTCCAGTGGGGCTGAACCCCCGTGGTTAGCTTCTATTAAAGGGATGATTTCAAATATTTCCACAAAGCTGTCAAATAATGAAAAGGAAACACAATTCTTGAGGCAGTCTATGGATGACCTGATGCATAGAGATTCAGCTTCCATATCTGCACCCAAAACTCCTACCATTTGCCCACTAAAACGTACCCTTGCCCAAATCATGCAGGGTGACACTGATCCTGATACGTCAGATCGTGAGGAGGGTGAGATAGATGCGAGTGGGGGTGATGCCGTCCTGTCACAGGGAATTTAGGCCCTCATTGAGGCTGTCAGAACCGTGTTACACATCCCTGACAAGTCTGAGGAGGCTGAGGGGGAATCTTACTTTAATACAAAGAAAAAATCCTCTGCTACTTTTCCAGCTTCAAAGGAATTAAATGTCCTCTTTGAAGAAACATGGGTAAACCCTGATAAGAAGTTTCAAATCCCTTTTCCTGCAGAGGATAGGAAGAAGTGGGAAAACCCGCTAATAGTGGATGCGTCTGAATCCAGGTTATCACGTAAGGTAGTCTTACTGGTTCCTGGGGCGGCGTCTTTGAAAGACGCGGCTGACCGCAAGATTGGGACCACTCTCAAATCTTTGTACACTTCGGCTGGGGTGGCTCAGAGATCCACTGTTGCTTGCGCATGAATCACTAAGGCTATTGCCAAGTGGTCAGGTATTCTAATTGATGATTTAGATTCCTTACCAAGGGATGATGTTGTTTTACTCCTACAGCATATCCAGAATTCTGCTAACTTTATGGTTGAAGCCATTAAGGACATTGGTCTACTCAACGCACGCACCACTGCCATGGCAGTATCGGCACGCAGGGGCCTGTGGCTGCGCCAGTGGACGGCGGATGTGGATACCAGATGGAGTGTGGAAGGCCTGCCGTTCACAGGTGAGGCTGTGTTTGGTGATGAACTGGATAAGTGGATATCCAAAACTACGGCGGGTAAGTCTACGTTCATTCCTTCCGCAAAAGCACCAGCTAGGAAAACCTACTCGGCTCCAACACTGCAATCCTTTCGTACAGCGAAGTTTAAAGGCAAATCCAAGGGTTCTGCTACCACCTTCTAAGGGAATAGAGGTAAATCCAGAAAACCCACAGCTGCATGTTCTCAGGATCAGGCTCCAGGTCTGCTTCCTCAAAACCCTCAGCATAATGGTGGCGCACACTGCCTGGAAGACAGGCAGGTGGGAGCCCGGTTGATTTATTTCAGTCACATATGGGCAGCTTCCTGCCAAGATCCCTGGGTAAAAGATCTTATCGCCCAGGGATACCGACTGGAATTTCGGGAACTCCCACCTCCCAGATTCTTCAAATCAGGCTTACTAGCTTCTCCAAAAGCAAGTTTGACCTTACAGGCAGCAATTCAAAAACTGTACGGTAATTATTCCAACCTATTTGTAGTACCGAAACCTGACTGTTCGGTAAGGCCCATTTTAAATCTCAAGTCACTGAAGCCGTACTTACGGGTGTTCAAATTCAAGATGGAGTCTCTGAGAGCGGTGATCTCAGGTCTGGAGGAAAGGGAGTTCCTAGTGTCTCTGGACATCAAGGATGTGTACTTTCATGTTCCAGTCTGGCCGCCTCACCAGGCTTATTTACGGTTTGCGTTACAGGACTTTCATTACCAGTTACAGGTCCTGCCATGTGGCCTCTCCACGGAACCATGGGTGTTCACCAAGGTGATGGCAGAAATTATGTTTCTCCTCCGCATGCAGGGGGTGAACACTATACCATACCTGGACGACCTGCTGATCAAGGCACCGTCCAGAGAGAAGTTGTTGCACATCATTGCCCTGTCGACTCGCCTACTCCAGTATAATGGGTGGATTCTGAACCTGCCGAAATCTCACCTGGACCCAACAAGGAGACTTCCGTTCTTGGGAATGATACTGGATACAGAGGAAAAGACAGTGTTTCTTCCAATGGGAAAGGCATTGGTAATCCAGTCAATGGTGCGAGACGTCCTGAAACCGCCCCGGATATCAGTGCATATTTGCATCCGCCTCCTAGGAAAGATGGTATCCTCTTACAAGGCACTACAGTACGGAAGGTTTCACGCAAGGCCCTTCCAGATGGTTCTGTTGGACAAGTGATCCGGATCGCATCTTCACATGCACCAGAAGATACGTCTGTCGCCAAAATCCAGGATCTCCCTTCTGTGGTGGCTTCAGATGTCTCACCTGACCGAGGGTCGCCGGTTCAGGATTCAAAATTTGGATTCTACTAACTACCAACGCAAGCCTCAGAGGTTGGGGAGCAGTCACCCAAGGGAAACAGTTCCAAGGAAAATGGTCAAGTCAGGAGGCCATTCTTCCGATCAACATTCTTGAACTAAGGGCCATATACAACGCCTTTCTTCAGGCGTCACATCTTCTTCAAGATCAAGCCATTCAGATTCAGTCGGACAAAGTGACGGCTGTAACGTACATAAACCGACAGGGAGGACAGAAGAGCAGAGCTGCGATGTCAGAGATAACAAATTCTCCTCTGGTCAGAAAGACGCACAGTGGCGTTGTCTGCAATATTCATTCCAGGAGTAGACAACTGGGAAGCGGACTTCCTCAGCAGGCACGACCTCCACCCAGGAGAGTGGGGCCTTCACCCACAGGTGTTCGAGTCCTTAACACGTCGATGGAGAATTCCGCAGATAGACCTGATGGCCTGTCATCTCAACAAGAAGCTAAAGCGCTATTGTTCCAGGTCGAGGGACCCACAAGCTGTGGCGGTGGACGCTCTGGTGACTCCATGGCTTTACCAGATGGTTTACGTGTTCTCACCTCTGCCACTGATCCCAAGAATTCTCAAAAGAATAAAAAGGGAAAAGGTTCATGCAATTCTCATTGCTCCAGATTGTCAGAGAAGGATCTACTGGGGTTGCTCTTGGAGGACCCGTGGCCTCTACCTCTGAGAGGATCTTCTGCAGCAGGTGCCATTAGTCTATCAAGACTTACCGCAGCTACGTTTAACGGCATGGAAGTTGTGCGTCAGATTTTAGCCCGGAAAGGCATTCCAAACAAGGTTATTTCGCCCTGATCCAAGCTAGGAAAGGGGTAACGTCTAAACATTACCACCGTATTTGGAAAAAATATGTCTCGTGGTGTAAAAACAGGAAATTTCCTGTACTGGAATTTCAACTGGGACGTTTTCTCCTTTTTCTACAGTCAGGTGTTGATGTGGGCCTATATTTGGGCTCCTTGAAAGTCCAGATTTCGGCCTTGTCCATTTTCTTCCAGAAACAATTGGCTTCCCTTCCTGAGGTTCAGACGTTCTTGAAGGGTGTTCTATACATCCAACCGCCCTTTGTGCCTCCCGTGGCACCTTGGGATCTTAATGTGGTGTTGCGTTTTCTGCAATTGGACTGGTTTGAACCTTTACAGGAGGTTGACGTTAAGTTTCTTACGTGGAAGACTGTTACACTGTTGACCTTGGCTTCCGCAAGGCGTGTGTCAGAACTGGGGACGTTGTCTCACAAAATCCCCTATTTGATTTTTCATGAAGATAGAGCTGAACTCAGAACTCGTCCGCAATTTCTTCCTAAGGTGGTGTGTTTCATATCAACCAACTTATTGTGGTTCCGGTGTTTATGGACACCTCTGCTACCTCTAAATCCCTGGATGTGGTGAGGGCTTTGAGGATCTACGTGAAGAGGACGGCTCGTCACAGAAAATCTGACTCGCTGTTTGTTCTCTATGATCCCAAGAAAATTGGGTGTTCTGCTTCAAAGCAGTCTATTGCTCGCTGAATCAGTTCTACTATCCAGCAGGATTATTCATCGGCAGGATTGCCGGTTCCTTAAGTACAGGCCCACTCTACTAGGTCGGTGGGTTCTTCCTGGGCGGCTGCCCGGGGTGTCTCGGCTTTACAGCTCTGCCGAGCGGCTACTTCGTCAGGTTCGAACACGTTTGCTAAGTTCTACAAGTTCGATACTTTGGCCTCTGAGGACCTTCAGTTTGGTCAATCAGTTCTGCAGGAACCTCAGCACACTCCCACCCGGTTTGGGAGCTTTGGTACATCCCCATGGTGCTAATGTGGACCCCAGTATCCTCTAGGACGCAAGAGAAAATAGGATTTTAATTAGCTACCGGTAAATCCTTTTCTAGTAGTCCGTAGAGGATACTGGGTGCCCGCCCGGTGCTTCGTTTCTGCACTGTTACTTGGTTAAGTATTGTTATTGGTTCAGCCATTGCTGTTCCTATTCAAGTTGGGTTAGCTTGGCTTTCCTCTTGTTTGTGTGTGCTGGTTCGAATCTCACCACTGTTCAGTTAAATCCTTCTCTCAAAGTATGTCTGTCTCCTCAGGCACAGTTTCTAGACTGAGTCTGTTAGGAGGGGCATAGAGGGAGGAGCCAGCCCACACTATTCATTTCTTAATGTGCCCATGGCTCCTAGTGGACCCATCTATACCCATGGTACTAATGTGGACCCCAGTGTCCTCTATGGACTACGAGAAAAGGATTTACCGGTAGGTAATTAAAATCCTATTATTGTCGACATAATGAATATCAACATTAGGACTGCATATCTTTTTCTGAGTGTGGATTATGCATACTAGGTAACTAAGGTAAATGTATTTCTTCGAGTCAGCTACACATTCCATAGATGCCTGTTCATTGGTCATTCAGATTTACCATGGGTTCTTATTCCTAGTTCAGCTGTAGCGTACATGTGTGGTCACCTGCACACGCTGGGAGGGCTGGCCCCAATCCTGCACAGCCAACACCAGCAAGGAACCCTGGAGCTGGAGCTGGGAGACTGGATGCAGAATAGGAGGTAATCTTTGATCCAATCCTGCATGCTCGTGCATGCCACATTAACACTGATTGCAGAGAAATTCTCCGTAATGATTAGTCTGTACTAAATAGAGAACAAATTATTACTCACTAATCTATAAGGGAGCTATGTATAAGTCAAAATGTTCCTCCAGCCCATATGGTTCAAATAAAAATGTATTCTTTTTTTTTTTATTCAATAATTTTTATTGAAATTTTACGTTTTGCAGAAACACAAATAAAACCACCCCTCAAAAAAATAAAAAAAAAATATATATATATATATGTATACGAGAGGCCCACAACCGCCATGTGAGCCCATGCATTGTAACCATTGTAAAGAGGGGAGTACATATTTCCATATATCTGTCAGAGTAAATATACATCATTGTCAAGTGTAGACCGATAAAATACAAGACATCTGCTGAAGCATCCATAGAAAATAAAACAAAACCCTCAAAGACAAACTACCCCAGTAACCCCCCGCCCTGTATAGCCTGCCTCAAACATAGGTATACTTGGATCCCTAAAACCCCTAAACTACGCTAACTAGCCAATTCCCCCCCCCCCCTTCCCCCCAGAAGGACATTAAGGCACATTAAATGATAATATGACACATAACTGACGTAGGCAGTGTATTAATGACCTGAGCTAGGTGAGGCCCAGTTCTCTACTGTATAAAAATATTAAGTTCTCACTTATTTAACACCAGATGTCGTAGTGATATGCATATGGCACAGGCAGAAATAAAGAAAAGGACAGGATAAAAAAATAATAATATGAACTGAGCATATAGGGTGACCGAACATTAGTCATGTACAGGAAAAGGAGATGTATCTGCGCACTTGGTGATCTATGAACTAATTGGATCTTATCCAATATTTGAACCCCATTAAAGAAATTCTGGACCTGATATTAGGTCTAACTGTGTGGGGGTGCAGCCCGATTGCAACTCTAACTAAGTATGAAAAAAGGGGGGGAAAACAGGGAGGGGAATCAAAAAGTAGTTGCCTAGTAGGGCGCACTGATGCGATTTGTACTCTAATAACTATATAAAACTTAGCTTTTATTGCTTCTGCCTTCTAAAATATCCAATTTCTCTGGGGATTACACAGCAAAACAGAGGTTAAAAATTTAGACACATACAGACAAATAAGTGAAAAAGAATAGAAATGAATGTGAGTAGATTTGAAAAGCGGTACTTCCACTTATGACTCCTGATACGGTGTAGAAATAGAAATGTTTGTGGAGCCCTTGAGAGTCCAGATATATTAACTGACCAGATCCCCCAGTTCTATCAGATTCTTATCCTATAGGGGGTCAGTAATCCCTATTCAAGATTTACACAGCCTCGTTTGTACTTGTAAAGTATTGCAGGGTTGATATATGTATATCTAAATAGCAACCTGGTATTATGAAGGTATAATGTGAAGAGTCACTTGTCACAATAAATCTCTCTTGCAAGTGGAAGTACCGCTTTTTAAATCTACTCACATTCATTTCTATTCTTTTTCACTTATTTGTCTGTATGTGTCTAAATTTTTAACCTCTGTTTTGCTGTGTAATCC
Organism: Pseudophryne corroboree; assembly: GCF_028390025.1. Classification (NCBI taxonomy): domain Eukaryota; kingdom Metazoa; phylum Chordata; class Amphibia; order Anura; family Myobatrachidae; genus Pseudophryne; species Pseudophryne corroboree. The sequence goes on along the minus strand of NC_086455.1, from coordinate 74,209,353 downwards.
CCAGAGAAATTGGATATTTTAGAAGGCAGAAGCAATAAAAGCTAAGTTTTATATAGTTATTAGAGTACAAATCGCATCAGTGCGCCCTACTAGGCAACTACTTTTTGATTCCCCTCCTTGTTTCCCCCCCCTTTTTTCATGACCGAACATTAGTATAAGGTGATGAGTTGCAACATATTAATCAGGCCAAGTCTCAACCTCCGATGTAGTTACAAAACCAGTCCCAGTTCCATATATCCAAGAACCTGCATGTGAGTGCATGGAGGTCTGAGATAAATAAAATCCTGGACTCCTCCATCCATCTGAGGAAACACAAATTTATAGATGAAACGCTTAAAAGGCGAATCTCTGAACCGTAATCCAACCAGCAGAGGTGTTAATCAGATCTTCTGATACTCCACTAAAAAGTCAGAACCTCCAGAAATTGTGTTAAAGTCTAGTTCAATAGTATCTGCTACCTCTGAGCAAGATACATTGGAGAGGAATTCTGTCATAGGGAACACATGAACAGTAGCCAGAGAACTAGTAGATATATCCATCATGTCTTCCAGCTTAGTGAGAAGCCTCTTCCCATACAAGCACTACAATCCCTAGGTCTCCAGGACACTGCCCTTTCTTGGTTCTCATCCTACCTATCTAATCGATCCTTCAGTGTTTGTTTCTCTGACTCCACCTCTTCTTAGCTACCTCTATCAGTTGGAGTACCACAAAACTCAGTCTTAGGTCTTCTGCTTTTCTCAATCTACACCACATCTCTTGCTAAACTAATGAGCTTTTTCGGATTTCGGTATCAACTGTATACGGATGATACTCAAATCTACCTATTTTCCCCAGAGTTGTCACTGAATGGCCGTGTCACTGAATCCCTTTCTGCCATTTAATCTTGGATGACATCTCGCCACCTCAAACTTAATATTTCCAAAACAGAATTATATTGCCACCGGCCAAAAATAGTTACCAACCTGATATCTCTATCACTGTTGATATCTCATCAATCAACCCTACCCCACAAGCTTGCTGCCTAGGTGTCATTTTTGAGAGTGAACTGTCCTTTGTTCCCCACATTCAATCTGTCTCAAAATCATGTTACATGCATCTAAAGGTGGGTACACACTATTAGATATATCTGCAGAACAATTGATCTGCAGATATATCTATGTACGGATCGGGCAGTGTGCTGTGCATACACACAGCCCGATCCGTCGGGGGACTGACGTCATGAACTGGGCGCGAGCGCCCGCCCAGTTCACCTGTCAATCACCGCCGGCCGCCGCAGCATGTGTACGGGCGGTCGGACGACCGCCCCGTACACACACAGCGACGGGCCAATATATCGTTAGATATATTGGCTGTCGGCTGTGCTGCGCGGCCGACGCGATACGTCTGTGAACGACTGAGTTCACAGACGTATCGCCCGTACACACTGGCCGAAGGTCCCGCGATGTATCGGCCGTTCAATAGAACGGCCGATACATCGACCAGTGTGTACGGGCCTTAAGAAACATATCCAAAATACGACCATGGGGGTCATTCCGACCTGATCGCATGCTGCCGTTTTTCGCAGCGCAGCGATTGGGTCACAACAGGCGCATCGTAAGGGTACAAAGCGGATCGTTGCTGGGTGATGGATTTAACGAATCCATTCGCACAGCCGATCGCAAGAAGATTGACAGGAAGAAGGCGTTTATGGGTGTCAACTGACCGTTTTCAGGGAGTGGTTGGAAAAATGCAGGCGTGTCCAAGCGTTTGCAGGGCGGGTGTCTGACGTCAATTCCGGCTCCGGACAGGCTGAAGTGATCGCAGTGGCTGAGTAAGTTCAGACCTACTCAGAAACTGCTCAAACTGTTTTTGTACTGCTTGGTTGCACAGGCATTCGCACACTTGCAAAGCGAAGATACACTCCCCAGTGGGCGGCGACTATGCGTTTGCACGGCTGCAAAAACTAGCTAGCGAGCGAACAACTCTGAATGACCCCCCATATCTTAAACAAGACACAGCAAAAACTCTAATCCATGCTCTCATTATCTCCTGCATTTGATTATTACAATAGTCTTCTGACTGGTCTTCCCAAACATAGTCTCTCACCAGTACAATCCATTTTGAATGCAGCTGCTAGGCTGATTTTGTCTGCGGATCCACTATGTCAATCCCTCCATTTGTTACCGGTATTCTACTGTATTCAATATAAAATACTTTTACTTTCATACAAGGCTATTAATCAAACTGCACTAACATACATCTCTTCACTTATCTCAGAACATTTCTCTATCCGATCTCTCCGCTCTACACAAGATCTGCGTCTCTCATCCACACGCAATACTTGCTCCCTCTCAAAATTACAGGATTTTATCCGAGCTGCGCCCACTCTGAAAACTCACTTAAACTTCCCTGAAAACTCACCTCTTCAGGCAAACTTATCAAATTCCAGACCCACCCACATAACCTTCAATGCCTCCCTGTCTAATTGCATCCCCTCTGTACAGTCCACACATAACCTCACATATTTTTCTTCACTATATTTCTTCAATTTCTCACTCCTGACCCTTGGCCAACATTGCTGGGTGCCCATATCATACAGCCCACTAAGAACCTTTGCAATCTGTTGGTCCATTATGCAATATTTAGCCTCTATACTAGTGTATCAATGCCTATTTCCCTATAGTTTGCAAGCTTGTGAGCAAGGCCTTCCTACCTCTGTCTGTTTTTACCCAGTTTTGTTTTATTACTGTTCCAATTGTAAAGCGCAACGCAATATGCTGCGTTATATAAGAAACTGTTAATAAATGAATCTCACATATATATGATGAGTACAGAGTGATATGCGGCAGGTAAAAGCCAACGTACGTTTCACTCTTAGGCTGCTTTCTCAAAGCAAACCATGATTTCCAGTCTTTGTAACGCTTTCTAAATTATTAAAATATTTTAAATGATTTGTGGGCTACTAACATTTTAAAGGTTAATAATGGTTATATTTGAAGAATCTGCATAAAAATGCCAACCTTTTCCTCTCTTGATCATTTACAAAATAACCTTTGAACCTTAAATTGCCTAGACTCGTGGTTCTCCACGCCAGTCCCAAAGTACCAACTGGTCATATTTTGTGGATTTCTTTAGTCTGCCTTCAGAGATAGAAATCCTCAAAATTTGACCTGTTGGGAAAACTTTATGGTTGAGAGTCACTGACCTAGATGGCTCATTATTATCTTTTAATATTGGTACCGTAGTATTTTCCTGTTAATATATTCTGTTTGGAGCATATTGGGAGAGTACGTTTCTCCCAGGCTGCTATGAAGGACCACCACTGTTAACGGTGTTTCATGCTCTATTAGAGGGTCCCAGACAGGAATGACCATTTAGTCGCGGATTACAGCAAGTCAGTACAAGAGAAACTGATTACTAGTACCAATTTCAGATGGTATTTCCTGGTGCTGCAGGTAACAATAGGAGTTTCTAGCCCTAAAACACTCAAGGTAAAAGCAAGCCATATATTGATGATTGCTCTATTTGTATATTAGATATTTTATTCATCTCTCTAAGTAAGAAAAAATGGCATCATTAAGTTGATCCTGCTGTGATCACAGGGAGTTTTATTCTTTTCCGTGCTCTTCCCTGCAGATATCGCATCTTTGCCTTTGATCATGATCTGTTCAGCTTTCTAGACCTGCAGTATGAAGAGTGGCCCGCCATTCTCATTACCAACCCCAAATCTGCCCTGTACACAAATCCCGCTGTGGAGCCTTTAAAGCGGATCCTGTACTCCACACACATCAGGTATTGTTATCTTTCATGTTCCGAATAAAATAGTCTACACTTCTTAAGCCAAAGTATATTGCTAATGCTAACTATGGTGCTGGTAGCAGATAGACCTCTGTTGTGGGCATGAACAATGTGTGGAGAATAAACAGACCCTGGAAATGTAGCAGTAAGCAGGCTTAGTGTACAGCTGGGTACATACTTGCCAATATATCAATTGTGCAGCCACCGAACAATATTTGGCTATGTACATCATCTTGTATGTACAACCGATATGTCTGTGAACGACTTTCACAGTCCAATCATGTCTGTTGTATAATACAGGGGACCTGTTGACCGACTGATATGCCGGCTGCAGAAACCGTCTAACAGTGACATCACTACAGTTCCTATGGCCAGGCATGTCCGAAGGCGTATTGGTAAGAGTGTATGCACAATTCGTTTGCGCAGAACACTTTTTAAATCATTGGATGGATCGGCCCATTGGCAGCTGGCGAACCATCTTTCAGCTGTGTACACAGTGTAGCTATTGAAATTGGTTGTGTGAAGAAAGATGATCTGTCCTGTGAGTGTTGTAGTTTGATAGTCATATGATGCACTAAAGTCTTTGCTTCATTTTAGGATCCTGGCATTTTCCCCTGATCCTATCATTTCAGTAAAGGTGTTCATAGATGGCATTGAGCTGGGTGAAGCTGGTCACTCATCTGGTCCATTATACGTCTTGGAATGGAATGCTGAAAACTATAAAATAGGACTGCATGAAATAAAAGTTCAAGTTAAGGTAAAATAAAGACATTGCATAATAAGCTGTAACAGATGTCTGCAGGTCCATGTTCCTGGAGTGTACTCTGTAAGTGCACCCGTGAGGGGTGTGGGTGAAATGCATGCAGGATTGCATGCTAGCCTCTCTTCTCTTCCTGAACCCGGCTGTGAATGACAGATGCGCTGGCACAGGCAGTGTTTGTGTGTTTGAACGCCTGGTTATGCTAGAATACAGTTACACTATTTTGTTGCAGAAGTTTTCCTTACAAATTTTTGTTTTTGTCTTATGGATTATTTTTGTCCTTGGAATACTATTATTACATATATGGTTTTTCATCCAATACTTGGCATCAGCAAGACAGGGATGTCAATTTTGTCCTTAATATAGAGTAAATGTTTTCTTGTGTATCATTACACATTGTAGTTATTTGTTACCTCATTTGTTCCTACACTAAACTAATATTCTGCAGGAGCAAAGCTTAGCGGGTGTCTTCTGCTAGCCTCACCACATGCTCTAGAAGGACTATACATATTCTGTATAAGTCTCCCAAAAACCTATCATAGCCCGTTTATTGGTTTGTAGTGCTAACATTTTCCTATCTTTCATACAGGATACAGCTGAAAGGAGTCGGATTAGAAGCCACTTGTTCAGCTTACAAGATGACATGTCTGTCAGCTTCAGCCTATTTCCATCTCTTATTCTCCTCACTGATCATTACCTCATGGTAAGTTAAATCTGCTTAATAAATTGCTCACATCTTGGCTGCAATACAGGGTAGTTGATAATTGGTTCTCTTCATTTATGATACATTGATATTGCAGTAGTTAGTGCTTTGTAATGATTTTTTATTTTATTGCCCTTACAGAATTGCATGCATTCCTGTCAGAAAAGTCAGGACATTGATACCTGGTAGTTACACCACCGTTGTTTCCTCTGTCTTTCTATTGGGGACACTATAGAGAGAGAGTGTCCTTCAGAACATTGGCACTATACATGCTGTGATAAGGGGCTAATATTTATACTGAGGGCAGCAGATATGATAAATTATTACACGGGGCACCAGTTATTTCTAGGAAAGGAACATCTGTTATTAATTATTAGGAAGGGAGGCCAAATTGTTTATTAGGAGGGGATTGCCAGTTATGTTAATTTATTAGTGAGGGGCAACAAAAATCACTTTTGTCAATTTAAGGGCACACAAATTATTTTTCTTTTAAAACTGGTACCCACAGGCCAGGAGTACTAGAATGGGGACCATGCTACGTCTTACTGGCCCAAGCATCTGTAGATGTGGAGGCCCAATTGCCTGTCCAGTTTCCTCCCTAGAACGGCTTCAGAGTTCACTAAAGTGCCATGTATTTGGGCTAAACAGATGGCGGAAGCTAGTCCCCAAGATCGCACTACATTACGTTTCCCCCTTGGGAGAAGTCTAAAAAAACTTCTTAAAAGCAGATGTGGAGGTGTTGTAAATAGCAACCAATCATACTCTAGATATCATGTACAGGGTGAGTCTCCCATATCTGAAATACTTGTGACCAGAAGACTTTTGAATATTTGCATGCCTTTAAAATGCAGTGAATATGCAAATATTCTTGATTAGCTGTGCAGTGACAGGAGGCTGCCACCAGGCCTTTTCCCTGCCATCTAGACAGGGAGACCCCCGAGATCCGGCTGACGGACTTGCAGCCTGGCAACCTTGTTGACCCTCTGCCTGCCAGACCAGTGTAGGAACCATCGTCTTGGATTCGGAAGGCCAGGAGCAGAGCGAGGAGGTGAAGCCAGAAGAGATTCCCAGCTGGGTCAGCAAGCCGGGACCACTGGTGAGGTGCACTGGTCAGCGTGGATGGAGCCCAGTAAGCAAGGGACCGGCGGCTGAGGTGCATTAGGCAGCCTGGAGGAAGCCTGGTGGGGTCATTAAGCAAGGTAAATACACTGTCTGATCTGTCATATGATGCTGGTGTCATGTGACATGGCAGCCCAACATATTCCGGTTTTTGGAATATTTCGGTTTTTAAATTAACGGATATGGGAGACTCAACCTGTATCTATAATATTCTAAAAAAGTTATCCAGAACATGGTCGTCATGAGCAACACATGAAATTTCCTATGAAGAAGTTTTCTTAAATCTTCCTTGGGTGCCTGATGATAGGTCGACATGTAAAAGGTAGACAGTGCTTAAGGTTGACATGACAATAGTCGACACATGTTTTATGTTTTGTTTTTTCAATGTTGGATTTACTATCCATGTGGACTGCAATCAGGAATAGCAGAGCGCAGTGAGCCACCTTGCCGGAAGTGTGGAAAATGAAGCGGGGGTACACCTTTCCACTATTTGTGGTCACATACAGATGAAACTCCGAAAATTAGAATATTGTGCAAAAGTTCATTTATTTCAGTAATTCAACTTAAAAGGTGAAACTAATATATTATACTATAGACTCATTACATGCAAAGTGAGTTATTCCGAGCCTTTATTTGTTATAATTTCTCTGACGTCCTAGTGGATGCTGGGAACTCCGTAAGGACCATGGGGATTAGCGGCTCCGCAGGAGACTGGGCACAAAAGTAAAAGCTTTAGGACTACCTGGTGTGCACTGGCTCCTCCCCTATGACCCTCCTCCAAGCCTCAGTTAGATTTTTGTGCCCGGCCGAGAAGGGTGCACACTAGGGGCTCTCCTGAGCTTCTTAGTGAAAAGTTTAGTTTTAGGTTTTTTATTTTCAGTGAGACCTGCTGGCAACAGGCTCACTGCATCGAGGGACTAAGGGGAGAAGAAGCGAACTCACCTGAAGTGCAGAGTGGATTGGGCTTCTTAGGCTACTGGACACCATTAGCTCCAGAGGGACCGAACACAGGCCCAGCCTCGGAGCTCGGTCCCAGAGCCGCGCCGCCGGCCCCCTTACAGAGCCAGAAGCAAGAAGAGGTCCGGAAAAATCGGCGGCAGAAGACTTCGGTCTTCAACAAGGTAGCGCACAGCACTGCAGCTGTGCGCCATTGTTACTCAGGCACACTTCACACTCCGGTCACTGAGGGTGCAGGGCGCTAGGGGGGGGCGCCCTTAGCAGCAATGTAAAACACCTTGGCTGGCATAAATACACCACATATAACCCCCAGGGCTATATGGATGTATTTTAACCCCTGCCAGAACTTGCAAAAAAGCGGGAGAAAAGGCCCCTGAGAAGGGGGCGGAGCCTATCTCCTCAGCACACAGGCGCCATTTTCCATCACAGCTCCGCTGGAAGGACGTCTCCCTGACTCTCCCCTGCAGTCCTGCACTACAGAAAAGGGTAAAAAAGAGAGGGGGGGCACTAATTTGGCGCAGTTTTGATAATACAGCAGCTATAAAGGAAAAGCACATTTTATAGTGGTATTCCTGTTTATATATAGCGCTCTGGTGTGTGCTGGCATACTCTCCCTCTGTCTCCCCAAAGGGCTAGTGGGGTCCTGTCCTCTATCAGAGCATTCCCGGTGTGTGTGCGGTGTGTCGGTACGATTGTGTCGACATGTTTGAGGAGGAAAATGAGATGGAGGCGGAGCAATTGCCTATTATACAGTTGTCACCCCCTGGGGAGTCGACACCTGAGTGGATGAGCTTATGGAAGGAATTGCGTGACAGTGTCAGTTCGTTACGACAGACAGTTGACGACATGAGACAGCCGGCTACTCAGCTTGTGCCTGTCCAAGGGTCTCAAACGCCATCAGGGGCTTTAAAACGCCAGTTACCTCAAATGGCAGACACAGACACGGATACTGGCTCCAGTGTCGACGATGATGAGACAAACGTGACTTCCACTAGGGCCACACGTTACATGATTGAAGCAATGAAAAATGTATTGCATATCTCTGATAATACAAGTACCACTAAAAAGGGTATTATGTTTGGTGAGAAAAAAACTGCCTGTAGTTTTTCCTGTATCCGAGGAATTAAATGAAGTGTGTGATGAGGCGTGGGTTTCCCCCGATAAAAAACTGATAATTCCTAAAAGGTTATTGGCATCGTACCCTTTCCCGCCAGAGGATAGGGCACGTTGGGAAACACCCCCTAGGGTGGATAAAGCGCTCACACGTTTGTCAAAACAGGTAGCACTACCCTCTCCTGATACGGCCGCCCTAAAGGAACCTGCCGATAGAAAGCTGGAGAATATCCTAAAATGTATATACTCTCACACGGGTGTTATACTGCGACCAGCAATCGCCTCAGCCTGGATGTGCAGTGCGGGCCTCGCGTGGTCGGATTCCCTGACTGAAAATATTGATACCCTAGATAGGGACAGTATATTACTGACTATAGAGCATTTGAAGGATGCATTTCTATATATGCGTGATGCACAGAGGGATATTTGCCGACTGGCATCAAGAGTTAGCGCGCTGTCCATTTCTGCTAGAAGAGGTTTATGGACGCGGCAGTGGTCAGGTGATGCGGATTCTAAAAGGCACATGGAAGTATTGCCTTATAAGGGGGAGGAGTTATTTGGGGTAGGTCTATCAGACCTGGTAGCCACGGCAACTGCTGGAAAATCCACATTTTTACCCCAGGTAGCTTCTCAACCTAAGAAGACGCCGTATTATCAGGCGCAGTCCTTTCGGCCCCATAAGGGCAAGCGGGCAAAAGGCGCCTCATTTATGCCCCGTGGCAGAGGGAGAGGAAAAAGGCTGCAACAAACAGCCAGTTCCCAGGAACAAAAGCCCTCTCCCGCCTCCGCAAAGTCCTCAGCATGACGCTGGGGCTTTACAAGCAGACACGGTGGGGGCCCGTCTCAAGAAGTTCAGTGCGCAGTGGGCCCACTCGCAAGTGGACCCCTGGATCCTCCAAGTGGTATCTCAGGGGTACAAATTGGAATTCGAGACGTCTCCCCCTCGCCGTTTTCTAAAGTCTGCTTTACCGACGTCTCCCTCAGACAGGGAGGCAGTATTGGATGCCATTCACAAGCTGTATTCCCAGCAGGTGATAATCAAGGTACCCCTCCTACAACAGGGAAAGGGGTACTATTCCACACTATTTGTGGTACCGAAGCCGGACGGCTCGGTGAGACCAATTTTAAACCTAAAATCCTTGAACACTTACATACAAAGGTTCAAATTCAAGATGGAGTCACTCAGAGCAGTGATTGCAAACCTGGAAGACGGGGACTATATGGTGTCTCTGGACATCAAAGATGCTTACCTACATGTCCCAATTTGCCCTTCTCACCAAGGGTACCTCAGGTTTGTGGTACAGAACTGTCCCTATCAGTTTCAGACGCTGCCGTTTGGATTGTCCACGGCACCCCGGGTCTTTACCAAGGTAATGGCCGAAATGATGATACTCCTTCGAAGGAAGGGAGTTTTAGTTATCCCTTACTTGGACGATCTCCTGATAAGGGCAAGATCCAGGGAACAGTTGGAAGTCGGGGTAGCACTATCTCAGATAGTGCTGCGCCAGCACGGTTGGATTCTCAATATTCCAAAATCTCAGCTGCTCCCGACTACCCGACTCCTATTCCTAGGGATGATCCTGGACACAGTCCAGAAAAAGGTGTTTCTCCCGGAGGAGAAAGCCAGGGAGTTATCCGAACTAGTCAGAAATCTCCTAAAACCAGGCCAAGTCTCAGTGCATCAATGCACAAGGGTCCTGGGAAAGATGGTGGCTTCTTACGAAGCAATCCCATTCGGCAGATTCCACGCAAGAACCTTCCAGTGGGATCTGCTAGACAAATGGTCCGGGTCGCATCTTCAGATGCATCAGCGGATAATCTTGTCACCAAGGACAAGGGTGTCTCTCCTGTGGTGGTTGCAGAGTGCTCATCTTCTAGAGGGCCGCAGATTCGGCATTCAGGACTGGGTCCTGGTGACCACGGATGCCAGCCTGAGAGGCTGGGGAGCAGTCACACAGGGACGAAATTTCCAGGGCTTGTGGTCAAGCCTGGAGACATCACTCCACATAAATATCCTGGAGCTAAGGGCCATCTACAATGCTCTAAGCCTAGCAAGACCTCTGCTTCAAGGTCAGCCGGTGCTGATCCAGTCAGATAACATCACGGCAGTCGCCCACGTAAACAGACAGGGCGGCACAAGAAGCAGGAGGGCAATGACAGAAGTTGCAAGGATTCTTCGCTGGGCGGAAAATCATGTGATGGCACTGTCAGCAGTGTTCAACTGGGAAGCAGACTTCCTCAGCAGACACAACCTCCATCCGGGGGAGTGGGGACTTCACCCAGAAGTCTTCCACATGATTGTGAACCGTTGGGAAAAACCAAAGGTGGACATGATGGCGTCCCGCCTCAACAAAAAACTGGACAGGTATTGCGCCAGGTCAAGGGACCCTCAGGCAATAGCTGTGGACGCTCTGGTAACACCATGGGTGTACCAGTCAGTGTATGTGTTCCCTCCTCTGCCTCTCATACCCAAGGTACTGAGGATCATAAGAAGGAGAGGAGTAAGGACTATACTCGTGGCTCCGGATTGGCCAAGAAGAACTTGGTACCCGGAACTTCAAGAGATGCTCACAGAGAAGTGGCCTCTACCTCTAAGAAAGGACCTGCTTCAGCAGGGACCCTGTCTGTTCCAAGACTTACCGCGGCTGCGTTTGACGGCATGGCGGTTGAACGCCGGATCCTGAAGGAAAAAGGCATTCCGGATGAAGTCATCCCTACCCTGATCAAAGCCAGGAAGGATGTAACCGTGCAACATTATCACCGGATTTGGCGTAAATATGTTGCGTGGTGCGAGGCCAGGAAGGCCCCTACAGAGGAATTTCAACTGGGTCGTTTCCTACATTTCCTGCAAACAGGACTGTCTATGGGCCTAAAATTAGGGTCCATTAAGGTTCAAATTTCGGCCCTGTCGATTTTCTTCCAGAAAGAACTGGCTTCAGTTCCTGAAGTTCAGACGTTTGTCAAGGGGGTACTGCATATACAGCCTCCTTTTGTGCCTCCAGTGGCACCTTGGGATCTCAATGTAGTTTTGGGTTTCCTAAAATCACATTGGTTTGAACCACTCTCCACTGTGGACTTAAAATATCTCACTTGGAAAGTGGTAATGTTGTTAGCCCTGGCTTCAGCCAGGCGTGTCTCAGAATTGGCGGCTTTATCCTATAAAAGCCCTTACCTAATTTTTCATACGGACAGGGCAGAATTGAGGACTCGTCCTCAATTTCTCTCTAAGGTGGTTTCAGCATTTCACTTGAACCAGCCTATCGTGGTGCCTGCGGCTACTAGGGACTTGGAGGACTCCAAGTTGCTGGACGTAGTCAGGGCCCTGAAAATATATGTTTCCAGGACGGCTGGAGTCAGGAAATCTGACTCGCTGTTTATCCTGTATGCACCCAATAAGCTGGGTGCTCCTGCTTCTAAGCAGACTATTGCTCGTTGGATTTGTAGTACAATTCAGCTTGCACATTCTGTGGCAGGCCTGCCACAGCCAAAATCTGTAAAAGCCCATTCCACAAGGAAGGTGGGCTCATCTTGGGCGGCTGCCTGAGGGGTCTCGGCGTTACAACTTTGCCGAGCAGCTACTTGGTCAGGGGCAAACACGTTTGCTAAATTCTACAAATTTGATACCCTGGCTGAGGAGGACCTGGAGTTCTCTCATTCGGTGCTGCAGAGTCATCCGCACTCTCCCGCCCGTTTGGGAGTTCCCAGCATCCACTAGGACGTCAGAGAAAATAAGAATTTACTTACCGATAATTCTATTTCTCATAGTCCGTAGTGGATGCTGGGCGCCCATCCCAAGTGCGGATTGTCTGCAATACTTGTACTTAGTTATTGTTACAAAAATCGGGTTATTGTTGTGAGCCATCTTTTCAGAGGCTCCTCTGTTATCATGCTGTTAACTGGGTTCAGATCACAGGTTGTACGGTGTGATTGGTGTGGCTGGTATGAGTCTTACCCGGGATTCAAAATCCTTCCTTATTGTGTACGCTCGTCCGGGCACAGTATCCTAACTGAGGCTTGGAGGAGGGTCATAGGGGGAGGAGCCAGTGCACACCAGGTAGTCCTAAAGCTTTTACTTTTGTGCCCAGTCTCCTGCGGAGCCGCTAATCCCCATGGTCCTTACGGAGTTCCCAGCATCCACTACGGACTATGAGAAATAGAATTATCGGTAAGTAAATTCTTATTTTTGATGATTGTGGCTTACAGCTTAAGAAACCTCCAAATCCAAAATCTCAGAAAATTAGACTATTACATAAAATCAATAAAAAAAGGATTTTAAATACAGAAATGCCGGCCCTTTGAAAATTATAATTATAAAAGTTGTCGAAAATATTAGACCCACATGCATCACGTCCAAACACCACACAGAGTGGCCTCCGTGCGGGTGCTTGTTCTGCAGTGCGTGCGCATACCCGCACCCTGCGTACATTGGCTCACGAAGCCCTGCGTATTAGCGCGTAGTATGAGTTAATACGGTAGCATACGCATTCGCATGGAAAAGCCACAAAGACATACTTGATATTTCATCCACATAGTGCATAATGTACACATAGCCCACACACACACCACACCAGCAAGTTACATTTGTTTCAGAAATGGAACAATAGAGATATTCAACTTTACAGGATGTGAGGGGACAGAATTAGGTTAGGACATGGTGTTTGGTATCCAGATGTACAGTATTTCAAGGGCAATATTCCGATCGCAGTTTGCAGAATGTAGCATGCTCCTGCGCTTAGATATGCGCAGGAATACAATATCAATATCTCACTGTATTTACTGTACTCCTGATATTCGGCGGGAACCCAGTAGAGGACATCTGCAAGTGCACCTGGACCAAGCATTGCCCACCTATTCAAACCGACCTATGACCCCTCATGTACTGTAAATGACCAGCCCTTTGACCTATGAAAGAAGAGCTTACAGTTTCCTTTGTGCTATGTTTTGGACAAATGTATAAAAGCCAAGCCTCCTGGCCGGTCCCACTGTAATTCTCTGAAGGTCATCTTGCCAGATTGACTGAGGACCGGATCCGGGTGGCGCAGGCGAACAAACGTATGTATCCGTTGATTGTAGCTGTTCCTTTGTATTATTGTTGTATCTCTGTTGTACCCCCTTTTAAGTAAATATTTGTTGCTGCGTTGGACCACAACATAACATATACAATTGGTGTCGCATTCCATTCCTGTTAGGGGTTTAAAGTGTATTTAGCCGCACATGTAGCTACATTGTGCTTATGCAACGTGTACGCATTCAGAGAGGTTCATCGCGCACACTTAGCGGCCGCAGCGGTTCGAACACTTGTGAAATAAGCTATTGCTTTTTCCTGTAAGTTAATCGAACTTAACAAAGTATATAGTCTAATATTCTAATGTTCTGAGATTTTGGATTTGGGGTTTTCTTAAGCTGTAAGCCACAATCATCAAAATAATAACAAATAAAGGCTTAAAATATCTCACTTTTATCACCTTGCATGTAATGATCTATATATTAGTTTCACCTTTTAGGTTGAATTACTGAAATAAATGAACTTTTGAACGATATTCTAATTTTCTGAGTTTCACCTGTATGGCTAAACATACAAAATTACACCCCCCAAAAAAAATAATTACATTTTTTTTTACCTGTTTATTGTTGCTCTTGCAACTGTCAAAGTCAGAAAAATATCACTATGCACACTGCCATATTTGCACCTCATGCGTGTCCTCGCTGCGCGTGCATGTGCTCTCCCGTGCGTGCGCATACTCGCTGTTGCGTGCACCCGCAGGCGCACGGTATGCGCATTTACGGTAGAGTTTGTATGCGTCTAGCGTGCGACTCAATCGTTACATATTTTAACCATATAATGTATTTTGTAGATCATGGTCTCTTTGATAGAATCTGAAAGTTTAGTTAATGTAGCATGTTCATGGACAAGGAGATCCCTCTTTATTTGATACGAAGGGTCAGACAAGGGTTATACAGTGGTGTTTAGTATCCATCGGAAGAGTATTTAATTAGCAATATTCCGGTGTTGGTTTGAAGCGGATAACTCGCTCGTGCGAATAGTTATGGACATAAGAAGTTTATGGACTTTTACTATATTTGCACTTTATTATCCATGCGGCGGGAAACCTAGTTTCCCACCCACCTGAGCAGTTAGGAATAGTCACAGCCCACCTGTATGAATCAACCTATGACCTTTTGTTATAATGCGAAGAGGAATTCCTGTGTCCAATGAACAATAAGAATATAGGGACCATTGTACTGTATTGTGTGTAGTGTATAAAAGGACAAGCCGATCTGGGCCAGCTCTCTATTCTCTTCAACGGTTCTCATTGCTGATAATCGGGAGCTGGATATCCAGGAGGCGCATGCGATTGTTACCCTTTGTGCGTAAGTTTCTCTGCAATCATATTGTCTTTGTTTATTGTTATAAGCCATTCTCTCTCCCTCTCTATCTCCCTCCCCCTTTAAAAGTGATTGTATCTTTATTGTATTTTATGTGTAGTTATCTGGTTAGGAATTCTATGTTATTTTGGTAGTGTATAACTTGTATTGTATTATTCTTTTTGAACGTTCATTCATTTCCTTAAAAGGCGTTAGACCCTTAGACCGGTATTGTGTGTGTTCATTATATTGCAGTGGGTAATAGGAGCGTCTCTATCGCTCAAACAGCTTTAGTGTAAACAAGGTTAAGCAGCGTTATATCGCTACAGTGTTTCAGTACAAGGTTTACAGTATAAGAATATCATTTCTGTGTGTTACATTCAAGGTCTACTGATTGTTATCTTGTGAGCGTCTGCGCCGCTCGTGATCTCCTCGTGGTCTCGAGCGTCCGCTACGCTGATAGCGTAGCATTACGGTAGTCGCTTACCTATAGTGTGCCCGATACCAACAGCGTATTCTCGCGAGCGTTTGTGTCGCTCGAGCGGCTCGCTCCCGATACAGTGTCCGCTACGCTAAGACCGTACCCTTACGGTACCTCGTGCGCCAATTGCGTACTGTGTCTCTTAACCTCTTTATAGTGTGTTATATAGGATAAATATTAGTAATTATCAATTGGCGGCTCGTCCGTCCTTCGCATATCTGCACTAGGTAATTTCAGCAGACATTATCGATCAGCAAAGGGCGGGAGGTAATATTCCTCATAGTGCTGACCCGATAAGCGTCTGCTTCGCTTAGTAAAGGGTGCTGAAGGAATCCGGAACCGGAGGTAAGAACAATACGCTAGTGTCTTTTAAAACTGTTTTTTTTTTTTTTCTCTTCTCTGTTCTGTCTTGCGTACGCACGCACGCATACATCTGCATTTCTTTTCATTTGTGTATTTTCACATTTCACACTCCTGTTTGCCATTTCATAATTGATAACGCGCTAAGAAAGATTTGTTGCTATTAGTAGTTAAAGAGTAAAAGTAATACATTAAGGGGTAATTTGTAAAGCACGCACACAGCTTTGCCTAAGATACAAGGAGAGACCTGTGTGGTGCTCGGTAGATGATTACAATTAAAGATCATCTACATTGATAAACGTGTTGATTGCATTTCGGTGGACATATCTGGCCAGCGTACACGTGTCTCTAACAAAAGGGTGAGACAAGAGTACACAACACAAGGGCCGACGCACGCAGCGTATATTACGCAACGGAGCGTCTGGGTACGCCCACGTAACTCAAATAACACGATAGTATTATTTTAGCAGGCGAAAAGGAAGCAACGCGATAAATAGCGCAAGTCAATTTTAGTGTCCAAAATTTTAAGCTAATAGATCCTTCTCCAATTTGTGACTCATCTGGTCTAGACTATTACTGAATGAAAGGAATTTCTGCGCAGAAATAACAATTAAAGTGTACATGTGGTGAGTGTGTGTGTGTATATATATATATATATATAAGTTTTACAATTTTTTCAAGGTTGAACCACAGGAAATCGAGTTCTCGTGAGGTACATACGTGTAAGTGACATGCACGGTGGCTAGGGAGGCATCCCTTGTTAAACAATACATTTGAGCATTAGAGTATAGCAGACCATTAGAGTATAGCACAGACCAGGAGGTCCGGAACAGACCAGGAGGTCTAGGTACAGCAGACTAAGAAGTCTGCTATAGATAGAAAAGAGCACAACCCAGGAAGGGTTGGTGCAAAACCCGTATAGGCCATTAAAGCTCAGGCTGAAGGAATTCGCAGCCACAATTTTCGATTCCACTGGTCGCTCCGCACATAAGCAACTAATCTTATGTGCAGACTGATTGTACCGCACGTAATTGTGTGCATTAGTTAGTAATTTGACCCAGTACCATTTGCGTACGAAAGGGGTCATAAACGCTATTTGTACATTCTAACGTGATTTGTGTAATTTTTTTTATTTTAAGGGAAGTTCGCTAGTCACTTGGGAACTATCCAGCAACCAATAGTTACTGAAAAGAGTAAGTGCTCTTCGGATCACCCTCACATGTTTCAGTAAATAGAGGTTCAGGTCGCAGGGGCCCTGGGTCGAGTACGCCAGCGCTGAGGCAGTGTGTGGGCGTATTGGTCGGCGTGGGCGAGTGAGTGGAGTACTCGGTAAACTTCGCCGCCGGCCTACCCCGGACATCTTGGTTTTTGTAAGGGTTCGCTGAAGACCCTGATTAAGGTCAGAGGTAGTGAAAGCAACACCTGCAAGTATGGGGGCCAGTTGTTCAGGTAGGGGGCGATCAACCTCGGTTCGGGTTGACTTAATAAACCGACCAATCGGGTCGGCAAGGTATGTAATGTGTGAAAAATACGGTTCACACACACAGGTTTTATGTGATGAATGGGAAAGAATGACTGTACGTGACGAGGATAAGTTCCCTCGGGTAGGTAGTTTTAGCCCAGATGTGTTACAAAACCTTAGGAGAAGGATATGTCTCATTAAATCAACAAAGAGACGGATCAAACATTATGATTATTTACAGTTATGGCAACAGGAAGGTGAAATACAGAGAGGATTGGCTCAGGCGGCTGGATCCAACCCTATCGGGAAACTGATAGCTACGGCTCCACCGCCACCTTACATAACGGGAGAGAAGTTGGTTGCAGAGAATGACGCAATAAGGTGTAATAAACAAGCACTTAGTAACTGCATAAATGTTAAGGATAATGTGGATAAGATGAGTAATGCAAGTATTAACCCGTGCAAGTTGTACCCTGTTTTAAACTTTCCCCAGGAGTATGATCAAGAAGACGAATCAACAACACTATCGGCGCTCTCTCTAGCAGCCACCATATCAGAAACAGCAGTGGGTACGGCCCAACCCGTAAGATTAGTATCAAAGGCCCCTAGCGGAGGGACAGGTGAGGTCGTATCAACAGGTAAGTACGGCACCATACACTATGCTGAAACCATTTCACCACAAGCTGTAGAATCTATTCAGAATGATGTTAGTAAACTTAATCCCGTTAGGGTAATAGCAGTGCCAAATGGGAAAACGGACGCTTCAGGAGTCACTCCTGTCAGAAACATCGCCATGCACTGTCCATTTTCCCGAATGGAATTGAGGACAATAGTGTCCGAATTCCCTGATCCTAGGAAGGATCTAGTTGCTAGCCAGAAATACATTAGAGACCTAGGGAATACTGTAGAGCCCAATAACAAAGACTGGCAGATATTGCTGAGGGCATGTTTACCCTCCAATGTCGACTCAGCACAATTTTTAGCTGACTGTAAATTAGATGAGGATGTACCCCTTACGGATGTGTACAACCAAGACAATGTAAAGAGAATAAATTTACAGTTAAAAGAGTATTTTCCAGCTGTAGTTAAATGGAACAAGATTTTCTCCATAAAACAAAAAGAGGCAGAAACAGCTGCAGACTATTTTCACAGGGCATTACAGGAAATGGCTAGGTATACAGGCATAGAAGACATTAAAACAAATGTAAATCATAGAGAGGTAGCAGTATCTGTGTTAATGGATGGTTTAAAGGAGGTATTGAAGACAAGGGTACAGACCACGCAACCATGTTGGCGAGGTCTGTCGGTGGCTACTTTGAGAGAGGCCGCCCTTGATCACGATCGAAATATCACCAGACACAGGGAGTCACAAAGTGATAAGTTAATGGTCGTAAGTATACAGGCCCTGACCACAAGGCCACCTTTGTATAAATCTCCAAACCCTGTGGGCAAGTCAAATGTGGTAACTTGTTATTACTGTCATAAAGAGGGACATTTTGCACGAGACTGTAGATCGAAAAACACACAAAAATCATACCAACCCCCTAGACAACGACATGACACACGAAATTGGGATCAGGGACCGCAGAGACGGAGTCATGAGCCACATGCAGGGGAAACAAAAAGGTATCCCCCAAAAAGAGACTGGCAAGTCTCTGGTAGTTCCCATTTACCCCCTTCTCAAGTAGTTGCTGCCAGCGCGATTCAGGGAGGTCACCATACCCAATAGGGGTGTGGCCATACCTGTAATCTGCAGCCAGTGAAATTGATTGCAAGCCTTGGAAGTGAACCCGAGGTCACAATTGATGTAGCTGGTAAATCATTTAACTTCCTTGTAGATACGGGGGCGGCCAAGTCAGTGATAAATTCGACCGTGGGCATTAGAACCACTGGTAAAACAATTCCAGCCATGGGAGTGACAGGAGTAGTACGACAATACCCTTTAAGCAAACCAACAGAGGTTACGATAGGGCCTTTGCATACCAAGCATTCTTTCCTGCTGGCTGCATCGGCTCCGACTAATCTCTTAGGGAGAGATCTACTGTGCAAAATGGGATGCGTCATATACTGTACTCCTGAAGGTGTGTTTTTGGACATTCCCGAAAGCCACGCTCAGGAAGCACAAGATATGTTAGACTCCCCAACAAGATTAATGTCACACACTGTTAATGAAAATAGGTGTCCGTCCATGATAGAAGAAATGATGTCCCAGGTACCAGATTCACTGTGGACCAAGGACGGACAAGACACTGGATTGATGGCAAATGTAGCCCCAGTAGTTGTGCAAGTAAAAGATGGTAGGATAGCTCCAAAAATCCCACAGTACCCTCTGAAGCCAGAGGTGGAGTTAGGAGTTTACCCTGTAATAGAGCGCTTGCTACAACAGGGCATTCTGGTAAGAACGTCCAGCACTGCCAATAGCCCCATCTTCCCTGTTAAAAAGAGTGGGGGGAGGGGTTACAGATTAGTGCAGGATCTAAGAGGGGTCAACAAAATAGTTGAGAGTCAATTCCCCGTAGTGCCAAATCCAGCTGTTATCCTTATGCAAATCCCTCCCACTGCCAAATTTTTCACTGTGATTGACCTCTGCTCCGCTTTCTTCTCGGTACCCCTGCATCCTGACAGTCAATATTTGTTTGCATTCACATACAGAGGAGTCCAATACACATGGACTCGCTTACCACAAGGTTTCATAGACAGTCCAAGTATCTTTTCACAGGCTTTGCATGATTGTTTAGTCTTTCCAACCAGAGAGTGGATCAGTATTGATACAGTATGTGGATGATTTACTACTGTGTTCAGATTCATTGGAAGCATCCCTGAGAGATACGAAACAGCTCCTGTTTCATCTTTCAGACACAGGACACAAGGTTTCCAAAGACAAATTACAATTATGCCAGCCTAAAGTAAAATATCTGGGACACTGTCTAACACAAGGACTGAGACACCTGACCGCTGATAGAATTCAAGCAATTAGAGACATGACTCTGCCACAAACCCAGCAACAGATTAGAACGTTTTTAGGAATGTGTGGGTATTGCCGTAACTGGATCCCAGGTTTTTCCATTCTAGCACTACCCTTGCAAGAGATGGTCTCATCAAACAAACCTGATCGGATTTCGCATACAGACGAATCCGAGATGGCATTTGAGAGACTTAAACAGTGCCTAACGCAGGCACCAGCATTAGGTATGCCAGACTATGGGAAACCCTTTGAGCTGTACGGAACAGAAAGTGCTGGTTGCGCGGCAGGCGTACTAACCCAAAAGCACGGTGATGCCAGCAGGCCGGTAGCATACTACAGCGCTCAGCTAGATACGGTAGCGCGATCCCTCCCCACATGCTTGCGAAGTGTTGCAGCGATAGCATTGCTAGTTACAAAAAGCGAAGATGTAGTGCTAGGACACAACCTCACAATCCATACACCGCATGCAGTGTCAGCCTTGCTGAATTCTGCCCAAACCAGGCACGTCTCATCAGCGCGGTTTACAAGATGGGAATTGGCATTAATGGCCCCCGTAAACATCACCATAAAGAGATGCAGTGCATTAAATCCTGCAACATATCTCCCAGGTGTGCCTGGACAGGCACAAAGGGTGGAGGATGAGAGTGATGGGGAAGGAGGATTTAATACAGGAGATGACATGCATGATTGTATGGAATATTTGACCCAAAATTTCACGGCAAGGCCTGACATCAGTGACAACCCACTGGAAGATGTAGATTTTACTTTCTACACTGACGGTAGTTGTCACAGACAGACGGACTCGGGAGACTTGTGTACTGGATACGCAGTCGTAGATGACCAAGGCACCATAGAAGCAGAACCGCTAGGCCCACCCCACTCAGCCCAGGTTGCTGAACTGGTTGCCCTAACCAGAGCATGTGAATTGGCTAAGGGCAAGTCAGCCAATACCTACACCGATTCTAGATACGCCTTCGGGGTAGTCCATGATTTCGGAGCCCTATGGCGCCTCATAAATTTCATGACGGCAGCTGGTACACCGGTAGCGCATGCAGCTCACATCAAAAGGCTTCTAACAGCGATACAGGAACCTGACAGAGTGGCTGTTATCAAATGTAAAGCACATACATATAGCCAAGACCCAGTATCACTTGGTAACAGCCGAGCAGACGAAGCTGCTAAGTTAGCAGCCGGTACCCCCAGACAGACAGACACCACACAATTGATGGTATTTAATACCATCAACACACAGAAGTTGTGCGAGATGCAAAATTTGTGTTCCACACAGGAAAAGGCAGTCTGGAAGGCAAAACGATATGGCCAGGAGTCCTCAGGACTCTGGACAGATGGACAGAGTAAACCAGTGGCCCCCAGAGCATATCTTCCATGTTTAGCTGAAGCAGCACATGGGCTGACTCACCTGGGCAAGGAGGGAATGTGCAAGTTGGTAAGAGCATATTGGTGCGCCCCAGGATTCTCATCCCATGCAGGTAAGAGAGCAATGTCATGCCTTACCTGCTTGAGGAAGAATATCGGAAAGGCAATACCAACAGAACCATCTCATATCCCACCTACAGGCGGCCCTTTTCAGGTAATACAGATTGATTTTATACAATTACCCCCTTGTCGAAATTTGAAATATGTACTTGTTTGTATAGATGTGTTTTCAAATTGGGTCGAAGCATTTCCTGCGGCCACAAATACCGCTATGTTTACTGCTAAGAAAATTGTGCAGGAATTTGTGTGTAGATACGGTATCCCTAGAATAATTGAAAGTGATAGGGGTACCCATTTTACAGGTGATGTCTTTCAAGGAATGTGTAAGTTGATGGGAATTGATAGTAAGCTGCACACTCCGTACCGCCCCCAGGCGAGTGCAAAAGTAGAAAGAGTGAACAGCACTATTAAAAATAAATTGAGCAAAGTTATGGCAGAAACAGGATTGACATGGCCAGAAGCTTTGCCCATTGTGTTATACAGCATCAGAACCACTCCCAGGTCCCCTCTTAATCTGTCCCCTTTTGAAATTCTGTTTGGTCGACAACCGCATGTTATGATTAATCCTCAGGATGATTTGAAGTGTAACAATAAAGTGACTATAAAATACCTGGTTAACATGAGTAAACAGCTAAGGAATCAGAACGATAATTTGAAGTTGGTGATTCCTGATCTGCCAGATAGTAATTGTCATGACATTGAACCTGGGGATTATGTAATGATACGAAATTTTCTACGCTCAGGTTGCCTTATTGACAGATGGGAAGGACCATACCAGGTCTTATTGGTTAGCACGACAGCATTGAAGGTTGCCGAGAGAGAGACTTGGGTTCATTCATCCCATTGCAAGAAGGTTGCTGATCCAGAGAAGTCCCGTGATAAAGAACAGACGGTAGAGGAAGTTGTATCACTGGAGTGTCTGTTTCAGGAGGACTGAGACGGCACCTGAGCATTGAGAATAATAAGATCGGAGATGGACTTGCCCCAAGAGACTGTGATCCGGATTTTCCTGTTGACCATGATGTTGACCAGAGCAGTCTGTTCCGGCGAGAGTACCATGGAGGTCGAGAGAGGTTCTGGAATGGGTTCTGATGACAGAGATGGAGGCGTAGATTTCCAAGAACAACATAATCGTCAAGCAAAGGCGAGTATCAGAAAACGATCCGATAGCATTGACCATAGAAGGAATTGTGAAGGATTGTTAGCTGAAGAAAATTGCATCTGTAGGCATTGTGATAACGTAGTTGAGGATGGGTGCATCAAGAAATGTCAATCCAGTTTTAATATCCACATGGACCAGCATCCATTGAGTGACTATCACTCCTTAGTGGGTAAAGTGTTAAATCAGACAGATTGTTTGGTATGCACTCAAGTACCTCAAGGCCATAGTAAATCAGGCTTAGTACCATTCTCTTTAACGGTAGGGGAGGTACTTGAGCTAAGTGGTGGGAGGCCGGTGGACAGGAGATTTAATATCTCCAGTCCTCCTAGTTTGAAGCTCCACCAATATCATGTGGATAGATCCCTAGTATGTTTTAACATTTCCAATCCCCGAAAGCCGGGAAATTGGCAAGTGTCATGGAGTAATCAAACCATGACATTTTCATATAGTGCCGACAGATTGCCCATACATACAGAACTTATACGCCAGATAGCCGACCATGGGAAATTCTTCCGGTATAGGTACACCTTGGGAAATAGGATCATGAGAGTTGGAGAGGTATCACCAGGATACTGTGCACATATCATACAAACTGATACGTGTACTAAACAGATGGGAGAATTAGGGTTAGGAGATTTCATATGGAAAATGTGTAATATGGTTATGTCCTACTCCGTCCCATATGTTCTCCCCGATGATGCATATTTCATATGCGGGAGGAAGGCGTATAAGTGGCTTGCCCCAAACTCTGAAGGATTGTGTTATATTGGAAAAGTACTGCCTGAAGTAATGACTGTATCGCATACCAAAATGAAAGATATTCACTGCAGTGCCCAAGCTCCTTATACTCACACCCATTACGAGCACGTAGTTAAAAGGCACCTGATAGAAAGAACAGAGCATCCGGCCTCTGACCTGATCCATGAATCCACCGGGATTCAGTTTCTACTCGCGTTAGACATCACTCACACCGCCAGAGGAGTGTTGAACTATAAATCTATATCTGCGCTTGCAAATTTATTAGATAATATCACAGAAATGTATGACGACACTTTTAGATATACCGGAAGGGAGCTCCAAGCTTATAAAACAGAACTGGTTCAGCATAGGATGGTTCTTAATTATCTCACAGCAGTGACAGGCGGATATTGTGTCACACTGGCAACGCAGTACGGCGTAAAATGCTGCACTTATATTACGAATAGCACCGAGGACCCGGTCGAGGTCATAGACCAAAAGATGGACGACATTCTCCAATTAAAGTGGGAATTCCGCAGGAGACACAATCTCACCCTTGCTGCTGTGGGTAATGAGCTGACCAGTTGGGTGTCATGGTTGAACCCGCGAAATTGGTTCTCCGGTTTAGGAGAATGGGCTCAAGGAGTTATAATGGATGTAGGGAAGTTTCTTCTATGTATCTTGGGTGTTGTCATATCGATTGGCTTGATATTTAGATGCGTTCAGGCTTTAACGAAGTGTAAACGGAGTACTAAAGTGATGAGTCTAAGGAGTGAGGACATTATAATTCCGATGGATGTGATTTATGACCCAACGATAGAGACACTGTTGTGATGAAAATGTGATTCCACGGTCCGTTTCTTTCACCCGTTTCTCCTTTGTTTCTCACCAAGGTAAAAAGACCCGCCTGGAAGAGGAATTTGATGACCCGGTATACAGACAACAGATGGACTAAAGAAGAAGTTTGACAACCTTGTACACAGACATCAGATGGACTATGCCATAGACCCCCATGTCCCTAGTACTTTAATTTCTCTAACGTCCTAAGTGGATGCTGGGGACTCCGTCAGGACCATGGGGAATAGCGGCTCCGCAGGAGACAGGGCACAAAAAGTAAGCTTTTAGGATCACATGGTGTGTACTGGCTCCTCCCCCTATGACCCTCCTCCAAGCCTCAGTTAGGTTTTTGTGCCCGTCCGAGCAGGGTGCAATCTAGGTGGCTCTCTTAAAGAGTTGCTTAGAAAAAGTTTTTAGGTTCTTTATTTTCAGTGAGTCCTGCTGGCAACAGGCTCACTGCATCGAGGGACTTAGGGGAGAGAAGTGAACTCACCTGCGTACAGGATGGATTGGCTTCTTAGGCTACTGGACACCATTAGCTCCAGAGGGAGTCGGAACACAGGTCTCGCCCTGGGGTTCGTCCCGGAGCCGCGCCGCCGACCCCCCTTGCAGATGCTGAAGATTGAAGAGGTCCGGAACCAGGCGGCAGAAGACTTTCAGTCTTCATCAGGTAGCGCACAGCACTGCAGCTGTGCGCCATTGTTGTCAGCACACTTCACACAGCGGTCACGGAGGGTGCAGGGCGCGGAGGGGGGCGCCCTGGGCAGCAATGTATAATACCTGTATGGCGAAAAATACATCACATATAGCCCTTGAGGCTATATGGATGTATTTAACCCCTGCCAGATATCACAAACTCCGGAGAAGAAGCCCGCCGAAAAGGGGGCGGGGCCTATTCTCCTCAGCACACAGCGCCATTTTCCCTCACAGAAATGCTGGTGGGAAGGCTCCCATGCTCTCCCCTGCACTGCACTACAGAAACAGGGTTAAAACAGAGAGGGGGGGCACTGATTTGGCGATATGAATATATATTAAATGCTATAAGGGAGGAACACTTATATAAAGGTTGTCCCTGTATAATTATAGCGTTTTGGTGTGTGCTGGCAAACTCTCCCTCTGTCTCCCCAAGGGGCTAGTGGGTCCTGTCCTCTATCAGAGCATTCCCTATGTGTGTGCTGTATGTCGGTACGTGTGTGTCGACATGTATGAGGAAAATGTTGGTGAGGAGGCAGAGCAAATTGCCTGTAATGGTGATGTCACTCTCTAGGGAGTCGACACCGGAATGGATGGCTTATTTATGGAATTACGTGATAATGTCAACACGCTGCAAGCCGGTTGACGACATGAGACGGCCGGCGAACAAATTAGTACCTGTCCAGGCGTCTCAAACACCGTCAGGGGCTGTAAAACGCCCATTTACCTCAGTCGGTCGACACAGACCCAGACACGGACACTGATTTCAGTGTCGACGGTGAAGAAACAAACGTATTTTCCTTTAGGGCCACACGTTAAGGGCAATGAAGGAGGTGTTACATATTTCTGATACTACAAGTACCACAAAAAAGGGTATTATGTGGGATGTGAAAAAACTACCTGTAGTTTTTCCTGAATCAGATAAATTAAATGAAGTGTGTGATGATGCGTGGGTTTCCCCCGATAGAAAATTATTGGCGGTATACCCTTTCCCGCCAGAAGTTAGGGCGCGTTGGGAAACACCCCTTAGGGTGGATAAGGCGCTCACATGCTTATCGGAACAAGTGGCGGTACCATCTACAGATAGGGCCGTACTTAAGGAGCCAGCTGATAGGAGGCTGGAAAATATCCTAAAAAGTATACACACACATGCTGGTGTTATACTGCGACCAGCGATCGCCTCAGCCTGGATGTGCAGAGCTGAGGTGGCTTGGTCGGATTCCCTGACTAAAAATATTGATACCCTTGACAGGGACAGTATTTTATTGACTATAGAGCATTTAAAGGATGCATTTCTATATATGCGAGATGCGCAGAGGGATATTTGCACTCTGGCATCAAGAGTAAATGCGATGTCCATATCTGCAAGAAGATGTTTATGGACACGACCGTGGTCAGGTGATGCAGATTCCAAACGGCACAAAGATGTATTGCCGTATAAAGGGGAGGAGTTATTTGGGGTCGGTCCATGGGACCTGGTGGCCACGGCAACTGCTGGAAAATCCACCGTTTTTTACCCTAAGTCACATCTCTGCAGAAAAAGACACCATCTTTTCAGCCTCAGTCCTTTCGTCCCTATAAGAGTCATATCTGTCCAGGGATAGAGGAAAGGGAAGAAGACTGCAGCAGGCAGCCCATTCCCAGGAACAGAAGCCCTCCAACGCTTCTACCAAGTTCTCAGCATGACGCTGGGACCGTACAGGACCCCTGGATCCTACAAGTAGTATCCAAGGGGTACAGATTGGAATGTCGAGACGTTTCCCCCTCGCAGGTTCCTGTAGTCTGCTGTACCAATGTCTCCCTCCGACAGGGAGGCAGTATTGAAAACAATTCACAAGCTGTATTCCCAGCAGGTGATAATAAAATTACCCCTCCTACAACAAAGAAAGGGGTATTATTCCACATTATATGGTGGTACTGAAGCCAGAAGGCTAGGTGAGACCTATTCTAAATCTGAAATATTTGAACACTTAAAAAAGTTCAAATCCAGATGGAGTCACTCAGAGCAGTGATAGCGAACCGGGAAGAAGGGGACTATATGGTGTCCCGGGACATCAGGGATGCTTACCTCCATGTCCCAAAAATTTGCTTTTCTCACCGAGGGTACCTCAGGTTCGTGGTACAGAACTGTCACTATCAGTTTCAGACGATGCCGTTGGATTGTCCACGGCACCCCGGGTCTTTACCAAGGTAATGACCGAAATGAGGATTCGTCTTCAAAGAAAATGGACGACCTCCTGATAATAACAAGGTCCAGAGAACAGTTGGAGGTCGGAGTAGCACTATCTCAAGTAGTTCTACGACAACACGGGTGGATTCTAAATATTCCAAAACCGCAGTTGTTCCAACGACACGTCTGCTGGTCCTAGGGATGATTCTGGACACAGTCCAGAAAAAGGTGTTTCTCCCAGAGGAGAAAGCCAGGGAGTTATCCGAGCTAATCGGGATCCTCCTAAAACCAGGAAAAGTGTCAGTGCATCATTGCACAAGAGTCCTGGCAAAAATGGTGGCTTATTACGAAGCGATTCCATTCGGCAGATTTCACGCAAGAACTCTTCAGTGGGATCTGCTGGACAAATGGTCCGGATCGCATCTTCAGATGCATCAGGGGATAACCCTATATCCAAGGACAAGGGTGTCTCTCCTGTGGTGATTACAGAGTGCTCATCTTCTAGAGGGCCGCAGATTCGACATTCAGGATTGGATGCTGGTGACCACGGAGGCTAGCCTGAGAGGCTGGGGAGCAGTCACACAGGGAAAAAATTTCCAGGGAGTGTGATAAAGTCTGGAGAATTCTCTCCACATAAATATACTGGAGCTAAGAGCAAATTTATAATGCTCTAAACTTAGCAAGACCTCTGCTTCAAGGTCAGCCGGTATTGATCCAGTGGGATAACATCACGGCAGTCGCCCACGTAAACAGAAAGGGCGGCACAAGAAGCAGGAGGGCAGTGGCAAAACTGCAAGGATTTTTCGCTAGGCGGAAAATCATGTGATAGCACTGTCAGCAGTGTTCATTCCGGGAGTGGACGACTGGGAAGCAGACTTCCTCAGCAGGCACGACCTCCACCCGGGAGAGTGGGAACTTCATCGGGAAGTTTTCCGCATGATTGTGAACCGTTGGGAAAGACCAAAGGTGGACATGATGGCGTCCCGCCCGAACAAAAAACGGGACAGGTATTGCGCTAGGTCACGAGACCTTCAGGCGATAGCTGTGGATGTCCTGGTAACACCGTGGGTGTAACAGTCGGTGTATGTGTTCCCTCCTCTGCTTCTCATAACCAAGGTATTGAGAATTATAAGACGTAGAGGAGTAAGAACTATACTCGTGGCTCCGGATTGGCCAAGAGGGACTTGGTACCCGGAATTTCAAGAGATGCTCACAGAGGACTAATGGCCTCGGGAACTAAGAAGGGACTTGCTTCAGCAAGTACCATGTCTGTTCCAAGACTTACCGCGGCTGCGTTTGACGGCATGGCGGTTGAACGCCGGATCCTAAGGGAAAAGGCATTCCGGAAGAGGTCATACCTACCCTGGTCAAAGCCAGGAAGGAGGTGACCGCACAACGTTATCACCACATGTGGTGAAAATATGTTGCGTGGGTGAGGCCAGGAAGGCCCCACGAAGAAATTTCAACTAGGTCGATTTCTGCACTTCCTGCAAACAGGAGTGTCTATGAGCCTCAAATTGGGGTCCATTAAGGTTCAAGTTTCGGCCCTGTAGATTTTCTTCCAGAAAGAATTGGCTTCAGTTCCTGAAGTCCAGACATTTGTCAAGGGAGTATTGCATATACAGCCCCTTTTGTGCCTCCAGTGGCACCGTGGAATCTCAACGTAGTGTTGGGATTCCTCAAATCATATTGATTTGAACCGCTCAAATCTGTGGATTTGAAATATCTCACTTGGAAAGTGACCATGCTGTTGGCCCTGGCCTCGGCCAGGCGATTGTCAGAATTGGCGGCTTTGTCTTACAAAAGCCCATATTTGATTTTCCATTCGGACAGGGCAGAACTGCGGACTCGTCCCCAGTTTCTTCCTAAGGTGGTGTCAGCGTTTCACCTGAAACAACCTATTGTGGGCCTGCGGCTACTAGGGACTTGGAGGACTCCAAGTTGCTAGACGTTGTCAGGGCTCTGAAAATAAATATATATATATATATATATATATATATATATATATATAATTCCAGGACGGCTGGAGTCAGAAAGTCTGACTCACTGCTTATATTGTATGCACCCAACAAGATGGGTGCTCCTGCTTCTAAGCAGACGATTGCTCGTTGGATTTGTAGCACAATTCAACTTGCACATTCTGTGGCAGGCTTGCCACAACCTAAATCTGTCAAGGCCCATTCCACAAGGAAAGGGGGCTCATCCTGGGCGGCTGCCCGGGGAGTCTCGGCATTACAACTCTGCCGAGCTGCTACTTGGTCAGGGGCAAACACGTTTGCAAAATTCTACAAATTTGATACCCTGGCTGAGGAGGACCTTGAGTTCTCTCATTCGGTGCTGCAGAGTCATCCGCACTCTCCCGCCCGTTTGGGAGCTTTGGTATAATCCCCATGGTCCTGACGGAGTCCCCAGCATCCACTTAGGACGTTAGAGAAAATAAGAGTTTACTTACCGATAATTCTATTTCTGGTAGTCCGTAGTGGATGCTGGGCGCACCATCCCAAGTGCGGATTGTCTGCAATACTTGTACATAGTTATTGTTACAAAAAAATCGGGTTATTTGTTGTGAGCCGTCTGTTCAGAGGCTCCTACGTTTGTCATACTGTTAACTGGGTTCAGATCACAAGTTATACGGTGTGATTGGTGTGGCTGGTATGAGTCTTACCCGGGGTTCAATATCCTTCCTTATTGTGTACGCTTGTCCGGGCACAGTACCTAACTGAGGCTTGGAGGAGGGTCATAGGGGGAGGAGCCAGTACACACCATGTGATCCTAAAAGCTTACTTTTTGTGCCCTGTCTCCTGCGGAGCCGCTATTCCCCATGGTCCTGACGGAGTCCCCAGCATCCACTACGGACTACGAGAAATAGAATTATCGGTAAGTAAATTCTTATTTTTACGCTAGCCCAACACTTTTTGTAAGTCTATGGACATTGATAAAGCTTTGCCTACGTTTATTGGCAAAAGCACAAAGAGACTACAGTCAACATGTACATCGAGACAAGACAAGGCTTCAATCGACGAAATGTAAATTAACCTCACATAATGGTATCTCTACCCCGTAACGACACTTCTTATTTTCACCCCTACAACCTTCAGGTAATGACACACATAGTCGATAGGGAATACAGGCACAGATATCAGCACTCACATATTCCCCCATTCATGTATCATCAACTAAAATGTGCTCCCCCATTTTGTTGCAACCAAAAGCCGAAGAGAGCTCGGTAAAGTTTGATAGCCCATCCACAGACCCGTACCACGGGATAAGAAGGAATTCAAATGTATACTTCGCAATACCTCGAAGCTTGATTTAAAACATGTACGGCACGATGATACATGACCCCCCAAACATGGATTCATACACACATGCTTCTGCTATCTCACTAAGTCATACCCTTTTCCTACCTTCTCCTCTCCTCCCCTACCCAATCATAGAAATGTATTATACATGACATATATTTTTCTCTTTTTGAAATGTTTTAGAAAGTGGCAGTTATTGGTGACTGCCAAAGGGTCGACTGTCAAAGTCAGAAAAATATCACTATGCACACTGCCATATTTGCACCTCATGCGTGTCCTCGCTGCGCGTGCATGTGCTCTCCCGTGCGTGCGCATACTCGCTGTTGCGTGCACCCGCAGGCGCACGGTATGCGCATTTACGGTAGAGTTTGTATGCGTCTAGCGTGCGACTCAATCGTTACATATTTTAACCATATAATGTATTTTGTAGATCATGGTCTCTTTGATAGAATCTGAAAGTTTAGTTAATGTAGCATGTTCATGGACAAGGAGATCCCTCTTTGTTTGATACGAAGGGTCAGACAAGGGTTATACAGTGGTGTTTAGTATCCATCGGAAGAGTATTTAATTAGCAATATTCCGGTGTTGGTTTGAAGCGGATAACTCGCTCGTGCGAATAGTTATGGACATAAGAAGTTTATGGACTTTTACTATATTTGCACTTTATTATCCATGCGGCGGGAAACCTAGTTTCCCACCCACCTGAGCAGTTAGGAATAGTCACAGCCCACCTGTATGAATCAACCTATGACCTTTTGTTATAACGCGAAGAGGAATTCCTGTGTTCAATGAACAATAAGAATATAGGGACCATTGTACTGTATTGTGTGTAGTGTATAAAAGGACAAGCCGATCTGGGCCAGCTCTCTATTCTCTTCAACGGTTCTCATTGCTGATAATCGGGAGCTGGATATCCAGGAGGCGCATGCGATTGTTACCCTTTGTGCGTAAGTTTCTCTGCAATCATATTGTCTTTGCTTATTGTTATAAGCCATTCTCTCTCTCTCATTCTCTCTCCCTCTCTATCTCCCTCCCCCTTTAAAAGTGATTGTATCTTTATTGTATTTTATGTGTAGTTATCTGGTTAGGAATTCTATGTTATTTTGGTAGTGTATAACTTGTATTGTATTATTCTTTTTGAACGTTCATTCATTTCCTTAAAAGGCGTTAGACCCTTAGACCGGTATTGTGTGTGTTCATTATATTGCAGTGGGTAATAGGAGCGTCTCTATCGCTCAAACAGCTTTAGTGTAAACAAGGTTAATCAGCGTTATATCGCTACAGTGTTTCAGTACAAGGTTTACAGTATAAGAATATCATTTCTGTGTGTTACATTCAAGGTCTACTGATTGTTATCTTGTGAGCGTCTGCGCCGCTCGTGATCTCCTCGTGGTCTCGAGCGTCCGCTACGCTGATAGCGTAGCATTACGGTAGTCGCTTACCTATAGTGTGCCCGATACCAACAGCGTATTCTCGCGAGCGTTTGTGTCGCTCGAGCGGCTCGCTCCCGATACAGCGTCCGCTACGCTAAGAGCGTACCCTTACGGTACCTCGTGCGCCAATTGCGTACTGTGTCTCTTAACCTCTTTATAGTGTGTTATATAGGATAAATATTAGTAATTATCACAGTCCACCACCCATCTTCCCCTTAGTAGCTGACACTGGGGCATGTTTGTGCACAGACATTTTCTAAATGCCAAACAGTTGTTTATTTATTTTCTATTCTTGGTGAGCAGAATGATTGTGTTATGGTGGAGGTATTATCATCAGGCATTGTGCTTGTTTTGACTGTGATATTGGCCTGAATATTCAATATTGCATTTGAAGACGTTGATTAATATCACTGACCTCTTTCTCGTCTCTCCCACAGGCTCAGGTGCTGTTTATACTGATTGTGCTGAGTCAGCTCATGTTGCTGCTTACTTTTAGGATAAGGAAACGCACCATGCTTAAGGGTAAGTTAAAAAATATATATATATAATTATTCACCCTCCACAATGTCATTATAAACTCTGCAACGGTGTATCTAATGTAAAAATGTCCTGCAATCTTGAAACGAACATAGAGGAAATGTACAATTGTACAATTTTGTATTTATTACTTAAAAATGACAGTATAGACAAACACTAAATGTACAACATAAAGGAAAATCTTCTAGTGATGGCTATATAGAAGCTATGATAGTTTCTACAGGAAAATCTGCTAGTGATGGCGATATAAAAGCTATGATCGTTTCTACAGTTAAAATAACTTTCTGTCTCTCTCTTTCTCTCTGTTTATATCCTTTAGTACAGGACTGGCCAACCTGTGGCTCTCCAGCTGTTGTGAAACTACAAGTCCCAGAATGCCCTGCCATAGTTTTGCTACTAGGAAATGCTAAAACTGCGGCAGGGCATGCTGAGATGTGTAGTTTCACAACACCTGGAGAGCCGCAAGTTGGCCAGGCCTGCTGTAGTAAATCTGCCTCCTACATAACCAAACGTTCTCTCATGCCTCCTCATACCTCCCTATTACACGCTCTCTCCTCTCTAATAATTTAGTGCAAGGAATACAGTGTTGTTTCTTTCCTCCTCAGGTCTGTCTATTACCAGTGTTTTACTATTATCATGTTGTATTTGTTTTTGGTCACATTTATGTTTTTCTCTAACGTCCTAGTGGATGCTGGGGACTCCGTCAGGACCATGGGGATATAGCGGCTCCGCAGGAGACAGGGCACAAAAGTAAAAGCTTTAGGATCAGGTGGTGTGCACTGGCTCCTCCCCCCATGACCCCCCTCCAAGCCTCAGTTAGATTTTTGTGCCCGGCCGAGAAGGGTGCAATCTAGGTGGCTCTCCTAAAGAGCTGCTTAGAGTAAAAGTTTTGTTAGGTTTTTTATTTTCAGTGAGTCCTGCTGGCAACAGGCTCACTGCATCGAGGGACTTAGGGGAGAGAAGTGAACTCACCTGCGTGCAGGATGGATTGGCTTCTTAGGCTACTGGACACCATTAGCTCCAGAGGGAGTCGGAACACAGGTCTCACCCTGGGGTTCGTCCCGGAGCCGCGCCGCCGACCCCCTTGCAGATGCCGAAAAATGAAGAGGTCCAGAAACCGGCGGCAGAAGACTTTTCAGTCTTCATAAGGTAGCGCACAGCACTGCAGCTGTGCGCCATTGTTGTCAGCACACTTCATAACAGCGGTCACTGAGGGTGCAGGGTGCTGGGGGGGGCGCCCTGGGCAGCAATGATAGTACCTTATTCTGGCTAAAAATACATCACATATAGCCCCTGGGGGCTATATGGATGTATTAAACCCCTGCCAGGTCTCAGAAAAACGGGAGAAGAAGCCCGCCGAAAAGGGGGCGGGGCCTATTCTCCTCAGCACACAGCGCCATTTTCCCTCACAGAAATGCTGGTGGGAAGGCTCCCAGGCTCTCCCCTGCACTGCACTACAGAAACAGGGTTAAAACAGAGAGGGGGGGCACTGATTTGGCGATATGACTACATATATTAAAATGCTATAAGGGAAAAGCACTTATATAAAGTTTGTCCCTGTATAATTATAGCGTTTTTGGTGTGTGCTGGCAAACTCTCCCTCTGTCTCCCCAAAGGGCTAGTGGGTCCTGTCCTCTATCAGAGCATTCCCTGTGTGTGTGCTGTGTGTCGGTACGTGTGTGTCGACATGTATGAGGACGATGTTGGGAGGCGGAGCAAATTGCCTGTAATGGTGATGTCACTCTCTAGGGAGTCGACACCGGAATAGATGGCTTATTTAAGGAATTACGTGATAATGTCAACACGCTGCAAGTCGGTTGACGACATGAGACGGCCGGCAAACATATTAGTATCTGTCCAGGCGTCTAAAACACCGTCAGGGACGTTATAATGCCCATTTTACCTCAGTCGGTCGACACAGACACGGACACTGACTCCAGTGTCGACGGTGAAGAAACAAACGTATTTTCCTTTAGGGACACACGTTACTTGTTAAGGGCAATGAAGGAGGTGTTACATATTTCTGATACTACAAGTACCACAAAAAATGGTATTATGTGGGGTGTGGAAAAACTACCTATAGTTTTTCCTGAATCAGATAAATTAAATGAAGTGTGTGATGAGGCGCGGGGTTCCCCCGATAGAAAATTATTGGCGGTATACCCTTTCCCGCCAGAAGTTAGGGCGCGTTGGGAAACACCCCTTAGGGTGGATAAGGCGCTCACACGCTTATCAAAACAAGTGGCGGTACCGTCTCCAGATACGGCCGCCCTCAAGGAGCCAGCTGATAGGAGGCTAGAAAATATCCTAAAAAGTATATACACACATACTGGTGTTATACTGCGACCAGCGATCGCCTCAGCCTGGATGTGCAGCGCGGGGGTGGCTTGGTCGGATTCCCTGACTGAAAATATTGATACCTGACTGATAATATTGATACAGGGACAGTATTTTATTTACTATAGAGCATTTAAAGAATGCATTTCTATATATGCGAGATGCACAGAGGGATATTTGCACTCTGGCATCAAAAGTAAGTGCGATGTCCATATCTGCCAAAAGATGTTTATGGACACGACAGTGGTCAGGTGATGCAGATTCCAAACGGCACAAAGATGTATTGACGTATAAAGGGGAGGAGTTATTTGGGGTCGGTCCATCGGACCTGGTGGCCACGGCAACTGCTGGGAAATCCACCGTTTTTACCCTAAGTCACATCTATGCAGAAAAAGACACCGTCTTTTCAGCCTCAGTCCTTTCGTCCCCATAAACATATCTGCCCAGGGATAGAGGAAAGGGAAGAAGACTGCAGCAGGCAGCCCATTCCCAGGAACAGAAGCCTTCCACCGCTTCTGCCAAGTTCTCAGCATGACGCTGGAGCCGTACAGGACCCCTGGATCCTACAAGTAGTATCCCAGGGGTACAGATTGGAAAGTCGAGAAGTTTCCCCTCGCAGGTTCCTGAAGTCTGCTTTACCAACGTCTCCCTCCGACAGGGAGGCAGCATTGGAAACAATTCACAAGCTGTATTCCCAGCAGGTGATAATCAAAGTACCCCTCCTACAACAAGGAAAGGGGTATTATTCCACACTATATTGTGGTACTGAAACCAGAAGGCTCGGTGAGACCTATTCTAAATCTGAAATATTTGAACACTTACAAAGGTTCAAATCAAGATGGAGTCACTCAGAGCAGTGATAGCGAACCAGGAAGAAGGGGACTATATGGTGTCCCGGGACATCAGGGATGCTTACCTCCATGTCCCAATTTGCCCTTCTCACCAAGGGTATCTCAGGTTCGTGGTACAGAACTGTCACTATCAGTTTCAGACGCTGCCGTTTGGATTGTCCACGGCACTCCGGGTCTTTACCAAGGTAATGCCCGAAATGATGATTCTTCTTTGAAGAAAATGGACGACCTCCTGATAAGAGCAAGGTCCAGAGAACAGTTGGAGGTCGGAGTAGCACTATCTCAAGTAGTTCTACGACAGCACGGGTGGATTCTAAATATTCCAAAACCGCAGTTGTTTCCGACGACACGTCTGCTGTTCCTAGGGATGATTCTGGACACAGTCCAGAAAAAGGTGTTTCTCCCGGAGGAGAAGGCCAGGGAGTTATCCGAGCTAGTCAGGAACCTCCTAAAACCAGGAAAAGTGTCAGTGCATCATTGCACAAGAGTCCTGGGAAAAATGGTGGCTTATTACGAAGCGATTCCATTCAACAGATTCCACGCAAGAACTTTTCAGTGGGTTCTGCTGGACAAATGGTCCGGATCGCATCTTCAGATGCATCAGCGGATAACCCTATCTCCAAGGACAAGGGTGTCTCTCCTGTGGTGGTTACAGAGTGCTCATCTTCTAGAGGGCCGCAGATTCGGCATTCAGGATTGGATGCTGGTGACCACGGAGGCCAGCCTGAGAGGCTGGGGAGCAGTCACACAGGGAAAAAATTTCCAGGGAGTGTGATCAAGTCTGGAGACTTTTCTCCACATAAATATACTGGAGCTAAGGGCAATTTATAATGCTCTAAGCTTAGCAAGACCTCTGCTTCAAGGTCAGCCGGTATTGATCCAGTGGGACAACATCACGGCAGTCGCCCACGTAAACAGACAGGGCGGCACAAGAAGCAGGAGGGCAATGGCAAAAACTGCAAGGATTTTTCGCTGGGCGGAAAATCATGTGATAGCACTGTCAGCAGTGTTCATTCCGGGAGTGGACAACTGGGAAGCAGACTTCCTCAGCAGGCACGACCTCCACCCGGGAGAGTGGGGACTTCATCGGGAAGTTTTCCACATGATTGTGAACCGTTGGGAAAGACCAAAGGTGTACATGATGGCGTCCCGTCTGAACAAAAAACTGGACAGGTATTGCGCCAGGTCAAGAGACTTTCAGGCAATAGCTGTGGACGTTCTGGTAACACCGTGGGCGTACCAGTCGGTGTATGTGTTTCCTCCTCTGCTTCTCATACCCAAGGTATTGAGAATTATAAGACGTAGAGGAGTAAGAACTATACTCGTGGCTCCGGATTGGCCAAGAAGGACTTGGTACCCGGAACTTCAAGAGATACTCACAGAGGACTCATGACCTCTGCCGCTAAGAAGGGACTTGCTTCAGCACGTACCATGTCTGTTCCAAGACTTACCGCGGCTGCGTTTGACGGCATGGCGGTTGAACGCCGGACCCTAAGGAAAAAAGGCATTCCGGAAGAGGTCTTTCCTACCCTGGTCAAAACCAGGAAAGACGTGACCGCACAACATTATCACCACATGTGGCGAAAATATGTTGCGTGGTGTGAGGCCAGGAAGGCTCCACGAAGAAATTTCAACTCGGTCGATTCCTGCATTTCCTGCAAACAGGAGTGTCTATGGGCCTCAGATTGGGGTCCATTAAGGTTCAAATTTCGGCCCTGTCGATTTTCTTCCAGAAAGAATTGGCTTCAGTTCCTGAAGTCCAGAAGTTTGTCAAGGGAGTACTGCATATACAACCCCCTTTTGTGCCTCCAGTGGCACTGTGGGATCTCAACGTAGTTCTGGGATTCCTCAAATCACATTGGTTTAAACCGCTCAAATCTGTGGATTTGAAATATCTCGCATGGAAAGTGACCATGATGTTGGCCATGGCCTCGGCCAGGCGTGTGTCAGAATTGGCGGCTTTGTCTCACAAAAGCCCATATCTGATTGTCCATTCGGACAGGGCAGAGCTGCGGACTCGTCCCCAGTTTCTCCCTAAGGTGGTGTCAGCGTTTCACCTGAACCAGCTTATTGTGGTACCTGCGGCTACTAGGGACTTGGAGGACTCCAAGTTGCTAGATGTTGTCAGGGCCCTGAAAATATCGGTTTCCAGGACGGCTGGAGTCAGGAAAACTGACTTGCTGTTATCCTGTATGCACCCAACAAACTGGGTGCTCTTGCTTCTAAGCAGACGATTGCTAGTTGGATGTGTAGTACAATTCAGCTTGCACATTCTGTGGCAGGCCTGCCACAGACAAAATATGTAAATGCCCATTCCACAAGGAAGGTGGGGCTCATCCTGGGCGGCTGCCCGAGGGGTCTCGGCATTACAACTCTGCCGAGCAGCTACGTGGTCGGGGGGAGAACACGTTTGTAAAATTCTACAAATTTGATACCCTGGCTAAAGAGGACCTGGAGTTCTCTCATTCGGTACTGCAGAGTCATCCGCACTCTCCCGCCCGTTTGGGAGCTTTGGTATAATCCCCATGGTCCTGACGGAGTCCCCAGCATCCACTAGGACGTTAGAGAAAATAAGATTTTACTTACCGATAAATCTATTTCTCGTAGTCCGTAGTGGATGCTGGGCGCCCATCCCAAGTGCGGATTGTCTGCAATACTTGTACATAGTTATTGGTACAAAAATCGGGTTATTATTGTTGTGAGCCATCTTTTCAGAGGCTCCGCTGTTATCATGCTGTTAACTGGGTTCAGATCACAGGTTGTACAGTGTGATTGGTGTGGCTGGTATGAGTCTTACCCGGGATTCAAAATCCTTCCTTATTGTGTACGCTCGTCCGGGCACAGTATCCTAACTGAGGCTTGGAGGGGGGTCATGGGGGGAGGAGCCAGTGCACACCACCTGATCCTAAAGCTTTTACTTTTGTGCCCTGTCTCCTGCGGAGCCGCTATATCCCCATGGTCCTGACGGAGTCCCCAGCATCCACTACGGACTACGAGAAATAGATTTATCGGTAAGTAAAATCTTATTTTTTTTATAAATAGTTGGGGTAGAGCAAGTTACTTAAGGCCCATACACATTAGACGATGTCGCTCTGTGAGCGACATCGTCTAACGTTTCCCCCTCCCGGGCCGGCCGGTCGGCGGCCGCCTGTACGCACTGAGCGATATGACAGCTCATATCGCTCATTGAAGTCACGCCCCCCCCGCCAGCCCTGCATGAAGGTCGTGGACGACAGTCCACATCCTTCATGCATGCCCTACCGACAGCGACGATCGTTGCCGACCCGCGGGGCCGCGCATCGGTCGTCGCTGGCGGCATACACACTTAACGATAAAATGAGCGACGTCGCTCAAGGAGGGGGAAAATGAGCGACGTCGCTCATTATATCGTTAAGTGTGTATGGACCTTAAGAATCCTATTTTGCAGTTCGTACCGGTTGGGCATACGATGCGCTGTTTTCATTTTAACTTCTAAACATAATAATTTGGAGAATATTCTTTTTTTCAGTGAAATACATTTGTAACAAATATACGGTAACCATTCAACGCCATAGATATTGTGGGGAAAAAGTGGTAATTTAATCCAAATGTGGCATTACAAAGTGGTACTAGCAGCCTTTACAATGGCAACTCATTCGGAATAGCATAATGGCAGTCGACGTTACTTCTGCCTGCCGGATGAGGAGGTTAATTCCGGTGTCGGAACTTCCGTCATTTAGCTATGAGACTGCGGCCAAGCTAAAACTTGCAGTATCATCAGACTGAAATGTTGCCAGTTAGGATGCAAGATATCTTCTGCAGGTTGTTCATTTATCCTGCAATCTGTCCAGACTTTCTGGTTTATCTTTAGTTACTGATTTGTTACATTGTTGATGAAATTTTGCAACTGTCTCCGGATCTCTAGGCCCCCCAGGATATGTGGCACAGGCCTCGTTCTCCATGCATGTACTGAGCAAACAGAACACTTTCTTCTACCCCATTTTATTGCTCAATCTATATACTGCATTTGGTAAGTAGAATACATCCTAACTAACGTTTTATAAAGAACTAGTTACCAGCCCATCAAAATGACGGAACAACATAACAGTAATGTCAGAGGCTGTGCATGCCAGAAAAGAGCAACACCTAAATTGCTTCGTCGGGCACCATCTAGTGGCTGCCAGTGTGCACAACACTTGAATTCCCCCCACAGAGGTGAGGAGCAGCGTTAGCCTTTTATTATAGAGGATATGGGTAATCTTCTTCACATTTGCATTTATTAACATATGCTTCTATTATTTATTAACATACGCTTCTATTAACACAACAGTGTCAGTATTCGTGTGCAGCTGGTAGTAGCCTTCACAAGACACCAAGAGATTTTATCACAGAGGAACAAATGTGGAATTCTTGATTTTATTAATAGTGAAACGTCCACATGGACAGAAGTGTGTGTGTGTGTGTGTGTGTGTGTGTGTGTGTGTGTGTACATACATATATATATATATATATATATATATATATATATATATACACATACACACACACACACACACACACACACACACACACACACACACACACACACACACACTATATGCTATCTGCAAAAAACAAAAAGACGAAACACTGTTCCTGATGCAATAAATGAGTTTCAGTAGCTAATTAAGCATTTTGTCAAATATTTGCGTACCAATGTATTTGTGGATTAGCCTCGTCAGAAATGTTCTCGCTGTTTAATCTGTCATACGATCCTTTGTACCAGGTGACAATTACCAAAGAAGATACACATCTATAGTGTTTTTTATATTAAAGCACAATATTTAATCATATATAAAAGATATTGGCAGACATTTAAAATATATAAAAACAGCGTATCTTATGAGGACAATATAGTCCACCTAGAACCTTGGTCCAGGTGCTTTCAGTTAGTTTGAATCAAGATATATGTATGTCTTGTAGAGAGTATCTAGAGAAGTTATACTCTAAAACTGTAAAAAGGCCCAACTCGTTTCATCTTACTGTAGTTTTATGACTTCATCATGCCGATTAGCATCTAATATTTTGTGTTACCCTCTTAATTCATGGAGACCAGAACACTATATAATAAATCTTCTTAAATTTCAGGTCCTTGGTTTATTGGAGAAATTATAGATGGCCATATGGGAGCTTGCTTTGCATTTGGAGTTGTCGTTGGAGGTCATTTCTTAGATGGAAGCCTGACATACGTAACTGGAATATCACAGGTTTGTGATAAATTAGATGTTGTATGCATTAACATCATTAGCCCGGAGAAGAAACCTGCAAACACATTCCATAAAGTTCACCATTCTTTCCTTAGATTAGTGATTTTGACTAGAATCCCATTAATGGGGTTCACAAATACGCTGCAAAAAGCTTTAATCCTGTTTTCATTTATTTGTGTACATAACTATTGATAAAGTTGAAATTTTAAATATATATATACAGGTTGAGTATCCCATATCCAAATATTCCGAAATACGGAATATTCCGAAATACGGACTTTTTTGAGTGAGAGTGAGATAGTGAAACCTTTGTTTTCTGATGGCTCAATGTACACAAACTTTGTTTAATACACAAAGTTATTAAAAATATTGTATTAAATGACCTTCAGGCTGTGTGTATAAGGTGTATATGAAACATAAATGAATTGTGTGAATGTACACACACTTTGTTTAATGCACAAAGTTATAAAAAATATTGGCTAAAATGACCTTCAGGCTGTGTGTATAAGGTGTATATGAAACGTAAATGCATTCTGTGCTTAGATTTAGGCCCCATCACCATGATATCTCATTATGGTATGCAATTATTCCAAAATACGGAAAAATCCCATATCCAAAATACCCCTGGTCCCGAGCATTTTGGATAAGGGATACTCAACCTGTATATATATATTTTTTTTTTTTTTTCATGTTGCCATAGTTACTGTATGTTTACACTGTAAGAGAGGCAGAATGCGCCATGATCTGCCACTGCACTCCTGAGAATGGCTGTCACCCTATCTCCCGCTTGGGTTTTAAATTGCTTACAGTGTCACTTCATGCACCGATCACAGAGAGAGGAACAGAATAAATTGCAGAAGAAATAAATGCAATTTTAACACATTTCATCTGTATTTCGCCCTGCTTCTCCTCAACAATGGGCGAAGCTGGCATTGCAATTTAAGATCTTTAATGACCATGATCATACCTATACCTCCTTTATGGTCATCTTATTTTGCATGCTCTAGTTACTCATCACCCATAAAAGGCCAAAGTAACAGCAGACACTGCGGCACTGTGAGTAGAGTAGGCCCACAGCTGCTATGCTCAATTCATTTGTGTTTCTTATCAGCAGTGGTAAACTTTCTAGCATTGTCTAGTGATGTATGCTAGGACAGTACAGCATATGATAAAACTGGGGAAGCAGAATAAAATTCACATGACTGTAGCTTAGCTGGCAGTGGGGTGAGTGTAAGTTCCCAGAAGTGGCCCTGCAGTTGTAGGTTTGCAGCCTCTGGAGGTGATCAGGGAAGTATGAGAAAGACAAGACCGTAGGGCTGGTAGGTACTGGTGGACTGGGATCGTAGGCATTTGGGTACACATTTTTGATGAAGGTGAGGTGGCTATATGGTAAGTGGCAGGAGAGAAGATAGAAATTGCAGGTCTGAAGGTTTTATTGCAAATTGCGTAGAGCAGATAACAGGGAAGGGGGGGGGGGGGCTGTATAGAGAGAGTTTATTGTGATTGGGTGCAGCTGGTGGGGAGGGAATTCCTCTGCCGACTTCTGTTCACTATAATATGCTTTCCTATCCTTGCAGCTCTATGGCTCCTGTAGTATACAGATGCTCATATAACTGTGTTTGCCTCTTTTCTGTCTCATACACTTATTATTTGTTGACTGCTTTTACAGATGGTGTTTTTTAACATACCCATGACAGCATACTTGTGTTGGTGTTTGCTGTTGCGGTGCAAAGGCCACGGTTTCTTCTCCCACCTGAGACACAGCAGGAAGGTTGTGTGTGTGCCAATACACTTCTTCATGTTTCTCCTGCTGGCATGGCAGATCTTCTCCTGCTTTTTCCTGATGTTGACCTACGGCACCTTAGCGACTTTCCTCTCTCCAATGAAGTTGTGGCTGGTGGTGGCCACGTTGGTCTTGGGTAGGAAAGTTTGGACATTCGACTCCCCTGAACTTCGATCCTACGCAGATGACCTGAAAAACTGCCACAGCACATGACTTGAGCTCACTTGATCCTGTCCGATTTACAGATGGATAAGGGTTTTGCATGGTTCTATTTCACTACTGAAAGTCTACTGCAAGCAAGTTTTACTGGGACAATCTACAATCTCCTATCACTCTCTGGGCCGCTCCAGGCCTGCCTTTGTCCGGGTCATGACTAATTCGGAAACGCCGTTCCATAATCAAATGCGTTACTAGTTCATCAAAAGCAAACTAATCAGAGGTTAATTTAATGTAATGTTTTGCGCAGATTTGCACAAAAACCCAAGCCTGCTGCCAAGTGAAGTCCCTCATCTTGCTTTACAGTTACCAAATATGCTGCTGAAGTTCACTTTCTACATCCTGATTTTCCTGTGGATTTATAGTATGTCTTACATACAGTACATGCAGAACAGTGCTGGAAAAACAGCCAATGGGCTCTCTATACGGTCCTCCCTTCCTGTTGATTGTGATATCTTGGTACATTGACGCAGTCTGGACACGGGGAAGACCGGCCCGTTTCTCACGTCATGCTGCTGATCCCGTTTCATAGTGTTATCTGCTCCTGTGTAAAGTTCACCACTGTTCTAGCAGGGTTTGCGGATTGACATTTGGACGTAAAGGGAAATTAATGCAAAATATATTTGTAATTTGCATCAATTCTTGAACAAAATGAAAGTCTCGAGGAGATTTATCAAATCTCGGAGAGCGATAAAGTAGAGAAAGGGGGGTGTGTGTGGAATTGTTGGATATTTTTTTTATCAAATAGTCTAAAAGGATTTTGTGGCAGGATTTCCCTGCAGTACAGTGAAGTTTCTCTCCTGTAAAACGTGAACTGGATGTACTGTACGGTATAATACTTTGTGCAGGCTACAACAGTCCGTTCTCTGTGCTGACAGGTGACTGCCTCTCTCCCATTTTCTCAATTTACTACAAATTTGGGAGCACTCCAATTAAGTATATTTTTTTAGCTCACCAAAAATGTAGACTGTAGGAGAAAAAAAGTAATAGCGTGGGGAAAATTAAATGAAAACTCTGTAATTCCCTTTTTTATTTTTTTTTACCACAAATATTTTCATATTAGTATTAAATGAAAAAAATGGGGTGCCTAAATTCCATCTAAAAATTGTTTTTACATATTTTGTGATGTTCTGGGGTATTTTTCGCAGTAGAGCGGTCAGAGGTGCAGCAGTATTTAGGTGCTCAAATAAGGGTCACCCTACATCTTATCCAGGTTAGAACATACAAAATTATGCTTTAATAGCGTCCACATACAGCAACAGAAAATAATAAATGACCTAGTTTCCATTCAGCCCTATCTATAAAGAGCAGCTAGTCTGCACACCGCTTCACACAAAGGGCCGAATTCATACTTGTATGGAAACCCAATGGTTTGCATACAAATACGATGTTTGAGGTTCTGTGCATGTGCAGAACAGGTCTTTCGATGCCACTCACAGCTCTGTCAGCCGCGTTTGGGGATGAAGAGCAAGCGCAGCACCCTCGCCATTCTTCAAAACAGGGCATGTTGCCCCTCTTTTGAAGACATGCTTGGTCCAGGGTCTGCGTTGTCGGACACAGTCTTCCTGGGCCCGGGTGTCTGGATTCGTGGGCCAGTCTGAGGAAGCTTCAGTTCACTCTGGGCTATGGAGGCTGGTGCCTACAAACATCTGGAATCACAACGTCTGAGGCTGCGTCCTCTGATGCAGCAGGAGGCGTCTATCTCCTACAGACGCCTCCTGCCTTGCATTATAATTAGACTGAAGTTCACTGCCCTTTCCTTGTAGCTGTGCAATTTAATCCTATA
Organism: Pseudophryne corroboree; assembly: GCF_028390025.1. Lineage (NCBI taxonomy): Eukaryota > Metazoa > Chordata > Amphibia > Anura > Myobatrachidae > Pseudophryne > Pseudophryne corroboree. The sequence continues at coordinate 74,164,723 of NC_086455.1, read as the reverse complement.
GTTAATTCTTTACAAATGTGAATCAGGCCCAAAGTCTCAAAGTCCTTACTGCTTCTTGCAGGTATGGCCACGTTCTATTTTCTAACGAGATGTAAAGTCTGCTCTTCAGCACTTGTAAAAATGAGTGTTGGTGGTGGGGGGGTAATAGATATTAATATTATATTATTAATACAACAATGTATTCTAAAATATAGATTGTTGCCAATCAGATTTATTTCTTCATTATACGCCATGAATTGTATTTTGAGCACTGATTTACCCACCACCACGCCCCTCCTTCATACCTCTCTTATACAATGGTGGGATCATTCAATTGTGGTGTCACCTGCGATCGATATTATGCACAGGACCCCCTCTGCAACGTTGAAAGCAGGACAGCAGCCGACTGTCATTGATTGCCTCCATTGATGAAGACTAGAGATGAGTGGGTTCAGATTCAACGCCAGAATTAACGCCAGTTTGGTTTTATCCGGATTTTTTCTATTGGCTGGCCAAAACACGTGACATCCGTGAGCCAATAAGATGCTGTTTTGAGAACCGAGTAAAACCGAACCCGCTCATCTCTAATGAAGACAAAGGCGTGCGCCGCCATTTAAGGGGAGGGAAGAGGCCAGGGATCTCCATCGTAGGACGAAGATTTCCTGACCTCTGCAACATGTGGTTTGCGCAGCACCATCGGTGCTGTAAGCCGCCCAACGAAAAGTCAGTGACTCGATGCTGCGTCCTAGGACACAGGTCGGATCACTACCACAGCAGGAGACGGCTGCATGTAACAGACTCCTTCTGCTGCATCACCATACAGCACTATCATTGCTGCTTCCAAGGAAGTGATAGCAACTCCATCCACATCTGAATGAGCCTCTGTCAGGCCTGGCCAACCTGTGGCTCTCCAGCTGTTGTGAAACTACACGTCCCGGAATTCAAAACTGTGGCAGGGCACGCTGGGACTCGTAGTTTTACAACAGCTGGAGAGCCACAGGTTGGCCAGCCCTGCTCTATGTGATTTAAAAAAATGTGTTTTATCTTAAGTAGAATTTAAATTGATGATTGCGCTATTCTTGCAAACAATCCTACTTGAATGTAGCAAAATGCAACCTTAATTTAGAAAAAGTATTTGTAAATGCTGTTGTATGATTGTACTGTACTTTTTGTTTGTAATTTAAAAAAATTAATTGATGAGAACAATGTGTATAATAATATATGGGTTTGTCTGCCGTTCAGTATACTATATTGTTGCCTAGTAAAATACACTTGTGTATGAATGCTGGTGCACAGCTAACTATGCAAAAGTGACGTTACACATAACAAACAATCTCAGGGCCTGATTTTATTTATTAACCGTTTCTTATATAGCGCAGCATATTCTGTTGCGCTGATTCGAGATTATCGCTGGTGAGGGGAACCTTGAAGATTCCGAATGATCTGGAATCTGTTGCTTCGCAAGGTCCGATCTGCGCATGTGCAGGCCGGGCCTTGCAATGTCGCCCATAGTCACCCTCTGCCACTGTCTGATTGGCAGACAGCAGCATTGAGGGGGTGGGGAGGGGGCCGTGCGTTCCTAGAAATGGGAAGTGGAGAGCCAAGGGTCTGCGTGCCATCATGCAGACTTCCTGGCCTTACAGATCCCGCTTCAGCTGGGTGGTTGTGATGTTCAGCTTGTGACGTCTGTCGCAGTGCTGGGATCGCAGTTACATGCAGGGGGTGTCTCTGCTACTGAGACATCTCCTGCATGCCTCTCCTAAAAATCGGACCGAAATTCAATGCTGTTTACGTGCGGCATTGAATTTACGTCTATCTCTGAATCAGGCCCTCAGTCGTGTCACTTTCCTGTACATCGTCTGTTTACTGGTTGTGTCTAAATGGTTCCTGGGATTTGCCATGTTTCATTATAGAATACAATGTTTTTGCGTGATTTTGTTTTCTTCCCTTTTTAAATGTAAGATCTGGAAAATGTAATGTAAAGATCAACAATAGAGTCCTAGTTGTAATTACTGCTGTGTTGTGACGTTCTTCCTCTTAGGGGTGTTTATTTCACCTGCGCTGCATGTTGTGTAGCAGTCTATGTGGGGGGTCCTTCAGACCTGATCGCTCGCTAGTGTTTTTTGCAGTGCTGCGATCAGGTCAGAACTGCGCATGCGTATGCACCGCAAGGCGCAGGCGCGTCGCATGGGTACAAAGCGGATCGTTACTGTGCGATGGGTTTTACGAAAAATCCATTCGCACAGCCGATTGCAAGAAGATTGACAGAAAGAAGACGTTTGTGGGTGGCAACTGATCGTTTACAGGGAGTGGTTGGAAAAACGCAGGCGTGTCCAAGCGTTTGCAGGGCGGGTGTCTGACGTCACTTCCGGCCCCGGACAGGCTGAAGTGATCGCAGCGGCTGAGTAAGTTGTGGGCTACTCAGAAACTGCACAAAGTTTTTTTTTGTGCCGCTCGGCTGCACATGCGATCGCACACTTGCACAGCTAATATGCACTCCCCGATGGGAGGCGACTATACGTACGTCGGACTGCAAAAAACAGCTAGCGAGCGATCGGGTCTGAATTACCCCCGTGGTCATTTATCAGACTAATGGTGCATGTTGCATTCGTCCATTGATCCTGAGCACTACATAATCAGAAGTGGGGGGGTGGGGAGGGGCAGTTCACGTTTTAAAGGTGGACTCTCTGTATTGTCTTATATTGTAGTTGCATATAGCACTAATTGAAGCTCTGTCAGCTACTTGTGCGTGATTTCTACATACAAAATATGTTCGTATACACTGTGTGGTATAGAAGCTCTGGAACTATCAATTTTTAAAGGTTTGTCTACAAGGCTGAATCACGCAGTAGGAGCTTGCAACTTGATTCAGGAGAGCTTTGAAACTCTTGCATTAATGTAGTGGTTCAGCATCATGCGGCACTCCAGTTGCTTTAGAACTACACATCCCAGCATGCATTCAAAGTAAAATTGTGTCAGGGCATGCTTTCCCCCTAGTAAACCAGGGGGAAAAGGAAAACCCAAGCACTGGTACTCATGCTAAATGTTATATTGTAGAAGGTAATTCCAAATCATGTCTGTATAGGTATAATAATAATAAAAAATGTTTATTTATATAGCGCTCTTTCTCCAACAGGACTCAATACAGGTTGAGTATCCCTTATCCAAAATGCTTGGGACCAGAGGTATTTTGGATATCGGATTTTTCCGTATTTTGGAATAATTGCATACCATAATGAGATATCATGGTGATGGGACCTAATTCTAAGCACAGAATGCATTTATGTTACATATACACCTTATACACACAGCCTGAAGGTAATTTTAGCCAATATTTTTTATATTTTTTATAACATTGTGCATTAAACAAAGTGTGTCTACATTCACACAATTCATTTATATTTCATATACACCTTATACACACAGCCTGAAGGTCATGTAATACAATATTTTTAATAACATTGTGTATTAAACAAAGTTTGTGTACATTGAGCCATCAAAAAACAAAAGTTTCACTATCTCACTCTCACTCAAAAAAGTCCGTATTTCGGAATATTCCGTATTTCGGATATTTGGATATGGGATACTCAACCTGTAGTACAATGTGGAGGTGCACCTATGAGAGTGAAAACAGTACCAAAGAAGGAAAAAGTACTCTTGGTTTGGGGTACTTGCCCCACTAAACCAGTCATTGATTAAATCATAACGTTTATTGATAGAATTTAAAAATGACAAAACATGAAGATAAAAGCAAAGGGAGCCTCAAGGACAACCCACTAATGATAAGAGTCCATGTCAGTGGTTCTCAAACTGGGTGCCGTGGCACCCTTGGGTGCCTTTGGACACTTGCAGGGGTGCCCTGGGTTGGTGGTCCAGGACCAATATATATTATAGATGGTTGATGTAATAGGCAAAACCAGTGCTTGTGTCTTCCAATCATAAACTGTTGGACAAACAGAAGCAAATCCGGCCCCTCACCACATAGTTAAATCTAAGAAAGACCTATAAACACAATTTACTTATTTTAATATTTATTTCTACATTTCTCAATAAGAAACTTTTGGCCTAGGGATGCCGTGAAAAAAATTCTGATACTCTAGGGTGCCGTGATTCAAAGAAGTTTGTGAACCGCTGGTCTATGTAAGGTCCATGTAATCATGTCCATACAGGTCAGAATTCACTGTGTATCAATAGAATTTGCAGAAATTCAACACAGTAACAATAATCACATACACACTGTAATAACTGGTTCTGATTATGTGTCACTCTGAGTGCAATAATTTAAACTATCGGGCAAAAATTGCGCTAAAGTCCGTTTTGGGGGTTTCACCCAATAATTGATTTAAATCCCCTCTTAGTAAGGTGAGTACCCCAAACCAAGAGAGTACTTCTTCCCTTTTTGTCACTGGTGTTTAGTTCCGCAACACTGGAGTGCTATCGTACATGCTGCCTATCCAGGGATTAACGCTTCTCAAAGCTGCACTTTCACATAGAATACTATAGTGATTTCACACATGCTTAATCAGCGTGTGGAGGTTGCTGATCCCATTAAAACCATGTGCTTAAGGGTCTGTTCTAACAATATTGTTACCAGGGGCCAATTCCGAGTTTAATGCAATTTTGCTTTGCAATGGATCTCTCTTTTTTTTTTTTTTTTATATAATCGGTTTTTATTAAGGATTTTAAAAGGACATGAACAAAGAAAAAAAAGACACAAATATAATTACAAATATAGAAACACCTGTACGAATAAAGTTACTACACAAAAATCTGATTGTACAAATGCCTGATGGAAGGGTAGCAAACCAGCAGAAAAGAATGAGGCCATCAGAGGCAATATATATCCTGTGGGTAGGCAATTAGAGCAGAACATCCGAGGAGCAAGAGGTACTCTAATGAGATAACGCAGGGGTATCTTGCTATGTCTGCGTAAGGGCTGCAATGTTCAGCAGCAATAAAGGTGTTTTCAAACATATGAAACATAACAGACGAAAAGAGAAGCAAAACCGGAAAGCCGATAGGTATCAGGGATAGAAGCCAGAAGCAGTAGGAAGGAAGAGAAAGGGGAAGAGAAAAGGGGGGGTAAGAGAAGTAAGAGGTACCACTTAGAAAGCAATATGAGACAGAGAAATAGGGAAACTAACTGCTATCCAAGGGAGTGGCCATGTAGGCCCGGGAAGCCTTGTATTCTAGCCAGGGGAACCACGTGGAATTAAATTCACGAGACTTGCCTATCGTTGAGAGGAACAAGTACTCCATTCTCATGAAGTAGTCTAATTTTGTGAACCAAGCACGACTCGTAGGAGGGAGGTGGGACCTCCACATGGCCGGGATTACAGCACGCGCTGCATTACTTAAGTGTCGCAACAAGGAATGTTTATGTCGGGACACTGGAATATTGGAGTGATTAATAAGCCAGAATGCTGGATCTTGCGGGATTTGAATTTTAAGAATAACATGGGAGATGTGTACAACCTCCCGCCAGAAGGGTTGGATCAGAGGGCATGTCCACCAAATATGTAGAAGGGTGCCTGATGGGGAAGAGCATTGCCAGCAGTGGGCCGACGAGGAGGGATACATAGCATGGAGGAGGGAGGGATGTCTGTACCACCGTGTCGCCACTTTATATTGAGTCTCCCAAATCTCATCCTAACCCTCTGTTCTACACTCTCCATGTACCCCATCTGTGTCACCCCTGTCTGTCTACCCCTCCCCTTTAGAATGTAAGCTCTCACGAGCAGGGCCCTCTTCCCTCATGTGCTTATCCTTTCTTACTTTAATAATCTTCAACTGCATCAACTTCAGCAGTCTTCTGCCACCTGATACTTATTCCAGTGTCATCTGCTGAGGTAACTGTTTATTTACCCTGTACTTGTCCTATACTGTCATCAACTGTAAGTTGCTGTTTTCCTGTTTGATTATTCATGTACTCTGTAATTGGGCGCTGCGGAACCCTTGTGGCGCCATATAAATAAAGGATAATAATAATAATAATCTGGACACAAACAGAACTCGTGTGGGTTTTCAAGAAAATATTTTCCCAATCCTCAGGCGACCAGGGAACTGCCCAAGTCCCTTTCCCAAGCCACAGCAAAGGATGGAGTAGCGATAGGTCGGGAATGGCAAACAATTTTGTACAAGGTGGATATGGCGTGGGTCGGGTCAAGGACAGCAACACAGAGTTTCTCAAATAGAGTCAATTTTCTAGCGGCGCTCCGAAGTCTAGGGCCAGTCGCCAGGAAGTGTCATGTTTGTAGGAATTTCCAAAAGTCCTGCTGGGGGACATCCCACCTCTCCCTCAAATCTGTGAATTGTTTGACTCCAGTCGGTGATACCATCTGACCGACCCTGAACAGTCCCGCCACAGCCCAACGTAAGAAGTGGGCGGGGTTAACACCCGGAACAAAATCAGGGTTGGCCAGAAAGGAGGTCAAGGGGCCAAATTTGGAAGAGATATAAGGAAGTTCCCTTAGCAATTTCCAGGCGGCTAGTGTGGGAGTTATAGTAGGATGGGGGAGAGGCAATTTTGGGGAGGAGGGGAGCCAAGGGAATATCTCCAGGAATTGCTGCACGTACAGGCCCTCTAGCTCATTGTTTGTTTATGTTTGCGATTTCTTGTCCAATCTATAATTCTACTCAAAAGAATGGCATGGTAATAACATTTTATATCAGGAAGTTGGAGGCCGCCATTCTCAATTGATTTAGTTAACTGGGAACGTTTAAGCCTGGGTCTCTTCCTCTGCCAGACAAACTGCTGGATCAAAAGTGAAACAGATCGGAACCAGGATTCTGGGATGCGGATCGGGAGGGCCTGCATTACATACAATAATTTAGGAAGGGTGTTCATCTTAACTATATTTATCCTCCCAAACCAGGATAGGTACTTCATATTCCATCTAGAGTAGTCATTCCGAATCGTTTGTAGAAGAGGTAAATAATTCAACAGGAACAGCTGGGACTCACTAGCAGACAACTTAACACCAAGGTATGTTATGTAAGAAGATTGCCATAAGAAAGGGAAAGAACATTTAAGGGCCGTAACGGATTCTGCAGGGGTGGAAATATTAAGAGCGCTGGATTTAAAATAATTAATTTTGAAATTAGAAAGCTGTCCAAAGAGGTCAAGTCCCTTCATTAGGTGTGGTAGAGAGTCAGTGGGATGGGATACTATGGCTAAGAGGTCGTCGGCAAATAGGGCTAACATATTCACCGTCTCCCACGGGAAAACCCCTGATGGCGTGGTTAGCTCGAATAGCTCTAGCCAGTGCTTCAATACATAGCACAGAGATCAATGGAGATAATGGGCAGCCTTGCCTTGTGCCGTTGCTTATGGTAAATGGGACAGATAAGGTGCCATTTACGCGCACCTTCGCCGTCGGAGAGTCATAAAGGGCTAATATCCAAGTAAGTGCTTTGGGACCTAAGCCTATATGCTCCAAAAGGGATTTCATAAATTTCCAACTGACCCTATCAAATGCCTTTTCGGCATCGGTAGACAGTAACATAGTAGGGGTAGAACTGTGGGATGCTAAATGGATGAGGTTGAGGATTTTGGTTGTGTTATCTTTAGCCTCCCGGCCAACAACAAATCCTACCTGGTTGTTGTGAACTAAGAGAGGGACCAGCACACCTAATCTATTTGCCAAAATCTTAGCATAGAGTTTGAGATCCACATTTAGGAGGGAAATGGGTCTATAGCTGGAGCAGACCGAAGGGTCTTTGCCCTGCTTCGGTATCACCGAAACATGGGCCTCCAGAGAATCACGGGAGAAATGAGAACCAGATGCAATTGAGTTAAATGCTCGAAGGAGTAAGGGGATCAGCTTATCCTTAAACACCTTGTATGCTATAGTGAATCCGTCAGGGCCCGGGCTTTTTCCGGAAGGCATAGAGGAGATGGCCTGATCTAGTTCTTGGGCAGTGAAAGGGTCTTCTAGTAAATCGAGCTTCGAGGGCGGGAGAACAGGATAGTCTATGGACTTCAGATAGTCCCTTATTTTTTGGAGTGAAGAATGGAGGTCTGCATCTGAGGGAGCATTCTCTAGGTTGTATAGCAAGGCATAAAATCGTGCAAAGCAAGCCCCAATCTCAGGTGATTTGAATTTGGGGATTCCTCTGTCTTCCTTCACTGTGCTAATGAACGAAGCCGAGTGTTGGGTCCGTAGCGCATGAGCCAGGACTCGGCCAGGTTTATTGCCCCATTGATAATATTTCCGTTTACATTTACGGATGGAATGGACTATATTGTCAGAGAGTAGTTTGTTCAGCTGTGAACGGGCTTCCGACAACGCCACAAGGGTCTTATCCGACAGTAATGCCTTGTGGGAGGTCTCGAGGGCGTGGATCTTAAGCAGAAGACCGGAGATCCGGGCTTGCCTCTGTTTCTTTTTTAACTAGAAGGAGAAAAGAAGACTCTATTTTGGGGGCACTCTTCAAAATATAGACAGGGCCAAATATACCCTCAAATATCCTTAAAATATAACTTTTATTAATTCCTTAAAATATGAAAAAGAAAACGGAGAAAAAAGACATATACTTTAAAATATTATAGATCACATAGGTGTTCAGAGAACACTGATTGCTCACTAGGGAGCGTATTGTTTAAACCAAATAAGGTGCCTCACTGTTGGAACAACCAAAACCATGTAAGGTGATAAATTCACCAATCGTCTGCTATTACATTTCAACACATTTGTATTATTGTTTAGGGAACCTTGTATGTATAGACTCACTAAATACTTGAATAATAGGTGTTGAAAATGCAGAAATGCCCTTCACATATAATAGTACCTCTTGTTTATCAATTAATTGGTGTTTTATTTTTAATTTTGATTTTTTTGTTTTTTATTCTCATTAGCCATTCAATAAATTGTAAAGACAGCAGCCAATTGTTTTGTATGAGACCCATGTTATCAAAAATGGCCAATACCACGCTTGCAATATTTTCATAGATAGATGTAAACAGGTTAACACAACAGTGTGATTATATTGTTGCTCAATCATACCCCAAGTATAAACAATTTTGGAAATCGTAACAGAAAAAGGAGAGGCTTAAAAAGTGGGTCAGTTTTACCATGGAACACTTCTTCTGCTGTCTCACTGTCATGAGTTAGAACCAAGTTACTGACACAGCGGCCGGCGGATGAGAGGGCAGCGACCTGGAAGATTCTGACCAGAAGGAAGAAGATGGCCGTACTGCTTTCCCTGTTAGAGCGGATGGGATGTCCTGATATCATAAGACATTGCAGGATACTACACCGCAATCCGGGGATGAGTGTTAGCCGATTTAAACAATTACTGCCTAATTGGTAATAAATAACGGCAGAAAAGCGGCATAGGGAGATTCCACATTAAATAAATTAAACAGGTGCCCTGCACATTTTCATCTTGTGAATAAATTTCACTACAATGCCGTTGTCTACATTAATTGGCAGTGTGCTTCCCCTTTAGATAGATTCCAGGTGTTAAATTGTCCGCATATTGACAATCATTACGCTCATCCTTACACAGTCAGTTACATTTTTAACTATGGGCTAGAATGAAAAAAACAGGCCACTGAGCAATGTGTATTGAGGCTAATTTAGAGAGAGTTTGGCAGCAAACCCGGTCACGCCGCTGAAGTCGTTTCTCCGTCATGTAGTCTGGTCATTGGGACCGATACAGCGGACGGAAGATAGGAAGACAGCAGCGGTTGGGGTATAGCTGACAGGAAAAAAGAGATGAGTGGCTGTACTGCTATCCACGTTAGAGAGGTTGCAGCGCCTTGATATCAAAAGAAATAGCAAGGACGCTGCCCCGCAATCCGTGGATGAGAGCTAGCTGAAAACAAGAGAGATTACTGTGCTAGGTAGCAAAAAGGGATCCCGGGCAAAGCAGTATGTATCGGTTGTAGAAACAGTGATTCCAAATTATCAAGGCGACATTGCCATGCTGAATCCAGCCGTGCCAAACGTGTTTCACCCGAAGGCTTGCTCACATCACTGCACTCTCTGGCATCAATAGTGAAACTCACCATCAGTCATTAAATTAGCTTGTTCATCCTATCACTGAGTAATTCAGGTGATTGACGTCGGTACTATCCAATAGAGAGGGATGGGTGTTAGGTTTTCACAGCTCTCCCAATCATGACCTAACCACCAGCTCCTGCAATTGCCCAAAACATAAATTAACCCTCTATAGAGCATAGATTCCAATATATTGCTTGGGGATAATATATTACATACCCCCTATTATATATCGTATATTTACACACAGGTGAGTATTATGTGGACAAGCACAGAATTAATTTCTTTCCTAAAATCAGAGTAGTTAATAATTCTATGATCTAGACAATTCTCATATATAAATTCTGCGCTGCAGAGACTGATGCACCAGCCATGATAATTTAAATTTATCAGACCGTGATTTATCGAAACACATTGGCACGAATGTTTCTATGAGTTGGCGACGTACCCCAAATTTGCGAGATCGCCTAGTGAAGAGCCATTACACTCGTACAGCTCCCAAACCTCCAACCATAGCTGGGTCTTTTCATTGTGGTGCCTGTAAGGCCTGCCAATATACGCACAGAACTAAAGAAGTGATGGATAGATATGGCAACAACAACAAAATCAAGGATTATATTAATTGTCGAACAATGGGTGTGGTTTACTGCATCTCATGTAAATGTGGTATGCGCTATGTTTGCATGACCACCAGGATGATGAAACCGCGCATCATGGAACACGTGGGAACAATCAGAAATACTGCCCTCGATTTGAGCAGGGGGAAACAAATAACCGCGGTGGCTAGGCACTTCCACTTTATACACAAAGGAGACCTCAGGAACTTGAAAGCTTTTGGTTTAGAAAAAATACATCTTGGCATTAGGGGAAGTGATCTGACGAACGAACTATTGAAACGAGAATGTTTCTGGACCTTCAGACTTGGTGCATTGGCACCAGATGGTCTAAATCAGTGTTTCCCAACCGCGGTCCTCAAGGCACACTAACAGTCCTGGTTTTAGTGATATCCAGGCTTGAACACAGGTGACTTAATTAGTACCTCAGTTATTTTGATTTAACCACCTGTGCTGAAGCCTGGATATCACTAAAACCTGCACTGTTGGTGTGCCTTGAGGACCGCGGTTGGGAATGCCTGGTCTAAATGAATACATCAATTATAGTGCTTTTATTTAATTGAGGCCCCCTTTCTCTGCTCATTATTTTATACTTTCTATTTTCCATTTATGTTTACATGTATATATGTGTGTGTGTATATATATATATATATATATATATATGTGTGTGTGTATATATATATATATATTTATATATAATTATTTTAATTATTTTTACTTACCACTAAAATCCTTATACTTTTAATAATACATACAAAAATCTATTTACCCCTTAACTTCTTTATCTGGAATAACCGAAGGACTGATATGGCCTCTAAATAGTGGATTCCTCCCAATACTGCTCGGTACTCTGATTTTGTTATGTCCAAAACGAGATGCAACTTAATTGATGCGTTTTTGGTAAAACTAGAGGATGTAATAATTTTATAATTTTAAATTGCATTCTCTAGGAGTACAAACCAACTATAGTTTGATGAATGACTTTTTTCCGTATAGGAATTATCCCCGTTTACGTGGGGAGCTTTGTAATTAAGATGCAATAAAAAATCAATTTATGTCCCTGGGAATAGGGTCATTTTAATCTTAAACATGCCAGTTTATACACAGTGAATTCTTGATAAAACTATGAACTTATTTAAGCTGTCAGTATTTAATTTATCATGGCTGGTGCATCAGTCTCTGCATCGCAGAATTTATATATGAGAATTGTCTAGATCATAGAATTATTAACTACTCTGATTTTAGGAAAGAAATTAATTCTGTGCTTGTCCACATAAAACTCACCTGTGTGTAAATATACGATATATAATAGGGGGTATGTAATATATTATCCCCAAGCAATATATTGGAATCTATGCTCTATAGAGGGTTAATTTATGTTTTGGGCAATTGCAGGAGCTGGTGGTTAGGTCATGATTGGGAGAGCTGTGAAAACCTAACACCCATCCCTCTCTATTGGATAGTACTGACGTCAATCACCTGAATTACTCAGTGATAGGATGAACAAGCTAATTTAATGACTGATAGTGAGTTTCACTATTGATGCCAGAGAGTGCAGTGATGTGAGCAAGCTTTCGGGTGAAACGCGTTTGACACGGCTGGATTCAGCATGGCAATGTCGCCTTGATAATTGGGAATCACTGTTTCTACAACCGATACATACTGCTTTGCCCGGGATCCCTTTTTGCTACCTAGCACAGTAATCTCTCTTGTTTTCAGCTAGCTCTCATCCACGGATTGCGGGGCAGCGTCCTTGCTATTTCTTTTGATATCAAGGCGCTGCAACCTCTCTAACGTGGATAGCAGTACAGCCACTCATCTCTTTTTTTCCTGTCAGCTATACCCCAACCGCTGCTGTCTTCCTATCTTCCGTCCGCTGTATCGGTCCCAATGACCAGGCTACATGACGGAGAAACGACTTCAGCGGCGTGACCGGGTTTGCTGCCAAACTCTCTCTAAATTAGCCTCAATACACATTGCTCAGTGGCTTGGTTTTTTCATTCTAGCCCATAGTTGAAAATGTAACTGACTGTGTAAGGATGAGCGTAATGATTGTCAATATGCGGACAATTTAACACCTGGAATCTATCTAAAGGGGAAGCACACTGCCAATTAATGTAGACAACGGCATTGTAGTGAAATTTATTCACAAGATGAAAATGTGCAGGGCACCTGTTTAATTTATTTAATGTGGAATCTCCCTATGCCGCTTTTCTGCCGTTATTTATTACCAATTAGGCAGTAATTGTTTAAATCGGCTAACACTCCTCCCCGGATTGCGGTGTAGTATCCTGCAATGTCTTATGATATCAGGACATCCCATCCGCTCTAACAGGGAAAGCAGTACGGCCATCTTCTTCCTTCTGGTCAGAATCTTCCAGGTCGCTGCCCTCTCATCCGCCGGCTGCCGTGTCAGTAACTTGGTTCTAACTCATGACAGTGAGACAGCAGAAGAAGTGTTCCATGGTAAACTGACCCACTTTTTCAGCCTCTCCTTTTTCTGTTACGATTTCCAAAATTGTTTATACTTGGGGTATGATTGAGCAACAATATAATTACACTGTTGTGTTAACCTGTTTACATCTATCCATGAAAATATTGCAAGCGTGGTATTGGCCATTTTTTATTACCTGGGTCTCATACAAAACAATTGGTTGCTGTCTTTACAATTTATTGAATGGCTAATGAGAGAGAATAAAAAACAAAAAATCAAAATTAAAAATAAAACACCAATTAATTGATAAACAAGAGGTACTATTATATGTGAAGGGCATTTCTGCATTTTCAACACCTATTATTCAAGTATTTAGTGAGTCTATACATACAAGGTTCCCTAAACAATAATACAAATGTGTTGAAATGTAATAGCAGACGATTGGTTAATTTATCACCTTACATGGTTTTGGTTGTTCCAACAGTGAGGCACCTTATTTGGTTTAAACAATACGCTCCCTAGTGAGCAATCAGTGTTCTCTGAACACCTATGTGATCTATAATATTTTAAAGTATATGTCTTTTTTTTCTCCGTTTTCTTTTTCATATTTTAAGGAATTAATAAAAGTTATATTTTAAGGATATTTGAGGGTATATTTGGCCCTGTCTATATTTTGAAGAGTGCCCCCAAAATAGAGTCTTCTTTTCTCCTTCTAGTTCTATTTGATCTCTCTGACTCTGGGGAGCAACACCAACCCTATATCTATGGTAAATCCACTACAGTAATTATAGGCATTTGGTTTTCATTGTACAATTACCCCTTGTATGTTTATACTGTTTGGAATTTTGTTATCCATTTATTAACAAGGGGGTATCTTGTTGCGGATCATCACAAACTGTTCTCTCTGTTTCTTTTTGTAAGTGCCTAATTGTATCAATTTGCCGCTGTCGCACACCAGAGGCAGCGGCCGCCGCGCTTACCCCAGCGTGTCTGCTGGTCCGTCTGGCGGCCCCCGCCTCCGGCGGTCGTCGGGTCCCGGCGTCTGGCTGGCGCTGCTCCCGGCGGTTCCCCGGAGTGTGGGCGCTGCCATTGCACCCGGCGTCACGTGGGCGGGAGTGGGTGGCGTCACAGAACCGCTCCACCAATCCTGTTAGGGCGGGAGATTCAAAACCAGACGCCGGGCAGAGCTCCGGCGCCTGAGTATCGTCGCTTTTCCAGAGGTGATCTCCAGTGCTCCTGTGACCGCTGTGCTACCTCCTAGAGTTTCCAGCATCCAGTCAACTTTCCCAGCATATCGTGCTGCTCGCTCACCTAGTCTCCAGTGTCTTTAAACATCGCTCACGAGTTCTTCAATCATCAGCGTCTTTGAACACTGCTCACAAAATCTTCAGTGCCTTATATCATCGCTCACAAGTTCTTCATTCACCAGTGTCTTTATCATCGCTCACAAGTTCTACATTCATCAGTGTCTTTATCATCGCTCACAAGTTCTTCATTCATCAGTGTCTTTATCATCGCTCACAAGTTCCTCATTCATCAGTGTCTTTAAACATCGCTCACAAGTTCTTCATTCACCAGTGTCTTTGTCATCGCTCACAAGTTTTTCATTCACCAGTGTCTTTGTCATCGCTCACAAGTTCTTCATTAATCAGTGTCTTTATCATCGCTCACAAGTTCTTCATTCATCAGTGTCTTTATCATCGCTCACAAATTCTTCATTCATCAGTGTCTAAAACATCGCTCACAAATTCTTCAGCGTCTTTTAACATCGCTCACTAGCTCTTCATTCACCAGTGACTTTAAACATTGCTCACGAATTCTTTAGTGTCTTTCACCATCGCTCACAAGTTCTTTATTCATGTATCTCTAAACATCGCTCACAAATTCTTCAGTAGCCTTTGACATTGCCCACCAGTCCTCTTTCTTCCATGTGTTGCTGTATTGCTCCCTTCCCTAAATAAAGTTCTTCAGCATTTCTTCATCAAACACAATTGTCAGAGTCCTGTATGAGGAAAACCTATATCCGGCCTTCTCTGCTCCGACCCAGCTGTGGTGCCTCTTCCCGACCATCGGAGGAGCCCCCGAGTTCACAACACTCCCAATTCAGGTTAGTGACAGTATACTCAGGCCACATGGACCCGGCAGATCGGAACCCAGATGCAAGTGCCATCCAGGACTTGGTTTCTCGAGTTCAGAGTCAGGAGGCTGCACAGAGCCAGGTGATGCAGTATCTCCAGGAATTATCCGGCCGGCTGGATCAAATTCAGGCTTCTCTGGCTTCAGTAGTTCCGGCTCCAGCTCCAGTGCCCGCTCCAGTGGTTGTCCCTAGTAATGTTCAATCCTCGTCTGGAACTAGGTCACACCTTCAGCTTCCCACTCCCTCTGGCTATAATGGGAATCCAAAGAATTGCTGTGGTTTTCTCAACCAATGCGAGGTGCATTTTGAACTTCTTTCGCACAACTTCCCCACGGATCGGTCCAAGGTGGCGTACATTATTTCCTTACTGGAAGGTTCAGCGTTGGATTGGGTGTTACCATTGTGGGAGTGATCTGATCCTTTGGTTTCTAGTTACACCAATTTAATTGCGTCATTTAGAAGAATCTTTGATGAGCCCGGCAGAACGACCGCTGCTTCTTCAGACTTGCTCCGAGTCTGACAAGGCTCCCGTTCAGTGGGGCAGTATGTGATTCACTTCCAGACCATAGCTTCAGAACTACGCTGGAATAATGACGCTCTCCGGGCTACCTTTTGGAACGGGCTCTCCGACCGCCTAAAGGACGAACTGATCACTAGGGATCTGCCAGATTCCTTAGAACAGTTGATCTCTCTCACTCTGTGTAAAGGTGGATCTTCGCATGCAGGAACGGGGTGGCGAACGTAGTCGGTCAGATCGATCCAGATTCCGGTCTCTCCCGTCTAAGCAAACGGTTACTCCAGGTCCAGACGAACCCATGCAAATCAATCGATCTCGGCTGTCCCCGGAAAAGAACGGCAGCGACGTCGTGAGGGTAGGCTCTGCCTCTACTGTGGAGCCGCGGATCATTTTCTCAAGTTCTGCAAGTCCCGTCCGGGAAACGGGCGGTCCTAGCTTGTTCCAGAGGAGTCGAGTTAGGAATTACATCTAAACCTTCTCCGACAGTGGACTGTTTACTCTCCGTGTCTCTGTTTCCTGAGTCAATAACCAAACCTGTTAAAGCTTTGCTGGACTCTGGGGCTGCAGGGAATTTTGTTTCCCTTTCTTGTGTCCAGAACTTAGGCCGTTTGACAGACTGTAACTATAAACCTATTACGTTGACCGCCATCAATGGTACCCAAATTTCTAATGGTCTTATTACCAGTCGCACAGTGCCAATCAGGCTGCAGGTGGGAGCTCTGCATCAAGAACATCTGGAGTTCTTAGTGATTCGGGAGATGCCCCACAATCTGGTTCTAGGTCTTCCTTGGCTTAAAATTCACAACCCTCACGTCGACTGGAAGTCGTCACAAATACTGTCCTGGAGTTCTTTTTGTCATTCTAATTGTCTCACTCCTGTCTACCCGCTCCGGGTATCTTCCAAGTCGGATGAAGAGCTCATTCCGGAGGTCTATCGGGAGTTCACAGATGTCTTTTCGGAGCAGTCGGCTGATCAGTTACCACCCCATAGACCCTGGGACTGTCCCAATAAGCTCATCCCAGGGAAAATGCCACCCCGGGGACGTACTTACCCCTTGTCTTTACCCGAGACCCAAGCTATGTCGGACTACATCAAGGCTAATTTGCTGAAAGGATTCATTCGCCCCTCTACCTCCCCGGCGGGAGCAGGTTTCTTTTTTGTGAAGAAGGACGGAGGGTTAAGACCATGTATTGACTATCTGGGTTTAAACGATATCACCGTTAAGAACAAATACCCTTTGCCGCTCATCACGGAGCTATTTGATAGGGTTCGTGGAGCCCACGTCTTCACTAAGCTCGATTTAAGGGGAGCCTATAATTTGATACGCATCCGACAGGGGGACGAATGGAAGACGGCCTTCAATACCAGGGACGGGCATTATGAATATTTGGTAATGCCGTTTGGCCTCAGCAATGCCCCTGCTGTTTTCCAGGGATTTGTGAATGAGATATTCCGGGACATGTTATACCTAAGCGTAGTGGTATATTTGGATGACATTCTGATATTTTCTAAGAATCTCACAGAGCACAGAGTACAGGTCAAGGAAGTACTTCTTCGCCTACGAAGGAATAATCTCTACGGCAAGATTTCCAAATGCACCTTTGAGGTCCCTTCAATTCCATTTCTTGGCTATGTCATCTCAGGTACGGAGCTCTGTATGGATCTGGAAAAACTCACTGCCATTCGGGACTGGACTCAGCCTCTCTCCTTGAAAGCGGTACAAAGATTTCTGGGTTTTGCAAATTACTACCGGAAATTCATGAAGGGATTCTCTACCATTGTGGCACCTATTACTGCCCTAACCAAAAAGGGGTCTGACCCAAGTAACTGGTCTTCTGAAGCGGTAGCAGCATTCGCCCGGTTGAAAGCAGCCTTTATGTCCACTCCGGTACTCCAGCAACCTAATTTTTCAAATCCATTCTTCTTGGAGGTCGATGCTTCCTCGGTAGGCATCGGTGCCGTACTTTCCCAGTACTCCTCTGATGGGAAGTTACATCCATGTGGTTTCCATTCTCGCAAGTTCTCTCCCGCTGAACGGAACTACACCATTGGAGACCAGGAACATCTGGCGATAAAATCTGCCCTAGAAGAATGGAGGTACTTATTGGAAGGTGCTAAACATCTAATTACGATTTACACCGATCACAAGAACTTGCTGTATCTCAAGACGGCCCAGTGCTTGAATCCCCGTCAAGCTAGATGGGCGCTCTTCTTCACTCGTTTCTCGTTCATCATTAAGTACTGGGCCGGGACTTTTAACACTAAGGCTGATGCTCTATCTCGTTCCTTAACGGCCTCGGATGAAGAAAATTCAGTTGAAAAGGCTTTGATTCTCAGTCCAGTCTCTATTTCAGCAGCTCCTACCACTCTGGGCCCTCCTCCTGGAAGAATGTCTGTACCAGCTAAATTTCGACCGAAATTGTTGCAGTGGGCTCATATCTCCAAGTTTTCCGGTCATCCTGGAGTTCAAAAAATGTGGGAATTTCTACGAAGGTCATACTGGTGGGATACTATGAAGAAGGATATACAGGATTTTGTCAACTCATGTCCTCAATGTGCTCAGCACAAAACTCTTCGTCTGCCTCCTGCGGGGTTGCTTCATCCACTGTCCATTTCTAAGAGACCTTGGACCCATATTTCGATGGACTTTGTTACCGAATTACCCTTCTCTAAGGGTCATAATACCATCTGGGTGATTATTGACCGCTTTTCTAAAATGGCACATTTTATTCCATTGACCGGGTTACCGTCAGCTCTCAAATTGGCTTCTTTATTCATTCGTGAACACTTCCGCCTGCACGGGTTACCTCAGGAGATAGTCTATGATCGGGGGGTGCAGTTCACGGCAAGGTTCTGGAGGGCCCTCTGCTCTGCCTTACAAATAAAGCTCAAGTTCTCATCTGCTTACCATCCTCAAACCAATGGGCAAACTGAACGCGTCAATCAAGATTTAGAGACTTTTCTCAGTGTTTATCTCTCTCCTTCGCAAGACAATTGGGTGGAACTGTTACCCTGGGCCGAGTTTGCCCATAATCATCTGTACCACTCCTCCACTGGTGAGTCTCCATTCTTTATTAATTATGGATTCCATCCTCAAGTTCCAGAATTACCCATCTGTCCTCCGGAAGATGTTCCTGCTGCAGCCTCTACTCTCCGGCACTTCAGTCAAATCTGCAGTAGGGTTCATGCTAACCTCAGGAAAATCTCCGGCCGCTACAAATTCTTTGCGGATAGGAAGCGACGGGCAGCTCCCCAATACAAAGTGGGTGACAGGGTATAGCTCTCTACCCGCAATCTCCGTTTAAGAGTGCCTGCTATGAAGTTTGCTCCAAGGTTCATTGGTCCTTACCCCGTGTTGCAAGTCCTGAACCCGGTTGTCTGCAAATTGGGATTGCCTTCCCACTTTCGGGTACCAAATTCTTTCCATGTCTCTCTCCTTCGTCCTCTTGTTTTGAATCCGTTCCATTCTGAATCTCCTAGGCGAACCTCTGTAGAGACTGAAACTGGAACGTAATTTTAAATTAAAGCTATTCTTGACTCTCGTTATCTTCACAAGAATCTACAGTATCTGGTGGAATGGAAAGGTTATGGTCCTGAGGAGAGGAGCTGGGTCAAAGCTGCTGAAGTCACGGCTCCCCGACTAGTGCAGATCTTCCATTCCAGACATCCAACAAAGCCCGGGAAGTGTCCGGGGGCCACTCCTGGAGGAGGGGGTACTGTCGCACACCAGAGGCAGCGGCCGCCGCGCTTACCCCTGCGTGTCTGCTGGTCCGTCTGGCGCCCCCCGCCTCCGGCGGTCGTCGGGTCCCGGCGTCTGGCTGGCGCTGCTCCCGGCGGTTCCCCGAAGTGTGGGCGCCGCCATTGCACCCGGCGTCACGTGGGCGGGAGTGGGTGGCGTCACAGAACCGCTCCACCAATCCTGTTAGGGCGGGAGATTCAAAACCAGACGCCGGGCAGAGCTTCGGCGCCTGAGTATCGTCTCTTTTCCAGAGGTGATCTCCAGTGCTCCTGTGACCGCTGTGCTACCTCCTACAGTTTCCAGCATCCAGTCAACTTTCCCAGCATATCGTGCTGCTCGCTCACCTAGTCTCCAGTGTCTTTAAACAACGCTCACGAGTTCTTCAATCATCAGCGTCTTTGAACACTGCTCACAAAATCTTCAGTGCCTTATATCATCGCTCACAAGTTCTTCATTCACCAGTGTCTTTCATCGCTCACAAGTTCTACATTCATCAGTGTCTTTATCATCGCTCACAAGTTCTTCATTCATCAGTGTCTTTATCATCACTCACAAGTTCCTCATTCATCAGTGTCTTTAAACATCGCTCACAAGTTCTTCATTCATCAGTGTCTTTATCATCGCTCACAAGTTCTTCATTCATCAGTGTCTTTATCATCACTCACAAGTTCCTCATTCATCAGTGTCTTTAAACATCGCTCACAAGTTCTTCATTCATCAGTGTCTTTATCATCGCTCACAAGTTCTTCATTCACCAGTGTCTTTGTCATCGCTCACAAGTTCTTCATTCATCAGTGTCTTTATCATCGCTCACAAATTCTTCGTTCATCAGTGTCTTTAAACATCGCTCACAAGTTCTTTAATCATCAGTGTCTAAAACATCGCTCACAAATTCTTCAGTGTCTTTTAACATCGCTCACTAGCTCTTCATTCACCAGTGACTTTAAACATCGCTCACGAATTCTTTAGTGTCTTTCACCATCGCTCACAAGTTCTTTATTCATGTATCTCTAAACATCGCTCACAAATTCTTCAGTAGCCTTTGACATAGCCCACCAGTCCTCTTTCTTCCATGTGTTGCTGTATTGCTCCCTTCCCTAAATAAAGTTCTTCAGCATTTCTTCATCAAACACAATTGTCAGAGTCCTGTATGAGGAAAACCTATATCCGGCCTTCTCTGCTCCGACCCAGCTGTGGTGCCTCTTCCCGACCATCGGAGGAGCCCCCGAGTTCACAACACTCCCAATCGAGGTTAGTGACAGCCGCAGAGTACACATTTATGTGCTTCCCACACAGTTAGGTGGGAGACATCATCTGTAACATTCGTGGCAATGTAATCTTCCAGAGTCTTGTCTAAGGCCTCTCTACAAAGTGCATTGTAAAGAAGAGACTCGTTAAGTCTCCAGGTCCATTGTTTATGGGAACCGTGGGGGAGGTCTAAAGTCAAAGTCACCGGGGCGTGGTCCGACCATGTGATAGAGCCAATGGTGTCATCTATGAGAAGCGGGAGACGTCTATGGCTAAGGAACAAGTAGTCAATACGGGAGTAAACCCGGTGAGAGTGTGAATAGAAGGAGTAGTCACGCCCTGAGGGCTTAAGGGTCCTCCAAGAGTCAGCTAACTATTGCGTGTGGAGTAAGTGTTTGACACAGCGATACTTGGATGCAATAAATCTAGAGGTTTGGGATGACGTGTCCATGCTGGGGTCTAATGTCCAGTTGAAGTCCCCACCCAAAACAGTGACGCCCTGGAATAAAGAGTCCAACCTCGGGAGATGGGAATTGAAGAAAGACAATTGGGCCTGGTTTGGTGCATAAATCGCTGCAAAAGTGAACATTCGCTCAAAGATTGTACAAGTCAAGAGGAGGAGCCTACCTGGTACCACCCTGTGTACAGAAACGTCAGAAACGCGCAAGTCTCTGGAGAAGACAATAGCCACTCCCTTGGATTTGCTACCTGGGGTGTTACTATAGTATGTTGTGGGGAAGTAGCGATTCGTAAGAGTAGGGTTACGAATTCCAACCTTAAAATGGGTCTCCTGTATTAGTGCAACATCCGCTCTTTCATTGCAATGGATCTTGACATTTTCCGTACTGCACATGCTCCATAGCCAATCATATATGCAACTTTGAACAAGTACAGGTGAGTTGCAGTTGTAAGCACTTGTACCTGAGTATGTGGAACTGGGCATCAACGGTATGTGTGCATGTAGGCTGAGTGTGCTGAGGGCATGTAGACTGAATTAAGGGCCATGTGAGCTTTCTCAGAGATCTGTCTGATTTCATCTGAGCTCTTGCATTAAGTACAGCACTGGTGTAAATGCCTGCTCTGATGGTGAGGACAGCTACTTTTGTAAGGGAACGGAAAGGGACAGTTTGGCCACAAGGATGCAGATGGAGATCGGCCTTTATTCCTATGCATGCAATGCAGCCTCATCTCTTGCCAACTTGTGTAATGGTGCCTGCACAATAGACGACGTCGCTCTATGAGCAAAATTGTCTAGTGTTTACCCTCCTGGGCCGGGCAGTAGGCGGCCGTCCGTACACACTGAGCAATATGACTGTTCATATCGCTCAGTTATGTCATGCAGCGGCCGACCGTGTATGCAGCTCCTGGACGACAGTCCAGATATAGCATGCATGCACTGTCGACAGCGACGATCATTGTCGACCCGAGGGGTCGCACATCGATCGTCGCTGGCGGCATACACACTTGCAGAGACAATGAGCAACATCACTCAGGAACGGGGAAAATGAGCAACGTCGCTCAGGAAAGGGGAAAATGAGCGACGTCGCTCATTTTCTTGCCAAGTGCGTATGCACCTTTAAGACTTTGAATCAAAACCCAGGCATAATGCGTCCTGTAGGCTTTTTGGTGAGATTAATTTTTGTTTGCACTGTGAAGATGGATGGTGGAGGATATGAAGACCTTCAGAGATTCAACTTCTAAGATAGGAGGTATGTGACGCACATGCTTTTTTTTATCAATTATATTTTCTCAAATAATTTTCTGAACACTGTCATTTCTTATTGTACTTCATGCAGTATTAAGTGTTACTTAGGTTTATAGGCTAAAAGTATTCCGATGGCGCAGAGTCAGAGGTAGTGGGGATCCGAGTTTCAACTAGTATCTTAGGGTGCCTACGCACATAGCAACATATAGAGCCGATGCAACGGAGCGTCCGAGGTCCGATAAATATGGACAGTCCCCACACACGAGGCAATCCGGTGCCCGACCGCCTGCTATGTCGGCCCTCCTATGCATAGTGCTGCATGGGCTCGTCCGCCCCGCATCGCTGATCTTTTGAACATGCTGAAAACTCAGCGATGCAGGCGGACGACCCCACGGGTGCACGCAATGGACGACATCATGCCCATACACGGAACAATATAACTGCAACATCGTTCCAATTCGTCGGATTGGCAGCTATATCGTGCCGTGTGTGGGCACCTTAAGGCTGACTAGATAAGAATGGAATTACTGCTTCAAAAAAGCAGATACTGTAACAGTTACCAGCACTCACTGCCTTTCTTTCCTCCTCCGTCTCTTTCAAACCACACATTCAGCACCTCTCATAAAACTGTCATTTTCATTTTAAAAACATTTCCAGGATCAGACCTTTTCTCACCCAGGATACCACTTAGACTATTATTCACTCACTGATTATTTCCATACTGGATTACTGTAATCTCTTCCTAACTGGTCTCCCTGACAATTCCCTCTCTCCACTCCAATCTATCCTCAGTGCTGCAACCCGGCTCATCTTCCTCACCAAGCGCACTACATCCACCTCCCCTCTCCTACAGGCCCTTCACTGGCTACCCTTCCATTTCAGAATCCAATTCAAACTTCTCACACTCAGTTACAAAGCCCTCACCCACTGATCTCCCACTTACATCTCTGATCTTATCTCCCTTTACTCTCCCACCCGTCCTCATCGCTCTGCTAATGCACGCCGACTCTCCTGTCTTCTGATTACTTCCACTCCTATCTCCAAGATTTTTCACATGCTACTCCCTTTTTCTGGAATTCTTTACCTCTCCCCCTCAGACTCTCCACCTCTCTACAGAACTTCAAACTGACTCTTAAGACCCACTTCTTTACCAAACCCAACCAAATCTCATCCTAACCCTCTGTCCCATGCTCGGTCTACCCCATCTGTGTCGCCCCTTTCTGTCTGCCCCTCCCCATTAGAATGTAAGCTCTCACGAGTAGGGCCCTCTTCCCTCATGTGCTTATCGTTTTCTTACGTTAATAATCCTCAACTGGCCAAATCCTGCAGTTTGTGGCCACCTTGAAATTTATCTCTATGTCGTTTACTGATGTAGTTATGCTTAGTTACCCTGTACTTGTCCTATATTGTCTTCAACTGTAAGTCACTGTTTTCCTGTTTTGATTATGTGCATATGTACTCTGTAATTGGGCGCTGCGGAACCCTTGTAGCGCCATATAAATAAAGGATAATAATAATTCAGATTAGCTGTCAATGATAAGATAGCATTGAAAATATGAATATGCACACAGTGCTATTGTAGAATATAATGGGGGGAAAAAGGTGAGGAGCAGTCTCCCTTCCAAGATTTTGTCATAAAGCAGTACTAAGATCAGGTGTCAGTATGTGTACTAGTAGGTGTGTGTGAGTTGGGTTTGGTGTTTTTCATACTGAAAGCCGAGTGCTGTATTTTACTGTACACCTACTCCCCACTGGGGTACTAACCTAGTCTCTTTTATCCCTGTGATTTGAAATATAGAAAGGGCTCTTGGGTGTGCAAGGTTAAATACC
This sequence comes from Pseudophryne corroboree, assembly GCF_028390025.1. Taxonomy (NCBI): domain Eukaryota; kingdom Metazoa; phylum Chordata; class Amphibia; order Anura; family Myobatrachidae; genus Pseudophryne; species Pseudophryne corroboree. The sequence goes on along the minus strand of NC_086455.1, from coordinate 74,140,515 downwards.
AGGCTAAACCTAAAGGACATCACAGGTGTGACAATCTAATACACATCACTGTCTGTACAAAAAGACTTCCTAGACCATCCCTGTATAAAGTGCACCCTATTACTGAACACACCCAGCATGTGCTTAGTGGTCGCAATAAAAATAGTGTTTCAATTGTTACAGAAGAGCTCTCCTGCCCTTTGCGGATAATCGGAATCCTCAAACTACTGTAATCACAAACTCCAGGAGCCACAGCTGGAACCTTCCTAAATCAATGTCATACTGCGTGTTGCCAAAGCCAGATTAAACTGCTCATCTCAGCCAGGTGGCAACTGTGCATCTTGCACCATGGTGGACTAAGCTGTACCTGGGTGGAGTTGTTGTGCTCAATAGCAGAACATGCTCAGGAAAGGTCTGTCCGTCAGCGTCCAACCAGTGGCCAGTTCACCCCTTCCCCTGTAGCAGTCCCTCCCTCACAGGCCCTTATGTACCCACCAGTGGGCAATTCATAGACAGAGAGGCTCCCTCCTGGGTTAGTTCCATGCAGCAGATAATTAGCTGTATGGCCTCATCTCTGTATAGGCTCTGTGAGACATCATTGTCAGGTTATCTCCGCAAGTGTCAGAGCTCTGTGCAAGTCCATCTTAGGATCTTTCTGAGGAAGGGAAGGATGGCAAGGCCCAGATGTTGAGTATCAAACTACTTAGGGAGGGATACCTCCATTTGCCAAAGGGTGGCGATTGGCAAATTGCAAGGTCTTGGATTTCCAGGATTCAGTGGCACCTAGCATTCCTCTTATTTACTTGATGAAACGCAAAAAGAAATCTACAGTTTTACCCTCTCTGTCATTTCACAGATTTCAGAGGTAAGAGCTCTTTCCTTGCAGTGAGGCCACAAAACCCAGAGGACAGTGGTTTTGGTCCTTTTGTGTCCCTGGAAAGATGTGTGGAACTCCACCAAGAGGTTAAGCTGCAGGTAATCACAGTGGCTACCAGAGAGGTGGGCTGATGTCCTGTCCCAAATCCTGCTGGAACTTTTAAATGAGACATCGGGATGCAGATTAACTACCCATTATAGAGAAGGGATCAGTATGGGATCCCGGCCATCATAAGACAGACACTGGAATCCTGACAGACGGCGGTCCCGATGGCGAGCGCAGCGTGTGCAAAACTCGCCACTGTAATTTATTCCCGAGTGGGGATTCCAAGCCCCAAGCCTGCATTTGTATCCTGACCTCCAGGAAAGTAACTGCTTCCCATCGATGGGCGATGAAGTGAGCTAGTGCCCTCAATGAAGGCTATGTTGTTAATTATTTTTGGCTCCATTTGTTTAATTTTACTGGAAAAGCTGTGTGTGCCCTTCTCCCCTTTCATATTCTCCAACCACTCTCTGCTGTAGCTGTATTCAGCTCTGTGGAGAATACTACATCTTCTTGCCAGATGTGGTATCTATTCCATGTACAGTGGTCTCTTTCACCTGGCCAGAAGACACAAGAACAACAGCCCCACATTAAAATGTGTCTATAAAACCAACAAAGATAATATACTATATACAGTGTGTGTATATATAATAAAAAGTATATCAAAAGTAAGGAGATGAAATAAAGCTTGTTCTGTTATGTTCACAGGCAACAGCTTGCTAAGCTACAGATTGTGTTCCTTCTGAGACTCTGCATCATAAGCTGTAACAGCATTACTAAACATATTCAGCATTACATAATATTTCAAGGAGTTAGACCAAGCATGTGCTAGGGAATAGGGACAAAGGCATTCAAGCAGCCACTACAGACTGTTTATGTTGTTGCTGTGACAGATCAGACCAAACCTCATGCCAGTAATGGATGATTGCTAAATACTGCTGTCCCAATACCATTGTATAGAATGTACTTTACATTATTTACCTGGTTGAATGTGTTTTCCAAGGATCGTTACAACTAAAACACAGTTTGTCTTGCCAAAACGTTCACAGATCTTGCATATCTTTAACGATGTTGAAATATCTCGCTCTGTATTTAGATTTCTCATACGTCCTAGAGGATGCTGGGGTTACTTCAAGAACCATGGGGTATAGACGGGATCCGCAGGAGACATGGGCACTTTAAGACTTTCAAATGGTGTTACCTGGCTCCTCCCTCTATGCCTCTCCTCCAGACTCCAGTTTAGATCTGTGCCCAGGCAGACTGGATGCACTCTGAGGAGCTCTACTGAGTTTCTCTGAAAATACTTTATTGTTAGGTTTTTTTATTTTCAGAGGGGCTGCTGGCAACAGTCTCCCTGCTTCGTGGGACTTAGGGGAGAGAAGTCAGATCTACTTCTAGTGAGTTTAAAGGCTCTGCTTCTTTGGCTACAGGACACCATTAGCTCCTGAGGGTTTGGAACACTAGCTACGCCTAGGGGTTCATTCCAAGAGCCCGCCGTCACCCCCCTTGCAGAGCCAGAAGTCAGAAGACAGGTGAGTAGAAGAAGAAAAGAAGACTTCAGTGACGGCTTCTGAGGTACCGCACAGCGATCGCGCTGCGCGCCATGCTCCCGCACACAGCGGCACTGTAGGGTGCAGGGCGTGGAGGGGGGGGTGCCCTGGGCAGCATATAAATCCTCATATGTGACTGGAAAAGAGTGGTATGAGTGCCTGGGCACTAAATCCTGATCCCCGCCAGTATAAATATAATGAAAAATAGCGGGCTGAAGCGCGCCATTGAGGGGGCGTGGCCTAGCTCTCATCAGCGCCATTTTCTCTCCACAGAGTTGTAGAGATGCTGGTCCTTCCTCACGCATAACAGAGTGAAAGGGGGGGGGGGTGGCACAGTTGATTTGGTGCAATATAAGTTAGTTATAAAAGCACTACAGGTCTGAGGCATTATATAAAGGTTTTCAGAAATGGGATTGAGCGCTGGTTTGTGAGCTGGCAAACTACATCTGTGTCTCCCTGACAGACTTTACTGTGGGTCGGTCCTCTATATGCCCGGTGTGTCGGGGGGTGTTTGGTACACGTGTGTCGGCATGTCTGAGGCTGATCTTCCGACAAACGGCTGTGGGAGTGACCCTGTCAGCACCGCCGACTCCTGATGGGGCTTGGTACATGTGTGTCAACATGTCGATGGCTGAATGTTTTTTCCCAAGAGGAAAATATAGTAGGGACACAGTCGTGTGGGGGTGGCCCTGTCGGCACCACTAATATCTGACTGGGTAAAAATTGGCATGATAATATGATGCATATCAGAAAGGCTCTATATATATATATATATATATATATATATATATGTATGTGTGTGTGTGTGTATATGTATTCGTATATATATATATATATATATATATATATATATAGTAAGGATGCAAAAATCTGTGTCTCAGACACAGACGTAGAAATATCTATGGAGGTTCATAGCTATATTTCCCTCAGACCCCTGGGGGTCGCAAAAAAGATTATTTTGCCCAGTTATTACTCCCTGATATCGACACGGATACTGTTTCCTATGTCGACCATAATGTTTCCTGATTAGATCCACACAAAAAAAAGAGCATTCAGTATATGATTAGTGCAAATTAAGGATGTATTAACGTCACTGAGGACCCTGCTGTTACTGACAAAAGGGTCTATATGTGGGTATATATATATATATATATATATATAAATTTATAATGAAAGCTGAGGCAACATTCCTCCTTCTCATGTGCTGAGCGCTCTGTGTGAGAGATTCTAGGTCAGCCCTGATAAGATGGTTTCAAATCCTCAAGTGGATTCCAATTGTTTATTCTTTTCCCGCCGCGGACAGAATAAAGTGGGAGTCACCCCCTGTTCTGCACGGGGCCCTGTCACAAACAGCGGATCGTATGCAGGAAGATACGTTATTTTCAGGTTATGTGTCCACACTTACGTTGGATAGACCTGCCATTACATGCGCATGGGGGAATAGTAGTATTCAAAAATTGGTCAGATGTCTTGTCATCCAATATAGATATCCTCTGTAAACGCTGGTTTACTTTCATGACTAAAAGCTACACTTTAACAAGACATTCAATACACTTTTAAATGGAGCCGCTGCGGCCGCTATACTTAATCCTCAACCTAAGTACTTATTACACCATTAGCATACAGAGCCCCGTACCGTGTACGTACTTTGCGTACAAACGCCGTGCTGGCTGTACAAAGTACACTCAGTGCACACACACCCAAAGACACTTCGTGAACCCTTAACAGCTACACATGTAATTTGTAATACACTTATAACCTTAGCAGGGAAAGGAAACACGACACCAGTTTGTATTTAAAATGCCGGGTTCCGACACACCAACATATAATTACTGAAAGGGGGTTACAATAACAAAACAATACAATACAATAGAATAATGGCTACAGTCAATGGTACATACTTGTTTGATTTTGCCTGCGCTTCCCAGTCTGGTCCTCAGTCATCAGGGTAGATGACCTTTAGAGTCTGTGTCTGACCAGGCATGCAGCTGGCTATTTTATACAATCTTCCAAAAGTTAACACAATGGATACTGTAATCTCTTTGTCCATTGGACACAGGGATGGTCATTTACAGTACAGGAGAGGTCATAGGTTGGTTTGAATAGGTGGGCGATGTCTGTTCCAGATGCACTTGTGAGTGGTCTCCTCTGGATTCCCGCCGCATACCAAATGTACAGTAAATACAGTTTATATCTATATTCTGCTCCTGCGCATAACTATTCGCAGGAGCGTGCGATCTTCTGCAAACCAACACCGGAATATTACCCTTAAAATACCTTACAGCTGGATTCCAAACACCACCTTAAAACCTTGTTCTGTCCCCTCCTATCCTGTAAAGGTGAATCCCTTTGTTCTGATACCATTTAAACTGTTGTAACTTGCTGGTGTGATGCATGGAGACTATGTGTACATTGTGCACTATTTGGATTAAATATGTAATGTGTTTTGATGGCTTTTCCATGCATTCACAAACTACCGTAAATACTCATACCACACGCTAATGCGCAGGACCGCAGGAGCGACCATACGCAAATTGTGAATATGCGCACGCACAGCAGAACAAGTACACACACGGAGGCCATCTGTGTGTAGTTTGTATGTGATGTGTGTATTGCAATATTTGTAGGTGGGAAATGTGTGACCTAGTGAGATAGTAAAAAGCATGTATGTATGAATCCATGTCTGAGGGGCATGTATCATCGTGCCGTATATGTAATAAGCTTCGAGGTATTGCAAAGTATACATTAAATCCTTCTCATCCCGTATTAAGGGTCTGTAAATGGGCCAACAGACACTACCGAGCTCTTTTCGGCTTCTTGTTCCAACAAATGGGTTGCACATTTAGTTGATGATACATGGAGGGGGAACATATGTGAGTGCTAGTATATGTGGATATAACCTGTCGACTATGTGTGCCATTAACTGGAGGTTGAAGAGATGAAGATAAGACACATATATATACAAATACATTCACATAAACATTTTGGGTAGGGCTGACGTATTTTCCGGTTGGATGTATCTGGGCAGAGCGGGAGACGAAGAAAAACGGGTGAAAGAAACAGGCCATGAAATTCATTTGCAATCCTTATCATAACACTGTCTCTATGGATGGATCGTAAATTAAATCTGCTGCTGTAACAGCGCCCTTGCTCCTTAGACTCATCAAATTTGTGCTGTGCTTGCGCCGCGTTAGAATTTGAACACACCTAAATATCAAACGAATAATTATGATGACTCCCAGGATACAAAGGAGAAACTTCCCCATACTCATAATGACATTTTGAGCCCACTCTCCTAAACCTGAGAACCAGTTGCGTGGGTTCAACCATGAGACCCAGGCGGTCAGTTCATTCCTCACAGTCGCTAAGGTAAGGTTGTGCTTCCTCCTGAACTCCCACTTCAACTGCAAGATCTCATCCATCTTCTGATCGATGATCTCCGTGGGATCATCAGTGCGGGTTTGTAATATACGTACAGCACTTCACACCATATTGAGTTGCCAGAGTAACACAGTACCCACCTGTCACGGCTGTGACATAATTAAGGACCATCCTGTGCTGAATCAGTTCCTTCTTGTAGGCTTGTAACTCCCTTCCTGTATACCTGAAGGTGTCATCATACATCTCAGTGATATTATCTATCAAGTTCGCTAGCGCATGGATATACTTATAATTTATAGTTCCTCTGGCAGTACGGGTGATGTCTAATGCGAGAAGGAACTGAATCCCGGTGGATTCGTGGATCAAATCAGAGGCTGCCCTGTCTATGAGGTGTCTCTTGATGATGTGTTCATAGTGAGTATGAGTATAAGGAGCCTGAGCACTGCGGTGAACGTCTTTCATTTTATCATGGGTTATGGTCATGACCTCCGGTAGTACTCTCCCAATATAACACAATCCCTCTGAGCTCGGGGCAAGCCACTTGTACGCTTTCCTCCCACATATGAAATAGGCATCATCTGGGAGAACATAGGGGACAAAATATAACATCACCATATTACAAATTTTCCAAATAAAGAAACCAATCCCTAGTTCTCCCATCTGCTCAGTACAAGTATCGGGCTGGATGATATGAGCACAATACCCTGACGATACTTTTCCAACCCACATGGTCTTGCTTCCACGGGTATACCTATACCGAAAATACCTCCCACTGTTGGCTATTTGGCATACAAGTTCAGAGTCTATGGGTATCCTATCAGCTCTGTGTGAAAAAGTCATTGTCTGGTTATTCCACGTCACTTCCCAATTTCCCGGTTTTTGGTAATTGGAAATATTAAAACACAATAAGGACCTGTCTACATGATACTGGTGGAGCTTCAAACTAGGGGGCCTAGAGATATTGAGTTTCTTGTCCACCGGTCTTCCACCCCGTAATTCGAGTACCTCATCTATTGCTAAAGGGTATGGTACTAATCCTGACTTACTCTGACCTTGAGGTACCTGTGAGCACACCCAGCATTCTGTCTGGTTTAAGACCTTACCCACTAGTGAGTGGTAATCACTCAACGGATGGCGGTCCATGTCGATATTAAGGTTGGACTGACATCTCTGGATGCACCCATCCTCTACTATATTCTCACAATTCCTACAAATACAATATTCATCAGACAATAACCCTTCACAGTGCCTCCGAGCTCCATGATTACCAGAGCGCTTACTGATACCAGCCTTTACTCGAGTGATGTGCTGGTCCTGAAATCCTACAAATTCGTACTCGCCATCAGAACCCATTCCAGACCCCTGCTCGACCTCTCTGGGACCCTCACCAAAACAAATTGTCCTGATCAAAAACAGAATTACTAGTAGAACCCAAAACGCAGTCTCTTGAGAGAGATCCATTTCGTTAGGGGAAAGAAGGAAAATAAGAAGGAGAAAAGAAAGGAAAATGCAGGGGGAGGTGAAAAAAGAAAATGGTGCGACAACCGTTCTAAATCTTGTTGCTTTCCGCGCTCAGGTGCCTTTCAACAGTCCTGCCTCTCAACTTTCCCGGAACAAACACTCCAGTGATACGAGGTTCTCTACACTCTGCTCTTTGTCACGAGTTCTCTCCGGGTCAGCGATCTTCTTGCAGTGGGAGGAGTGGACCCAAGTCTCTCTTTTGACGACCTTCAATGCTGTCGTGCTGGTTAACAAGACTTGATATGGTCCTTCCCACCTGTCTATGAGGCAACCTGAGCGTAAGAAATTTCGAATCATCACATAATCCCCAGGCTCAATGTCATGACAATTACTGTTCGGTAGGTCAGGAATCACCAGCTTTAGATTTCTCTGTTGATTTCTCAGCTGCTGGCTCATCCCAACCAAATATTTCACAGTCACTTCATTATTACATTTCAAATCATCCTGGGGGTCTATCATTACATGAGGTTGTCGACCAAAAAGAATTTCAAAGGGTGTTAAGTTAAGTGGAGACCTGTGAGTGGTTCTGATGCTGTACAACACTAGTGGCAAAGCCTCTGGCCACAACAATCCAGGTTGAGCCATTCATTTGCTCAGCTTGTTCTTAATAGTGCTGTTCACTCTCTCTACCTTTGCGCTCGCCTGTGGACGGTACGGAGTATGCAGCTTGCTATTAATTACCATCAGTTTGCACATGACCTGAAAGACTTCACCTGTAAAATGGGTACCCCTATCATTTTCAATTACTCTAGGGATACCATATCTACACACAAATTCCTGCACAATTTTCTTTGCAGTGAACGTAGCAGTATTTGTGGCAGCAGGGAACGCACAAATTCCTGCACAATTTTCTTTGCAGTGAACGTAGCAGTATTTGTGGCAGCAGGGAACGCTTCTACCCAGTTGGAAAATACATCAATACAAACTAACACATATTTCAAATTCCTACAGGGTGGTAACTGTATGAAATCGATTTGTATTACCTGAAAAGGTCCATCTGTCGGAGGGATATGGGATGGCTCTGTTGGTATTGTCTTTCCAATATTCTTCCTCAAACAAGTAAAACATGTCATTGCTCTCTTACCTGCATGAGAAGAGAATCCTGGCGCACACCAGTAGGCTCTTACCAACTTGCACATACCCTCTTTGCCCAGATGAGTCAGACCGTGTGCCGCCTCAGCTAGACTTGGAAGATATGCTCTGGGAGCCACTGGCTTACCGTGTCCACCTGTCCACAGTCCTGAGGACTCCTGGCCATACCCCTTTGTCCTCCAGACTGCCTTTTCCTGTAGGGAACACAAATTTTGCATTTCGATTCATTGTTGTGTGTTGATCGTGTTAAATGTAATCAGTGATGTGATGTTCGTTTGTATGGGGGTGCTTGCTGCTGATTTAGCAGCTTCGTCTGCCCGGCTGTTACCAATTGAAATTGGGTCTTGGTTGTAAGTGTGTGCTTTGCACTTGATAACAGCCACTCTGTCTGGTTCCTGTATTGCTGTCAAAAGCCTTTTGATGTGAGACGCATGCGCTACAGGTGTGCCAGCTGCCGTCATGAAATTTCTGAGGCGCCATAGGGCCCCAAAATCATGCACCACTCCAAAGGCGTACCTAGAATCTGTGTATATATTAGCTGACTTACCCTTGGCCAATTCCAACGCTCTGGTTAGGGCGACCAACTCAGCAACTTGTGCTGAGGGCGGTGGGCCCAGGGGTACCTTCATCATCTACAACTGCATATCCAGTGCACAAGTCTCCCGATTCTGTCTGTCTGTGGCAACTACCGTCAGTGTAGAAGGTAAAGTCTACTCCTTCCAGTGGGTTGTCACTGATGTCGGGTCTCGCTGTGAAAGTCTGATTCAGGTATTCCATACAATCATGCGTATCAGTGTCTGCACTAAATCCTCCTTCACCCTCATTCTCATCCTCCACCCTTTGTGCCTGTCCAGGCACACTTGGCAAGTAAGTTGCAGGATTTAGTGAGCTGCATCTCTTAATGGTGATGTTTACCGGGGCCATCAGTGATAATTCCCACTTTGTAAACCGAGCAGATGAGACATGTCTGGTTTGGGCGGAGTTTAGTCAGGCTGATACTGCATAGGGTGTATGGATGGTCAGGTCATGTCCTAACACTACGTCCTCGCTTTTACTTACCAGCAAAGCTATCGCTGCAACACTTCGCAAGCAAGTGGGGAGAGACCGCGCTACAGTGTCCAACTGTGCACTCAAGTAAGCTACCGGTCTGCTGGCATCACCATGTCTCTGTGTTAAGACCCCTGCCGCGCACCCAGCACTTTCAGTACCGTACAATTCAAAGGGATTCTCATAATCTGGCATACCTAATGCAGGTGCCTGTGATAGGCACTGTTTGAGTGTCTCAAACGCCAGTTCGGACTCATCTGTGTGAGAGATCCCTTCCGGTTTATTCGAAGAGACCATTTCTTGCAAAGGTAAAGCCAGTATAGAGAACCCTGGAATCCAGTTTCGACAGTACCCACAAAGTGCGAATCTGTTGCTGAGTTTGTGGCAGAGTCATGTCGCAAATCACCTGTATTCTATCAGCAGTGAGGTGTCTAAGTTCTTGAGTCAAGCAATGTCCCAAATATTTTACCCTGGTCCGGCACAACTGCAACTTATCCTTTGAAACCTTGTGTCCCGTATGGGAAAGATGAAACAGAAGCTGTTTCATGTCTTTCAAGGACGATTCGAGTGAGTCAGAACACAACAATAAGTCATCAACATACTGTATTAGTACTGATCCACTCTCAGGTTGAAAGGATTGTAAACAGTCATGCAAAGCCTGGGAGAAAATACTCGGACTATCAATGAAACCTTGGGGAAGACGAGTCCAGGTGTACTGTACTCCCCTGTATGTAAAGGCAAAAAGGTACTGGCCGTCAGGGTGAAGAGGGACAGAAAAGAAAGCAGAACAGAGGTCAATGACAGTGAAGAATTTTGCCGTAGAGGGAATTTGCATGAGGATGACAGCTGGATTGGGCACTACGGGGAATTGGCTCTCAACTATTTTGTTTATCCCCCTTAGATCCTGCACTAGCCTGTAACCCCTCCCCCCACTCTTTTTCACAGGGAAGATGGGACTATTGACGGTGCTGGACGTTCTAACTAGGATGCCCTGCTGTAGCAGCCGCTCTATTACAGGGTACACTCCTAACTCTACCTCTGGCTTCAGAGGATACTGAGGGATTTTTGGAGCTATACTACCATCTTTTACTTGTACTACTACTGGAGTTACATTCACCATCAATCCAGTGTCTTGTCCATCTTTGGTCCAAAGGGAACCCGGTATTTGTGAGATCATTTCCTCTACCTTTGATGGACACTTGTCTATAACAGTAGAATGCGACATTAGCCTTTGAGGAGTGTCTAGTATATCTTGTACTTCTTGAGCATGATTCTCCGGTATATCCAAGAAGACACCCTCAGGAGTATAATATATGACACACCGCATTTTACACAATAAGTCTCTGCCGAGTAGATTAGTCGGAGCCGATGCAGCCAGCAGAAAAGAATGTTTGGTTTGCAAGGGCCCTATCGTAATCTCTGCTGGTCTACTCAAAGGGTATTGTTGCACTGTTCCTGTTACTCCCATTGCCGAAATCATTTTTCCCGTGGTCTTTACACCTGATGTGGAATTCAACACTGACCTGGCCACCCCTGTATCTATAAGAAATGATAATGGTACACCAGCTACATCAACCGTGACCTCAGGTTCACTACCAAGGCTAGCAATCAACTTCACTGGCTGCAGACTACAGGTGTGGCCCAACCCCTATTGTGTATTGGGACCCTCCCACAGCGCACTGGCCGCTACAATATGTGAGGGGGGTAGCTGAGAATTTTTGGAGGTCTGCCAATCTCTCCTTGGTGGGTACCTCCTTGTTTCCCCTGCATGTGGCTCGTAATTCCTCCTATGTGGTCCCTGATCCCAATTATGTGAATCGTAGTGTGGTTCATATCCTGGTCTAGGGGGTCGGTATACATTATGTGTCCCTTTATTCTTACATTCCCTTGAGTAATGTCCTACCTTCTGACAATTAAAACATATTACTACACATGGCTTACCATCAGGGGTCTGGGGTTTTGGCTGAAGTGGTTTTTTTGTAAGAGCATTTATACTCACTGTCATCAGCTTATCCCCCTGAGACTCCCTGTGCTTACTGATGTTCCGGTCGTGCTCGATAGCGGACTCTCTCAATGCAGCCACCGAGATACCTCTCCAGTTAGGTAGAGAGGTTTGTACCCTGGTTTTTAGTGCCTCCTTTAACCCGTCCATTAATACAGTAACAGCTATCTCCCTGTGGTGTGCATTATCTTTAATGTCCTCGATCCCAGTGTATCTAGCCATTTCCTGCAGTGCTCGGTGGAAATATTCGGATGCCATTTCACCTTCCTTTTGCTTTATGGAGAAGATTTTATTCCATTTGACAACAGTAGGGAAATACACTCCTAATTGCAGATTGATTTGCTTTACGTTCTCCTGATTGTATTCATCAGTGAGAGGTACCTCTGCGTCTAACTTACAATCTGTTATGAATTTCGTGGTGTCAATATTTGAGGGTAAACACACTCGTAGCACTGTTCGCCAATCTTTATTCGTGGGCTCATGGGCGTTACCTAACTCTTTAATGAACCTCTGGCATCCGACTAGATCTTTTCTGGGATCAGGAAATTCAGACATAATTGACCTTAACTCTGCTCGGGACCAAGGACAATGCATGGCAATGTTCCTGATGGGAGTTACTCCCTGATTGTCAGTTCTCCCGTTGGGAACTGCAATCACCCTGACAGGATTTAATTCAATTATGTCATTCTGGTTTGACTCTCTAATTTGAGGGGCTATCGTTTCTGCATAGTGTATGGTACCGTACTTACCTGTGGACATGACCTCACTTATCTCTCCGCTAGGGGGCCTTGCTACAACTCTTGGTGGTTGGGCCGTGCCCACCTGTGTGTCCTGTATGGTGGCTGCTAGAGAGAGTGCCGATATCGTGCTGGGCTCATCTTCCTGCTCACAATACTGGGGAAAATTTAAAATGGTATACAGCTGGCAAGGGTTAGCGTTAGTACATTTATCAATCACATTCCTATCCTGTACCAATGCACCATTGCTTGTAGCTACTTTCTCCCCATCAATATATGGTGGTGGTGGTGCGTTCGCCATTGTTTTCCCGCTAGGTTTGGAACCTGCTGCGCAAGCTAATTCCCTTTGCACATCCACCTCTTGCTGCCATAGATTTAAACAATCCATATGTCTAATCCTTAGTTTTCTGGATTTTATCAGACATATCCTTATCCTTAAGTTCTGTAATATCTCTGGCTCAAAGCTGCCCACCCTAGGGAATGGTACTCTATCTTTGTCAGTCATACGTACCCATTCAGACAAAAAGTCTTCAGCGTGTGGACCATATTTTCCACACATAACAAACCTCGTTGACCCCTTGGGCCGCGGCTCTTCAACCTGAACCCTGGCTACCATACGTCCACCGCTTGTGCAATTGGATCCCATCGCGGGCTTTTTCCTTTTACGCAATCCCCAATTGCACTACACGAATAGACGGTGAAAGTTCTTAGAGCGCTTTCACCCACTCCTTCTCCGCCGAGTACCACGACTCACTCCAATAGTGACCACCGCGTACCCAGTGAGGTCGACCTAAGATTTCTATTTACTGGAAGTGTTAGGAGTGACTTACCCTTTCCAGCAAATATCCACCGCTGGAGATTTTCCTGAGAGAGACCAGCGAAAACTCCCTATGCACTTTTTATACACAAATCACGCTTGCGTATGCTCTACACGGCGCTAATGATACCGCGATTTTACGCAAAAGCTCATAAAAGGGGTATCAAGTTGCGCTATGTATCGCACCCACAAACATGCGGTCCAATCGCACGACGTCTAGGTACTTGTTACCCAGCTGCCATACTACCACGAGTCGATGTACAAACTGCGACCCTCAGCCGGAGCGTAACAAAAAACCTTTTTACTTCAATACTACACAATGCACAATTCCCTATTACGCTCCTTTGCAAATCTCCTCACGATTTGCGTATTTCAATCTATACTAACTTGAGTCAGCCGCCTCACACCACCAAGCCTCCACTTGGTGTACCGAACGACGGGATCCCGAATTCCACGGGGTTCAACTCACTCGCTCTTGCTTTCACTCATCCAAATACACTTTGTTTTTCTGTACAGAAAATTTTCATTCGTTCTGATTGGCAGCTTTACCCCCAGAGGCAATACAGTTTAAACAAAAGTTTTATACTAATCTATTTTAGAAACCGGATAGTCATGTGTTATTGTAGCATGGCTACTGTCCCACCTTTTAACTAAACGACACTATTGTGTAATTTGTACTTAGCGCCCGCACTCTTACGCACTTTGCATAAACACGCGACCGTGTGTGTCTTTTACGCTGCGTGCGCAGACCTGTACTTTGTCCGAGACACGTGTACAAAACCCTGCGTCCGCAATAAAACAAATCACACAACTCTATAAATGTGAACAATACTAACTACTATTGCCCACTAGACACAACTTGTTCTGTATAAACTTTTATGCAGACCTGTTTGTGTCTTTACACTTACTTCCTTAAAATACTGTTATTTCAATTTTAACTATATAGCAACAAACATATCCGATTTTACACAGATCTAAATGAATCTAGCAATCTGAGTCTTGCGGCAACAATGTGAGAGGGTATGCAAAGTATGGGTGCCCTTTGTGTACGCTTTTTGGCGCCCAAAAAAATTCACAGATTTTTAAATAGCTTTTTTCCTGTTTTACGGGTGCTACCAGCACCTCTGCAGATCAGACAGAGCAGACGCAATCTAACAGCACACAAATAGGGTTTTCAGCATATCCATCGACCAAGAAAAGATTACGTAGGATAACTTTCCGCCCTTTGCTGATAGATTAAGTCTGCTATGACCTGTTAGGCTGTGAGCATGTGAAAACCGGACGATGCCCCCAATTGTAAATGCTGGTTTACTTTCAGGACTAAAAGCTACACTTTAACAAGACATTCAATACACTTTTAAATGGAGCCGCTGTGGTCACTATACTTAATCCTCAACCTAAGTACTTATTACACCATTAGCATACAGAGCCCTGTACCGTGTACGTACTTTGCGTACAAACGCCGCGCTGGCTGTACAAAGTACACTCAGTGCACACACACCCAAAGACACTTCGTGATCCCTTAACAGCTACACATGTAATTTGTAATACACTTATAACCTTAGCAGGGAAAGGAAACATGACACCAGTTTGTATTTAAAATGCCGGGTTCCGACACACCAACATATAATTACTGAAAGGGGGTTACAATAACAAAACAATACAATACAATAGAATAATGGCTACAGTCAATGGTACATTCTTGTTTGATTTCGCCTGCGCTTCCCAGTCTGGTCCTCAGTCATCAGGGTAGATGACCTTTAGAGTATGTGTCTGACCAGGCATGCAGCTGGCTCTTTTATACAATCTTCCAAAACTTAACACAATGGATACTGTAATCTCTTTGTCCATTGGACACAGGGATGGTCATTTACAGTACAGGAGAGGTCATAGGTTGGTTTGAATAGGTGGGCGATGTCTGTTCCAGATGCACTTGTGGGTGGTCTCCTCTGGGTTCCCGCCGCATACCAAATGTACAGTAAATACAGTTTATATCTATATTCTGCTCCTGCGCATAACTATTCGCAGGAGCGTGCGATCTTCTGCAAACCAACACCGGAATATTACCCTTAAAATACCCTACAGCTGGATACCAAACACCACCTTATAACCTTGTTCTGTCCCCTCCTATCCTGTAAAGGTGAATCCCTTTGTTCTGATACCATTTAAACTGTTGTAACTTGCTGGTGTGATGCAGGGAGACTATGTGTACATTGTGCACTATTTGGATTAAATATGTAATGTGTTTTGATGGCTTTTCCATGCATTCACAAACTCTACCATAAATACTCATACCACGCGCTAATGCGCAGGACCGCGGGAGCGACCATACGCAAATTGCGAATATGCGCATGCACAGCAGAACAAGTACATGCACGGAGGCCATCTGTGTGTAGTTTGTACGTGATGTGTGTATTACAATATTTTTCGACTTCGACACCTCCTTACGTTGGGTCATATCAAGAACACTGCAGCATACTTTCGTGCGACTGCAAGGGATATAGGACTATTGGGTTCACAGGCCAATTCCATGGCGGTCTCGGTTAGGAGGGCGTTGTGGATTCACCAATGTAATGCTAATGCTGACTCCGAGAAGAAATAGAGTCTCTGCCCTATGAAGGTGAAGCCTGGTTTGGTGACGGCCTAGTAAATTTGATCTCGACAGCTGCCGCTGGTAAGTCTACCTTCTTGCCCTATGTTCCCTCACAACAGATGATGACGCATCATTGTCGGATGCAGTCATCTCGGCCCAATAGATACAGATTCCCTTTTTCTTTGCAGATAGAGGAGGGAGAAAAGGGAAGAGGTCCGCAACCTCTTCAAGATCACAGGAGCAGACATTATCCTCTGTTCTGCCACATCCACCGCATGACGCTGGGACTCTCTTGCGGGAGTCCACACCGGTGGGGCCACGTCTAAAAACTCTTCAGTCAGTCCTGGAACGGACCTGGACCCGTGGGTTTTACGAATAGTGTCCCAAGGGTACATACTGGAGTTTCCAGACGTTTCCCCTCACCAATTTTTCAAATTAGAGATTCTCCTCCGGACGAGGAGGTAGTATGCGACACAATACTAAGGTTGTATTAGGATCAGGTCATTGACCTGGTTTTCCCCTGTCACAACAGGGAGAAGGTTTTTATTCAAGCCTCTTCGTGGTCCCGAAACCAGACGGCTCGGTCAGACCAATCCTAAATCTGAAATCCCTCATTTTCTACTTAAATTCAAATCCAAGATGGAATCTCTCAGGGCAGTGATCTCCAATCTGAAAAAATAGAAAAGAAAAAAGAAATCAATAAATTTCCATGGTCTCAGTAGACATAAAGAACCTCCGCATTAGGCTTGCCTGAGGTTTGCAATTCAGGGGTGTTATTACCAATTTCAGACGTTGCCGTGGGTCTGTCCACATCTCCAAGGATTTTCACCAGGATGATGGTGGTAATGATGCTTCTCCGTCGCTAGTAAGGAGTCACAGTTATCCCATACTGGGACGGTCCCCTGATAACGGCGAGTTCAAGGAACCAGTTGGTGCAAACCGTTGCACTCTCCCTGACAGTTCTTCAACAGGGTTAGCTCCTGAACTTGCCAGAATCACTGTTGGTCCCAACGACGCGGTTGTCTGTTTTGGGAATAATGCTAGACACAGAACTACAAGGAGTTTTGTTCTTACAGTAGAAAAGGCTCTGGAGATCCAGAGTCTGGTCATAAAAATTCCGAGACCAGCAAGAGTGTCATTTCATCAATACATTCGGTTGCTGGAAAAGATGGTTGCGGCCTATGAGGCCACTCAATTTGGCAGGTTCATGCCAGGGGGTGTTCCAGAGGGACCTGTTGGACAAGTGGTCCGGTTCCCACCTACACTTACACCGGAGGATAATCCTGTCTTCCAAGACCAGAATCTCACTCCTGTGGTGGCTGTGCAGTTCTCACCTCCTAGATGGGCGCAGGGTCGGGATCCAGTACTGGATCCTAGTGACCACGGATGCAAGTCTCTGAGGCTGGGGGGCAGTCACTCAAGAGGAAAACTTCCAAGGAAGATGGTCAAGTTAGGAAACTGATCACCACATTAACGGTCTAGAGTTAAGGGCCGTTTACAACGATTTTCTACAACGAAAAACAGAACAGCAATGGCAGAAGCCACAAGGATTTTCCGCGGGGCGGAAAAACATACAAGCGTTTTGTCAGTAATGTTCGTTCCAGGAGTGGACCACTGGGAAGCAGACTTCCTCAGCAGACGATCTCCATCCAGGAGAGGGGAGACCTCTTCCAAGTAGTCTTCGATGACATGTCATTGGGATTTCTTCAAGTATGATTGATGGCATCTCGTCTCAACAAGAAGCTTCAGAGTTCCAGGTCAAGGGACCCTCAAACAGGAACAGTGAAGGCACTGGTGACACCGTGGGTGTTTTCAGTCGGTATATGTATTCCCTATGTTTTCTCTCGTTCCAAAAGTTCTGGGTTCATAAAAAGGAAATTCGGACGAGCCTCATGGTCCCAGACTGGCCAAGGAGAGCTTGGTATCCAGATCTCAGGAATTACTCATAGGAGATCCCTGGCCTTTTCCTTTGCGCAAGGACCTGTGGCGGCAGGGGCCATGCGTGTATTAGGACTTACCGCGGCTACGTTTGACGACATGGCGGTTGAGCACCAGATCTTAGTCCGTAAGGGTATTCCCACGGAAGTAGTTCCCACACTTATTCGGATTACAAAAGGGGTAACGTCTAAACATTACTACCGTTTTGGGGAAAATAAGTTTCTAGGTGTGAATCCAAGAAGACGCCTACGGTAGAGTTTTCAGCAATCAAAATCGGCCTTATCGGTTTTCTTTCAGAATCAATTGGACTCCCTTTCAGAAGTTCAGACTATCGTGAAGGGAGTGTTGCACATCCAACCTCCTTTTGTGCCCCAGTGGCACCAGGGGATCTTAATGGGGTGTTGCAGTTCCTTCAATCACATTGATTCGAACCTTTACGTAAGGCGGAGTGAAACTCCTCACTGGTAAAGTGGTCATCAGGTTGGCCTTGGCATACACAAGGCGAGTGTCTGAGTTAGCGGTCTGGCCTCACAAGAGACCTTATTTGATCTTCCATGAAGATAGAGCAGAGTTGGAAACTCGACCGTATAATTTCTACCGAAGGTGGTTTTTTCTTTCCACATATACCAACCTATGGTGGTGCCTGTGGCTATGGACGCCTTCGCTGAATCGAAGTCTCTGCATGTGGTCAGAGTTTTTGAAAATTGATGGCGCCAGGACGGCTCCGTTTAGGAACACAGCCTCTGTTTGTCCTGTTTGCTCCCAGCAAGATTGGGTGTCCTGCTTCCAAGCAGACAGTTGCGCGCTGGATCTGTGGTACAATTCAGCATGCTCATCTCACGGCAGGATTGCCGTTACCGAAATAGGTAAAGGCCCATTCTACTAGAAAGGTGGGCTCGTTCGGGGCGGTTGACCGGGGAGTCTCGGCATTGCAACTTTGCCGAGCAGCTATTTAGCAAAAAATTGGGCTATGTTTTACAGTTTTAATACCTTGGCCGAGGTTGACCTCACGTTTGGTCATTCGGTACTACAGAGTCGTCCGCACTCTCCCGCCCATTCTAGAGCTTTGGTATAACCCCATGGTTCTTGAAGTAACCCCAGCATCCTCTAGGACGTATGCAAAAATAGGATTTTAATACCTACCGGTAAATCCTTTTCTCTTAGTCCGTAGAGGATGCTGGGCGCCCGTCCCAGTGCGTACTGTATCTGCAGTTATTGGTTGTGGTTACACACAGGTTCTGTTACGTTTTTTGTCAGCATATTGCTGCAAATTCTCCATGCCGTTGGCTTGTCTTCTGTTGAATGCCACGTTCTGCGGCATGCTTGAGGTGTGAGCTGGTAAGATGCTCACCGTGGTTTAACAATAAATCCTTTCCTCGAAATGTCCGTCTCCCTGGGCACAGTTCCTTAAACTGGAGTCTGGAGGAGGGGCATAGAGGGAGGAGCCAGGTCACACCATTTGAAAGTCTTAAAGTGCCCATGTCTCCTGCGGATCCAGTCTATACCCCATGGTTCTTGAAGTAACCCCAGCATCCTCTACGGACTAAGAGAAAAAAATTTACCGGTAGGTATTAAAATCCTATTTTACAGGCCTGAGTCATACCTGATCGCTGCTGTGCGTTTTCGCACAGCGGGCGATCAGATCCTAGCTGCGCATGCGTATACACTGCAATGCGCACGCACGTCGGACAACCACAAAGGGCATCACAGGTCAGCGATGGGATGGTGCAAAAAATCCAATTGCACAAGCGTTTGCAAGGTGATTGACAGGAAGAGGCCGTTTGGGGGGTGGTAATTGACCATTTACCGGGAGTGTTCGGAAAAACGCAGGCGTGTCCAAGCGTTTTCAGGGAGGGTGTTTGACGTCATCTCCGACCCCGATCAGCCTGTTCTCATTGCACTGTAGGAGTCCTGGGCTGCACAGAGACTGCACACAGTGGATTTTTGCAGCTCTGCGTACACATGGGATCGCACACTTGCACGGCGTATTTACAATCCCCCTGGAGGCGGCGACTATCCGAACGCAGGACAGCAGAGTTAGCAGCCCAGCGATCAGGTCTGAATCACCCCCAAGTACCATTGTATGCTAACATTTATGTATATTTTTGTGAAGTAAATTAGTGACCAATTCTATTTTTTTTTTTTTTTTCAAAACAATGTTTATTGAAGAAAGGTAAAGATAGATGTACAAAATTCCATGTCTGGATTCATAGTGGAGAGGTACAAATAATAGAAATACGAGGTAGGTCAGGGTCATACAATAATGTCTCGGTATGTGGAAAATACATGTATAATTACAGATAGTACATGTAAGAATTTGGTAATAAATGATATCTATAGGATATATTCCACTCCCATTGTCTAGGGTTACCATTTTTCTTAGTGAAATGTGAGATCTGGTATTAGAGACATGAAGGTATCTAGTGAAAGTAAAGACTAGTAATAAACCTCAGTATCTGACCATATAGCTCCTTAGCAACTGAGAGACCACTACAGACAAGGAGAAAGAAAACAGAAAATGAAGAGATAATAACCCTCCTTCAAATAATTTTCTATTTTGTAAAGAAGATTGGTTAGGTAGAAATTCGAATTCGTATAGATTGTAGAGGGAAGAGAAATGAGAGGAGAAAGAAAAAAGAGGGGGTGGGAGATGGAAGGGAAGGGGGGGGGGTGGACAAGACATGAAAACAGGACAACATACAGCATCATTCTCTAAAGGAAAAATTATACCATAAGGTTGTCAGGTTGGATATATGTCCTGTGGACTGCGATAAGTAGATATTATTTACCGGCTCAACACATTTCAAACTTAGCAAAGTTAATAACATTAATCAATCTGTCTATACAAATACCAAGTGGTGGGTTCGAAGATTTTCTGGATTCTGAGCTGAGTGGCATTATCAAAGCTTCGTATAACAGTTTCCCATTTCCCATAGAATCTAGGGGCCCCTGACTCTTTATCCGGTACTAGAGCTTGTCGCTCGTAAAATATGTTGTTTAGCAGAGAGGTTCTCATTTCTGCAATAGATTGTCAAAGTCAGAAAAATATCATGATGCACACTACCATATTTGCACCTCATGCGTGTCCCCGCTGCGCGTGCCCACGCTCTCCCGTGCGTACGCATACCCACTGGTGCGTGCACCCGCAGGCGCACGGTATGCGCATTTACGGTAGATTTTGTGTGCGTCTAGCGGGCGACTCGATCGTTACATATCAGCTAGACACGGTAGCGCGATCCCTCCCCACATGCTTGCGAAGCGTTGCTGCGATAGCATTGCTAGTAACAAAAAGCGAAGATGTAGTGTTAGGTCACAACCTCACAATTCATACACCACATGCAGTGTCAGCCTTGTTAAATTCTGCCCAAACCAGGCACGTCTCATCAGCGCGGTTTACAAGATGGGAATTGGCACTAATGGCCCCCGTAAACATCACCATAAGGAGATGCAGTGCATTAAATCCTGCAACATATCTCCCAGGTGTGCCTACACAGGCACAAAGGGTGGAGGATGAGAGCTATGGGGAAGGAGGATTTAATACAAAGGATGACATGCATGATTGTGTGGAATATTTGACCCAAAATTTCACGGCAAGGCCTGACATCAGTGACAACCCACTGGAAGATGTAGATTTTACTTTCTACACTGACGGTAGTTGTCACAGACAGTCAGACTCGGGAGACTTGTGTACTGGATACGCAGTCGTAGATGACCAAGGCACCATAGAAGCAGAACCGGTAGGCCCACCTCACTCGGCCCAGGTTTCTGAACTGGTTGCCCTAACCAGAGCATGTGAATTGGCTAAGGGCAAGTCAGCCAATATCTACACCGATTCTAGATACGCCTTCGGGGTAGTCCATGATTTCGGAGCCCTATGGCGCCTCAGAAATTTCATGACGGCAGCTGGTACACCGATAGCGCATGCAGCTCACATCAAAAGGCTTCTAACAGCGATACAGGAACCCGACAGAGTGGCTGTTATCAAGTGTAAAGCACACACATATAGCCAGGACCCAGTATCACTTGGTAACAGCCGAGCAGACGAAGCTGCTAAGTTAGCAGCCGGTACCCCCAGACAGACAGACACCACACAACTGATGGTATTTAATACCATCAACACACAGAAGTTGTGTGAAATGCAAAATTTGTGTTCCACACAGGAAAAGGCAGTCTGGAGGGCAAAAGGATATGGCCAGGAGTCCTCAGGACTCTGGACAGATGGACAGGGTAAACCAGTGGCCCCCAGAGCATATCTTCCATGTTTAGCTGAGGCAGCACACGGGCTGACTTATCTGGGCAAGGAGGGAATGTGTAAGTTGGTAAGAGCATATTGGTGCGCCCCAGGATTTTCATCTCACGCAGGTAAGAGAGCAATGTCATGCCTTACCTGTTTGAGGAAGAATATCGGAAAGGCAATACCAACAGAACCATCTCATATCCCACCTACAGGCGGCCCTTTTCAGGTAATACAGATTGACTTTATTCAATTACCCCCTTGTCGAAATTTGAAATATGTACTTGTTTGTATAGATGTGTTCTCAAATTGGGTCGAAGCATTTCCGGCGGCCACAAATACCGCTATGTTTACAGCTAAGAAAATTGTGCAGGAATTTGTGTGTAGATATGGTATCCCTAGAATAATTTAAAGTGATAGGGGTACCCATTTTACAGGTGATGTCTTTCAAGGAATGTGTAAGTTGATGGGAATTGATAGTAAGCTGCACACTCCATATCGCCCCCAGGCGAGTGCGAAGGTGGAAAGAGTGAACAGCACTATTAAAAATAAATTAAGCAAAGTTATGGCAGAAACAGGATTGACATGGCCAGAAGCTTTACACCTTGTATTATACAGCATCAGAACCACTCCCAGGTCCCCTCATAATCTGTCCCCCTTTGAAATTCTGTTTGGTCGACAACCGCATGTTATGATTAACCCTCAGGATGATTTGAAGTGTAACAATGAAGTGACTGTAAAATACCTGGTTAACATGAGTAAACAGCTAAGGAATCAAAATGACAATCTGAAGTTAGTGATTCCTGATTTGCCAGATAGTAATTGTCATGACATTGAACCTGGGGATTATGTAATGATACGGAATTTTCTACGCTCAGGTTGCCTTATTGACAGATGGGAAGGACCATACCAAGTCTTATTGATTAGCACGACAGCATTGAAGGTTGCCGAGAGAGAGACTTGGGTTCATTCGTCCCATTGTAAGAAGGTTGCTGATCCAGAGAGGTCCCGTGATAAAGAACAGACGGTAGAGGAAGTGGTATCACTGGAGTGTCTGTTTCAGGAGGACTGAGGCGGCACCTGAGCTTTGAAAAATCATAAGATCGGAAGCAGTTGTCGATCCCCTGTTCCCTTTTATTGTTTTTCTCCACTTCCCATCCCATCTCCCTCAAGTATTTCTTTCCCCATTCTCA
This sequence comes from Pseudophryne corroboree, assembly GCF_028390025.1. Lineage (NCBI taxonomy): Eukaryota > Metazoa > Chordata > Amphibia > Anura > Myobatrachidae > Pseudophryne > Pseudophryne corroboree. The sequence goes on along the minus strand of NC_086455.1, from coordinate 74,117,512 downwards.
TTCTTCTCCATTTCCTCCTCTAAGATGGACTTGCCCCAAGAGACTGTGATCCGGATTTTCCTGTTGACCATGATGTTGACCAGAGCAGTCTGTTCCGGCGAGAGTACCATGGAGGTCGAGAGAGGTTCTGGAATGGGTTCTGATGACAAAGATGGAGGCGTAGTTTTCCAAGAACAACATAATCAACAAGCAAAGGCGAGTATCAGAAAACGATCCGATAGCATTGACCATAGAAGGAATTGTGAAGGATTGTTAGCTGAAGAAAACTGTATCTGTAGGCATTGTGACAATATAATTGAGGATGGATGCATCAAGAGATGCCAATCCAGTTTTAATATCCATATGGACAGGCATCCATTGAGTGACTATCACTCCTTAGTGGGTAAAGTACTAAATCAGACAGACTGTTGGGTATGCTCTCAAGTACCTCAGGGCCATAGCAAATCAGGGCTAGTACCACTTCCTTTAACGATAAGGGAGGTACTTGAGTTAAGTGGTGGGAGGCCGGTGGACAAGAGGTTTAGTATCTCTAGTCCTCCTAGTTTAAAGCTCCACCAATACCATGTGGATAGGTCTTTAGTGTGCTATAACATTTCCAATCCCCGAAAGCCGGGAAATTGGGAAGTGTCATGGAATAACAAGACCATGACATTCTCACATAGAGCAGACGAATTGCCAACAGATACAGAGCTTATACGCCACATAGCCGGTAGTGGAAAATCTTTCCGATATAGGTATACCCTAGGAAGTAAGACCATGAAAATTGGAGAGGTATCACCAGGATACTGTGCACATATCGTACAAACTGATACGTGTATTAAACAGATGGGAGAATTAGGGCTAGGAAATTTTATATGGAAAATGTGTAATATGGTTATGTCCTACTCCGTCCCATATGTTCTCCCCGATGATACATATTTCATATGTGGGAGGAAGGCGTATAAGTGGCTTACCCCAAACTCAGAAGGATTATGTTATATTGGAAAGGTACTGCCTGAGGTAATGACTGTATCACATACTAAAATGAAAGATATTCACCGTGTTGCCCAAGCTCCTTATACCCACACTCATTACGAGCATATCGTTAAACGGCACCTGATAGAAAGGACAGAGCATCCGGCCTCTGATCTGATCCATGAATCCACCGGGATTCAGGTTCTAATCGCGTTAGATATCACTCGCACCGCCAGAGGAGTGATAAATTATAAATATATATCAGCGCTTGCAAATTTATTAGACAATATCACTGAAATGTATGACGACACTTTTAGGTATACCAGAAGGGAGCTTCAAGCTTATAAAACAGAACTGGTTCAGCATAGGATGGTTCTTAATTACCTCACAGCAGTAACAGGCGGATATTGTGTCACACTGGCGACGCAGTACGGCGTAAAATGCTGCACTTATATTACGAATAGCACCGAGGATCCGGTCGAGGTCATAGACCAAAAGATGGACGACATTCTCCAATTAAAATGGGAATTTCGCAGGAGACATAATCTCACCCTTGCTGCTGTGGGTAATGAGCTGACCGGTTGGGTGTCATGGTTGAACCCGCGAAATTGGTTCTCTGGTTTAGGAGAATGGGCTCAAGGAGTCATAATGGATGTAGGGAAGTTTCTTCTATGTATCTTGGGTGTTGTCATATCGATTGGCTTGATATTTAGATGCGTTCAGGCTTTAACGAAGTGTAAACGAAGCACTAGGGTGATGAGTTTAAGGAGTGAGGACATTATAATTCCAATGGATTTGATTTATGACCCAACGATAGAGACAATGATGTGATGAAAATGCGATTCTGCGGTCCGTTTCTTTCACCTGTTTCTCGTTTTTCTCCAAGGTAAAAAGACCCACTTGGAAGAGGAATTCGGCGATCCTGTATAGACAACAGATGGATTAAAGAAGAAGTTTTGACAACCTTGTACACAGATAATTGATGAACTATGCCATAGACCCCCAGTTTCCCTAGAAATTTTAAATTTACGCTAGCCCAACACTTTTGTAAGTCTATGGACATTGACAAAGCTTTTTGCCCGCACTTTTTGGCAAAAGCCCAAAGAAGACTGCATTCAACAGACACCGGACAAGACTTCAACCGACAAATGTTCATTAACCTGACATAGAATACCACTGCATTTACCATAATTGTTTCTTATCTTCATCTCTACAACCTTCAGGTAAAGCACACACATAGTCGATAGGGAATACCGGCACAGATATCAGCATTCACATATTCCCCCATTCATGTATCATCAACTAAAATGTGCTCCCCCATTTTGTTGCAACCAAAAGCCGAAAAGAGCTCGGTAAAGTTTGACAGCCCATCCACAGACCCTTAATACGGGATAAGAAGGAATTCAAATGTATACTTCGCAATACCTCGAAGCTTGATTTAAAACACGTACGGCACGATGATACATGACCCCCCAAAACATGGATTCATACACACATGCTTCTGCTATCTCACTAGGTCATACCCTTTTCCTACCCTCTCCTCCCCTACCCAACCATAGAAATATTTACACATGACATATATTTTTCTCTTTTTGAAATGTTTTAGAAAGTGGCAGTTATTGGTGACTGTCAAAGTCAGAAAAATATCATGATGCACACTACCATATTTGCACCTCATGCGTGTCCCCGCTGCGCGTGCCCACGCTCTCCCGTGCGTACGCATACCCGCTGGTGCGTGCACCCGCAGGCGCACGGTATGCGCATTTACGGTAGATTTTGTGTGCGTCTAGCGGGCGACTCGATCGTTACATATTTTAACCATATAATGTATTTTGTAGATTATGGTCCCTTTGATAGAATCTGAAAGTTTAGTTAATGTAGCATGTTCATGAACAAAGAGATCCCTCTTTGTTTGATACGAAGGGTCAGACAAGGGTTATACAGTGGTGTTTAGTATCCATCGGAAGAGTATTTAATTAGCAATATTCCGGTGTTGGTTTGAAGCGGATTAATCGCTCGTGCGAATAGTTATGGACATAAGAAGTTTATGGACTTTTACTATATTTGCACTTTATTATCCATGCGGCGGGAAACCTAGTTTCCCACCCACCTGAGCAGTTGGAAATAGTCACAGCCCACCTGTATGAATCAACCTATGACCTTTTGTTATAATGCGAAGAGGAATTCCTGTGTCCAATGAACAATAAGAATATAGGACCATTGTACTGTATTATGTGTAGGGTATAAAAGGACAAGCCGACCTGATCCAGCTCTCTATTCTCTTCAACGGTTCTCATTGCTGATAATCGGGAGCTGGATATCCAGAGGCGCATGCGATTGTTTCCCTTGAGCGTAAGTTTTCTCCGCAATCATATTGTCTTTCTTGTTATTGTGAGCCATATATCTCTCTCTCTCTCTTCTCTTTCTCTCTCGTTTCTCTTATATCGTTATTGTACTGCTATTGTATTTTATGTATAGTTATCTGGTTAGGTAGTCTATGTTATATTGGTAGTGTATGACTTGTATTGTATTATTCTTTTGAACGTTCATTCATTTCCTTAAAAAGGCGTTAGACCCTTAGACCGGTATTGTGTGTGTTCATTATGTTGCAGTGGGTAATAGGAGCGTCTCTATCGCTCAAACAGCTTTAGTGTAAACCATCTTACACTGTGTTGCATTTTCACCTTATCACTGCACAAGGGTTTATTGCATAAATACATTGTTGTTTATGGTATAGTTATAAAGGTTTAACATTGTGAGCGTCTGCGCCGCTGGTGATCTCCTCGTGGTCCCGAGCGTCCGCTGCGCTAATAGCGTATCATTACGTTAGTCGGCAGCCAATAGCGTGCCTGCCTGTGATCTCTTGGCCGTGAGCGAACGTGACGCTTGAGCGTCTCGACCACGGCTAAGCGATTGTTACGCAACGTGCGTACCCTTACGGTATTCCATACGCCAATAGCGTACAGTGTTCATTGACCTCTTAAAGGGTTTTAAGTAAGATAAATATTCAGCTTTATCAAGATGGAGATTGTCTGTGTAACCAATGGGTGAGGATTAATTTTTTAGCGATAGTAAGGATAACTGTCAGGGCAGGTATAATCTTCTGTTTGTGTGGTCCCAGGTCCCAATCTGAAAAGCAGTAAAATAGACATGCGGTAGGGAGCTTGGTGATTCGAACTGAAAAGATATCATTAACATGGTTTATCAGCTTGTCCCAGAAAGTTCTTATTTTCCTGCAGTCCCAGAAGTTATGATAGTAGGTGGCCTCAGCCATCCCACATTTAAAACATCGACCCGTAGAGGCCAGGGTGAAATAGGAATGCTGTTTCGGGGAGATGTAGGCTCTATTTAGGAATTTGAGGTGCGTTTCCTGCAAAGCTGCGGATTTTAAATATTTAAATGTGGGGGACAGTTTGGACAAAAGTACCGACACAGCCGGTAAATCAGGTATGTCCCGCTGCCAGCGCGAGTGGAGAGCACTTTGCAAGGGTGTTTTCCCTGAGTCTATGAGAATAGAATATAAATTACGCAGCTTATATCCTATGGTCAGATTAAAACGCAGGAGAGGGGTAAGAGGGTCAATGGCCGTATCAAGGGCCATTCCAGGTGGTAACGACTGTGCAAAATGACGGGATTGGAGGTACATATAAAATTGGGAGTTGGGTAGACCATATCTATCTGATAATGCAGAGAAAGAGTAGATCTTACCCCCAGGGTCAAAGATATCTCGAATGCACGAGATGCCCTTCTCTTTCCACGTCAAGTAAGCACGGCCGTCTAAACCAGGAGGAAATTGTGGGTTGCCCCAAAAGGTGGTGTAAGGTGAGTTAGAGGAATTCCTGTGCAATTGTTTATTGATAGATTTCCAGGCTTTATAAGTGTCAGGAAAGAGTATGTTGGATTTTATATGGGAAGGAATCAGTGAGGTAGGTGCATGAAGGAGAGCAGCTGGGGAGAAAGGATGGAAAAGGTGTTCCTCTATGTTGGGGAGAGTATATACAGAGCCACCAGAAAACCAATCCACCATGTATCGATACATAGCTGCATTTGAAAAAGCAGAGATGTCTGGCATCCCAAAACCACCCTCCGACCTCGGCAGTCGCAAAAAATGGCGGGATACCCTAGATTTCTTTTTTGCCCAGATGAATCTTGTAAACAGGGAGTCAAATCGTTGGATATCTGACTTGGAAAGTTGCAAGGGAAGCATCTGGAGGACATAGGATAATTTGGGAAAAATAAAGCTTTTAATAACCACTACCCTACCAGACAATGATAGAGGTAATTCCATCCATCCGTTCAATATTTTCTCCGCCGAGGAGTATATCTGGTGGAAATTAGCAGAGTATAGGGCGTCCAGATTAGGGGGAATCATGATGCCTAAGTATTTAAGTGGAGAGCGGCAAATTGTGAATTGTGTCAGCGTGGGGGATAGAAGGTTTGTGGAGTGACCAGGGCCTAGAGGGAGGAGGCGTGACTTGTCATAGTTCACGCGAAATCCCGAGAAAGAGCTAAAATTATCTATAATGTGTTTTATAGCAGGGATGGAAAATTGGGGGTTAGAGATAAATAAAAGCATGTCATCGGCAAATAGACTGAGTTTCACTTCAGTCGACCCAACGACAATACCAGTATATTCTAGAGACATGCGCAGTGCAGTGGCTAGGGGCTCTATAGCTATTGCAAATAGAAGGGGTGAAAGGGGGCAGCCTTGTCTGGTCCCTCTATGGAGGGGGATGGGAGAGGACATATAATTGTTAGAGAGGATTTGAGAGGAAGAGTCATGATAGAGAAGACGTACTGCATGGATGAAGGCCTCCGGGAATCCAAACCTGTGCATGGTGTCAAAAAGGTGGTCCCATGTGACTAGGTCAAAAGCCTTGTCAGCATCAAGGGAGAGAAGGGCATAGGGGTTCTGGTCTCCCGAAGCCTCCAACCACTGCATGACAGTCAGTATCTTACGCACATTCACTGTAGAGTGGCGCCCCCAAATAAACCCTGTCTGGTCCTCCTGGATCAGAGAGGGCAAGAGAAGCTTTACCCTGTCTGCCAAGATCTTGGTATATATCTTGTAATCCGTATTCAATAAGGATATAGGTCTATATGAACTGGGAAGTAGGGGGTTTCTCCCTGGTTTATGGAGAATTTTCAGAATCGCAGCATTGAAGTATAGTGGAGGGGGTGTTCCGGACAACAGCAAGTTGAATAGTTCACAAAGGGGTTTGACCAATTGAGGGGCCAGTATTTTATAGTATTCATTGGTTAGACCGTCAGGTCCAGGGGTTTTGTTTGGTTTCAAACAGTGAATTGCATGGAGCACCTCCTCCTCAGTAATGGGGTTCAGTAGGGGTTGGGATGAGGTAGAAGATAGAGAGGGGAGCGTAAGGGAAGACCAGAAAGAGTGTTGTTGTTGGTGATCAATAGAGGGTTCAGAATATAGTGAGGAATAAAAAGACTGCAGAACCTCAGACACCTGGCCACAATCATGTACTACAGTGCCGTCAGCCCTAGTTAAAGCATGGATAAGTGTTGGTGGATGTTGACCTTTCAGGAGATTTGAAAGCAATCGACTAGATCGATTGCCGAATTTATGGAATCTACATTGAGACATAAATGTCAGTTTAGATTCGATTTGGGTTAAGAGTTTGTCAAAAAGGGATTTCTGTTCATGGTAGAGTTTTCTGGTAATTGGGGTGGGGGACTGCGTGAACGCTTGGTAGGCGTCAGTAAGTTTAGATTGAGCATCAAGGTACAGAGCTTGTGTGTCTTTCTTATGTTTGGAGGTGAAGGAGATGATAGAGCCTCTTAGTACTGACTTAGACGTCTGCCAGAACAGGAGCGGTGATTCATTCTCTGCAGTTATATTACAATGTGTAAAGTCAGCCCATGATGCCTCCAGCATATTTCTAAATTGAATGGAATTGGTCAGGTGGGATGGGAAGCGCCATTGTCTGACAGGGCCTCTATTGGGGAAGGTGGCGAGAGCCATCCAGCAGACCGCATGGTCCGACAAGGACACCGGTTCAATTTCAGAAGTTTGCACCCTGGTAAACATAGAAGCCGAGATGAGCAGATAATCGATTCTCGACAGTGTACCATGAGCAGCCGATAAACAAGTGTATTCACGGTCGACTGGATGACAGGCTCGCCACACATCCACCAAGTGCAGCTGTGACATTAGATAAGGTAAACCATATTTGGGAGTATAACGGCTAGATCTGGATTTGGTATTCCTATCAAGAGCATTGGATACAGTAGAGTTAAAGTCACCTGCGAGTATCTCCTGTTTATGAGAGTGTGGGTGCAGTTTAGCGGCAATGGACAGAAAAAAGGGTTGGGGATCAATATTGGGGGCGTATACATTACACAGTAGAAAACGTGAGTCATCTAGGGTGGCGTCTACAATGAGATATCTGCCTTCAGTATCAGATTGGGAGGAGTGAAGGTCTACTTGGACTGAGCGTCTAATCAAAATGAGTACCCCACGGGCCTTGGCAGTAAATGGGGCGGACGCCAGCACTCTCCAGCCCAGGCAATTGAGCTTGTCAATCTCAGGGGGAAGGAGATGAGACTCCTGGAGGAATGCAACATCTACATGTAGTTTAGATAAGTAAAGTAAGATTTTCTTCCTCTTTATGGGGGAATGGAAGCCACCTACATTATATGTGCCAATTTTTAAACTGGTCATTATTCTGCTGAAGAAAGGTATGGTTCATGGCAATAAATAAAACCGATAATATCATATCCACAAAATACATTGCTATCATGGACATAGAAAACCAACAGGACAAGACACAGAGAGGAAAGAACAATGGGTAGAAAAAGTGGGGGAAAGTAAAGTAAAGGATCCAGAAAAGAATGGATCAAAAGATTAGCATCAAAAGTGCACTTCAGGTACAAAGATAATCTAAATTGACCTATAGTTCACCAATTGGAGAACCAGATAAGAACTCCAGGCTTGCCCCAGCCCTGGTACTGAGAAACAATAAGCATAGCTTATATATGGCATAAACAAAACATAACGCAGAATAACATGTGGAGAACTTTAGGTGGAAGGCGCCTTGAAGAAAGGATCCCATTCAGAATGGGATTAATGCTGAAATGGCACCCGCCATAGTATTTACGTCGGTAATAGAGGCGTCTCCTCCCACCAATAATTTCAAGAACTTCTAGCGATTAACAGCTATAACATAAACAGATATATTAAAGCAATAGAGTAATCGTCAGCAAAGGAGGAGATAACCACGCTAAGGAATTTCACAGCCGTGGTTAGCAGTCAGGAATCGAGTCCGTTGAGGGCTGGCGCAGTGAAGAACGGCCGTTCTCCTCTTCCAGTAGATATGCTTCCGCATCAGCCACGGTGGAGAAGTCTGTAAATGAAGATCCTTTGAACAGGCGCAATCGTGCTGGGTATATAAGAGCAAATTTTCTATTTGCTTTGGCTAGGCGGGAACAAAGTGGGGTGAATTCACGTCGTGCCCTGGCCACCTCTGCCGAATAATCTTGGAAGATAAAAATCTTCACATCGTTCCAGTGTAAGTTCCGCTTACGACGAGACGCAGACCAGATGGTGTCTTTGTGGATGTAATTTAGACAACGGAAAATAACAGCCCGGGGTCGGGAATCCTGCGTAGGCCTTGCAGGACCAATGCGATGGGCCCTCTCCACAATCATACCCGTGCAGGAATCTTGGATATCAAGCAGATCTGGCAGCGTGTCTTGTATGAAGGAAAGGAGTGCTGGCCCTTTAAGGGCTTCGGGCAGCCCAACAATCCTCATATTATTTCGACGTGATCTATTCTCGAGATCGTCGACCTTATTAAGAAGCTGGTAATGGGATTTCTGAAGAAAGGCGCACTGTTCCTTTAAATCGGCAACATCATGAAATGTCTCCCCGAGGCGCTGTTCATTAGCCTGCACCCGTTTGGAAAGCTGTTTAAACTGTGATTTGATGTCATGCACTGCCTGTGTGACTTTGGCAGCATGAGATTCCATAATAGGGTTAATGGAGTCTTGAATTGCCTTTACCATGTCAGAGTATGTAATTAGGCCCTCAGCCTGCTCTGTAGTCTTGTTAGACTTCTGTGTAGAGGGGGCAGCATGTACAGGGAGAGCTGTGTTCACAGAGGAGTCAGAGGAGGAATGTAACTCACGATCTGTGTGCATTTGCTGCTGCTGCGGCTGTGTCTGCTGTCCGGCGGCCATCTTGGAATCCCCTTTCGTTTTTGCAGGACGTTGTTTGAGGGGCTTAGCCGCTTCTGGGGCGGCCAGGAAGCGATCCATCAGGTGCCAGAGATGTTCCCACAGGCAGGTGAGCGGTCCGGGAGCGGGCTGTAACGCTATGTGCAGCGTGCGGGCTAGCGCGGGCTGGGGCGGCACACGGAGCTCACTCTGCTGCTGCTGCACGCATCGGCGCCGTACCCGGAAGTCCGACCAATTCTATTTTAATTGTATGTGAACTACATTAGTGATGAATTTAATTTATTTTTTGCTGAATTATTGATTTAAAAGGTTCAAAAACATTTTTTCCAACTTTTATGACCGAGTTTGGACATTCTTTTCAAAAATATGTAATTTATAGAGTTTGTGCAATAAAAAAGAATGATAAATGTAATTTATGAGCCAAATGACAGCATTTTTAACTTGTCTGTAATGAAAATCGGTCTTTGGGACTGATTCAGAGTTGGAGCAGTTGAGTCATACAGAGTTTGTGCACAGAGTCACAGTTGCAGTAGGGACGCATGTGATAATGTCGATTTATATACAGGAATGAAAAGCTTTACCTTCTATACACTCTAAACACACTTTAAACCTTTAGCCGCTGCGGTCGCTATACTTGGTACACGCGATACGTACTTTTTATGCTATTAGCGTACAGAGCCCCGTACGATGTACAGACAATGTGTACAAACGCCGCACTGATGGTACAATGCACCCGCAGCGCGTACACACCCAATGAATACGCTTTAAACCTTATACAGCAATGCAATGCGTTACTAATACACTTTTAAACCATAGCGGGGAAAGGAAGACACAACACCGATTTGTAGTTAAATCACTGGGTTCCGACACCACAGCGTAATATTGCTGAATGGGGGTTACAATATATACAATACAATATAAGACAATATAACAGAATAATGGCTACAGTCAATGGTACATACGTGAGTATATTCGCGTGCGCTTCCCGGTCCGGTCCTCCGTAATCTAATAGATAACGTTGTGAGTCTTGTGTCAGACCAGCATGCAGCAGGCTTTATTTATACATTTCTTCCAAAAGCAATACAATGGATACTGTAATCCCTTTGTCCATTGGACACAGGAATGCACTTTTACAGTACAGGAGAGGTCATAGGTCGATTTGAATTGGTGGGCGATGTCTGTTCTAACTGCTCTTGTGGATTCCCACCGCAAACATAATGTACAGTAAATACAGTTTATATCTATATTCTGCTTCTGCACATAACTATCCGCAGGAACATGCGATCTTCCTCAAACCAACACCGTAATGTTACCCTTAAAAATACCCTACAGCTGGATACCAAACACCACTCTATGACCTTGTTCTGTCCCCTCCTATTCTGTAAAGGTGAATCCCCTTGTTCTGAAACCATTTAAACTGTTGTTATTTTCTTGTGTGGTGCAGGGGTACTACGTGTACATTGTGCACTATTTGGATTAAATATGTAATGTGTTTCGATAGCTCTCCATGCGTTCACAAACTCTACCGTAAATACCCATACCACGCACTGATGCGCACGACCGCGGGTGCGACCATACGCAAATTGCGAATATGTGCACGCACAGTAGAACAAGTACACGCGCGGAGGCCATCTGTGTGTAGTTCGTACGTGATGTGTGTACTGCAATATTTTTCGACTTTGACAGTCCACCCTTTGGCAGTCACCAATAACTGCCACTATCTAATCACTAAACAGAAAAATATCTACACAATATCTACAAAAGTTTTGGATAGTCGGGGGAGAGTGGTAGGGAGGAAATGTATGACCTAGTGGGATAGTAAAAAGCATGTATGTATGATTCCATGTCTGAGGGGCATGTATCATCGTGCCGTATATGTTCTAAATAAGCTTCGAGGTATTGCGAAGTATACATTAAATCCTTCTCATCCCGTATTAAGGGTCTGTAAATGGGCCAACAAACACTACCGAGCTCTTTTCGGCTTCTTGTTCCAACAAATGGGGTGCACATTTAGTTGATGATACATGGAGGGGGAACATATGTGAGTGCTAGTATATGTAGATATCACCTGTCGACTATGTGTGTCATTAACTGAAGGTTGTAGAGATGAAGATAAGACACATATCTAAAATACATTCACATAAACATTCTTGGGTAGGGCTGATGTCTTTTCCGGATGGGTGTAGGAGGAGGGGCGCCCAAGATGGCTGCCTCACCTTTTGTATGCTCCTGATCATCTCCATAAAACAGCTTAAATTCACCACAACTGACCTATGAATCATCATAAACATCCAAGGACTTACCTTTAACTTGTACTACTCTACGCGGGCATCTCATCAAAACCAACGGATTGCATTCCTGCGCTGAGATACACACTGGATTGAATCCTGGACTGAATCCTCTGCAAACCTCCACTGAGAAATCCTTCAGTTTAGCAGCTGCTGCACTCTGCATTGGACATTGCCCAGATAAGGTACTGTGGATTACAACCTATCTTTGGCTACATCTAGCCCCTCACTTAGACATCATCCACCTCTGTTCTCTGAGCAACTAATAACTGACATTGCATTAATCTACTAATATCAGTATATTCAGGCTATGAATTGCTGAAGGCTCACTGTTTCAACTCAGGATCCATTTCCCAGGACATGTTATCACTTCCCCCCACACACAAGAAACCTACTTCAAAGGCCTCTCACACTGAGACTTTTCACACCTACACAGTAGGAATTGGCTTCTAACACCTTCCCAAAAGTCTGCCTATGCTAGGATAATTGATTAAATCAGCAGCTATTTTATTTATCACTTGCTTCAAATATACCCAATAGGTTATAGCAATAACTTTGTTCATAAACCCATTAGAATTTTGGATCAAATACCGATTGGGGGAAAACAAAACACAAAAAGGAAGAAAAAAAAACAAAAACAAAAAAACACTGCTTTCTCTCCCTCTCTCATCATCATATGCAGCTCAAACTCATAGTAATCTGTCATTGATGACCAAATGTATACATATTGCTCCAGCTTCATTCTTTCACTCCGCCCACCACGTTCTGCAGTTCCTATCACACCATCACAGGCTTCTATTCTCCAATCCCTTGGCATTTTAAAAAGAAAACACAGGCGCATTCGTGGGAAGCGAGCAGGCAGGAAACTTATTTCCCCCGGTAACCATCTATGTCCTTTGCCCACCTGCTCACCCCCATACACAAAGAACAATCAAATAGAAGTAATACCCAAAAGACGGCCCTATGTTTGGAAGGACAGAACTGTCAACTCTCGCTTTGTGACCCCCATACCCAGAGCTCCTGCACTTAACATAAAGAAAACTGAAGGCCCTCTGGTATGCCCAATCAGGTCAGTCCTTTGTAATGCCAGATCTATAAGAAACAAGACTGCAACAATTGCTGACCTTATTGAATCTGCAGATCTAGCCTGTATTACAGAGACCTGGCTAGACGAAAATGCAGCACCTATATTGGAGGCTGCGGTACCAACAAACTACTCTGTCATCCACAACCCAAGACTGGACCGCAGGGGTGGCGGGGTGGCTATCTGCTTCAAAAAAGAACTTAAACTTAGGGTCCACCCTATTGAAATTACTCGCTCATTTGAGTGCATTGCTGCCCAGAGTTCGACAGGATTAGGTTTCAGAGTACTTCTCATCTACCGGCCACCTGGAGATGGAAAGATATTTCTACAAGAAATTGCAGACACTGTTGCTGGCCTGGTTCTGGAACATCAAAGATGGCTCATCCTCGGGGATTTCAATGCATGGGTGGATGATGAGCTCTCACGCCTTGGCCAAGACCTCCTGTGCACAATGAATGGTCTGGGCTTCACACAGATAATTCCCTCTGCCACACATAAAAGTGGTCACACTCTTGATCTTGTCTTTCAGATTGGATTAGAAGTCACTGACCTAAAAATAAACCCAGTCATCTGGTCAGACCACTACTCCCTCTGGTTCTCAGTTGCAACCCCTCAAATAAGATCTCTGCCCGTGGAGTTGACCAGGTACCGTCCAAGGAGGGGTATGACTCCCCAGGCTCTTGCAGCAAATATGGATCTCTCTGCCATACTGGGTGCCTGTGAAGATCCCTGTTCCCTAGTCCGTTATTATAATAGGGATGTTAAGGCTGCAATTGATATTATCGCCCCTGTGCGTATAAGACCTCGTAAACCACATCGTCAAGCTCCATGGTACGACAACAGTGTTAGTGAGCTCAAGAAAAGGGGGCGTAGACTGGAAAGACGATGGAGGAAGACTAACCTAGTGGATGACAAAATAAAACTAATAAAGCATAACGAAGAATATCAATCGACAATCACTCGCAAGAAATCACAGTTCCTGTCAAATGAGATCACAGCAGCAAACAATAGGCCAGCTCAACTTTTCCGCACAGTGGAGATGCTTTGCAAGCCAGCATGCCTGCAGACTGATGAGACCCTTTCCCAAGCAAGATGCAACGAGTTTGCAAACTTCTTTGCAGATAAAATATCCACCATCCGGGCTGGAATATCCACAGTGCCATCAAAGGAGAGCCAAACTACAAAGCCTGCCAATATAAGCTACCTGCCTTCATGGACCAGCTTTGACCCAGTGGATGTAAAGGACACTGCTGAAATTGCTCGGATTTTGCGTCCCACCACCTGTGGCCTGGACCCAGCCTCAACCAAGCTTCTAATAGGTTGTACGGATATAATCGGTCCTGTCTTTGCAAAAATTGTTCAATGCTCTTTGCAGACAGGCATTTTTCCTGGACCCCTAAAGGAAGCAATTGTTAGACCACTTCTTAAAAAACCTAATTTAGATCCCGACTGCATGTCCAACTACAGACCGGTATCAAACCTTCCTTTCCTAGGAAAGGTTATTGAGAAAGTGGTTGCAAATCAACTGGAAACTCGCCTGACAACCCATGATATTTATGATCCATTTCAATCAGGATTCAGGAGAAGACATAGCACTGAAACAGCCCTGGTGTGTGTGTTAAATGATCTTCTGATGGCAAAAGACAGAGGTGACTGTTCAATATTAATCCTTCTGGATCTCTCGGCAGCATTTGATACCGTGGACCACGGGCTTCTGATTGAGCGACTGATACACTTCTGTGGTCTGGATGGCACAGTCCTAAACTGGTTCAAATCATTTCTCACAGGCAGGTCACAGAGAGTATCATCTGGATTATACTCATCACCACCAGTGCCATTGCCATGTGGTGTCCCACAAGGTTCTATACTATCCCCCATGCTTTTTGCAGTATACATGCTCCCATTGGGCGAAATAATCAGGCGCCATGGCCTGGTCTACCACTGCTATGCAGATGATACACAACTGTACTTGTCCTTTGCTCCGGGCACTGATAACCCAGTAGCAACCCTGAATGGCTGTCTAGCTGAACTACAGGAGTGGATGAGCGCCAGTTGGCTGCGACTGAACCCGGATAAAACAGAGGTCCTTATAATACGACCGCAACATCAAAGGACAAGACTGCAGCATAGCCAACCAACTGGACTTACACTCGGGGATTCAGAATTACAGACCAGTGATCATGTGCGGAATCTTGGCGTTGTCCTGGATGATGGCTTGACACTTAAACATCAGATATCAGCCACAATCAAATCCTCATTCTTTCACCTGAGGAACATAGCCAGAATCAAGCACCTAATTCCCTCAGATGATATGCCAAAAGTCATACATGCATTTGTATCATCTCGATTAGACTACTGTAATGCCCTCTACCTTGGTCTACCAGCAAAAGAATTGCAACGCTTACAGCTGGTGCAAAACACAGCTGCCAGGCTGTTAACCAAACAGCCCCGTTCCAGCCACATAACACCCATCCTCTACTCCCTTCACTGGCTGCCTGTAAGATGGCGAATCCTCTTCAAGATTGGCTTACTGAGTTTCAAAGCATTACATGACCAAGGCCCAAGGTACCTGAAACAGCTTCTGATCCCATACTGCCCCACTCGATTACTGCGATCTGTAGATGAAGGACTTTTAGCAGTACCTAGAATCTACCGTAATTCATCTGGGGGTCGAGCTTTTAGTCATGCGGCTCCGACTCTATGGAACTCACTTCCCAGCACAGTGCGAGAGGCCCCAACTATAGAATCCTTCAAAAGTAGACTCAAGACTTTCCTGTTTACTCAAGCATTTCCATAGTGTCTCTTTTAGTATCTTCATGCTTCTGTATTTTATGAAAAATGTACTTCATTATTTTTCTGTACTATATTATGCTGTGTATCTGTTAAGCGCCTTGAGTCCTATTGGAGAAAGAGCGCTATATAAATAAAATTATTATTATTATTATTATTATCTAGGCAGAGGGGGAGACAAAAGAAAAATGGGTGAAAGAAACAGGCCATGGAATTCATTTGCAATCCTTATCATAACACTGTCTCTATGGATGGGTCGTAAATTAAATCTGCTGCTATAACAATGCCCTTGCTCCCTAGACTCATCAACTTTGTGCCGTGCTTGCGCAGCGTCAGAATTCGAACACACCTAAATATCAAGCCAATAATTATGACGACTCCCAGAATACAAAGGAGAAACTTCCCTACACTCATAATAACATTTTGAGCCCACTCTCCTAATCCTGAGAACCAATTTCGTGGGTTCAACCATGAGACCCAGCCGGTCAGCTCATTACCCACAGCCGTCAGGGTAAGGTTGTGTCTCCTCCGGAACTCCCACTTCAACTGCAAGATATCGTCCATCTTTTGATCGATAATCTCCGTGGGGTCGTCAGTGCTGTTTGTAATATACGTACAGCACTTCACACCATATTGAGTTGCCAAAGTGACACAGTACCCACCCGTCACGGCTGTGATATAATTAAGGACCATCCTGTGCTGGATCAATTCCTTCTTGTAAGCTTGTAACTGCCTTCCCGTATACCTGAAGGTGTCGTCATACATCTCAGTGATTATTATCTATTAAGTTCGCTAGCGCATGGATATACCTATAATTTATAATTCCTCTGGCAGTACGGGTGATGTCTAATGCGAGAAGATTCGTGGATCAAATCAGAGGCTGCGTGCTCTGTCCTATCTATGAGGTGTCTCTTGACGATGTGTTCATAGTGAGTATAAGGAGCCTGAGCACTGCGGTGAACATCTCTCATCTTATCATGGGTTATGGTCATGACCTCTGGCAGTACTCTCCCAATATAACACAATCCCTCTGAGCTCGGGGCAAGCCACTTGTACGCCTTCCTCCCACATATGAAATAGGCATCATCTGGGAGAGCATAGGGGACAGAATATGACATCACCATATTACAAACTTTCCACGTGAAAAACCCAATCCCTAGTTCTCCCATCTGCTCAGTACAAGTATCGGGCTGGATGATATGAGCACAATACCCTGGCGATACTTTTCCAACCCACATGGTCTTGCTTCCACGAGTATACCTATACCGAAAATACCTTCCACTGTTGGCTATTTGGCGTACAAGTTCAGAGTCTATGGGTATCCTATCAGCTCTGTGTGAAAAGGTCATTATCTGGTTATTCCACGTCACTTCCCAATTTCCCGGTTTTTGGTAATTGGAAATATTGAAACATAATAAGGATCTATCTACATGATACTGGTGGAGCTTCAAACTAGGGGGCCTAGAAATATTGAATTTCTTGTCCACCGGTCTCCCACCCCGTAATTCGAGTACCTCATCTATTGCTAAAGGGTATGGTACTAATCCTGACTTGCTCTGACCTTGAGGTATTTGTGAGCACACCCAGCATTCTGTCTGGTTTAAGACCTTACCCACTAGTGAGTGGTAATCACTCAATGGATGACTGTCCATGTCGATATTAAGGCTAGACTGACATCTCTGGATGCACCCATCCTCGACTATGTTCTCACAATTCCTACAAATGCAATTTTCCTCAGACAATAACCCTTCACAGTGCCTCCGAGCTCCCTGACTACCAGAGCGCTTTCTGATACCCGCCTTTGCTCGAGTGATGTGTTGCTCCTGAAATTCTACAAATCTATCCTCGCCATCAGAACCCATTCCAGATTTTTGCTCGACCTCTCTGGGACCCTCACCGTAACAGACTGTCCTGGTCAACAACAGGATTAACAGAAAAACCCGAAACGCAGTCTCTTGGGGTAGATCCATCTTGTTAAGGGGAGAGAAGGGGGACAAGAAGGGGGGGAGAAAAAGAAGAAGAGAAGGAGGGTAGTGGGAGATGGAAAAAGAAAAAAAAACTGGTGCGACAACCGCCTCTGGTCTTGTTGTTCTCTGTGCTCAGGTGCCGTCTCAACAGTCCTGCCTCTCAACCTTCCCGGAACAGACACTCCAGTGATACGATGTTCTCTACACTCTACTCTTTGTCACGGGTTCTCTCCGGGTCAGCGACCTTCTTACAGTGGGACGAGTGGACCCAAGTCTCTCTTTCGGCAACCTTTAATGCTGTCGTGCTGGTTAGCAAGACTTGGTACGGTCCTTCCCACCTGTCAATGAGGCAACCTGAGCGTAGAAAATTTTGAATCATTACATAATCCCCAGATTCAATGTCATGACAATTACTGTTCGGTAGGTCAGGAATCACCAGCTTTAGATTTCTATTTTGATTTCTCAGCTGCTGGCTCATCCCAACCAAATATTTCACAGTCACTTCATTATTGCATTTCAAATCATCCTGGGGGTCTATCATTACATGAGGTTGTCGACCAAAAAGAATCTCAAAGTGTGATAGGTTAAGGGGAGACCTGGAAGTGGTTCTGATGCTGTACAATGCTAGAGGCAAAGCTTCTGGCCACAACAATCCAGTCTCAGCCATCACTTTGCTCAGCTTGTTCTTAATAGTGCTGTTCATTCTCTCCACCTTCGCACTCGCCTGTGGTCGGTACGGAGTATGCAGCTTGCTATTAATTCCCATTAGTTTGCACATAACCTGAAAGACTTCACCTGTAAAATGGGTACCCCTATCGCTTTCAATTATTCTAGGGATACCATATCTACACACAAATTCCTGCACAATTTTCTTTGCAGTGAACGTAGCAGTATTTGTGGTAGCAGGGAACGCTTCTACCCAATTGGAAAATACATCAATACAGACTAACACATATTTTAAATTCCTACAGGGTGGTAACTGTATGAAATCAATTTGTATTACCTGAAAAGGTCCGTCTGTCGGAGGGATATGGGATGGCTCTGTTGGTATGGACTTTTCCAATATTCTTCCTCAAGCAAGTAAGGCATGTCATTGCTCTCTTACCTGCATGAGAAGAGAATCCTGGCGCACACCAGTAGGTTCTCACTAGCTTGCACATACCCTCTTTACCTAGGTGAGTCAGACCGTGTGCCGCCTCAGCTAGACCTGGAAGATATGCTCTGGGGGTCACTGGCTTACCGTGTCCACCTGTCCAGAGTCCTGAGGACTCCTGGCCATACCCCTTTTACCTCCAGACCGCCTTTTCCTGTGAAGAACATAAATTTTGTATTTCAATTAATTTTTGTGTGTTGATTGTGTTGAATGTCATCAGTGATGTGATGTGATGTTCGTTTGTATGGGGGTGCTGGCTGCTGATTTAGCAGCTTCGTCTGCCCGGCTGTTACCAAGTAAAATTGGGTCTTGGTTGTAAGTGTGTGCTTTGCACTTGATAACAGCCACTCTGTCTGGTTCTTGTATCGCTGTTAGAAGCCTTTTTATGTGGGACGCATGCGCTACAGGTGTGCCAGCTGCCGTCATGAAATTTCTGAGGCGCCATAGGGCCCTAAAATCATGCACCACTCCAAAGGCATACCTAGAATCTGTGTATATATTAGCTGACTTACCCTTGGCCAATTCACACGCTCTGGTTAGGGCAACCAGCTCAGCAACTTGTGCTGAGTGCGGTGGGCCCAGGGGTTCAGCTTCTATGATACCTCTGTCGTCTACAACTGCGTATCCAGTACACAAGTCTCCCGATTCTGTCTGTCTGTGGTAACTACCGTCAGTGTAAAAGGTAAAGTCTATGCCTTCCAGTGGGTTGTCACTGATGTCAGGTCTCGCAGTGAAAGTCTGATTCAGGTATTCCATACAATCATGCGTATCAGTCTCTGCACTAAATCCTCCTTCACCATCATTCTCATCCTCCACCCTTTGTGCCTGTCCAGGCACACTTGGCAAGTAAGTTGCAGGATTTAGTGCGCTGCATCTCTTAATGGTGATGTTTACAGGGGCCATCAGTGATAATTCCCATTTTGTAAACCGTGCCGATGAGACATGTCTGGTTTGGGCGGAGTTTAGTAAGGCTGATACTGCATGAGGTGTATGGATGGTCAGGTTGTGTCCTAACACTACGTCTTCGCTTTTACTTACTAGCAAAGCTATCGCTGCAACACTTCGCAAGCATGTGGGGAGAGACCGCGCTACGGTGTCCAACTGTGCACTGTAGTAAGCTACTGGCCTGCTGGCATCACCATGTCTCTGGGTTAAGACACCTGCCGCGCACCCTGCACTTTCTGTACCGTATAATTCAAAGGGCTTCCCATAATCTGGCATACCTAATGCAGGTGCCTGTGATAGGCACTGTTTGAGTCTCGTGGAAAAGAGGAATTACCCAAGAGTCTCGGGCGCTCAGAAATGAGGCACCTGGAACTGGTACTGCACAATTAACAAGTAATATATCAATAAATAAAGCATATTTATGTGGAAGACAGACCTACTTCTCTTAGGATGGGAGAAGTGTGAACATAACTACATTTCTCTAACGTCCTAAGTGGATGCTGGGGACTCCGTAAGGACCATGGGGAATAGCGGCTCCGCAGGAGACTGGGCACATCTAAAAAAAGCTTTAGGACTATCTGGTGTGCACTGGCTCCTCCCCCTATGACCCTCCTCCAAGCCTCAGTTAGATCTCTGTGCCCGAACGAGAAGGGTGCACACTAGGGGCTCTCCTGAGCTTCTTAGTGAAAGTTTTAGATTAGGTTTTTTATTTTCAGTGAGACCTGCTGGCAACAGGCTCACTGCATCGAGGGACTAAGGGGAGAAGAAGCGAACTCACCTGCGTGCAGAGTGGATTGGGCTTCTTAGGCTACTGGACATTAGCTCCAGAGGGACGATCACAGGCCCAGCTTGGATGGGTCCCAGAGCCGCGCCGCCGGCCCCCTTACAGAGCCAGAAGGCAGAAGAGGTCCGGAAAATCGGCGGCAGAAGACGTCCTGTCTTCAACAAGGTAGCGCACAGCACTGCAGCTGTGCGCCATTGCTCTCAGCACACTTCACACTTCGGTCACTGAGGGTGCAGGGCGCTGGGGGGGGGGGCGCCCTGAGACGCAATAAAAACACCTTGGATGGCAAAAAAAATGCATCACATATAGCTCCTGGGCTATATGGATGCATTTAACCCCTGCCAGAATCCATAAAAAAGCAGGAGAAAAGTCCGCGAAAAAGGGGCGGAGCCTATCTCCTCAGCACACTGGCGCCATTTTCCCTCACAGCTCCGTTGGAGGGAAGCTCCCTGTCTCTCCCCTGCAGTCACTACACTACAGAAAGGGTTAAAAAAAGAGAGGGGGGCACTAATTAGGCGCAGTATTAACTATACAGCAGCTATAAGGGGAAAAACACTTATATAAGGTTATCCCTGTATATATATAGCGCTCTGGTGTGTGCTGGCAAACTCTCCCTCTGTCTCCCCAAAGGGCTAGTGGGGTCCTGTCCTCTATCAGAGCATTCCCTGTGTGTGTGCTGTATGTCGGTACTTTTGTGTCGACATGTATGAGGAGAAAAATGATGTGGAGACGGAGCAGATTGCCTGTAATAGTGATGTCACCCCCTAGGGGGTCGACACCTGAGTGGATGAACTGTTGGAAGGAATTACGTGACAGTGTCAGCTCTGTATAAAAGACAGTGGTTGACATGAGACAGCCGGCTACTCAGCTTGTGCCTGTCCAGACGTCTCATAGGCCGTCAGGGGCTCTAAAGCGCCCGTTACCTCAGATGGCAGATATAGACGCCGACACGGATACTGACTCCAGTGTCGACGGTGAAGAGACGAATGTGACTTCCAGTAGGGCCACACGTTACATGATTGAGGCAATGAAAAATGTTTTACACATTTCTGATAATACGAGTACCACCAAAAAAGGAGTATTATGTTCGGTGAGGAAAAACTACCTGTAGTTTTCCTGAATCTGAGAAATTAAATGAGGTGTGTGATGATGCGTGGGTTTCCCCCGATAACAACGGATAATTTCTAAAATGTTATTGGCATTATATCCTTTCCCGCCAGAGGTTAGGGTGCGTTGGGAAACACCCCCTAGGGGGGATAAAGCGCTCACACGCTTGTAAGGGCTCTACCTTCGCCTGAGATGGCCGCCCATATCTCAGGGGTACAAATTAGAATTCGAGACGTCTCCCCCTCGCCGTTTCCTAAAGTCGGCTTTACCGATGTCTCCTTCTGACAGGGAGACAGTTTTGGAAGCCATTCACAAGCTGTATTCCCAGCAGGTGATAATCAAGATACCCCTCCTGCAACAGGGAACGGGGTATTATTCCACACTGTTGTGGTACCGAAGCCGGACGGCTCGGTGAGACCGATTCTAAATCTAAAATCTTTGAACACTTACGTACAGAGGTTCAAATTCAAGATTGAGTCACTCAGAGCAGTGATTGCGAACCTGGAAGAAGGGGACTACATGATGTCTCGGGACATCAAGGATGCTTACCTTCATGTCAAAATTTACCCTTCTCACCAAGGGTACCTCAGGTTTATGGTACAGAACTGTCACTATCAGTTCAGACGCTGCCGTATGGATGGTACACGGCACCCCGGGTCTTTACCAAGGTAATGGCCGAAATGATGATGATCCTTCGAAGGAAGTGAATTTTAGTTATCCCTTCCTTGGACAATTCCCTGATAAGGGTAAGATCCAGGGAACAGTTGGAGGTCGGTGTAGCACTATCTCAGGTAGTGTTGCGGCAGCACGATTGGATTCTCAATATTCCAAAATCGCACCTGGTTCCGACGACGTGTCTTCTGTTCCTAGGGATGATCCTGGACACAGTCCAGAAAAAGGTGTTTCTCCCGGAGGAGAAAGCCAGGGAGTTATCCGAGCTAGTCAGGAACCTCCTAAAACCGAGCCAAGTCTCAGTGCATCAATGCACAAGGGTTCTGGGTAAAATGGTGGCTTCCTACGAAGCAATCCCATTCGGCAGATTCCACGCAAGAACTTTCCAGTGGGACCTGCTGGACAAATGGTCCGGATCGCATCTTCAGATGCATCAGCGGATAACCCTGTCACCAAGGACAAGGGTGTCCCTCCTGTGGTGGTTGCAGAGTGCTCATCTTCTAGAGGGCCGCAGATTAGGCATTCAGGACTGGGTCCTGGTGACCACGGATGCCAGCCTGCGAGGCTGGGGAGCAGTCACACAGGGAAGGAATATCCAGGGCTTATGGTCAAGCCTGGAGACATCACTTCACATAAATATCCTGAAGCTAAGGGACATTTACAATGCTCTAAGCTTAGCAAGACCTCTGCTTCAAGGTCAGCCGGTGTTGATCCAGTCGGACAACATCACGGCAGTCACCCACGTAAACAGACAGGGTGGCACAAGAAGCAGGAGGGCAATGGCAGAAGCTGCAAGGATTCTTCGCTGGGCGGAAAATCATGTGATAGCACTGTCAGCAGTATTCATTCCGGGAGTGGACAACTGGGAAGCAGACTTCCTCAGCACGACCTCCACCCGGGAGAGTGGGGACTTCACCCAGAAGTCTTCCACATGATTAAAAACTCGACAGGTATTGCGCCAGGTCCAGGGACCCTCAGGCAATAAGCTGTAGACGCTCTGGTAACACCGTGGGTGTACCAGTCAGGGTATGTGTTCCCTCCTCTGCCTCTCATACCCAAGGTACTGAGATTGATAAGATGGAGAGGAGTAAGCACTATATTCGTGGTTCCGGATTGGCCAAGAAGGACTTGGTAACCGGAACTTCAAGAGATGCTCACGGAGGATCCGTGGCCTCTACCTCTAAGAAGGGACCTGCTCCAGCAAGGACCCTGTCTGTTCCAAGACTTACCGCGGCTGCGTTTGACGGCATGGCGGTTGAACGCCGGATCCTGAAGGAAAAAAGGCATTCCGGATGAAGTCATCCCTATCCTGATCAAAGCCAGGAAGGATGTAACCGCAAAAACATTATCACCGCAATTGGCGAAAATATGTTGCGTGGTGCGAGGCCAGTAAGGCCCGACGGAGGAAATTCAACTGGGTCGATTCCTACATTTCCTGCAAACAGGAGTGTCTATGGGCCTGAAATTGGGGTCCATTAAGGTTCAAATTTCGGCCCTGTCAATTTTCTTCCAAAAAGAACTAGCTTCAGTCCCTGAAGTTCAGACGTTTGTAAAAGGGGTACTGCATATACAGCCTCCTTTTGTGCCTCCAGTGGCACTTTGGGATCTCAATGTAGTTTTGGGTTCCAAAAGTCACATTGGTTTGAACCACTTAAATCTGTGGAGTTAAAATATCTCACATGGAAAGTGGTCATGCTGTTGGCCCTGGCCTGGGCCAGGCGCGTGTCAGAATTGGCGGCTTTATCCTGAAAAAGCCCTTATCTGATTTTCCATTTGGACAGGGCGGAATTGAGGACTCGTCCTCAGTTTCTCCCCAAGGTGGTTTCAGCGTCTCACCTGAACCAACCTATTGGTGGTGCCTGCGGCTACTAGGGACTTGGAGGCCTCCAAGTTGCTAGACGTTGTCAGTGCCCTGAAAATATATGTTTCCAGGACGGCTGGAGTCAGGAAATCTGACTCGCTGTTTATCCTGTGTGCACCCAACAAGCTGGGTGCTCCTGCTTCTAAGCAGACTATTGCTCGTTGGATTTGTAGTACAATTCAGCTTGCACATTCTGTGGCAGGCCTGCCACAGCCAAAAATCTGTAAATGCCCACTCCACAAGGAAGGTGGGCTCATCTTGGGCGGCTGCCCGAGGGGTCTCGGCTTTACAACTTTGCCGAGCAGCTACTTGGTCAGGAGCAAATACGTTTGTAAAATTCTACAAAATTTATATCTTGGCTGAGGAGGACCTGGAGTTCTCTCATTTGGTGCTGCAGAGTCATCCGCACTCTCCCGCCCGTTTGGGAGCTTTGGTATAATCCCCATGGTCCTTACGGAGTCCCCAGCATCCACTTAGGACGTTAGAGAAAATAAGAATTTACTTACCGATAATTCTATTTCTCATAGTCCGTAGTGGATGCTGGGCGCCCATCCCAAGTGCGGATTGTCTGCAATACTTGTACATAGTTATTGTTACAAAAATCGGGTTATTATTGTTGTGAGCCATCTTTCAGAGGCTCCTCTGTTATCATGCTGTTAACTGGGTTCAGATCACAGGTTATACGGTGTGATTGGTGTGGCTGGTATGAGTCTTACCTGGGATTCAAAATCCTTCCTTATTGTGTACGCTCGTCCGGGCACAGTATCCTAACTGAGGCTTGGAGGAGGGTCATAGGGGGAGGAGCCAGTGCACACCAGATAGTCCTAAAGCTTTCTTTAGATGTGCCCAGTCTCCTGCGGAGCCGCTGTTCCCCATGGTCCTTACGGAGTCCCCAGCATCCACTACGGACTATGAGAAATAGAATTATCGGTAAGTAAATTCTTATTTTTAATCATACAACATGAATTTATAAAAAGTATCTGATTACAGCAGCTGGAAAAACTAGGAAGTATATAGGGATCAGCAACCAATCAGAAATGCTGTTGGTGCACACATCGCTATGGAGACCATTCTAGATGTATTCAGATTGGATATAAGCCAATAGTCCGGTCACGTGACCTACGTCATGTCACGTGATCGGAACACTGCTCATTAATTACTGATATTATGCGAGCAGCCGCCGGGGGAATTACTTCCACCCTTCAACGCGGCATCGCTTCCGCCCTCGACGTGAATCTGTGGAGAGCAGGAGGCTCGATCACGTGACCTACATCACATCACGTGATCGGCCGTAGTAATACCCTATCGAGGGCGGACGCCGCGGGGGATACTTTCGCCCTCAACGCGACGCCACTTCCGCCCTCGGCATAAATCTACGGGGGGGAGAGCTAGAGGAGATATTACTATAGCACTTCCGCCCTCATTGCCAGGACTCAGGAGAGTAAACACTGTATATTTAGATAAACAGTACATAGAGAGGAAAATTAATAGACCGCATTTTCCAACAGTAATGCTTAGAAAAATACAAAGGTTAGAGATAAGACTATATCTGAATCAAGAGCAGACATTTCTAGTGATGTAAATATTTATTCTAAATAGAAAGAGGATAGGAAATTCATATAGCCAATAATATAAAGAAATACAGAATACAGAGTGAATGCAATACATTAGCGTAATGCTAATACTTTTGTATTGATGATCGAAGGGAGGAGGTATGAAGCAAGAGTAGAATATAACATAAAAGGTTAGTTTATTAAATTATAGAGTTCAATTCAACCGCCTCATTTAAACCTCCTGGGTAAATTGTACCCATCTTAAACATCCAATAGGCTTCTTGTTGGCAAAGTCTCTTATATCTATCACCCCCTCTACTTGTCAAAGGAATATGTTCTACCCCAATAATTCTAAGCTTTTGGGGATTACCATTGTGGGAGGCATGAAAGTGTTGAGAGACACTATGTGACTCAAGCTTCTTGATGATGTTCAAGGAATCTAATTTCTAGTTTCCTTGTTGTGCGTCCTACATATTTGAGGCCGCATTCACAAACGAGAATATATATAACGTAGGTCGAATTACAATTAATAAAATGTTTTATTTCATATAGCTCTTCATTACTCTCTATTTTAACATGTTTTATTTTATTATCAATGTGATTACAAGTGATGCATCTATTAGCCCCACATTTAAAGAAGCCTCGAGTTTCTGTTTGAAGCCATGAATAATTGAGAAGTTATCTTAGGTTCTGACTTTAGAAAACTAGGTGCAAGGGAATTTTTAAGGGATTTGTTCTTGCGAAAAACAAATGCTGGTTCAGCTGCTAGAAGGGGTGCTAGTAAGTAATCTTGTTTTAGAATTCTATGATTTTTCTTTATAATCTGTTTAATTTGAGAGCAATGGTTGGTATAAGTAGAGATGAAGGCTAATTGTTTGCTTTCTCCTAACTCCTTGTTTCTATCTTTCATCTGAGATAACAATATATCCTTATCCATTCTTTTAGTATCCTCAAATGCTTTTTTTAGGAGGGCTTCTGGATAGCCTCTCTGTTCAAAAGTCGCAAGCATCTCCAATGCTTGGGCTTCAAAGGATTCCAAATCAGAACAATTACGTATGAGCTGTCCACGAGGGATGCTCTTCTTCCAGGGGGGGTAGTGTGCACTAGAATAGTGAAGGTATATATTAGTACCAACCTCTTTGATATAATTTTTCGTGCATATTGTGCCATTCAAAGCTCGTAATGATACATCGAGGAAGTTAATACAATATGGATGATATTGGTGAGTAAAAATCAAAGTGTTGTGATTAAGAGTGTCAACAAAAAATTGTGCTGAAAGTGCATCCCCATCTCGTCAATGTATCTGCCATATAGGACCAGGCTCGCGCCCCAGTCTCCCTCTCCCCCCCCCCCAAATAAGATGGTCCTCAAACTCCCCCATATAGAGGTTGGCATAACTGGGCGCGAACCTGGTCCCCATGGCAGTACCCTTGACTTGAAGGTAAAAAGAATCTTGAAACAAAAAATAATTGTGGCGAAGAATATAAGAAATAGCGTCTGTAATAAATTTTTGATGTGTCACACTCAGGTCTCCATCTTGGATCAATCAATTAGATATCACCTGTATGCCTTTTTCATGAGGTATATTTGAATATAGGCTTTGCACGTCTAAAGTGAGAAATGCATACGTATCCTTCCATGTTACATCTTTGATAAGGGATAGGAAGTGAGTCGTATCTTTGATGTGAGACCTGAGTGTGGACACCCGAGGTTGTAGGAATGAATCAACATAAAAAGATAAATTAGAAGTGAGGGAGTGGATACCAGAAATTATAGGGCGCCCAGGGGGGGTGCAGTGAGGGATTTATGTATCTTGGGTAAATGATAATAAACTGGAGTGACAGGATGTGGTGAGTAAAATGAAATGATATTCCTCTTTAGATATAATTTCAGCGTCTACACCATCCCCTAGAAGAATCGCAAGTTCACGAAGGAAACTTTGGGTGGGGTCACTGGTTAGTTTGATATAGAAATGGTGATCGTCTAATTGTCTCCTTGCTTCTGATATATAATCAGTTTTATTTTGTATTACAAGTCCACCCCCCTTATCTGCCTCTTTAATAATAATTGTTTGGTCTTTGGTTACATTTTTCAAGGCTCTCTTCTCTTGTTTTGAGAGATTAGATTTTCCCTTCTTTGGATTGGTGTCAATATCCATGCACATTCTTTTAAAGTCATCTAAAGTGACCTTATAAAAGGTTTCCAGACTAGTGCCTTTTGCTTTAATGGGAAAGAACTCTGATTTCTGTTTAAAATTCTTCCTAGATATGTCAAATAATTTTTCCGTTTGTGTATTCGTCAAAGTGTCACCACTTAATTCCTCCAATATGTGAAGAGACAATTGGTCTCCTTGATCTAATACTATCGGGGTGGCTTCTCTATTTCGTTTAATTTGTTGTTTGGCAAAAAATCTTTTGCGACCATAATGTTCTTACATATCGATTAAGCTCAACAAATAAAGTGAATATGTTAGGAGGTGCTGTTGGAGAAAACTTAAGGCCCTTTTCTCTAACGTCCTAAGTGGATGCTGGGGACTCCGTAAGGACCATGGGGAATAGCGGCTCCACAGGAGACTGGGCACATCTAAAGAAAGCTTTAGGACTATCTGGTGTGCACTGGCTCCTCCCCCTATGACCCTCCTCCAAGCCTCAGTTAGATCTCTGTGCCCGAACGAGAAGGGTGCACACTAGGGACTCTCCTGAGCTTCTTAGTGAAAGTTTTAGATTAGGTTTTTTATTTTCAGTGAGACCTGCTGGCAACAGGCTCACTGCATCGAGGGACTAAGGGGAGAAGAAGCGAACTCACCTGCGTGCAGAGTGGATTGGGCTTCTTAGGCTACTGGACATTAGCTCCAGAGGGACGATCACAGGCCCAGCTTGGATGGGTCCCAGAGCCGCGCCGCCGGCCCCCTTACAGAGCCAGAAGGCAGAAGAGGTCTGGAAAATCGGCGGCAGAAGACGTCCTGTCTTCAACAAGGTAGCGTACAGCACTGCAGCTGTGCGCCATTGCTCTCAGCACACTTCACACTTCGGTCACTGAGGGTGCAGGGCGCTGGGGGGGGCGCCCTGAGACGCAATAAAAACACCTTGGATGGCAAAAAAATGCATCACATATAGCTCCTGGGCTATATGGATGCATTTAACCCCTGCCAGAATCCGTAAAAAAGCAGGAGAAAAGTCCGCGAAAAAGGGGCGGAGCCTATCTCCTCAGCACACTGGCACCATTTTCCCTCACAGCTCCGTTGGAGGGAAGCTCCCTGTCTCTCCCCTGCAGTCACTACACTACAGAAAGGGTTAAAAAAAGAGAGGGGGGCACTAATTTGGCGCAGTATTAACTATACAGCAGCTATAAGGGGAAAAACACTTATATAAGGTTATCCCTGTATATATATAGCGCTCTGGTGTGTGCTGGCAAACTCTCCCTCTGTCTCCCCAAAGGGCTAGTGGGGTCCTGTCCTCTATCAGAGCATTCCCTGTGTGTGTGCTGTATGTCGGTACTTTTGTGTCGACATGTATGAGGAGAAAAATGACGTGGAGACGGAGCAGATTGCCTGTAATAGTGATGTCACCCCCTAGGGGGTCGACACCTGAGTGGATGAACTGTTGGAAGGAATTACGTGACAGTGTCAGCTCTGTATAAAAGACAGTGGTTGACATGAGACAGCCGGCTACTCAGCTTGTGCCTGTCCAGACGTCTCATAGGCCGTCAGGGTCTCTAAAGCGCCCGTTACCTCAGATGGCAGATATAGACGCCGACACGGATACTGACTCCAGTGTCGACGGTGAAGAGACGAATGTGACTTCCAGTAGGGCCACACGTTACATGATTGAGGCAATGAAAAATGTTTTACACATTTCTGATAATACGAGTACCACCAAAAAAGGGGTATTATGTTCGGTGAGGAAAAACTACCTGTAGTTTTCCTGAATCTGAGAAATTAAATGAGGTGTGTGATGATGCGTGGGTTTCCCCCGATAACAACGGATAATTTCTAAAATGTTATTGGCATTATATCCTTTCCCGCCAGAGGTTAGGGTGCGTGGGGAAACACCCCCTAGGGGGGATAAAGCGCTCACACGCTTGTAAGGGCTCTACCTTCGCCTGAGATGGCCGCCCTTAAGGATACTGCTGATAGAAAGCAGGAGGGTATCCTAAAAGGTATTTACACACATACTGGTGTTATACTGCGACCAGCAATCGCCTCAGCCTGGATGTGCAGTGCTGGGTTGGCGTGGTCGGATTCCCTGACTGAAAATATTGATACCCTAGATAGGGACAGTATATTTTTGCCTATAGAGCATTTAAAAGATGCATTTTTATATATGCGTGATGCACAGCGGAATATTTGCCGACTGGCATCAAGTCTAAGCGCGTTGTCCATTTCTACCAGTAGAGGGTTATGGACACGTCAGTGGTCAAGTGATGCGTATTCCAAACGGCATTTGGAAGTATTGCTTTATTAAGGGAGGAGTTATTTGGGGTCGGTCTTTCAGACCTCGTGGCCACGGCAACAGCTGGGAATTCCACGTTTGTACCCCAGGTCGCCTCTCAACATGAGAAGACGCCGTATTATCAGGCGCAGTCTTTTCGTGGACAAGCGGGCAAAAGGTTCCTCATTTCTGCCCCGTGACAGAGGGAGAGGAAAAAGGCTGCAGAAATCAGCCAATTCCCAGGAACAGAAACCCTCTCCCGCCTCTGCCAAGCCCTCAGTATACGCTGGGGCTTTACAAGCAGAATCGGGCACGGTGGGGGGCCCGTCTCAATGAATTTCAGCGCGCAGTGGGCTCACTCGCAAGTAGACCCCTGGATCCTTCAGGTGATATCTCAGGGGTACAAATTAGAATTCGAGACGTCTCCCCCTCGCCGTTTCCTAAAGTCGGCTTTACCGATGTCTCCTTCTGACAGGGAGACAGTTTTGGAAGCCATTCACAAGCTGTATTCCCAGCAGGTGATAATCAAGATACCCCTCCTGCAACAGGGAACGGGGTATTATTCCACACTGTTGTGGTACCGAAGCCGGACGGCTCGGTGAGACCGATTCTAAATCTAAAATCTTTGAACACTTACGTACAGAGGTTCAAATTCAAGATTGAGTCACTCAGAGCAGTGATTGCGAACCTGGAAGAAGGGGACTACATGATGTCTCGGGACATCAAGGATGCTTACCTTCATGTCAAAATTTACCCTTCTCACCAAGGGTACCTCAGGTTTATGGTACAGAACTGTCACTATCAGTTCAGACGCTGCCGTATGGATGGTACACGGCACCCCGGGTCTTTACCAAGGTAATGGCCGAAATGATGATATTCCTTCGAAGGAAGTGAATTTTAGTTATCCCTTCCTTGGACAATTCCCTGATAAGGGTAAGATCCAGGGAACAGTTGGAGGTCGGTGTAGCACTATCTCAGGTAGTGTTGCGGCAGCACGATTGGATTCTCAATATTCCAAAATCGCACCTGGTTCCGACGACGTGTCTTCTGTTCCTAGGGATGATCCTGGACACAGTCCAGAAAAAGGTGTTTCTCCCGGAGGAGAAAGCCAGGGAGTTATCCGAGCTAGTCAGGAACCTCCTAAAACCGAGCCAAGTGTCAGTGCATCAATGCACAAGGGTTCTGGGTAAAATGGTGGCTTCCTACGAAGCAATCCCATTCGGCAGATTCTACGCAAGAACTTTCCAGTGGGACCTGCTGGACAAATGGTCCGGATCGCATCTTCAGATGCATCAGCGGATAACCCTGTCACCAAGGACAAGGGTGTCCCTCCTGTGGTGGTTGCAGAGTGCTCATCTTCTAGAGGGCCGCAGATTAGGCATTCAGGACTGGGTCCTGGTGACCACTGATGCCAGCCTGCGAGGCTGGGCAGCAGTCACACAGGGAAGGAATATCCAGGGCTTATGGTCAAGCCTGGAGACATCACTTCACATA
Organism: Pseudophryne corroboree; assembly: GCF_028390025.1. Lineage (NCBI taxonomy): Eukaryota > Metazoa > Chordata > Amphibia > Anura > Myobatrachidae > Pseudophryne > Pseudophryne corroboree. Next base: position 74,086,231 of record NC_086455.1, on the reverse strand, counting down.
AATATCCTGAAGCTAAGGGACATTTACAATGCTCTAAGCTTAGCAAGACCTCTGCTTCAAGGTCAGCCGGTGTTGATCCAGTCGGACAACATCACGGCAGTCACCCACGTAAACAGACAGGGTGGCACAAGAAGCAGGAGGGCAATGGCAGAAGCTGCAAGGATTCTTCGCTGGGCGGAAAATCATGTGATAGCACTGTCGGCAGTATTCATTCCGGGAGTGGACAACTGGGAAGCAGACTTCCTCAGCACGACCTCCACCCGGGAGAGTGGGGACTTCACCCAGAAGTCTTCCACATGATTAAAAACTCGACAGGTATTGCGCCAGGTCCAGGGACCCTCAGGCAATAAGCTGTAGACGCTCTGGTAACACCGTGGGTGTACCAGTCAGGGTATGTGTTCCATCCTCTGCCTCTCATACCCAAGGTACTGAGATTGATAAGATGGAGAGGAGTAAGCACTATATTCGTGGTTCCGGATTGGCCAAGAAGGACTTGGTAACCGGAACTTCAAGAGATGCTCACGGAGGATCCGTGGCCTCTACCTCTAAGAAGGGACCTGCTCCAGCAAGGACCCTGTCTGTTCCAAGACTTACCGCGGCTGCGTTTGATGGCATGGCGGTTGAACGCCGGATCCTGAAGGAAAAAAGGCATTCCGGATGAAGTCATCCCTATCCTGATCAAAGCCAGGAAGGATGTAACCGCAAAAACATTATCACCGCAATTGGCGAAAATATGTTGCGTGGTGCGAGGCCAGTAAGGCCCGACGGAGGAAATTCAACTGGGTCGATTCCTACATTTGCTGCAAACAGGAGTGTCTATGGGCCTGAAATTGGGGTCCATTAAGGTTCAAATTTCGGCCCTGTCAATTTTCTTCCAAAAAGAACTAGCTTCAGTCCCTGAAGTTCAGACGTTTGTAAAAGGGGTACTGCATATACAGCCTCCTTTTGTGCCTCCAGTGGCACTTTGGGATCTCAATGTAGTTTTGGGTTCCAAAAGTCACATTGGTTTGAACCACTTAAATCTGTGGAGTTAAAATATCTCACATGGAAAGTGGTCATGCTGTTGGCCCTGGCCCGGGCCAGGCGCGTGTCAGAATTGGCGGCTTTATCCTGAAAAAGCCCTTATCTGATTTTCCATTCGGACAGGGCGGAATTGAGGACTCGTCCTCAGTTTCTCCCCAAGGTGGTTTCAGCGTCTCACCTGAACCAACCTATTGGTGGTGCCTGCTGCTACTAGGGACTTGGAGGCCTCCAAGTTGCTAGACGTTGTCAGTGCCCTGAAAATATATGTTTCCAGGACGGCTGGAGTCAGGAAATCTGACTCGCTGTTTATCCTGTGTGCACCCAACAAGCTGGGTGCTCCTGCTTCTAAGCAGACTATTGCTCGTTGGATTTGTAGTACAATTCAGCTTGCACATTCTGTGGCAGGCCTGCCACAGCCAAAAATCTGTAAATGCCCACTCCACAAGGAAGGTGGGCTCATCTTGGGCGGCTGCCCGAGGGGTCTCGGCTTTACAACTTTGCCGAGCAGCTACTTGGTCAGGAGCAAATACGTTTGTAAATTCTACAAAATTGATATCCTGGCTGAGGAGGACCTGGAGTTCTCTCATTTGGTGCTGCAGAGTCATCCGCACTCTCCCGCCCGTTTGGGAGCTTTGGTATAATCCCCATGGTCCTTACGGAGTCCCCAGCATCCACTTAGGACGTTAGAGAAAATAAGAATTTACTTACCGATAATTCTATTTCTCATAGTCCGTAGTGGATGCTGGGCGCCCATCCCAAGTGCGGATTGTCTGCAATACTTAAAAATACAAAAGAAATTTACACTTTAAGGAAATTGCGCTACCAAGCTGCAGGTCAATGGACACTTAGAAGTGGGATGTTACCCTTATCCCCAGAAAGAACACTTAAAGCTACCAACGTTTCCAAGTGTCCTCTTTCCTGCGCTCCCCTTAAAAAGAACAGAGAGGGGGGATCACTACTTATCTTGAGTCAGATGTTTCTCTCTCAGTTATCCACCTTCTTTATACCCTCATATATTGTCAAACGAGGTGTATGTTTTTTCAGAAGTGGTACATGTAAAAAAGAGAGGTCGGGAAAAGCACTCTAGTGTATTAACTTTTTAACAGTTAAACAGCAATCATTTCCAAAATATGGAATTAGGTGACAAGAAGTATTTATGATAAAAAATATGTATTTAATAGTCCAGAAATAATTCAAGTGATAAAATCCAAGCATAGAATCTTCATCACATGGAAAAAATTTCACATCCAAACAATGTATGAGGATGGCTTCCTACCAGATTTTGGATTTCTGAAGTGCACCAAATTTATGGCTGTATGGATGTTTTCAACGTCCCCGGGAACGGTCAGCTCCAAGCAATGGGCTTGCAAATCCAAAGCAATCCTCTCCTCGTCTGGGTGATCAGCCACCAAGTATAGTAAATTGTCCAACGCGTTTCGATCAATCCGTTGATCTTTTTCAAGGCATGTCCATCTGGCCCCTCATCCCAGCTATTTATACCCTTATGGATTGATAATCCCAAATACTGGGAGGAGCCACTCTCATTTACAATTCAATATGCATATACATGATATGGTCATCCTATCATCTAATCTAACATAGACATTCTATTCTAAATGATACAATGTATCCAATCTGTGAAAAAACCGCTAGTTAAAAAGCATTTTTTATATTAAAAAAACATAAAAATTACGAAATTCCGTGACCGGAAGTGCTTTGTGCACTCCTGTCCCTTTCCGCATTTGCTGTATAGTAAGGTTCCACCTTGCAGTTTGCGATGAAAGGGTCCCAGCATCACTTCCGGTCACATGACCGTTCACTCTGCTGGTTCCCATCAATAGAAAGCTTCCGGTCACATGACATGTCCGGGAAGTGTAACCGCCGCCGTTTTTATGAGTCCAAAATAAAGGTTCCACCTTGCAGTTTGCAATGAAAAGGGTCCCAGCATGACTTCCGGTCATATGACCGTTCTCTGTGCTGGTTCTCATCAAATAGAGAACTTCCGGTCACATGACGTGTCCGGAAGTATGACCGCCGCCATTTTTTGTAAGTCCGAAATGAACCATTCGGATTTCGGTACTTCTTACCAACAATACATATATAATACATTTGCAGGCGTGAATGTTATCTTTCTTTTGGTGTGATGGCACCAATAACTTGGATATAAAGACTGATCCTTTTAACGGAGCACGTCCGGTCACGTGACCTGACCGGAAGTCCCCTTACGGCCATCTTTCTAGTTCCAAAATCTATCATTACCGCACAGAAACAGATAATGAGAATAAAAACATATGGGCAGCTTATAATATTACAACACTAGTGTAATAATACCTTATATATATAATAATACTTGTTGTATCTAATAAAATCATTGAAAAGATTGAATATATTAGCCTTCCATCTATATGAGTAGGAAGAATTCTAAAATCACCACAGTTTTTGAAAAATAATTCAACAAAAACCAATTAAACTCCAATATAAAATAATATAAATGGTAAAAAATACAATCCTGTACATATATCACTTATTTTCTCAAGGTCATGTGTTGATAACGACCCATCTTCTTTAACACTTAAAAATGATTTATGTCCATAAATTCTCTCTTCCAAATTCATTTGATGTAAAAGGAATCAATGTAGTCTGAGATTTTGTTGTTTCTCTGATAGAGGAAAGAGATAAGAGGAAATTTGAACAAAAAGAATGTTACTCAGGCATTATATGATATTTTATCTTAAAGGGACATGTTCTCAATTAAGAAACCACTTGACCTCAAAATCTTTATTTAAGCCCCCCGGAATCAAGGTTTTCAAAGAGTGTATGTATTGCATCTCGGTTTTTGCCAAGGTTGCTGCTACATTATTGCATCTCCAGCTCCCTTTTACCTGTTTCAGAGCACCAAATTTTGTCAGGTGTTTCATATCCTGGTTGTGGATTTTTTTAAAGTGGGCTGAAAGTGCATGCGATTCAACACCATTCTTAATATTACGTAGGTGTTCCGCATATCTAACTTTCAGATTTCTGCTAGTTCTACCAATGTAGAATAGATCACAGCTACATCCCAAGAAATATACTACATTTACAGAGGTACATGTTATAAATTCCTCGATCTTAATATTCTGACCATTTATATCTACCTCTGTACATTTGTTGGTGCCCCTGACCAGTTTACACATACGACAGACTCCACATCGATAAAAGCCTTTCGAAAGGGTACGAACATTGGCCTTAGGGGGTGAGTAGGCACTCCTTACTAATTTGTCTTTTATATTCTTAGCTTTTCGATAAATAAATTGGGGCCGTTCCGGGAGTGATTTCTCCAACAGAGGATCCCCTTTCAAAATCTGCCAATGATTTCTAAATATATTTTCTATTTGTTTATGTTGCACATTGAAGTTTGTAATAAAAGCCATGGAATGGTCTTTTTTCTTCAATGTACTTGACGCTTCCCTTGGAGTAAGTAAATCCACTCTATCTACATTAGCACACTTGATTTTAGCTCTCTCAATGCTCTTTTGACTGTACCCACTTTTTTAAAATTTTTCCACCATTATTTCTGCTTGTTCTTCATATATTTTATTGTCGGTGCAGTTCCTTTTGAGTCTTTGCAGTTGACTGCTTGGTATGGACTCCAACTAATTGTCATGGTGGCAACTGGTCGTGTGAATATATACGCCTGAGTCCGTCGGTTTCGTATAATTACGAGTTTTCAGTAAACCATTCTCTACGTAGATATTCAGATCTAAAAAGTTAACACTGCTACGACTGATCTCAAATGTCAAGAGGATATTATAATCGTTTTTATTCAAATGTTCGCAAAAAAGAGCGAGAGTTTCTCTATCTCCTCTCCAAAGAAAAATAATATCGTCAATGTACCTTGACCAGGATACCAGGTTCGCCCCGAATTGATTATTCTGCCAGACATGCTGGTCCTCCCACATGCCCATAAACATATTGGCATAACTCGGGGCGAACCTGGTACCCATGGCTGTTCCCACCTTCTGAATGTAGAAACAGTCCTTGAAATGAAAATAATTGTTGCGTAAAATAAAATCTACTCCTTTAACCAGAAGATCACACAGGTCCGACCCATAATCACTATCTTCCAAATATGAAATAACCGCTTCTACCCCTAAATCATGATTGATAATCGTATACAGCGAGCTCACGTCTGCTGTAACGATATAACAGTTTTCATCCCATTGTATGTTTTTTAAGACATTCAGGGCGTCTCTTGTGTCTTTCAAATGGGAGCGGTTTTTTAATACCAAAGGCTGCAAATGAAAGTCAATAAACTCTGACATGTTTGCAGTCACAGAGTTTATCCCAGATACTATGGGTCTACCGGGGGGATTTTTTTCATCTTTGTGAACCTTCGGATTGATCGAAACGCGTTGGCCAATTTACTATACTTGGTGGCTGATCACCCAGACGAGGAGAGGACGAGGTGCCCATTGCTTGGAGCTGACCGTTCCCGGGGACGTTGAAAACATCCATACAGCCATAAATTTGGTGCACTTCAGAAATCCAAAATCTGGTAGGAAGCCATCCTCATACATTGTTTGGATGTGAAATTTTTTCCATGTGATGAAGATTCTATGCTTGGATTTTATCACTTGAATTATTTCTGGACTATTAAATACATATTTTTTATCATAAATACTTCTTGTCACCTAATTCCATATTTTGGAAATGATTGCTGTTTAACTGTTAAAAAGTTAATACACTAGAGTGCTTTTCCCGACCTCTCTTTTTTACATGTACCACTTCTGAAAAAACATACACCTCGTTTGACAATATATGAGGGTATAAAGAAGGTGGATAACTGAGAGAGAAACATCTGACTCAAGATAAGTAGTGATCACCCCTCTCTGTTCTTTTTAAGGGGAGCGCAGGAAAGAGGACACTTGGAAACTTTGGTAGCTTTAAGTGTTCTGTCTGCAATACTTGTACATAGTTATTGTTACAAAAATCGGGTTATTATTGTTGTGAGCCATCTTTCAGAGGCTCCTCTGTTATCATGCTGTTAACTGGGTTCAGATCACAGGTTATACGGTGTGATTGGTGTGGCTGGTATGAGTCTTACCCGGGATTCAAAATCCTTCCTTATTGTGTACGCTCGTCCGGGCACAGTATCCTAACTGAGGCTTGGAGGAGGGTCATAGGGGGAGGAGCCAGTGCACACCAGATAGTCCTAAAGCTTTCTTTAGATGTGCCCAGTCTCCTGCGGAGCTGCTATTCCCCATGGTCCTTACGGAGTCCCCAGCATCCACTACGGACTATGAGAAATAGAATTATCGGTAAGTAAATTCTTATTATTTAGGAGTGCAATCTCTGAATCAGACAAGACTTTCAGTACCGTACAATTCAAAGGGCTTCTCATAATCTGGCATACCTAATGCAGGTGCCTGTGATAGGCACTGTTTGAGTCTCTCAAATGCCAGTTCGGACTCATCTGTGTGCGAGATCCGATCTGGTTTGTTCGAAGAGACCATTTCTTGCAAAGGTAAAGCCAGCATGGAGAACCCTGGGATCCAGTTTTCGGCAGTACCCACACATTCCAAGGAAAGTGCGGATCTGTTGCTGGGTTTGTGGCAGAGTCATGTCGCGAATCGCCTGTATTCTATCAGCGGTGAGATGTCTAAGTCCTTGAGTCAAGCAATGTCCCAAATATTTTAACCTTGTCTGGCACAACTTCAACTTATTCTTAGAAACCTTGTGTCCTGTATGAGAAAGATGAAACAGAAGCTGTTTCGTGTCTTTCAAGAAGGATTCAAGTGAATCAGAACACAACAATAAGTCATCGACATACTGTATTAGCACTGATCCACTCTCAGGTTGAAAGGATTGTAAACAGTCATGCAAAGCCTGGGAGAAAATACTTGGGCTGTCAATGAAACCTTGGGGAAGATGAGTCCAGGTTTACTGTACTCCCCTGTATGTAAATGCAAAGAGGTATTGGCTGTCCGGGTGCAGAGGGACAGAAAAGAAGGCAGAACAGAGGTCAATGACAGTGAAAAATTTTGCAGTAGGGGGAATTTGCATGAGGATGACAGCTGGATTGGGCACTACGGGAAATTGGCTCTCAATTATCTTGTTTATCCCCCTTAGATCCTGCACTAGCCTGTAACCCCTCCCCCCACTCTTTTTCACAGGGAAGATGGGACTATTGGCCGTGCTGGACGTCCTTACTAGTATGCCCTGTTGTAGCAACCGCTCTATGATGGGGTACACTCCTAATTCTACCTCTGGCTTCAGAGGATACTGGGGGATTTTTGGAGCTATCCTACAGTCTTTTACTTGCACTACTACCGGAGCTACATTCGCCATTAATCCAGTGTCTTGTCCATCTTTGGTCCAAAGGGAACCTGGTATTTGTGAGATCATTTCCTCTACCTTTGCTGGACACTTGTCTATAACAGCAGAATGCGACATTAGCCTTTGAGGGGTGTCTAATATATCTTGTACTTCCTGAACGTGATTCTCAGGTATATCCAAGAAGACACCCTCAGGAGTACAGTATATGACACACCGCATTTTACACAATAAATCTCTTCCAAGCAGGTTAGTCGGAGCCGCTGCAGCCAGCAAAAAAGAATGCTTGGTTTGCAAGGGCCCTATCGTAATCTATGTAGGTCTACTCAAAGGATAGTGTTGCACTGTTCCTGTTACTCCCATTGCCGCAATTGTTTTACCCGTGGTTTTTATACCTACAGTCGAATTTAACACTGACCTGGCCGCCCCTGTGTCTACAAGAAAAGGTAATGGTATACCAGCTACATCAACTGTGACCTCAGGTTCACTACCAAGGCTAGCAATCAACTTCACTGGCTGCAGACTACAGGTGTGGCCCAACCCCTATTGTGTGGTGAGACCCTCCCGCAGCGCACTGGCAGCTACAATATGTGAGGGGGGTAGCTGAGAATTTTCAGAGGTCTGCCAGTCCCTCCTAGGTGGGTACCTCCTTGTTTCCCCTGCGTGTGGCTCGTAACTTCTCCTATGCGGTCCCTGATCCCAATTATGTGTATTGTAGTGTGGTTCATATCCTGGTCTAGGGGGTCGGTATACATTATGTGAACCTTTATTCCTACATTCCCTTGAGTAATGTCCTACCTTGTGACAATTATAGCATGTTGCTTCACGTGACTTACCATCAGGGGTCTGGGGTTTCGGCTGATGTCGCTTTGTGGTAAGTGCACCTATACTTACAGTCATCAGTTTTTCCCCCTGTGACTCCCTGTGTTTAACGATGTTCCTATCATGCTCGACAGCGGACTCTCTCAATGCAGCCACTGAGATACCTCTCCAGTTTGGTAGAGAGGTCTGTACCCTTGTCCTCAGTGTGTCCTTCAACCCGTCCATTAATACAGAAACGGCTACCTGCCTGTGATGTGCATTGTCCTTTAATATCCTCAACCCCAGTGTATCTAGCCATTTCCTGCAGTGCTCGATTGAAATATTCAGATGCCATTTCACCTTCTTTTTGTCTTATGGAAAAGATTTTATTCCATTTGACAACAGTAGGGAAATATACTCCTAATTGCAGATTTATTTGCCGCACATTCTCCTGAGTGTACTCCTCAGTGAGAGGTACCTCTGCGTCTAGGTTACAATCAGTTATGAACTTCGCGGGGTCAATATTGGAGGGTAAACATACCCATAGCACTGTTCGCCAATCTTTGTTTGTGGGTTCGGTGGCGTTACCTAACTCTTTAATGAACCACTGGCATGCGACTAGATCTTTTCTGGGATAAGGAAATTCTGAAATAATTGACCTTAATTCTGTCTGGGACCAGGGACAATGCATGGCAATGTTCCTGACGGGAGTTACTCCCTGAACGTCAGTCTTCCCATTGGGGGCTGCAATCACCCTGACAGGATTTAATTCAATTACATCATTCTGGTTTGATTCTACAATGTGGGGTGCTATGGTTTCTGCATAATGTACGGTATGTGTACTTACCTGTGGACACGACCACACTTATCCCTCCGCTAGGGGGCCGGACTACTGCTCTTGTTGGTTGGGCCGTGCCCACCTGAGTGTCTTGTATGGTGGCTGCTAGAGAGAGTACCGATATCGTGCTGGGCTCATCTTCCTGCTCGCAGTCCTGAGGAAAATTTAAAATGGGATACAACTGGCAAGGGTTAGCATTAGTACATTTATCAATTACACTCTTATCTTGTACCAATGTGCCATTGTCTGTAGCCACTTTCTCCCCCACAATATACGGTGGTGGTGGTGGTGGTACGGTCGCCATTAATTTCCCGCTAGGTTTGGAATCTGCTGCGCGAGCTAATTCTCTTTGTATATCCCCCTCTTGCTGCCATAAATTTAAACAATCTGTATGTCTAATCCTTTGTTTTCTGGATTTTATTAGACATATCCTTATCCTTAAATTCTGCAATACCTCTGGTTCAAAACTCCCCACTTTAGGGAATGGTACCCTATCTTTGTCAGTCATACGTACCCATTCAGACAAAAAGTCTTCAGTGTGTGATCCATATTTACCACACATAACAAACCTCGCTGACCCCTTGGGCCGCGGCACCTCAACCTGAACCCTGGTTAAACGTCCACCGCTTGTGCAATTGGATCCCATCGCAGACTTTTTCCTATTACGCAATCCCCAATGCACAATACGAATAGACGGTGAAAGTTCTTAAAGCGCTTTCACCCACTCCTTCTCCGCCGGGTACCACGACTCACTCCAAGAATGACCACCGCGTACCCACTGAGCTCCCTATCTGATTTCTATTCACTGGAAGTGTTTAGGAGTGACTTACCTATTTCCAGTGAATATACACCGCTGGAGATTTTCCTGAGAGAGACCAGCGAAAACTCCCTATACACTTATACACAAATCACACTTGCGTATGCTCTATACAGTGCTAATGGTACCGCGATTTTATGCAAAGCACGTAAAGGGGTATCCAGTTGCGCTATATATATCGCATCCACAAATGCGCGGTCCAATCGCACAGCATATAGGTACTTGTTACCTATCTGCCGTACGATCACGGGTCGTTGTACAAACTGGGACCCTCAGTCTGGAGCGTAATGCCAAAAACCTTTTAACTTCAATACTTCGCAATACAATGCACTATCACGCTCCTTTACAAATCACCTCACGATTTGCATTTTAAACCTTATACTAACGTGAGTCAGCCGCCTCACACCACCAAGTCTCCACTCACTTGATGTACCGCACGACGGGATCCCGAATTCCGGGGTTCAAATTTCCACTCGCTCCTACGTTTGCTCACTCAAATACACTTTGGTTTTACTGTACAGAAAATTATCATTCATTCAGATAAGCAGTTTTACTCCCAGAGGCAATACAGTAAATAAGAGTTTTATACTAAACTTTGGAAACTGGGCAATCTTGTGCTATTGTAGCGTGGCTACTGTCCCACCTTTAAACTAAACGAACTATCGTGTGGTTTTATTATGCGCACACAACGCTATGCAAGCTTGCGTAATTACGCAACCATGCGTACCTCTATGCCACGTGTGCGGCCTTGCGCCACGTGCACGTTTTGTGTACGCTGTCCTCACGTTCCGTACCACGTGTACCAATGTGCGGACGCAATAAAACAACTCACACAATTTCTATAACTGTGAGCAATATTAACTGTAATCTCTCACTTAACACGCCACACAGTTTCTTTCTGTATAAACCTTTATAACTAGGCCAGACTGCGTTTGTGTTTAACACTTACTTCCTTAATATTTATATTATGAATCTAGCAATCAGTCCTATGGCAACAATGTGAGCGGGTGTACAAAGAGTATGGGTGTACGCTTTTGTTGTGTACACATTTGGCACCAAAAATAAATTCACAGATTTTAAATAGCTTTTTTTTTCTGTTTACCTTACGAGTTCTACCAGCATCCCTACAAACCATACAGAGCAGACGTCATCTAATCAGCAAATAAGTAGGGTTTCTCAGTGCATCCACCGACCAAGAAAAGGATACTTAGGATTCCTGTCCACCCTTTTGCTGATAGGTTAAGTCTGCTGTGACCTGTTAGGCTGTGGATATGTGGAAAACCGGACGATGCCCTCAATTGATAATGTCGATTTATATACAGGAATGAAAAGCTATACCTACTATACACTCTAAACACACTTTAAACCTTTAGCCGCTGCGGCCGCTATACTTGGTACACACGCTACGTACTTTTTACGCTATTAGCGTACAGAGTCCCATACGATGTACGGACTCTGTACAAACGCCGCGCTGACGGTACAATGCACCCGCAGCACGTACACACCCAATGAATACGCTTTAAACCTTATACAGCAATGCAATGCGTTACTAATACACTTTTAAACCATAGCGGGGAAAGGAAGACACAACACCGATTTGTAGTTAAATCACTGGGTTCCGACACCACAGCGTAATATTGCTGAAAGGGGGTTACAATATATACAATACAATATAAGACAATATAACAGAATAATGGCTACTGTCAATGGTACATACGTGAGTATATATGCGTGTGCGCTTCCCGGTCCGGTCCTCCGTAATCTAATAGATTACGTTGTGAGTCTTGTGTCAGACCAGCATGCAGCAGGCTTTATTTATACAATTCTTCCAAAAGCAATACAATGGATACTGTAATCCCTTTGTCCATTGGACACAGGAATGCACTTTTACAGTACAGGAGAGGTCATAGGTCGATTTGAATTGGTGGGCGATGTCTGTTCTAACTGCTCTTGTGGGTGGTCTCTTCTGGATTCCCGCCGCATACATAATGTACAGTAAATACAGTTTATATCTATATTCTGCTTCTGCACATAACTTTCCGCAGGAACATGCGATCTTCCTCAAACCAACACCGTAATGTTACCCTTAAAATACCCTACAGCTGGATACCAAACACCACCTTATGACATTGTTCTGTCCCCTCCTATTCTGTAAAGGTGAATCCCCTTGTTCTGAAACCATTTAAACTGTTGTTATTTTCTGGTGTGGTGCAGGGGGACTATGTGTACATTGTGCACTATTTGCATTAAATATGTAATGTGTTTTGATAGCTCTCCATGCGTTCACAAACTCTACCGTAAATACCCATACCACGCACTGATGCGCAGGACCGCGGGAGCGACCATACGCAAATTGCGGATATGTGCACGCACAGCAGAACAAGTACACGTGCGGAGGCCATCTGTGTGTAGTTCGTACGTGATGTTTGTACAGCAATATTTTTCGACTTTGACACATGGAACACACACAGTCTCAGGATGGTCTTGAAATATACACTCATCAGTCATAACATTAAACCACATGCCTCATATTGTGTAGGTCCTACTCGTGCCACCAAAACAGCTTCGACCCATCAAGGCATGGACTCCACAGGACCTCTGAAGGTGTCCTCTGGTATCTGGCACCAAGACGTTGGTAGCAGATCCTTTAATACCCCTTTCAGATCTCCAATGCCGGATCCCACCCGGGAATTGGAAACGGGTCCTGCCCGGGTGGGATCCAGCAATGGAGACTCTGCTAACCCTTTCGCTGGCTGTCTGACACGGCCATATGCTGGGTTGGTTGCCATAGCGGGGCGGAGCCGGCAGCGGAGGCGGTGCTGGGAGATGAGCTCATCTCTGCGCTGCCTCTCCCTATCTAGTAAACGGGTCCCGAGTCGCATCGACCCTGGAATCCATTTACACAGCCACTGACCCGGTATTCAACCCGGGAGTAACACTGCTTATAACCCAGGTTGAATTACCGGGTCAGGCGACCCGGGAATTCGGACTTGGCGGCGCTTTCACACCGCACACTGACCCGTGTCAACCCGGCAATATGCCAAGTCGATACCAAGTTATTTGTGCGATGTGAAAGGGGTATAAGTCCTGTAAATTGTGAGGTGGAGCCTCCATGGCTCGGACTTGTTTTGCCCAGCAAATACCACAGATGCTAGATTGAATTGAGATCTGGGGAATTTGGAGGCCAAGTCAGCACTTGAACTCAAACCATTCCTGAACAATGTTTGCCGTGTGACAAGGGCGCATTATTCTGCTGAAAAAGGCCACCACCATCAGGGAGTACCGTTGACATGAAGGGGTTTATATGGTCTGCCACGGTGTTTAGGTAGGTGGTACATGTCAAAATAACATCCACATTAATGTCAGGAGCAAAGGTTTCCCAGCAGACAGTGCCCAGAGCATCACTTTGCCTCCACCGGCTTGCCTTCTTCTCATAATGCATCCTTGTGCATTACCAGTACAATAGATTGTATTAGTAAAAGCACCACAAGGCAGCTTTTATATACGTTTTAAGTACTTTACTTTTTAATCTCCTGTGTGGATCGGATGGGTAATGTGTGTGTGTGTGTGTGTGTGTGTGTGTGTGTGTGTGACTCTTTTGGTGAGAAGGGGGTATAGGTCTTTATTATCCCAATTGGTGGGCTATGCAGACCAAACAAGAACAGCGGAGTGCTCCCTCTGGTGCCTAAATATAGTTATGAAGACTTTACATTACATTAAGTGGGGGAGTTATCAAAGTGTGGAGAGGGATAAAGGCGTCTATTCTGAATTGTTACTTTTCACTTAATATTGCATCAGTTGGATGTGATATATAGCTTTGTTAAGTAATAATTCATGTATATCTACCCTTCCTACAATGCACTCTGAAAACGAGGGCTCCTGCAATCCAATCTTCAGCTGCAGTCTTTTTTGATTTCCAGTGATTTCGGAAAAGAGGTTCTTTCTCCTCGTAGTTTTTGTGCACCGGCGTCCTGTGTCCTTACAAAGACTGGCAGGGCCAGGAGCGTTTTATCAGAATAGGTGGCCCGTGTGCATGCTCCGCTGGGGTCCCACTTCTCTCCACGTCTTGCACAGGACTAATTACTACTGTGCATACACGGAGGCCATTTTGGTGGTGATTTATGCCGCGGCTGCAGCGCCCGACGTGCGACTCCAGAAAGCTAAGTATTAAAACATGGGTACTGTGTGTCCACATGAGTCTGCAATGGTAAGCATATTGTTTTCCCCATCAGGAGAGGGGGTCTGTGTGCACTCTCCATGCAGGTCCCTCCCTCTCATCCCATAGCAGTTACCAGAGTGTACTGCACCGTGTCATGTTCCCAGTGATTTTGCACAGATCTTCTGGAAAATAGCATTTTTATGGTGGTCATCATCTGTAGATGCTGTGATGACAAGTGCAGAGATCCTGTCCATAAGGTGGTCCATCTTCATGCGTATGCATAGCCACCACCCAGGAATGCCCAGAACATTAGCAGTAAATGTTTGATAGCGTGCGTCCTTATTGTAACGCAGGTGCCGCGGCCATACAAGTTCTTCGGGATTTTCTGACACATGCAGGAGCATAAAATCCCTCAGCTCCGTGAACATCACCATTTACTCTAACAGGGGATTTAAGTAATGGACCGTACCTACCGTCCTCAATAAAAGGAGACGTGTATAACCAGCTTATTATCTAGAATGTGTGCTGACAGTGTCAGAAAAGCAAACAACAGTAGTATAGTAATGAATCTGCGCGCGCTGAAAAAAGGGGCGTGGCTTTGCTGAAATGGGCGTGGCATTGCAGGAAATGACTACCTTATACCCCAGTTTTTCAACCTGCACGCCCAGACGTTGGCCACCACAGGAAAAAAAAAGAATCCTAATTTATGCCCCTTACATTCTTTGTCATTTTTCCTCCGTATAGTAAGGCCCAGTATACATTATGCCACATACTGCAATGGCCCTTAGACATTATGCCACACACAATAATGCCCATGACACAATATGCCACACACCGTAATGCCCCCGACACATTATGCCACACACCGTAATGCCTGTGACACATTATGACAGGCATCGCAATGTCCGTTATACATTATGCTACACACTGCAATGCCCCTGATACATTATAGCACATACAATGCTTGTGACAGATTGACACACACCGCAATGTCCGTGATACATTATGCCACACACTGCAATGACCCTGAGACATTATACCACATACCACAATGCCCGTGATATAGTATACCACACACTGTAATGCCTGTGACACATACCGCAATGCCCGTTATACCCTATGCCACACACCGCAATGCCCGTTATACATTAAGCCACACACTGCAATGCCCCTGAGACATTATACCACATACCACAATGCCTGTGAGTTAGTATGCCACACACCGTAATGCCTGTGACACATTATGACACACACCGCAATGTCCGTGATACATTATGCCACACACTGCAATGCCCATTACACATTAAGTCCTACAGTAAGGCTTCTAATTACTTTTAAATTACCTGCTCGTTGCCAGGGGTTTCATGCTCTTGGTTCCATACACGGTGCCAGGGGTTTTCATGCTCAGGGTGTCGTGCTCGTTGCCAGGGGTTTCATGCGGTAGGTGTTATGCTTGTTGCCAGAGGTATCATGTGCTGGGTTTCAAGCTTGTTGCCAGGTGGTAATATTCGTTGCCAGGGGTTTCATGCACTGGGTGTCATGCTGGTTGCTAGGGGGTAATGCTTGTTGCCAGGGATTTCATGAGCTGGGTGTTGTGCTTGTAACCAGGGGGTAATGCTTGTTGCTAGGGATGTGCTCTCAGTGCCAGATATTCTCCCACAGTGCCAGGTACACATATGCCCCCAGTGCCACCTATGCCCCCCTCCCCCAGTGCCAAATATGCCCCCCCAAGTGCCAAATATGCCCCCCCCCCCCCCCGGTGCCAAATACGCACCCCCAGTGCCAGGTACACCCCCATCCCTCCCCTCCGGGCTCCCCCGTAGGGAGATTTCATGAGCTGGATTTCATAAGCTGGGTTCTGTGCTGCTGTGCTGTGAGTTTTGTGAAGGAGGGACACGGAGGGCACGCCGCTGCCGCCAGAGACCCAGGAGGGACACACAGGAGAGGCGCGCGCTGTGCCCTCTACGTGTCCCTCCCAGCAGAAATCAGTGGTGGTGGCTAGGGCGCCCCGCAGCCCTGCATGCCTCCAATCGCTCGCAGGGGCTGCGGGGCCATAGTTACGCCACTGAGTACTAGTTTGAGACACCAAGGGCCTGATTCAGAGTAATACGTAAACTGGATGGTTTGTGTACTCCTTTGATTGTTGTGGGTCTGCACATGTGCGGGACAGGACCTGGGTTGATGCAGTTTCCCCAAGCAGCAGAATGGGTGACATGCTGCAGCTGTTTGGGGTGTAGCTGGTCTGTGATCCTGGAAATGGAGGCATGTCAGCCCATTTTCTGGGAGCGCCGAGGACAGGATTTGCATCGGAGGATGCAGATTTCCTGGCCTCATAAGCTGACTGGAGAAAGCCAGTCTGAATAAGCTGTGGCTACCTCAGATGGCCGATGCTGCATCTTTGGACTCGGCACTCGGATCTGAAAAGCTGTTAAGAGGTGTTCTTTCTCCTCAGACGCCTCCTACTGCATTAGCATATAAGTTGAATGGTATTGTAGACACTTGCCTTACAATTATGAATCAGGCCCTGTTATTATGTGCCGTCAAGTTGATGCCGACTTATGGTGACCCTATAGATAGCTGCCCTCAACAAATATCGATCTTCGGTCAAGTGGTTCTAGTTGATAGTGTTGTGTCCATAGTTGTTGTGATGGTATCAAGCCATCTCACAGCTGGTCCTCCCCTGTTTCACTGGCCGCCTAGTATCTTTCTCTAGGGATCCTGTTCATCGCATGATGTGTTCAAAGTAATAAAGGCGCAGTATTGTCCTTCGTGCTTCTAGGGAGAGCTTAGGTTTTATCTTGTCTAATATCGATTGATTTGTTCTTCAGCAATCTATGGTATATGTAATATTTAGTCTCCAGCACCATCGTTCAGTAGCGTCAATGATCTTCCTATCTTGCCTCTTGACTATCCAGCTTTCACCCCCTTACAATGTTACAGAAAAACAATCAGGCCCTAAATGCGATATAAGCCCTCCAGTGTGTATTGGTCTGGTGATGGCTGTCCTCATCTAAGGAGGAATTAATAGAACTACTGTCGGAATTGTGGGACCCAGCACATAAAAACCCTAAAAGTTATGACTTAAAATATGATTTACTAGCTGTCCTAACCGTTCTTCGCACGGGAGTTTCTGATTTTCATGGTTGTAAATATAAATGAGTGTTAAACATTTGGTAAATATATAGAGATGTAAATTTTTAGAAGTCTTTATGTAAGAAAATATTAATCCATGGTTCTTGGTGTTACCCGAGACGCACCTGTAGCAGATACGGTAAAAATACAATTTTTGTCGTTTATTACATTATATCCACTGGCGGTGCAATCCAAATTTTGATCTGATTGTCCGTTTGGGCGTTATTCATCATCGGTAATGATGTCATTATGTCAACCCCCTGTTCATCCCCTTAGGGAAGGTTTATTAAGATTCTAATTACGTAGTTTTCCTATTTACCACCTGAAGGATACCTATGTCAAATTTCAGCTTCCTAACATATCATAGTAACATAGTAAGAGAATTAGTGATGAGTCAGTCAGTGAGGGCTTTCGCATTTATATATACAGTATAGAGTACACTCAGCGAGCAGGAGAATTTGATTTCAATGTGGAATATAATTTTCCTTTGAACCATTTGTATTAGTACTTCGTGTATCTGATCACAATCACACTTACTATATGGTAAATGGATGACTAATCTCAGACCTGATTCCTGTCTGTAATACTTAGTACGGTATATCTCTTGGTTATATCATTGTTGGAAATAAATCCCTTTTGATTGTTTGTGTTAAGACGTTACCATCTGCTTTGTTTTTTTTCATTAGGAGAAGAAATCCTTTTTAATAAAGAGCTGAATTACTGTGTGTGTATACTTTAAAGATACAGAGTATAAGATTAATTAATTTTCCTAAGCACTCTTCCAACCATGCTTGGTTTACAATCCTGTAAAACTTGCAAAGCCCAGCTGTGATATTCTCATTCAAATGAGAGCATGGCTTAAATAAAGCTCTGTCTGTACCGGATTGTGTGTATACTGAGAATAAAACCAAGGGGAAAATGGGCGCTGCCAGAGCTAACATTAATGGCTTTCACTATAAGAGTGGGGGCAGTTACATAGAGGCTGAAGCTAACAGGCTAAAGCTTCCTTGTCCCATAGATGCCTGGTGTCTTGATTCTGAAGTCCTCGAATTCTAATGAATAGAGTGTATACTTGCCTACTCTCCAGGAAGTGATGGGAGACTCCTGATTCTTCAGGTAGTCCCCTGCAACCCCAAAAGAGTAGGCAGATCGCTCGCATCCCGCCTGCTTCCTATGGATGGGGAGTTATCACTGGAATTGTTCTGTATGGAGGGGCTAAATGACTCTGATTGTGTAACCTTAGCCCTGCCCCCTCCCTGCAAATCACTGCATTTTACTGTGATGGGACGGGGGCCTAATGATGTGCAGACCCTCTGAACCCTGCCCCCCCTGCAGTGGACAGCAGTATCGCCCCTCCTGGCTAATGCTGGAGAGGTGAAGCAGATACTTGCCTACTCACCTGAAATGGCCGGGAGGCTCTCGAAAATTGGATGGCACTCCCGACCCCTCTAGAGGCCCTAAGCAAGACACCGATTTGGGGCCTCCTTCCTCAAACAATACTCACTGTCTACCCCCCATAATCCCCCCCCCCCCCCCCACCCTTCCCGCTTTGGATGCCTTGTGATAAATCCTCCTCTGCCTGGTTGAGTGGGCTAGTCTCTCGGCTGGCGGCCACCTCTGCACCCACACATAAACCCCCCCGCAGTTGGAAGGGGTAGAGGACGCGATTTATGCTGAGTCATGTCATCCGGGCTCCACCCCCTGCCCCACAATGCAGGAAATCTCGCCATTGTTTTGCAGGGGCGGGGCCACAATGATGTGATTTCACAGACACGCCACGCTGCGCATGTAACAGCATACATCGAGGAATCAGGCCATAGGTTGCTTTGGAGCAGGGTAGATTTGAGATGCGTCAACGAATAGGCTTCTAACAATTTGACAAAATGAACATAAAGAACACAATTAGCTTATTTACAGTGATTATTTAATATCTGATTTTTTTTTCGTGTACAGAAGTTTTAGTCATATAGTCAAGTTACTTTTGGAACTTTGAGGCTGCGGTGGAACTACACATCCCAGCATGGCCTGCCTCATGTTTACTGTGAGACCATGTTAAAACTGTTGCTGGTTATACTGGAATGTGTAGTTCCACTAGTGGTGGATCTTGTGAGTACTGGGCCCAGGTGCAAAAATATCATTTGGGCCCCCCTCCTCCACTCCAAATAGGGTTGCCACCTCATCGCTTTAATTCTGGACACATATTAATGAGGAAAAGGGTCTAGACTGCACACCCTAGTGGTTGTAATGAAAGGTGCTATCTGCTGAGATTTTATGGTAATACAGGGGAAGAAATGGGTGCAGATGCACTATACAATCATTACTATAAATTACAGTATATAATATACTAAGGTTGTTAGCATATAATTGGCCAATGATACGGGCTTGCTCACCGCGTCGAGGTCACCTCTATCGAGCAAGTCCCTAACACTTTTGGGGTTCACACTGGGACGCAGGGCACCCCCAAATCAGCCCAGCCATGAACCCCCCCAAGGCATCACACTAGTGGAAAATCGTGAGGTGTAATAAAGTATAAGAGAAGCATAGGTAGTTACGGAGTGTAGAAAGTGTTTTAAAATTAGATATAAAGTGGGTGAAAAAAATACATGGATAAAATGACACACTTAGGAGGTAGTGAAAAAATAGTGACTATAAGTGTTAGGGTGTGATGCCCTGGAGTGGCCCAGACAGAACAGTTCAGGGGACCCCACGTCCCAATGCCTACCCCCAAATAGACTGACACTGTATGAAAATAATAGGACTTACTTTGTATTACGCCTGAATCATTGATGTGCAGTCAGATGTAGGTCCCTGCTTAAAAACAGTTTGGTAGGTGGGGGAGGGGTGCTAGTCAGAATGAAGTAATCTCAGACTTCAGGTGTGTATTTATACACATAGTATAGACTATACAGAGGAAAAGGGTCTAGACTGCACACCCTAGTGGTTGTAATGAAAGGTGCTATCTGCTGAGATTTTATGGTAATACAGGGGAAGAAATGGGTGCAGATGCACTATACAATCATTACTATAAATTACTGTATATAATATACTAAGAGGTTGTTAGCATATAATTGGCCAATGATACGGGCTTGCTCACCGCGTCGAGGTCACCTCTATCGAGCAAGTCCCTAACACTTTTGGGGTTCACACTGGGACGCAGGGCACCCCCAAACCAGCCCAGCCATGAACCCCCCCAAGGCATCACACTAGTGGAAAATCGTGAGGTGTAATAAAGTATAAGAGAAGCATAGGTAGCTTCTGTAGGAGGAGCGAAACGCGTCAAAAGTTTTACGGTTGGACCCCTGCTGGAGTTAGACCCGTATTATACACCAGCGGCAGCATCCATCTGCTGGTCGAAATATTTTCGAGTGAAGAGGAGACGCTCACCGGTGCCCGCAAACGGCACGTAGAGGTGGAGATCTGTGGAGCATTCAGGTCGAGCAGGACAGGTTACAGCAGGCGCCAGTGCAGGTGCCGTTTTCCCCGCAGCCAGAAGCCAGCGTGGCAGATGTCGGGATTTCTTCCTGCTGACATTTCTTGCTCATACCTCACGTAAGATTCCGGTTGGAACGGCTCTCATTCACTTTACTGTCCTGTGTTGGATTGTTACGTTTAAAGGAACTCTGATACTAAGTGACTGTTTATTGGAAACATCTAATATACGGGCTCCACCAGCAGTTATACTTGATTTAGTTTGACTTTTATATATATATATATATTGAGTCATTTGCCTATAGAGCTAGTTTATACACTTCTGTGCACAGAATATGCTCAAGTCCACCTCCTTTTAATGGAAAGCATTTATATTTGTTATCTTAGATGTTTAAACTATTAAGACCGGTCTTGTTTTATAATTTGTGATTATTCATGTATTATTAAATATTTTTAATTTAATAGGAGTTTGTTATTATTGTCCGCCATATCATATATTTTTATTATAGCGCAAGAGTTTAAAATTGGAGTTTTGTGGTCCGTTGCATTTGGGTGGTCCAGTGCAATGTGATTGACCTGCTAACCCCAGGTCATCAAACTTTTTGCAGCTGATTGTCATAATATCCAAAAGGATTTTTTGATAGTACTTGTTATTAGCGCCTGGTAAAAAGGTTTTTTCCTAAGTTGTTGTACCCCAACTTCCTCAGGAGCATATGAGTGTATTGTTCTTAAACCTGCTTTAAATACCTGTTAGGTAATGATGTAAATGTGTGCACCTGTGTGCTTGTACAATAAAATTAAACAACGTCCAGCAAAATCATGAAAATATACTATGGAGGCAATGCTATGTTGTGCGACAATTAAGATATCCTAAAATAAATCAACTTTGATAAAAACCACAGAGATTTGTGTATATTTAACATAGTAATCATCATTAGTATTATTCTATCTGTTTGGTCATGTGATCTTGCTAAACCAACAGAATCCCTAGAATAAAGGGCTCTGGTTATTGTTAGTCATGTGATCGGACCCATGGGCTCTATTAATGAGGGTAGATGCTAAAATCAAGTGGGCTAAGGGACCTTTTCCGTATAGGGGAGGAGTCACAACACAAGGGGGAGGAGCAAGGCCAGCGGGATAGTTCCTCTACTATCCACGCCACCAACTATTACCTTTAGTAATCAGGTGGCGAGCGAAGCGAGCCCGCGAGGGTACTTTTCGGGTACCCTGTTCACCCGTAGCTCCTCCCCCTGGTGACGTGTCTCCTCCCCTAGATACGTCAGAAGGTCCCTTCTCCCACTCCGAAATAGAATCAACCCTATTATGAGTGGTGTCCGGAGTCCGCGTCTCCTGTGTTCCATGTTCCCACAGCAACAGATCTATTAACCAATCATATTGCAGCACAAAAACATGTGCAGCGATATTATGTATTCACATTTATAACATTCACTTATTTATACCAAGAAGAAATATATATATTTATCTTTCTTTTATTCTTAATAAAATCTAGTAATATTGAATGCTATTAAATGGATGAAATTTGAATATATTAGCCTTCCCCGGGTCCGATCACGTGACTAACAATAACCAATCAGAACCCTTTATTCTAGGGATTCTGTTGGTTTAGCAAGATCACGTGACCAGATAGAATAATACTAATGATGATTACTATGTTAAATATACAAAAATCTCTGTGTTTTTTTTATCAAAGTTGATTTATTTTAGGATATATTAATTGTTGCACAACATAGCATTGCCTCCATAGTATATTTTTATGATTTTGCTGGACGGTTGTTTAATTTTATTGTACAAGCACACAGGTGCACACATTTACATCATTACTTAACAGGTATTTAAAGCAGGTTTAAGAACAATACACTCATATGCTCCTGAGGAAGTTGGGGTACAACAACCCGGGGAAACGCGTTGAGCCTTAAAGACATTTTATCCATTGCGGACTCTTTATCACCTGAGGGGCACTAAATGGACATTACACATCCTCCAGCGGAAAGCTCCTAAAATCTTTGCACAGTTTGAGGACACCCCTAGGGCACTTCCATCTTGGAATACAGTTGCATGCAAATTTATTGGGGACCCCATCTTGTTGGACATTGTCAGCCATTCTTGTGCCTACAGGAGGAATTCGGAGAAGGTCCTGAGTCCATATGGTGAATATGGGAACTCCGTAAGGACCATGGGGAATAGACGGGCTCCGCAGGAGACTGGGCACTCTAAAAGAAAGATTAGGTACTATCTGGTGTGCACTGGCTCCTCCCTCTATGCCCCTTCTCCAGACCTCAGTTAGAATCTGTGCCCGGCCAGAGCTGGGTGCTCCTAGTGGGCTCTCCTGAGCTCACTAGAAAAGAAAGTATTTGTTAGGTTTTTTATTTTCAGTGAGATCTGCTGGCAACAGACTCACTGCTACGTGGGACTGAGGGGAGAGAAGCAAACCTACCTGCGTGCAGCTAGCTTGTGCTTCTTAGGCTACTGGACACCATTAGCTCCAGAGGGTTCGAACACAGGGCCTGACCTCGTTCCTCCGGAGCCGCGCCGCCGTCCCCCTTGCAGAGCCAGAAGACAGAAGAGAAGCGATGAAATCGGCGGCAGAAGACTCCTGTCTTCATTAAGGTAGCGCACAGCACCGCAGCTGTGCGCCATTGCTCCCACAGCACACCACACACTCCGGTCACTGTAGGGTGCAGGGCGCTGGGGGGGGACGCCCTGGGCAGCAATTATAATACCTTTTGGCACTTAAAATACACATAATACAGTCTGAAAACTGTATATGTGTAAAAAACCCCGCCATTAAGTTACATAAAACGCGGGACAGAAGCCCGCCGCTGAGGGGGCGGGGCCTTCTTCCTCAGCACACCAGCGCCATTTTCCCTTCACAGCTCCGCTGGAAGCAGCTCTCCAGGCTCTCCCCTGCAGTATCCTGATACAAGAAGGGTAAAAAAGAGAGGGGGGGGCACATAAATTTAGGCGCAAATAAGATATTTAAGCAGCTATTGGGTAAATCACTTTTTATAGTGTAAATCCCTGTGTTATATAGCGCTGTGGTGTGTTCTGGCATACTCTCTCTCTGTCTCCCCAAAGGACTTTGTGGGGTCCTGTCCTCAGTCTGAGCATTCCCTGTGTGTGTCGGTACGGCTGTGTCGACATGTTTGATGAGGAGGGTTACGTGGAGGCGGAGCAGGGGCAGATAAGTGTGGTGTTGCCCCCGACGGGGCCGACACCTGATTGGATGGATATGTGGAAGGTCTTAACCGACAGTGTCAACTCCTTACATAAAAGGTTCGATGACGCAGCAGCCTTGGGACAGCCGGGGTCTCAGCCCGCGCCTGCCCAGGTGACTCAGAAGCCGTCAGGGGCTCATAAATGCCCGCTAGCTCAGATGGTAGACACAGATGTCGACACGGAGTCTGACTCCAGTGTAGATGAGGATGAGACAAATGTACAGTCTACAAAAGCCATCCGATGCATGATTACTGCAATGAAAGATGTATTGCACATTTCTGATATTAACCCGGTTACCACCAAGAGGGGTATTATGTTTGGGGAGAAAAAGCAGCCAGTGACTTTTCTCCCATCTGATGAATTAAATGATTTGTGTGAAGAAGCGTGGAGTTCCCCTGATAAGAAACTAGTGATTTCTAAGAGGTTACTGATGGCGTACCCTTTCCCGCCAACGGATAGGTTACGTTGGGAAACATCCCCTAGGGTGGACAAGGCGCTAACACGCTTATCTAAAAGGGTGGCACTGCCGTCTCAGGATACGGCCGCCCTAAAGGAGCCTGCGAATAGAAAGCAGGAAGCTATCCTGAAGTCTGTGTATACACACTCTGGTACTCTACTGAGACCTGCTATTGCTTCAGCCTGGATGTGTAGTGCTGCAGCAGCATGGACTGATACCCTGTCAGACAACATTGATTCCCTCGACAGGGATACTGTTTTGCTAACCATCGAACATATAAAAGACGTCGTCTTATATATGCGGGATGCCCAGAGGGACATTTGCCTGCTGGCATCTAGAATTAATGCAATGTCCATTTCTGCCAGGAGAGTATTATGGACTCGGCAGTGGACAGGTGATGCTGATTCTAAAAAAACACATGGAGGTTTTGCCTTATAAGGGTGAGGAATTGTTTGGGGACGGTCTCTCGGACCTCGTATCCACAGCAACTGCTGGGAAGTCGACTTTTTTACCTCAGGTTCCCTCACAGCCTAAGAAAGCACCGTATTATCAAGTGCAGTCCTTTCGGCCTCAGAAAGGCAAGCGGGTCAGAGGAGCATCCTTTCTGGCCAGAGGCAAGGGTAGAGAAAAGAAGCTGCACCAGGCAGCCAGTTCCCAGGAACAAAAATCCTCCCCTGCTTCCACTAAGTCCACCGCATGACGTTGGGGCTCCACAGGCGGAGCCAGGTGCGGTGGGGGCGCGTCTCCGAAACTTCAGCAACCAGTGGGTTCGCTCACAAGTGGATCTCTGGGCTGTACAAATTGTAGCTCAGGGATACAAGCTGGAGTTCGAGGTGACTCCCCCTCGCCGTTACCTCAAATCAGCCTTGCCAGCTGCTCCCAGAGAAAGGGAGGTAGTACTGGCGGCAATTCACAAGCTGTACCTCCAGCAGGTGATAATCAAGGTCCCCCTCCTTCAACAGGGCAGGGGTTACTATTCCACAATGTTTGTGGTACCGAAACCGGACGGTTCGGTGAGACCCATTCTGAATTTAAAATCCTTGAACACTTATATAAAGAAGTTCAAGTTCAAAATGGAATCGCTCAGGGTGGTTATTGCAAGCCTGGAAGAGGGGGATTTTATGGTGTCGCTGGACATCAAGGATGCTTACTTGCATGTCCCCATTTACCCACCTCACCAGGAATACCTCAGGTTTGTGGTACAGGACTGTCATTACCAATTCCACGTACTTGGACGATCTCCTCATAAAGGCGAGGTCCAGAGAGCAGTTGTTGGTCAGCGTAGCACTCTCTCAGGTGGTGTTGCAACAGCACGGCTGGATTCTGAATATCCCAAAGTCGCAGCTGTTTCCTGCGACGCGTCTGCTTTTCCTGGGCATGATTCTGGACACAGAACAGAAGAAGGTGTTTCTCCCGGTGGAGAAGGCCCAGGAATTGTCATCTCTGGCAATTCCCTTCGGCAGGTTCCATGCAAGGATCTTTCAGTGGGATCTGTTGGACAAATGGTCCGGATCGCATCTTCAGATGCATCGGTTGATCACCCTGTCCCCAAGGGCCAGGGTGTCTCTGCTGTGGTGGCTGCAGAGTGCTCATCTTCTCGGGGGCCGCAGGTTCGGCATACAGGACTGGGTCCTGGTGACCATGGATGCAAGCCTCCGAGGATGGGGGGCAGTCACTCAGGGAAGAAACTTCCAAGGACAGTGGTCAAGTCTGGAGACTTCACTACACATAAATATACTGGAACTAAGGGCCATTTACAATGCCCTGAGTCAAGCAGAGCCCCTGCTTCAAAACCACCCAGTACTGATTCAGTCAGACAACATCACGGCGGTCGCCCATGTAAACCGCCAGGGCGGCACGAGAAGCAGGATGGCAATGGCAGAAGCCACAAGGATTCTTCGATGGGCGGAGAATCACGTGCTAGCACTGTCAGCAGTGTTCATTCCGGGAGTGGACAACTGGGAAGCAGACTTCCTCAGCAGGCACGACCTCCACCCGGGAGAGTGGGGACTTCATCAAGAAGTCTTCACACAGATTGTAAATCGCTGGGAACTGCCACTGGTGGACATGATGGCGTCCCGCCTCAACAAAAAGCTAAAAAAATATTGCGCCAGGTCAAGGGACCCTCAGGCGATAGCTGTGGACGCACTAGTGACACCGTGGGTGTACCAGTCGGTTTATGTGTTCCCTCCTCTTCCTCTCATACCCAAGGTACTGAGGATAGTAAGAAAGAGAGGAGTAAGAACTATACTCATCGTTCCGGATTGGCCAAGAAGAACTTGGTACCCAGAACTACAAGAAATGATCTCAGAGGACCCATGGCCTCTGCCTCTCAGACAGGACCTGTTACAGCAGGGGCCCTGTCTGTTCCAAGACTTACCGCTGCTGCGTTTGACGGCATGGCGGTTGAACGCCGGATCCTAACGGAAAAGGGCATTCCAGATGAAGTGATTCCTACGCTGATAAAAGCTAGGAAGGATGTGACAGCAAAGCATTATCACCGCATATGGCGGAAATATGTCGCTTGGTGTGAGGCCAGGAAGGCCCCAACAGAGGAATTCCAGCTGGGTCGATTTCTGCACTTCCTACAGTCAGGGGTGACTATGGGCCTAAAATTGGGGTCCATAAAGGTCCAGATTTCGGCCCTATCTATTTTCTTTAAAAAAGAACTGGCTTCACTGCCTGAAGTTCAGACGTTTGTAAAGGGAGTGCTGCATATTCAGCCCCCTTTTGTGCCTCCAGTGGCACCTTGGGATCTTAACGTTGTGTTGGATTTCCTGAAATCACACTGGTTTGAGCCACTTAGGACCGTGGAGCTAAAGTATCTCACGTGGAAGGTGGTCCTGCTGTTGGCCTTAGCTTCAGCTAGGCGTGTGTCAGAATTGGCGGCTTTGTCATGTAAAAGCCCGTATCTGATCTTCCATATGGACAGGGCAGAATTGAGGACTCGTCCCCAATTTCTCCCAAAGGTGGTATCAGCGTTTCATTTGAACCAACCTATTGTGGTGCCTGTGGCTACTCGGGACTTGGAGGATTCCAAGTTGCTGGACGTAGTCCGGGCTTTGAAAATTTATGTTTCCAGGACGGCTGGAGTCAGGAAAACTGACTCGCTATTTATCCTGCATGCACCCAACAAGCTGGGTGCTCCTGCTTCAAAGCAAACTATTGCTCGCTGGATCTGTAGCACGATTCAGCTGGCACATTCTGCGGCTGGACTGCCGCATCCTAAATCAGTGAAAGCCCATTCCACAAGGAAGGTGGGCTCTTCTTGGGCGGCTGCCCGAGGGGTCTCGGCTTTACAGCTTTGCCGAGCTGATACTTGGTCGGGTTCAAACACATTTGCTAAATTCTATAAGTTTGATACCCTGGCTGAGGAGGACCTTGAGTTTGCTCATTCGGTGCTGCAGAGTCATCCGCACTCTCCCGCCCGTTTGGGAGCTTTGGTATAATCCCCATGGTCCTTACGGAGTTCCCAGCATCCACTAGGACGTCAGAGAAAATAAGAATTTACTCACCGGTAATTCTATTTCTCGTAGTCCGTAGTGGATGCTGGGCGCCCGTCCCAAGTGCGGACTCTCTGCAATACATGTATATAGTTATTGCTTCACTAAAGGGTTATTGTTATGAGCCATCCGTAAAAGGAGGCTCAGTTTTTGTTCATACTGTTAACTGGGTATGGTTATCACAAGTTGTACAGTGTGATTGGTGTGGCTGGTATGAGTCTTACCCTGGATTCCAAATCCTTTCCTTGTTGTGTCAGCTCTTCCGGGCACAGTTTCCCTAACTGAGGTCTGGAGGAGGGGCATAGAGGGAGGAGCCAGTGCACACCAGATAGTACCTAATCTTTCTTTTAGAGTGCCCAGTCTCCTGCGGAGCCCGTCTATTCCCCATGGTCCTTACGGAGTTCCCAGCATCCACTACGGACTACGAGAAATAGAATTATTGGTGAGTAAATTCTTATTTTTAAATTACTATACATCAATTAAAACAATAATTTATACTTACCGTCTAGCAATATCTATTATTATTATTTTTTTTAAATATATTAGCGCTGGTTATTCTCTATAATATTTATCACGTACCAAGTGTACTTATAGGAGCTTCACAAACCCCTATCTTTCCAGCTGCTTCAGACAGCGCACACACATATTTTTTTCCCTACAGAAAGGCGTGTGCCCTAAGGCAGTGGGGCCCACCGGTGGTTTCCCCTGTATCCCTGTGGGCCAGTCCGACCCTGCGGCAGTGGGTGACAGCGTAAGGCAGGAGGAGGCAGAGGGTAACAATGGAAGGCAAGGGGGGGAGGCGGTGGGTGGCAGGAAGAGACAGAGGATAACGGGTACAAGCAGAAGCGGATCTTGCCACGGGCAAGCAGGACTTTTGCCCGGGGCGCCGCCTTCCGGAGGACGCCGCACCATGGCAAGATCCGCTGCTGCTGTGCCCCCCGCTGCCCGCTCTGTCCCGCTGCCCGCTGTGAAGGGAAACTAGACACGTAGCGTCTAGTTTCCCTTCGTGGAGAGGACCTTTACTGTAATGATGTGCGGTGCGCGTTGACGTCATCGCGCACCGCACAGCAAAGGTCCTCTCCACGAAGCGCGTCTAGTTTCCCTTCGTGGAGAGGACCTTTGCTGTGCGGTGCGCGATGATGTCATCGCGCACCGCACATCATTACAGCTGCGCTACTACTGTACAGGGGGCTAACTGACCACGCCCCCTGTATTAAGCCACGCCCCTATTGCCACCCGGGGCGCAAAAAGCCTCTGAACCGGCCCTGGGTACAAGCACAATGTCCTGCGTAGTGTGAAGAACATGGGGCATGTACCTTGGTAGGGGCAGGAACACAGCGGCCTCTGCTGTCTGCGACAGGGCCTCCACCCCTTGTGATTTCCTCAGTTTGGCACTCTGTCAGGCGGACTCTGACAGTGCCAATTACACCAGTTGTGAGCTGCCTGTCTATTAAATAGAGGCAGTATGTGGCTGTGATAATTAGCGCTGATTGGTGGCAGGACTCCTCTGTCAGTCTAGAACGCACAAGCTTAGCACTTTCTCCCTGAGGTAAGGGGCAGGTCCCTCAGGCAGTGGAGCCCACCCTGGCCTCTGCACTGGGCCATTCATCCGACATTGCTTAAAATGATCTGCGGGGTCCAGGAGATAACTCATTTCTGGTCTGGGCAGCAGTTGGGCCCTGGTGCAATATGGACCAGGGCCCCAATATGCACCAGGGTTCCACAGCACCTGGAGTGCCACAGGTTACGTCCCACTGTGATAAATGATGAACTCACTCATCTATTTTTGTAATTAATTGGTTTATTGTTTTATTCTGTATTTATGTAATAAATAAGTCGTTTTTAGTATGGGTGTATATGTTTGGCCTCGCTCTTTTTGTGTGTGTGTTTTTTTAAGTATTCTTTTTGTGGCGGATATGACAGATGCTGTTGCAGAACATCAGCATGTGACAATCTTTTTCTAAACATATTTTAAATTCTAAAAACTATTTATTTGTATATTTTAGTCTTTACTCAGTGCAGGATTTTTTATCTTTTTGGATGCACATTTAACTAGCATTGTGTTTTAATGCCTGTGTCCAAGCCCTAAGAACACTCTAATTAATGATGCCGTACATAGAGAAACCTTTATCTATACCGAAGGCTCTTAACCTTGCTTTTCCTGGGATGGATTAAGTCTGGCAATCAGCTTTGCAAACCTTGGTTTATTTTTAAATGAATCATGCAATTTCTTCTGACTTTATTAATGAACAGACAAGTATTTCATTTTTATTCAAACACTAGCTGAATACTGGTGCTTTGCAACGGAATTTAAAAAATAATGGCAATCTTTGTCAGGCTGCACCTCTGGGCTACCCCGGATTCTTCTCTGCCCCGTCCCGCCTCTGATGCTGCCCTGCTCAGTGCTGTAAATGCTGGGACGACAGGCCAAGCTCCGCCCGCTGTATGTTAAATATGTTAGGTTTGCAGGCTGACTCTTTCAAAGGACCCTAGGCAGGGCTGGCTCCAGACATGTTCGACTCGAGCGCCCGCGCAGGGCGCCACCCTTAAATGGCGGCGCACGCTGGTGCCGCCATGTCGGAGCCTGGAGCCGCCCTGTCCTGTAGCCTGCGCCGCCTCCTGTCTGTAAAGTGATCTGTGCGCGCTATGCGGCGTCGGCGTCTGATGTCAGACACCGGTGCCGCACAGCACGCACAGTTCACTTTCAGGCACCGGCTCGCGCAGACAGCGCGCACAGTTCTACAGCAGCACTCCCTCTCCCTCATAGTCGGCACAGCAGGTACTCTGGGGGCATATGTGGCATTGTGGGGGGCATTAATGTATCTGGCACTGTGGGGGCATTAATGTATCTGGGACTGTGGGGCATATCTGGGACTGTGGGGGCATATCTGGCACTGTGGGGGCATTAATGTATCTGGCACTGTGGGGGGCATTAATGTTTCTGGCACTGTGGGGGCATATCTGGCACTATGGGGTCATTTATCTATCTGGGACTGTGGGGGCATATCTGGCACTGTGGGGGGGCATTAATGTATCTGGCACTGTGGGGGCATTAATGTATCTGGCACTGTGGGGGCATTTATCTGGCACTGTGGGGGCATATCTGGCACTGTGGGGAGCATTCATGTATCTGGCACAGTGGGGGCATTTCTCTGGCACTGTGGGGGGCATTAATGTATCTGGCACTGTGGGGGCATTCATGTATCTCGCACTGTGGGGGCATTTCTCTGGGACTGTGGGGGCATAAATGTATCTGGCACTGTGGGGGCATTAATGTATCTGGCACTGTGGGGGCATATCTGGCACTGTGGGGGGCATTAATGTATCTGGCACTGTGGGGGGCATTAATGTATCTGGCACTGTGGGGGCATATCTGGCACTGTGGGGTCATTTATCTATCTGGGACTGTGGGGGCATATCTGGCACTGTGGGGGCATTAATGTATCTGGCACTGTGGGGGGCAATAATGTATCTGGCACTGTGGGGGCATTTCTGGCACTTGGGGCATTAATGTATCTGGCACTGTGGGGGGCATTAATGTATCTAGCACTGTGGGGGGCATTAATGTATCTGGCACTGTGGGGGCATATCTGGCACTGTGGGGGGCATTTATCTATCTGGCACTGCTGGGGGGCATTTATCTGGCACTGTGAGGGCATTAATGTATCTGGCACTGTGGGGGCACATCTGGCACTGTGGGGGCATTTATGTATCTGGCACTGTGGGGGCATTTATGTATCTGGAACTGCTGGGGGGCATGTCATGTGCATCTGGCACTGCTGGGGGGGGCATGTCATGTGCATTTGGCACTGCTGGGGGGCATGTCATGTGCATTTGGCACTGCTGGGGGCATGTCATGTGCATCCTACACTGCTGGGGGGCATGTCATGTGCATCTGGCACTGTTGGGGGGCATATCATGTGCATCTGGCACTGTTGGGGGGCATATCATGTGTTGCTGGCACGGCTGGGGGGCATATCATGTAGTGTTCCTGTGTCTCAGTGCAATACCTGGTGCAATGTGTCGCAGTGCTCTACCTGGCGCAAAGTGTATAACGTGCTGTACCTGGCGCAAAGTTTATAATGTGCTCTACCTGTCGCAGTGTGTATAGGAGGTTCTACCTGGTGCAATGTGTATTAGTTGCACTACTGTGTGGTGTAATGCGAATTGCCACTATTATGTGGCCACGCCCCTTCCCCACGAAGCAACGCCCCTAAATTTTTGATGCGGCACACACTGTCCATGATTTCGCCTGCGGAGCACCAAGCATTGCAGTATGTACATAATTTTGCCCTCCTAACTTAAAATGTGCCCTCCCGAATGTAAAATGTGCCCTCCCCGTGATCAGCACCCTGCCCTAAAAAAAATCCTAGAGTTAACACTATCATGTGTAGCTGGCACTGCTGGGGGGCATGTCATGTGTAACTGGCACTGCTGGGGGGCATGTCATGTGTAGCTTGCACTGCTGGGGGGCATGTCATGTGCATCTGGCACTGCTGGGGGACATGTCATGTGTAGCTGGCACTGCTGGGGGGCATGTCATGTGTAGCTGGCACTGCTGGGGGGCATGTCATGTGTAGCTGGCAGCTGGGGGGCATGTCATGTGCATCTGGCACAGCTGGGGGGCATGTCATGTGTAGCTGGCACTGCTGCGGGGCATGTCATGTCTATCTGGCACTGCTGGGGGGTATGTCATGTCTATCTGGCACTGCACTACTGTAGACATTGTGTAGCTTGCACTATACTGGAGACATTGTGTGTACGGGACACTACTGTAGCTGTTATGTGTTAGGCTGCTAATTTATAGTTTGATAATATGAAGATGTGAGGCCCCGCCCACTTTTCCAGGAAGCCATGCTCACCTTTCCAGGAGCGCGTGCGCCTTAGGTGCGCACATAGAGTATGGGAGGGGGCGCTTTGACATTTTCTCGCTCAGGGTGCTAGTAGGCCTGGAGCTGGCCCTGGCCCTAGGTCTCCTTGCTTAGCTCCGAAACTAAAGTATGCCTCTGCCCCCACCCGTGTGTGCCTCTGCCCGTACCCGTAGGTGCTTCTGCTCCTACCCGTGGGTGCCTCGGCCCCTACCCGTGGGAGTTCTGAGGAAAACTATGGATTTTTACATGTCACCCCCTTCCCACCCCCACCCCTTGGGGTGCTACGGGTGTCTTACCCCCACGGTATTTGTTCCCAGATTGTAAGCCACATGTGTACCAAGTTTGGTGTAAATTGCTCCGGGCATTCGAGCGTTATGCTGGAACACACACACACACACACACACACACACACACACACACACACACACACACACACACACACACACACTTTTATATATAGATATAAAACATAAATATCTAATATATAAAAATGAAAATTTGTCCTTCTCTCTTTCTATACAAATCCACAGTTTACAAGCGAAGAGCGTGACATTTTACATACATACGAGCGTATTAAAAAACAGCGGGGGCAACTAAAACTATTTGAAATACCTAGCACCCCTGGGGGTGGGGGGGGGGCAGACAGCAGCACAGAGTATATTAGGACACAGCATAACTCATATTGCTGGAGCAATGTACTAAAAACGTGGTTCACATATGCCTTACAATCTGGAAACAAACACTATTGGGGGAAGACACCCCTAGCACCCCTAGGGGTGAGGCAGCAGCACTGAGTATTTCAGCAGACAGCATAACTCTGGAATGCCTGCAGCAATTTACAACAAACTTGGTACACATGTGACTTACACTCTGGAAACAAACACTGTGGGGGTCAGACACCTCGAGCACCCCTAGGGGTGGAACAGTAGCACAGAGTATGTGGCAGATAGCCAAACTGTGGAAGGCCTGGAGCAATTTACACCAAACATGGTACACATCTGACTTACAATCTGGGAACAAACTCTGTGGGGGTTAGACACCCCTAGGGGTGCTACAGCAGCACAGAGTATTTCAGGAGACAGCATAACTCCCGAATGCCTGGACCAATTTACAATAAACTTGGTACACATATGACTTACACGCTGGGAACAAACACTGTGGGGGTAAGACACCCCTAGCACCCCCAGGGTGAGGCAGCAGCACAGAGTTTTTCAGCACACAGCATAACTCTGGAATGCCTGAAGCAATTTACACAAAACTTGCTACACATATGACTTACACTCTGGGAACAAACACTGTGGGGGTAACACACCACTAGCACCCCTAAGGGTGGGCCAGCAGCACAGACTATATGAGGACAT
Source organism: Pseudophryne corroboree (assembly GCF_028390025.1). Classification (NCBI taxonomy): domain Eukaryota; kingdom Metazoa; phylum Chordata; class Amphibia; order Anura; family Myobatrachidae; genus Pseudophryne; species Pseudophryne corroboree. The sequence goes on along the minus strand of NC_086455.1, from coordinate 74,052,291 downwards.
GCATGATATGTCAGTGATGACAGGGCTGCATGTGACAGGGCCAGTGACATGATGTGAGGAGGGGAATGCAGGTAGCACAAACCCACACACTGAGAGTTATATAGTGGAAGTAGCACGGTCCCCCAGCAGCACAGAGTATCAGGAGATACATAATGTGCTGCGCTATATAAGAAACTGTAAAAAAATATCTAGATTTTCACAGGGGCACTGACATGATGTGAGGAGGGGAATGGAGGCAGCAGTAAGCCACAGACTGAGAGTTGTATAGTGGGAAGAGCAGGGTCCCTTGGGGGACCAAAAAGGGGTCCGGACCACAGCCGTAACTAGGTGTGGGCGAGAGGGGCATTGCACACAGCGCAATGCGCTGTGAGGCGGAAAAATCTCAGCATGCACCCGCCGCGCCATGCCACACTACGGTCCCCCCACGATCGCCCACTATGGCACAGCTCCGCTCTATGTGCAGCTGCAGCTCTCCGGGCACCGGCGGGGCATCGTTACAGGTCACAAAGCTGACCAAGAAGGCGGCCTGCAGCGCCAACACTGGCCAGCGGCTGCCCGGCAATCCGCTACGCCTGGTAGCCGGGCCCGAACATTTCTTCATAGCTATGACGGAGTGCTGGTGACCCGGGAGAGAAGAGACACAAGTGGTACTCAGGGGGGTCAGCAGGGAGGGGAGAGGAGGAGGAGATGGATGTATGGGGGATAGGGGGAGGTACCAGCACTGTCCCGGGCAGGGGGAGGAATGCAGCAGCTAGCCAGTGTATGATGAGGTGTAAGCAGCTGTAATGTAACCTCTGGGAGACCGTGCCCAGGGCAGGAAGCTCCTGGTATGGGGGGTATTACACACTATGCCAGTGCTGTAACTAGGTGTGTGCCGATGGTGCCTTGCCCACAGTGCAAGTGCAGTGAAGGCGCACCATCCGGCATCACACCCCTATGTATGGCCCTGTTAGTGATGGAGAACTGTAATTTAGGCTGTGCGCGGGCGCCTATCTCCAGCCGCCGCCTCTGTGAGGGACGGTGAGCGCGCCAGTTGGAGTTACACAGAGCCAGTCATGCGTGGTAATGCCGCCTGTGAGCCCCGCCGCCGCCTGCATCCTCCAGCCACCTGCACCATTATATAAGATGGAGCTGTCTCTACTGATGGCTCCCGTGAGCCCCGCTGTTGCCTCTGAACTGCAGAGGGAGCGCCGAGCGCTCGTTCAACCAGGAGATGCCGCCAGTGAGATCCGCGGAGGCGGCACTAGAGTGGGACTGTGAGCGGCTGGAAATCAGTGTCTGCTGCCGCATCTCCCCAACAGGCAAACAACACACACACACACTCTCTCTCTCTCTCTCTCTCTCTCTCTCTCTCTAATGTGAGACTCTGCTGCCATAATGTGTAAAAAGGGGGACGCTATCTGCCGTAATGTGTAAAAAGGGGGACGCTGTTTGCCGTAATGTGTGAAAAGGGGGACACTGTCTGCCGTTATGTGTAAAAAGGGGACGCTGTCTGCCGTAATGTGTAAAAAGGGGGACACTGTTTGCTGTAATGTGTAAAAAGGGGACGCTGTCTGCCGTAATGTGTAAAAAGGGGGTTGCTGTATGCTGTAATGTGTAAAAAGGGGATGCTGTCTGCTGTAATGTGTAAAAAGGGGACGCTGTCTGCCGTAATGTGTAAAAAGGGGGACGCTGTCTGCCGTAATGTGTAAAAAGGGGGACGCTGTATGCCGCAATGTGTAAAAAGGGGGACGCTGTCTGCCGTAATGTGTAAAAAGGGACGCTGTCTACCATAATGTGTAAAAAGGGGGACGCTGTCTGCCGTAATGTGTAAAAAGGGGGACGCTGTTTGCTGTAATGTGTAAAAAGGGGACGCTGTCTGCCGTAATGTGTAAAAAGGGGGTTGCTGTATGCTGTAATGTGTAAAAAGGGGATGCTGTCTGCCGTAATGTGTAAAAAGGGGACGCTGTCTGCCGTAATGTGTAAAAAGGGGACGCTGTCTGCCGTAATGTGTAAAAAGGGGACGCTGTCTGCCGTAATGTGTAAAAAGGGGGACGCTGTCTGCCGTAATGTGTAAAAAGGGACGCTGTCTGCCATAATGTGTAAAAAGGGGGACGCTGTCTGCCGTAATGTGTGAAAAGGTGGACTGGCTGCCGTAATGTGTAAAAGGGGCGCTACTGTGGTGCAGCGTAATTTGAATAATGGAGACTACTGTGCACCGTAGTATGAATTGGTATTATTTTTAGAGATGAGCGGGTTCGGTTCCTCGGAATCCGAACCCCCCCGAACTTCAGCCTTTTTACACGGGTCTGAGGCAGACTCGGATCTTCCCGCCTTGCTCGGCTAACCCGAGCGCGCCCGAACGTCATCATCCCGCTGTCGGATTCTCGCGAGGCTCGAATTCTATCGTGAGACTGGGATTCTATATAAGGAGCCGCGCGTCGCCGCCATTTTCACACGTGCATTGAGATTGATAGGGAGAGGACGTGGCTGGCGTCCTCTCCGTTTATAGTTACTGTTAGTAGTTAGTTGATCTGATTGCTGCTTAGCTTATTGTGGGGAGGATTGGGGAGAGCTGTTAGGAGTACAGTCAGTGCAGAGTTTTGCTAGTTTTTTTTAATCCGTTCTCTGCCTGAAAAAAACGCTCCATACCATATCTATGCTCAGCCTCAGTGTGCTGCATGATATATCTATGTATATCTGACTGTGCTGAGTGCTCACTGCTCACACAGCTGAATTGTGGGGGAGACTGGGGTGCAGTTATAGCAGGAGTACAGTGCACACTTTTGCTGCCAGTGTGACTGACCAGTGACCACCAGTATATTGTCTGCCTGAAAAAGTTAAACACTCCTGTGGTGTTTTTTTTTTTTATTCTATAAACGCATTCTGCTGACAGTGTCCAGCAGGTCCGTCATTCATTATATTATATAAATATTTACCTGCAGTAGTGTTATATTTTTTTTGTTCATCTCTATCATCTTTATCATCTCTATATTAGCAGACGCAGTACGGTAGTCCACGGCTGTGGCTACCTCTGTGTCGTCAGTGCTCGTCCATAATTGTATACCTACCTGTGGTAGGGTTTTTTTTTCTATCTTCTTCATACTAGTAGTTTAGGAGTCTGCTGACAGTGTCCAGCAGGTCCGTCATTATATTATATATACCTGCAGTAGTGATATATATATATTTTTTATATCATTATCATCTCTATACTAGCAGACGCAGTACGGTAGTCCACGGCTGTAGCTACCTCTGTGTCGTCAGTGCTCATCCATAATTGTATACCTACCTGTGATGGGTTTTTTTTTTCTATCTTCTTCATACTAGTAGTTTAGGAGTCTGCTGACAGTGTCCAGCAGGTCCGTCATTATATTATATATACCTGCAGTAGTGATATATATATATTTTTTATATCATTATCATCTCTATACTAGCAGACGCAGTATGGTAGTCCACGGCTGTAGCTACCTTTGTGTCGTCAGTGCTCGTCCATAATTGTATACCTACCTGTGGTGGGGTTTATTTTTCTATCTTCTTCATACTAGTAGTTTAGGAGTCTGCTGACAGTGTCCAGCAGGTCCGTCATTATATTATATATACCTGCAGTAGTGATATATATATATTTTTTATATCATTATCATCTCTATACTAGCAGACGCAGTACGGTAGTCCACGGCTGTAGCTACCTCTGTGTCGTCAGTCACTCGTCATCCATAAGTATACTAGTATCCATCCATCTCCATTGTTTACCTGAGGTGCCTTTTAGTTGTGCCTATTAAAATATGGAGAACAAAAATGTTGAGGTTCCAAAAATAGGGAAAGATCAAGATCCACTTCCACCTCGTGCTGAAGCTGCTGCCACTAGTCATGGCCGAGACGATGAAATTCCATCAACGTCGTCTGCCAAGGCCGATGCCCAATGTCATAGTACAGAGCATGTAAAATCCAAAACACAAAATATCAGTAAAAAAATGACTCAAAAACCTAAAATAAAATCGTCGGAGGAGAAGCGTAAACTTGCCAATATGCCATTTACCACACGGAGTGGCAAGGAACGGCTGAGGCCCTGGCCTATGTTCATGGCTAGTGGTTCAGCTTCACATGAGGATGGAAGCACTCAGCCTCTCGCTAGAAAAATGAAAAGACTTAAGCTGGCAAAAGCACAGCAAAGAACTGTGTGTTCTTCGAAATCACAAATCCACAAGGAGAGTCCAATTGTGTCGGTTGCGATGCCTGACCTTCCCAACACTGGACGTGAAGAGCATGCGCCTTCTACCGTTTGCACGCCCCCTGCAAGTGCTGGAAGGAGCACCCGCAGTCCAGTTCCTGATAGTCAGATTGAAGATGTCAGTGTTGAAGTACACCAGGATGAGGAGGATATGGGTGTTGCTGGCGCTGGGGAGGAAATTGACAAGGAGGATTCTGATGGTGAGGTGGTTTGTTTAAGTCAGGCACCCGGGGAGACACCTGTTGTCCGTGGGAGGAATATGGCCATTGACATGCCTGGTGAAAATACCAAAAAAATCAGCTCTTCGGTGTGGAAGTATTTCAACAGAAATGCGGACAACAGGTGTCAAGCCGTGTGTTGCCTTTGTCAAGCTGTAATAAGTAGGGGTAAGGACGTTAACCACCTCGGAACATCCTCCCTTATACGTCACCTGCAGCGCATTCATCATAAGTCAGTGACAAGTTCAAAAACTTTGGGCGACAGCGGAAGCAGTCCACTGACCAGTAAATCCCTTCCTCTTGTAACCAAGCTCACGCAAACCACCCCACCAACTCCCTCAGTGTCAATTTCCTCCTTCCCCAGGAATGCCAATAGTCCTGCAGGCCATGTCACTGGCAATTCTGACGAGTCCTCTCCTGCCTGGGATTCCTCCGATGCATCCTTGAGTGTAACGCCTACTGCTGCTGGCGCTGCTGTTGTTGCTGCTGGGAGTCGATGGTCATCCCAGAGGGGAAGTCGTAAGACCACTTTTACTACTTCCACCAAGCAATTGACTGTCCAACAGTCCTTTGCGAGGAAGATGAAATATCACAGCAGTCATCCTGCTGCAAAGCGGATAACTGAGGCCTTGGCATCCTGGGCGGTGAGAAACGTGGTTCCGGTATCCATCATTACTGCAGAGCCAACTATAGACTTGATTGAGGTACTGTGTCCCCGGTACCAAATACCATCTAGGTTCCATTTCTCTAGGCAGGCGATACCGAAAATGTACACAGACCTCAGAAAAAGACTCACCAGTGTCCTAAAAAATGCAGTTGTACCCAATGTCCACTTAACCACGGACATGTGGACAAGTGGAGCAGGGCAGACTCAGGACTATATGACTGTGACAGCCCACTGGGTAGATGTATTGACTCCCGCCGCAAGAACAGCAGCGGCGGCACCAGTAGCAGCATCTCGCAAACGCCAACTCTTTCCTAGGCAGGCTACGCTTTGTATCACCGCTTTCCAGAATACGCACACAGCTAAAAACCTCTTACGGCAACTGAGGAAGATCATCGCAGAATGGCTTACCCCAATTGGACTCTCCTGTGGATTTGTGGCATCGGACAACGCCAGCAATATTGTGTGTGCATTAAATATGGGCAAATTCCAGCACGTCCCATGTTTTGCACATACCTTGAATTTGGTGGTGCAGAATTATTTAAAAAACGAGAGGGGCGTGCAAGAGATGCTGTCGGTGGCCAGAAGAATTGCGGGACACTTTCGGCGTACAGGCACCACGTACAGAAGACTGGAGCAACACCAAAAACGCCTGAACCTGCCCTGCCATCATCTGAAGCAAGAAGTGGTAACGAGGTGGAATTCAACCCTCTATATGCTTCAGAGGTTGGAGGAGCAGCAAAAGGCCATTCAAGCCTATACAACTGACCACGATATAGGAGGTGGAATGCACCTGTCTCAAGCGCAGTGGAGAATGATTTCAACGTTGTGCAAGGTTCTGCAACCTTTTGAACTTGCCACACGTGAAGTCAGTTCAGACACTGCCAGCCTGAGTCAGGTCATTCCCCTCATCAGGCTTTTGCAGAAGAAGCTGGAGACATTGAAGGAGGAGCTAACACTGAGCGATTCCGCTAGGCATGTGGGACTTGTGGATGGAGCCCTTAATTCGCTTAACAAGGATTCACGGGTGGTCAATCTGTTGAAATCAGAGCACTACATTTTGGCCACCGTGCTCGATCCTAGATTTAAAACCTACGTTGTATCTCTCTTTCCGGCAGACACAAGTCTGCAGGGGTTCAAAGAACTGCTGGTGAGAAAATTGTCAAGTCAAGCGGAACGCGACCTGTCAACATCTCCTCCTTCACATTCTCCCGCAACTGGGGGTGCGAGGAAAAGGCTCAGAATTCCGAGCCCACACGCTGACGGTGATGCAGGGCAGTCTGGAGCGACTGCTGATGCTGACATCTGGTCCGGACTGAAGGACCTGACAACGATTACGGACATGTCGTCTACTGTCACTGCATATGATTCTCTCACCATTGAAAGAATGGTGGAGGATTATATGAGTGACCGCATCCAAGTAGGCACGTCAGACAGTCCGTACGTATACTGGCAGGAAAAAGAGGCAATTTGGAGGCCCTTGCACAAACTGGCTTTATTCTACCTAAGTTGCCCTCCCACAAGTGTGTACTCCGAAAGAGTGTTTAGTGCCGCCGCTCACCTTGTCAGCAATCGGCGTACGAGGTTACTTCCAGAAAATGTGGAGAAGATGATGTTCATTAAAATGAATTATAATCAATTCCTCCATGGAGACATTCACCAGCAGCAATTGCCTCCACAAAGTACACAGGGAGCTGTGATGGTGGATTCCAGTGGGGACGAATTGATAATCTGTGAGGAGGGGGATGTACACGGTGATGAATCGGAGGATGATGATGAGGTGGACATCTTGCCTCTGTAGAGCCAGTTTGTGCAAGGAGAGATTAATTGCTTCTTTTTTGGTGGGGGTTCAAACCAACCCGTCATTTCAGTCACAGTCGTGTGGCAGACCCTGTCACTGAAATGATGGGTTGGTTAAAGTGTGCATGTCCTGTTTATACAACATAAGGGTGGGTGGGAGGGCCCAAGGACAATTCCATCTTGCACCTCTTTTTTCTTTCATTTTTCTTTGCGTCATGTGCTGTTTGGGGAGTGTTTTTTGGAAGGGCCATCCTGCGTGACACTGCAGTGCCACTCCTAGATGGGCCAGGTGTTTGTGTCGGCCACTAGGATCGCTGAGCTTAGTCACACAGCTACCTCATTGCGCCTCTTTTTTTTCTTCTTTGCGTCATGTGCTGTTTGGGGAGTATTTTTTGGAAGGGCCATCCGGCCTGACACTGCAGTGCCACTCCTAGATGGGCCAGGTGTTTGTGTCGGCCACTTGGGTCGCTTAGCTTACTCACACAGCTACCTCATTGCGCCTCTTTTTTTCTTTGCGTCATGTGCTGTTTGGGGAGTGTTTTTTGGAAGGGCCATCCTGCGTGACACTGCAGTGCCACTCCTAGATGGGCCAGGTGTTTGTGTCGGCCACTTGGGTCGCTGAGCTTAGTCATCCAGCGACCTCGGTGCAAATTTTAGGACTAAAAATAATATTGTGAGGTGTGAAGTGTTCAGAATAGACTGAAAATGAGTGGAAATTATGGTTATTGAGGTTAATAATACTTTGGGATCAAAATGACCCCCAAATTCTATGATTTAAGCTGTTTTTTAGGGTTTTTTGAAAAAAACACCCGAATCCAAAACACACCCGAATCCGACAAAAAAAATTCGGTGAGGTTTTGCCAAAACGCGTTCGAACCCAAAACACGGCCACGGAACCGAACCCAAAACCAAAACACAAAACCCGAAAAATTTTCGGTGCACATCTCTAATTATTTTGTGGCCACACCCCTTCCCCATGAAGCCATGCCCCTATATATTTTTTGCACGCCTACGGCGCGCACTGCCCCTATCTTGCATGGGGGGGGCGCCAATGCCATTTCTTGCACACAGCGCTAAAATTCCTAGTTACGGCACTGGTCCGGACACTACACAAAGTGCGTCAGGGAAGCAAGATATGCCTATATACTACATTTCCAACCAACGTAAATTGAGGAACAACTATCATTCTAATTTACCATCCACATCCAGTAGCGAAACACGGGTATTCAGCTATCTACAATGTTGTTTATACTGTGTGTTTAATATTTACATTTATTTTTGTAAACAGACATTCTTAAAATCCTGGGCAACGCCGGGTACTTCAGCTAGTAATATATAAATACATATGTTGCAAATATAAAACATTACTGTTAATTATAATCTGTGGTCACCATAGTGTAGGTACTGAGGGCCTGGTTCAGAGTTCGGCGCAGGTACTGCGCCCCACGCAGATTACCGATTATCCGGTATCTCCGGCTGCGCATGGTCTGTTCTGCGCTTGCACAGGACTGGCCTTGCGTTGCCGCCTGCAGTTCCCCTCTGGAGGGAGTGGGCAGAGGGAGGGCTGCGTTCCAGATAACAGGGGGTGTTGCCCCCATTTTCTAGAAGGGAAGGGTCAGCCTATCTGGCTGTATCCATCTTCCCCCACCTGAAAATGAGATAACTTCTAGTATGAATTTATTTCTATTATCAGCGTAGAACATCTGGTTTAGTAAATGAAATAAATGTGTTTTGGCTAATGGCATTTTTTTTTTAGAGAACCTATATGAATTGAATAACACGTTGAAATAGCAAATTATATATAAATTGGCATCTCTACTGGCCAAGTACCAGGGGAAAGGGGAGGCAGTCAATTTACCGGCTGTCAGGATACCGACGCAGGATTCCTGACACCTGGTGAAATACCGTTGGTCGGAATCCCAACCGCCGCTGGAATCCCCACTTGCGTGGTGGTCCACTTCACCACACGAGGGCGGGCCCAAAGCGTGGCGAGCGGACGCTGTGCGCTCAATACAGGTGTTCCGGCTTTCGGGATCCCAGCGCCCGTCTCCTGACCACCGGGATCCCGACACTCGGGATGTCATACTGATCCCGGGTGAAGGTATCACCTACACAACATTATTGCAGATAGGGGAACTATCCTAGCCACACAAATATCTGGGATTAGGGTATTACTGTAAATTGTGCTGTAATTATTATTATATATAACTCATTGTCTTTGTGTATAGAGTAGCCCCCTGTTGCTAATGGGCATATTTATCAATTATCTGGATTAAACCTGATAATTATAATTTCTTTCCACTGCTATTTACGGCAATAAGAAATTATGTGCTACATGAATGTATCAAAAGTCACACGCAGGGACAGGGGCTGATGCAGTCACTTCATCCTCTAGCAGGACTCCTGTGCGCAACTGTGCATGTGCGGTCTGCTGAGGACACATGTGGAACCCTCTCCTGGCATTTTGTGAAATGTTGCCCATAGACTATGACAGGCTAATGCCTCCTACAGACAATTCACATTTCAGAGCTTGGTAAATTAGACCGCTTAGCAGACACCATAGAAATGTATTTTAATTTAGTGATGGAGTCCTGTTTTGGTTCTATACAAAGAGTACATCTTGTACTCAGGTGATCATGCCTACCACAGAGGGGTTTGTAACACAACACCAATCCTGTAATTCTGTGCCTTACTGTCAGCTCCTTCCTCTTCTGCAATGTATCACTGCTCCTTCCTCTTCCGCAATGTATCACTGCTCCTTCCTCTTCCGCAGTGTATCACTGCTCCTTCCTCTTACGCAATGTATCACTGCTCCTTCCTCTTCCGCAATGTATCACTGCTCCTCCCTCTTCCGCAATGTATCACTGCTCCTCCCTCTTCCTCAATGTATCACTGCTCCTTCCTCTTACGCAATGTATCACTGCTCCTCCCTCTTCCGCAATGTATCACTGCTCCTCCCTCTTCCTCAATGTATCACTGCTCCTTCCTCTTACGCAATGTATCACTGCTCCTCCCTCTTCCGCAATGTATCACTGCTCCTCCCTCTTCCGCAATGTATCACTGCTCCTTCCTCTTACGCAATGTATCACTGCTCCTCCCTCTTCCGCAATGTATCACTGCTCCTCCCTCTTCCTCAATGTATCACTGCTCCTTCCTCTTACGCAATGTATCACTGCTCCTCCCTCTTCCGCAATGTATCACTGCTCCTCCGTCTTCTGCAGTGTATCAGTGCTCCTTCCTCTTGCACAGTGTATCACTGCTCCTTCCTCTTGCGCAGTGTAGCACATTGCTCCTTCCTCTTGCGCAGTGTGGCACACTGCTACTTCCTCTAGCGCAGTGTAGCACACTGCTCCTTCCTCTTACGCAGTGTAGCACACTGCTCCTTCCTCTTACGCAGTGTAGCACACTGCTCCTTCCTCTTGCGCAGTGTAGCACACTGCTCCTTCCTCTTGCGCAGTGTAGCACACTGCTCCTTCCTCTTACACAAGGTTTTACTAGAAAGTGCTTGGACTCATAGGCCAAGATTGTCTATGGGGGGTGCACACATTTGCAATGGCTAATGGGAACATAAAATATATAAAAATTACGCAGTCCTGATGTCTCTTAATTTCCACAATTAATTTAACACATAGGTAAAAAGCCACACCACTCATGTTTGGCCACACCTTCCAGTACCTGGGCCCGTCAGATCTAGAAGGCCCTGCACATCCCATGCATCCACTATAGATATGCCATTAGGGATAACCATTGACCATCGATGATTCATTATCATCGATTGTTATGGACAATGCAGAATACTATTGCCATCGATGGGGGAGAACCAGATGCAAGAGTGTACACCTGGCGCTGTTGCCTACAGAGTGAGGGCAGCTAGTCTTAGGGGACTTGATCCCTAATTTCCCCAAATAGATAAAAAGCTAACCAAACAATAAGACAGCGCTTCTCACTTTGTATAATAATTATTTTTTATTTCATATATATAAAATTAACACAATTAAGCACCGGCCAGTGCTAAAATACTAAAACTCACAAAATAAAATAGAATAAGAATGTGTCTTAACACACAAATATTACAATCCACACACAGACCAAGTATAATAAATACTGCGATTCCCAAGTAACTTTCTTTAGAAAGATCTGTGAGAATATAGGGTGCAAGCAGGTTTTTAACTGTTGGTATGTAATGAACTTCAAAATTCAAACAGCTGATCTAAATGGCCTAATGAACCCAAAAAATGCAGTGCAAAGGGTAAATGCAGTAACCAGCATATAATTAGTAAATCATTCCACATGTAGATGTATCATGATGTTAATCTGGCAGTAGTCTCTAATTACAGTCCATCCATAAGTGCTTATAAGTTGTTAATATAGCTGGTAGATTTGTTAATATAACAGCATAGGAATGTATTAGTCAAGCAGATATCACTGATTAGAATCCATCCATAATCAAGCTTATAACGTTGTTAGTATAGCTGATAGTTTTGCAGATGTAGAAGCATATATAGAAGAAAGGCAATGATTTTAAACACTGCAGTCAAATGTCCACCTAGGGTACATATGCTGTGTACCTTTAGTTGATACCTCTCCTTAGTTGCTGTAAGGCATGGCAGCCTGATGAATGGAGACTGGTGGGCAATATATGACCTGCGCAGTGTTCCCTTTTAGGAAAATGCCTCTCTCCAGTGTAGCAGCAGCAGCAAATGGCTGTAGGTAGTAGAATGTATATTCCGACGGCCAATGAGTAAACAAACGCGTTTCTCCGCCTACCCTCCGGTCTCAGCGGCTTCCTCAGTGTGTAAAATGAAACTCCTCCATTGATAGAGCCTTATATACCGGCTTGCCGGTTCGCGCATGCGCAGTGCGCTCGCGTTTCAAGCCTCGTTTTCGGGACTTCTTGTTTGAATGACTTTGCTTATTTCTTCAATCAAAAGGCTTTTATATAGAACAGTATATGCACCTTTAGGTTCAAAATTTCCTAATTAATTTTCAAATAGGAATTTCAGCCTTATATACACTATTTATTTATATATTTATATGTGCAAAATTATATCTTCTTTTCCGGATTAGGCCCTCTTGTGGGCAAAACATATATGGCACAACTGACCCGTTTATCACAAAAAGAGATTTCAAGGAATAAATAAATAAATCAATCAGAAAATTGTATCACTCACGGTATGCTGAAAACCAGCCCTACCGTGTAACGATTAATTTTGTTATTATACATATATATATATTTAATCCATTTAATCCATTTTCTTAGAGGATCTCTAGAATAGTTATAATTGCTAGCAAATTTGCATATTTTAAATTTCGTGATCATTACCTGGCAATATTAATTATATACATGTTACTCATTATATCCCTATATTAGTCAGAACAGACCCCTCAATAAAGAGCTATGCTTTGATTTCTTTATTCATTTTCTTAAACCAAACCTTATTTTAATACTTATATTTATATTTATTTTAAATGCACAAAAGGACTACCTCCCTCCCCCCTTATTTCATCAACCCATCCCTGGTAACCATCATATTCCGGTTCACACATGTATATATATAGTAAGTAAGGAGACAAGATATACAGACATATATTTTAAATGACATCATAGAATTGAAACATAACTTCGATACTATGTCGCTAGTGATATTACATTAAATTAAATTGCATTAAGTTCCACAGTGTCATTTAAGCCTATAGGCATAAGTGTATTCATTTTATATATCCAATATGCTTCTCTTTTGCATAGTTTATTAAATCGGTCACCTCCCCTTGTGGTATTTTTAATTTGTTCTATTGCTACCATGATACAATCACTAAAATTAGAATTCTGACAACATATGACATGATTAGCTAGTGGATGTTTCGCTCCTTTTAAGATATTTCTTCTATGTTCCATGTATCTTATATGCATAGTACGTGTAGTTCTCCCTATATATTGGGCCCCACATTTACACGTAATAACATATATGACATATGTTGATGCACAATTAAGAAAATCTTTTATTTTATATGTCTCCCCCGTATTAGTCGACATGTATGTCAAGCTTTTTCTTGGTAAGTATTTGCAAGATAGACAATTTTCTTTCCCACACTTGTGGAATCCTGGTGGTTTTATAGGTATCCATGTATCATTGCTATTTGGTTTCTTTTTTGTTCTTTCAAAATGACTGGGCACCAAAATAGATCGTAAATTCTCGCTCTTTCGAAAGATCATGCCCCCTCTCTGATCTAATTGTGGTTTTAATACCTCATCTAACATTAGTAATGACATGTTTCTTTTTATAGTTTGTTGAATCTTATAGGCACAACTGTTATATTGTGTCACAAACATCATATTTCTTTTTTCCTCTTTTCCCCCTATCCCATTTTTTTTGTTGTTTTCTTTCTTTGGGTTTTAGGAGGGTGGCCCTATCTATTTGTTCTACTTCCAACAAAGCTCCTTCTAGTAATGTGGGCGGGTAGCCCTGTTCTAGAAATGAGGTCTTAAGCTCAGTTGCCTGTGCTTTATATGCTGTTATAGATGAGCAATTTCTACGCATGCGGACAAATTGGCCCCTGGGGATGTTTTCTTTCCACTCTTTTTTTATGAGAGCTGTTGTAATGAAGATAATTATTATGATCAACCTGTTTTATATAGGTTTTTGTAGTGAGTTTATCATCCTCAACTGTTAGTGCTACATCAAGAAAACTAAGCGCAGTTTGACTATATGTATAGGTAAACCTCAATCCATAATTATTATTGTTTAAACTTTCAGTAAAACTTAAAAGGTGCTCTAATGTGCCCCCCCAAATTATAAATAAGTCATCTATAAAACGGCCATAGTACACCAGACTCTCACCGAGTCCGCCACCCCAAACATGTTGGTCCTCAAAGACCCCCATGTATAGGTTTGCCAGACTCGGCGCGAATCTGGCTCCCATGGCCACACCCCGTGTCTGTAAAAAATATTGTGAGTCAAATAAAAAATAGTTATGTGTTAATATAAAGTGAATGGAGTTAAGTACAAAAACACGTAGAGAGTCCGATATCCCATCCTGTGATAAATACTGTTCTACTGCTTTAATACCATCAGCGTGAGGAATATTAGAATAAAGTGATTCAACATCACATGTCAGTAAATAATAATTTTGCTTCCAAGTAATTTTGTTAATAATATTTAAAAAATGCTGTGTATCTTTAATATGGGATCTCAAACCCTCCACGTGTCCCTGTAAATAGTGATCAACAAAAAAAGATAGATTATTTGTTAAGGAACCTACTCCCGAAATAATAGGGCGCCCAGGTGGATTAGTGAGTGTTTTGTGTATCTTGGGCAAACAATAAAACGTGGCAGTGATGGGGTGAGGACAAAGTAAAAATTTATACGTTTCTCTTGATATAGCTCCACCAGCCAAGGCTTCATCCAATAGTGTAACATATTCAACCTGGAATTTTGCGGTGGGATTGCCTCCCAATCTTGTATAAAATATACCATTATTTACCTGTCTAAGACATTCATTAGAGTAATCTTCCGTATTGAGCACAACTATCCCACCGCCTTTATCTGCTGGTTTTATTACGATCTCTTTATTTTCCAAGAGATCTTTCATCGCTTTACGTTCCCCAGGGGTCAAGTTATCCCCATATATGTTCTTCTCAGATTCCTCACAAATCTTCCTAAAGCTCGCAAGGGTGGATTTATAAAAGCTTTCAACATAGGGTCCTTTATAGTTTAATGGGTAAAACTCTGATTTTTTTCTGAAGGGATTATTGACATTATAAATTTGGGTCTCTGATTCGTAATTAATATGATCATCTTGTCCTATTTCTTCTTGTAAAGATTCCAGGATCTCAACAGCTATATCATCACCCTGATCCAACAGGATCGGTTTGTCTTCATTTTTTTGTGCCTTAAGCGCTTTCAGTGCAAAGTATCGCTTGCGGCTAAGAGTCCGCACATATCTGTTGAGATCCATGAATAATCTAAATAAATTAGGTTTGGACACAGGTGCATAATTCATGCCCTTTTCTAATAAGCATATCTCTTGTTCTGTCAGAACTTTTTTTGATAAATTGTAAATACCTTTCCCTTTTTTATTTTTATTATTTGTCCTATTTATCTTCTGCATGGGGTTTTTGTCCTGTTTTCCTCTACCTCCTCTACATCCTCGATATCTCTGTTTCTGTATCTTTTCCTTTGATCTTTCACTAATTGCCAACTGGTCTGATCCTGATACTTGCCTGTCTCTAAAAAAAAACATTTTTACCAGGGGTGGTGTCGTATTCATCTTCTGTTTCAGATGGTCGGGTCTTATTTAAGTAACCAACCCTATAAGCAATGGTCGAAACTTCCCTTTGGTTGTACCGCTTAGTATATAGCCCTTGGGCCCTAGGTCTCCTTCTCTCATATCCACTTTCTCTTTCCCTCCAATCCTGTCTAGGATATCTCTGAATATTTTCATGTATGTATGGTCTCTTTCTATACTCCTGTGTTTTATAATAATTATTATGAGGAATTCGATCATTAAATTTGGTTTTATTATATGTGCGCATATTACCACTCTGATAATCCACCACATCTCTCTCCATTTTGTTCTCTTTTTTTGTAATTAGGGACTGTTCAAACTCCTCTAGTTTTTTATTCACTTTTAAATCTCTCTCCTTATATTCCTCAGATTTATCAAATATTTTCAGTAGGGTTTGTGTCTTTTCTATTTCCTGCTGTAATTCCATAACCCTCTGTTCTCTATATTTGATCAATATTTTAATCAAATTTTTTGAGCAGTTATCCAAACAATTATCCCAATCTTCTGTGAATGATTTATCTTCTTTAAAGGGGGATTCTTTAAGGATCCTTAGACCTCTAGGTATAAGGTTTCTATCCATGTATTTCTGCAGGGAGGTTTGGTCCCACCATTGTTTAGTTTCCATTATACACAATTGTTCTAATTTATTAAATAATCTGTGCATATCAGTAACATCCTCTTGATATTCATCTACAGTGATCATTTTTTTACCTTTTAGGTAATGATCACGTCTTTCCAATCTATTTGTAATACAGGTCAGTTGTGCCATATTTTAAAAGAGTTTTTTACACACCACCAATAGATAATTATTGTTTAAGCAACAGCAGCCTGTGTACGGGACCAAAAAGAGAAAACCAATATTGCAAGAGCGTACACCTGGCGCTGTTGCCTACAGAGTGAGGGCAGCTAGTCTTATGGGACTTGATCCCTAATTTCCCCAAATAGATGAAAAGCTAACCAAACAATAAGACAGCGCTTCTCACTTTGTATAATAATTATTTTTTATTTCATATATATAAAATTAACACAATTAAGCATCGGCCAGTGCTAAAATACTAAAACTCACAAAATAAAATAGAATAAGAATGTGTCTTAACACACAAATATTACAATCCACACACAGACCAAGTATAATAAATACTGCGATTCCCAAGTAACTTTCTTTAGAAAGATCTGTGAGAATATAGGGTGCAAGCAGGTTTTTAACTGTTGGTATGTAATGAACTTCAAAATTCAAACAGCTGATCTAAATGGCCTAATGAACCCAAAAAATGCAGTGCAAAGGGTAAATGCAGTAACCAGCATATAATTAGTAAATCATTCCACATGTAGATGTATCATGATGTTAATCTGGCAGTAGTCTCTAATTACAGTCCATCCATAAGTGCTTATAAGTTGTTAATATATTAACAACCAGATGGTTTCCCTCCATTGGTGGCACAGCATAACCCATTATTTTTTTTTTCACAAGGTGCCGGCACACAGAGCATAGTTCCTTCCCGCAACACCCGCAAATCCCCGCCCCTAGGTTCTGTTTGGCCCATGGGCCAGTCAGTCAAAGAAAAGGGATGACCATCGGTTGGTGAAACCATCAATGGTTATCCATTGCATACTAGACTGTCATCAATGGCCATTTACAATATCGCCATCAATGGTGACCATACCGATGGCCATCCCTATATGCCACTGAATTAACGCTAGTTTTCTATAATCATTGTATAGCATGTAACCACATTTGGTGTAGACTCCAATATACCAGATGCAATTCCTCTTTTTGTCACACTAACAACTAACACTAACAAACCGGCTGTACAGCAACAGTAGCAGCACAGCTAATTGGATTTTGACCTAACCAAATTCATAAAAGAAATCACAATGTTCATTGTGACACCACAAAACTTCACCATAGAAACAGCAGATGTCATGACCATAGAAGAGCCAGACTCCTGCAGGCTTTTCTCATACTTCATAATGAAAAGAAAATTACCTGTTAACGTGGTTATGTAATCAGAGCCTTTGTTATTGTTATTAGGAGTCTTCTATTCCCAGAGAGGCTGTACGTTTCTGCTCTGTTTGTGTATCTGTAATCTGAGCAGCACATAGAAACTCAGAGGATCTGATTCATAACTGCTCTTATCTTTGTATGTTTTACTTTCATTAAAGTGGATGATTCTCTGTGATGACCACAGCTCCACTAATGTGCAAGACTAAAGCCCAGTACTCACGGGCCGATCAAGGAGAGATGCGTGCTGAGCGAACCGCTCAGCACACATCTCTCCTGCCGCTCAGCACAGCGCGATCTGTGCTGAGCGTGCGGGGGGAGACGGGGGGCCGCTCACTTCACCCAGCGGGTGAAGTGAGCGACCCGCTAGATTGGCCTGCATGCAGGCCAATCTAGCAGCGGCGATAGCGATGTGCGGGGCCGCGCATCGCTATCGCCGAGGGGGCTACACACGGAGCGATCCTGCCGATATTCTAAGCAATCTAGTCAGATTGCTTAGAATATCGCTCCGTGAGTACCCCCCTTTAAGCTGCGTACGCACCTCAGTGTTTCCGGTGACCCAGTGACATGACGGTGTGATATATCAAAATATTGCATTGCCATATGCACTACACGATCTACCAAATCATCTTGCTCTATATTGTTACATGCTTAATGTAACTAATATTAATAATGTTATTTATATAGCACTTTTCTCCTGTTAGGACTCTGCTTACAGTTGCCTTTACAGCACAAAATACAAAACAATATGCAATCAAGAATGTAGACAGGTGACTATGCGCTGCTAACAGCTGCTAATTAGGTATCACTAAAAAAGAGGTTTCTCCACCCTCCAAATAGAATAAACAGATACAAACATATAGGATACCACTGAACCAGCGCTGTGTAGGGATCGATAGGGTCGTTTTCCTGTGGTTTTCCTTATTTCTCATTAAGTACCGGAAAAAAAGGAAATATGCAAAACATAGTGCATTACCTTATATTACATGTTTAATCACTTAAAATCACCACATAAAAACAATGACAACAGTAGGAGCTGGATGGCTACCAGCTAGGCAATCTCCACTGTGTACAAAAATAAAAACTGCACAGCACGTGCTGTAATGGCATTCATTCAATGGACTAGATCCTGAACAAATAGAGGAATGGGTAATTACCACGAGCCGGTGAGAACCGATAAATCAGTTCTAAAAGCATATGAACAACAGGCTTTCCAGCTGCAGCATGGAGAGTTCTCTGGTGTCAACGGCCTTCCAGGTCTGGCATTGATGGTACCACGTCCTCCTTCAGTCAGGTCAGTCCACAGGGGCACCCACGCGTTCCGACCCTTCCTGGGTCTTTCTCAAGGTCAGCTCCTCTGAATGCCTTCTCTGTCTCTCTACTTAGTATATAAGTCCCTCATTTGTTCCTAATTGGTCCCGACACAGCTGGTCTCTATACAATGATTATCCTATGAGTCTATGACACTCGTGTGCCAGGACCACCTCCTTATGACGTCTCAAGCCTCTTTCTCCACTTACAGTCTCGCGGTCCGGTCACGTGATCAAAACAAAGGAAGCGTCACTGGATCATGTGCTCGCTTCACTCCCGTAGTCCCGTATGTCCCGTGTTTACAGCGAGCGCCCATCGTCTGGTCACGTGTTACGGCATACGTCATCACGCTTTCCGATCACATGGCCGCTATCTGGTTTGTTATCGTTACCATAGAGACTTTCCTCTCCTGCAGTCATTTAGCTTCGTTGGTTGTTATAGTAATCGGAACCAGTCATGTTCCCGGACCGCTCAGATCTTTTCATAATTATGGAGGCCTTTCATAGATAGGAGTATTGTTGATGTCCACTTCATTATGACATACATATCAATAAAATCTAAATTTAAAAATAAATATAAAAGAATATGTCACCAATATTGCAATATATACACAAATAAAACACACTACAGGAACCACTTGACCTCAAAGTCTAGATTCAGTCCCCCCCGGTTGGAGGGTACCCATATCATAGATCAGTCTCATTTCGGCCTTAGCCAGTGCACTGTAATCCTGCTGTTAGATCACAGCCACAGCACGTGTACTGTGTAAATTGGGTTTGTCTTTGACTGGCGCGTTTAGCGAATCTTACATAGCCTGTGGCCATTGTCATCAGCTTGCGTCAGTGTGTGCCTGCAAGCATTGTACCTCCAAACAGGTAGATTTGCTCCTATGAGGTGGCCATCAAGTACGCATTTCGCCTCAGCACTCCCTTGCTGTACTAGGCCACATCTAGACACCTGCTCCCATCCATGTTCCGGTCCCTGAAATACAGCCAATGCACTAAATGTCTTTTACAATGTGCATCGTCTGGCCTTGACACATACACAGTAAAACAAAACAAAAAAACCTGTTGCTGGTAACAATTCAACAACTTGTATTTGCGATTTTGCGTCCAACTCTGAATGAGCTCCTATGCGTCCATAATTATTATTATTATTATTATTATTATTACCAGTTATTTATATAGCGCACACATATTCTGCAGCGCTTTATAGAGAACATTTGTCCATTCACATCAGTCCCTGCCCCAGTGGAGCTTGTACATTCAGAAGTATTATATCTTCTATGATATCAATAGTATAATGTAATTAAATAGTTTGCACATTTTCTGTATCTGTCCTGGATTGCAGTTCCCCTGTCGTTTTCTGTCCCTGGTTTGCATGCCTGCCTTTACTTTATTCAATTTACCTGGTACCTACTTTGCTGTGTGGATCGTTCTCACATGCAGTCCCAACATTTGGCTAATTTTTCCTATTTAACCTTTCTCCGTTCTTGGACTCTCTCTCTCTCTTATTTTCATAACTACCATACTTTCCTTCTTGCCTCAGGTGCTAAAAGTTCTTATGGCTATGGTTCGAAGTCCAGGTGAATTTCAGGAGAGTAGGCATCTGTGCCCTAAATATTTACTTATGGCACTCCCCCCCACTCATCTCACTTTAGCCCTCCTTCTAAGTGATGTTGTTATCAGTCTGTAAATGATTGGTGATGACTTCTTACCAGTTGCCGCTGATAAAGTTACATAAACGTTCAATGGTTTCTAAATGTGATGGGACTGTAACCAACTCCTCTCAAGTAAACTCCTCCCCCGCGCAGTAGTGTAGTAGAGGCATACTGTAACTTCTGAGCATGGAGCTGCATTTCTGACTGCAGGTGGCACGGTCACCTGCCAGCGAGCACGCCCCTTACATTCTGTCATGAGTGGGGTGTTAGTGAAGCACAACTGAGGAGTTTAAATAGAGCGCTCTGATCGGTCATTGGTGGCTAAAGTCATGTGGGAACTAGATCCTTGTCAATTGGACAAACCCCGGAGTCAACTGATTCATCCTATATGGCGGCACCCATGCACCACCAGTTCAGGAGAAATGGCAATACTCAAATCAATGCCACAGCATGTTTATATTTACTGTTCTGACCATCAAAAGCACACCTGCCAATGAAATGACAGCACCAAGTGCGGTAAGAGTGACTAAGAATCCCTTGTGTGGCACCCCAGATCTAGCAACCCCATCACACAATTATAATCATGTCCCAGAACTGCCCCCTCCTCCCACAACAGACCCATATCTTCTTGAAGGTGCGTCACTGGCTGGGAGTCTGATAGAGAAAGCTGTGGTGCTGCAGTAGGGATGGACATCAGAACCCTGACATTAAATGATGACTGGGCTTCAACCATTGAAACGTTTGATGTGATGGTAACTAAACATTGCATCAAAATTATTCAATGAAAAAACAAAAAAACATTGCAATGTTTGCGCATGTGCAATAACAACCCGTGAGTGTTTTCGACAATTAAAAGCTAAATTCAGCTGCATTTAAACATTGAATGGCCATTGCTTGCATACCATTTGATAGCAGCTTCACTGGAATGGTAAAAACACTACCATCACAACAAAACATTGATGGTGTTAACCCGGTGGCGCAATTGCAGCCCCCGCAGCCACTGTGGAGGCTTGGAGGCGTAGTGCTGCGGGGACGCCTCTGCTGATTTAGTGCAAATTGACATGCAGACTAGCCGTCCGCATATCAATCTGCTAAATGTCCCTTCCCAAATGGCCGTGTAAGGGACAGATGCTAGAGGTAATACCTGACCTCTAGCGTCTGACAGCCGAGAAAGTGCCCGGATCCGGGAGCACATAGCAATGGGTATCGATGGCGGCTGCGGCAACCTTACACTCTTCACAACGAGCATGAAAACCCCTTGGCAACAAGCATTACACACCCAGAGCATGAAACCGCTGGCAACGAGCATGACACCCAGTGCAGCCTTACACCCTTAGCAGTGAGCATTACACACCCAGTGCAAGAAACCCCAGGCAACAAGCATTACACCCTTGCAACAAGCATTTCACCCAGTGCATGATATCCCGAGTAACGAGCATTACCCCCTGGCAACGAGCATGGCACCCAGCACATGAAACCCTCTGGCAACAATCATTACATCCTGACAACAAGCATGACACTCAGCACATGAAACCCCATGTAATGAGCTTTACCCCCTGGCAACGAGCATGACACCCAGAGCATAAAAACCCTTGGCAACGAGCATGGAACCAAGAGCATGAAACCCCTGGCAAAGAGCAGGTAATTTAAAAGTAATTAAAAGCCTTACTGTGGGGCATAATGTGTAATGGGCATTGCTGTGTGTGGCATAATGTATCATGGACACTGCGGTGTGTGGCATAATGTATAACTGCCATTGCGGTGTGTGGCATAATGTGTCACAGGCTTTACGGTAAGTGGCATAGTGTGTTGGGGGCAATACGGTGTGTGGCATATTGTGTAATGGGCATTACAGTGTGTGGAATAATGTTTAAGGACCATTGTGGTATAATGTGTAAAGGGCATTATAAGGATAAAAATCACAAATAATGTAAGGGGGCATGACTCAGGATAATTTTCTCTTACGTCCTAGAGGATGCTGGGATCCACATTAGTACCATGGGGTATAGACGGGTCCACCAGGAGCCATTGGCACTTTAAGAGTTTGAGAGTGTGGGCTGGCTCCTCCATCTATGCCCCTCCTACCAGACTCAGTTTAGAAAATGTGCCCGGAGGAGCCGGTCACAGCTAGGGGAGCTCTACAGAGCTTCTTTAGAAAAAGTTTTTTTTTTTAGAGTTTATTCTTTTACAGGGAGGCAGCTGGCAACAGCCTCCCTGCTTCGTGGGACTAAGGGGGGGGGGGGGGGGGGAGTAGTGTCCGCCCTGCGGGGTCTGAGCCACTATCTCCGCTGACAGGACACTGAGCTCCTGAGGGGATCGATCGTTCCCCGCCACAGGGGATCGCTCACCCCAGCAGCATGCCGCCACCCCTTCACAGAGCCAGAAGATTGGTGGCGAGTGAGTCACCGACCCCTCTAGAAAGCGGGGGGGCGGTGTGAAGATGGCAGCAACAGGGTATAGAGTGCAGTACTAACTGCGCTCCGGGGCTCAGCGGTACATAGTGCGGCGCTGTGAGGGGTGCCCTGAGCCAGCACCTACACCCTACACCAGGGATGGGGAACCTTTGGTCCTCCAGCTGTTGCTGAACTACACATACCAGCATGCCTTGCTACAGTTTTGCTATTTGGCCATGCTAAAACTGTTGCAGGGCATGCTGGGATGTGTAGTTCAACCACAGTTGGAGGCCCGAAGGTTCCCCATCCCTGCCCTACACTGACCTTCCAGCCTGTCAGGGTCCCTGGATCGCTGCCAGCATAATTCCTCAGGCCAGTATAATCTTCTGAAGAGCGGGAAGACAGCGCCATTTTAGGGGCGGAGCTTCTCCTCAGAGCGGACACAGCAGCGTTCAGCGCCATTTTCCTGCCTGCACAACGCTGTCAGTGAAGAGCAAGTCCCTCCAGAACAACTCCAGCTATCTCTCACGGTCCCAGGGGGTTGTAAAAGGTGGGGGGAGGCTGTGTAAAGACTGTGTAACCTATTAAGGTGCACAGTCAGCGCTGGTTGGGGGTCTCCCTTTACCTAAAAAGCGCTGTGTGTGGGTTGGCTCCAATCTCTGTCTCTCTCTTGCCATTCTTGGGGGTGAAACTCTGTCTGCTCCCCCCCCCCTCCCCGTGTTTGTGTGTGTGTGTCTGTGTGTGTGTGTGTAGAGTGTCTGTGTGTGTGTGGAGTGTCTGTGGTCTCCATTAAACTATGTCCAGAGGATATGTCCTCTCGGGATGATCCCATTCCATGTAATCAGGATTGCACTGTTTTAGCACAGATACCAGCAAGAGAGCCTGAGTGGTTATCCTCTATCAAATCTATGATTTCTCAGATTTCTACTAGGGTTGCACAGAATGAGTCTGCAACTCAGGCTTTACAGAACTCTATGGCAGTCTTGCCCAGTTCTGTTACCTCAGGGCCCCCCGCTGTATATTCCCATAAACGTGCTCTTGCACAGATTATGCAATACGACACGGATACCGATTTTGACACTACAGATGGTGATGGGGATGTGTTGAGGGGGGCAGCATCTCTTGCAAAAGGGGTGCAGTTGATGATAGAGGACATTAGGGATGTGCTGAATATTACTGATACAACACCTGAGCAGGTTGAGGAGGTTTACTTCACTGAAAATAAGAAAGCCTCGCTAACCTTCCCTGCGTCATAGGAATTAAATGCTATTTTTTTTAAAAGCTTGGGAAAACCCTGGGAAAAAAATCCAGATCCCTAAAAGGGTCCAAGTGGCGTTTCCTTTCCCTGTGGAGGATAGAAAAAAATGGGAAAACCCGCCCATTATTGATGCGTCAGTATCCAAACTCTCAAAAAAGGTGGTTTTACCTGTTCTAGGATCCGCCGGCTGATAGAAAAAATTGATAATACGCTCAAATCCATGAACATGGCTTCAGGGGCAATACTACGTCCCACTATTGCCAGTGCTTGCCAAAGCTATAGTAAAGTGGTCAGGCACATTACTCGAAGATTTGGATACTATGGATAAATGTGACGTTGAATTGTTTTTGCGTAACATTCAGGATTCGGCAGGATTTCTGGTAGAATCCATGAAAAACCTGGGTTCCAATTTCTTCCATGTCTGTCTCAGCTCGTCGAGGACTGTGGCTGCGACAGTGGTCTGCCGACGCAGAATCCAGGAGAAGTGTGGAGACCCTACCCTAAACAGGTCAGGCTCTCTTTGGGGAAGCGCTAGATGCGTGGATCTCCACGGCTACAGCGGGTAAGTCACCTTTTCTTCCCTCATCTGCACCTGCTACGAACAAACCCTTTTCTTCAATTGCATCACAGCCCTTTCGGTCTGCCAAGCCAAGAAAGGCCAGACCGTCCAATACCTTCTTTAGGGGAGGTCGAGCCAAATCCAAGAAACCTGCTGCTGCAGGTTCCCAGGAACAGAAACCTGCTTCAGGTATGCCGTAGTCCTCCGCATGACGGTGGACTGCGCGTCCCGGAGGTGGGGCCAGTGGGAGCGAGACTCAGGCATTTCTGTCACGTCTGGGTGTCGTCCGGCCTGGATCCCTGGGTGCAAGATATTGTGTCCCAGGGGTACAGGCTGGAATTTCAAGATCTCCCTCCTCACCGATTCTTCAAATCAGGCTTACCAGCTGTGCTGGCAGACAGGACTGTCCTGCAGGCAGCCGTCCAGAAGTTGGTGGAGGCACAGGTTATTGTACCATTCCCTCCTCATATGCAAAATAAAGGTTACTATTCAAACCTTTTCGTGGTACCGAAACCGGATGGTTCGGTCAGGTCCATTCTGAACCTAAAATCGCTAAATCCCTTTCTTAAGGAGTTCAAGTTCAACATGGAGTCTCTAAGGGCGGTGATATCAGGTCTGGAAGAGGGGGAATTCCCGGGTATCCCTGGATATCAAGGATGCGTACCTCCACATTCCGATTTGTCCGCCGCATCAGGCTTATCTCAGCTTTGCACTGTTGGACTGTCATTTCCAGTTCCAGGCCCTCCCATTCAGCCTCTCCACAGCACCAAGGGTATTCACCAAGGTGATGGCGGAGATGATGGTTCTCCTCCGCAAGCAGGGGGTGAACATAATTCCATATCTGGACGATCTGCTGATAAAGGCTTCGTCGAAGGAGAAGCTGTTGCAGTCCATTGTTCTCACGACCCAGCTTCTCAGGGAACATGGTTGGATTCTAAATCTTCCGAAAATCACATTTGGAACCAACCAGGAGGTTGTCTTTTCTGGGAATGATCCTCGACACGGAAGTGCAGAGGGTGTTTTTTCCAGAGGAAAAAGCGTTGGGGATACAAACAATGGTCCGGGATGTCCTGAAGCCATCACGGGTGTCGGGTCATCAGTGCATTCGCCTTCTGGGGAAGATGGTGGCCTCTTACGAGGCTCTACAGTCTGGGAGGTTTCATGCTTGGTCCTTCCAACTGGATCTCCTGGACAAGTGGTCGGGATCCCATCTACACATGCACCAGAGAATACGTCTGTCACCAAAGGCCAGGATTTCACTCCTCTGGTGGCTGCAATTACCTCACCTTCTGGAGGGCCGCAGGTTCGGGATTCAGGACTGGATCCTTCTAACCACGGATGCAAGTCTCCGGGGCTGGGGTGCAGTCACTCAAGGAGAAACCTTCCAAAGAAGTTAGTCAAGTCTGGAAGCCGGCCTGCCGATAAACATTCTGGAACTCAGAGCCGTCTACAACGGTCGTCTCCAAGCAGCCCATCTTCCGAGAAATTGGGCAATTCAAATGCAGTCGAACAACATTTCGACAGTGGCTTACATAAACTGACAGGGCGGAACGAAGAGCAGAGCTGCAATGTCAGAGGTAACAAGAATCATCCTCTGGGCAGAAAAACACGCGTTGGTGCTGTCAGCAATCTTCATTCCGGGAGTAGACAACTGGGAAGCGGACTTCCTCAGCAGACATGATCTCCATCCAAGAGAGTGGGGCCTCCATCCGGAGGTGTTCAAGGAGGTAACAGATCTTTGGGGTCTACCTCAAATAGACATGATGGCCTCTCGTCTCAACAAGAAGTTTCGGCGATATTGTTCCAGGTCGAGGGACCCGCAAGCAGTGGCGGTGGACGCCCTAGTGTCTCCGTGGGTGTTCCAGTCGGTGTATGTGTTTCCTCCACTTCCACTCATTCCAAGAGTTCTCAAACTTATAAGGATAACAAGAGTTCAGGCAATCCTCATTGCTCCAGACTGGCCAAGAAGGGCTTGGTACGCGGATCTTCTGGATCTACTGCTAGAAGAGCCGAGGCCTCTTCCTCTTCGGGAGGACCTCTGCGGCAGGGGCCGTTCGCCTATCAAGACTTACCTCGGCTATGTTTGATGGCATGGTAGTTGAACGCCAAATACTAGCTTGTAAGGGCATTCCAAACAAGGTTATTCCTACCCTGATACAGGCTAGGAAAGGAGAAACGTCAAAACATTACCATCGTATTTGGAAAAAATATGTATCTTGGTGCGAGTCCAAGAAGTTTCCTGTGGTGGAGTTTCAACTGGGACATTTTCTCCTCTTCCTGCAAACAGGTGTGGATATGGGCCTGGGGTTAGGATCCATAAAGGTCCAGATTTCGGCCCTATCCATTTTCTTCCAGAAACAGTTGGCTGCCCTCATGAGGTTCAGACTTTTTTTAAGGGAGTTCTGCACATCCAACCTTCCTTTGTACCGCCTACGGCGCCTTGGGATCTTACCGTGGTGTTGCATTTCCTCTAGTCGGACTGGTTTCGAGCCTCTACAGGAGGTTGAGGTCAAGTTTCTCACGTGAAGGCTGTCACTTTGTTGCCCTTAGCTTCTGCTAGACGTGTGTCAGAGTTGGGGGATTTGTTATGTAAAAGCCCATACTTGATCTTCCATGAAGATAGAGCTGAGCTTCAGACACATCAGCAGTTTCTTCCGAAGGTTGTGTCGGCATTTCATATCAACCAACCTATTGTGGTGCCAGTTGCGACTGACCCCTCAATTTCATCAAAGTCCTTGGATGTTGTAAGGGCTCTAAAGATCTATGTTAGGAGGACTAATCGTCCCAGAAAATCGGACTCTCTTTTTGTCCTGTATGATGCCAAGAAAATTGGGTGTCCTGCTTCTAAGCAGACGATCTCTCGCTGGATCAGGTTCACTATCCAGCATGCGTATTCTATGGCAGGATTGCCGTGTCCTACGTCAGTTAAGGCCCACTCTACTAGTAAGGTGGGGTCTTCCTGGGTGGCTACCCGGGGTGTCTCGGCGTTACAACTTTGCCGAGCAGCAACTTGGTCTGGGTCGAACACGTTTGAAAAGTTCTACAAGTTCAATACTTTGGTCTCTGAGGACCTAAAGTTTGGTTTATCGGTTCTGCAGGAGCCTCCGCGCTCTCCCTCCCGTTCTGGGAGCTTTGGTACATCCCCATGGTACTAATGTGGACCCCAGCATCCTCTAGGACGTAAGAGTAAATAGGATTTTGGTTACTACCGGTAAATCCTTTTCTCTTAGGGCCTAATTCTGAGTTGATCGCAGCATCAAGTTTGTTAGCAATTGGGCAAAACCATGAGCACTGCAGGGGGGACAGATATAACATGTGCAGAGAGTTAGATTTGGGTGGGGTGTATTCAAACTGAAATCTAAATTGCAGTGTAAAAATAAAGCAGCCAGTATTTACCCTGCACAAAAACAAAATAACCTACTCAAATCTAACTCTCTCTGCACATGTTATATCTGTCCCCCCTGCAGTGCTCATGGTTTTGCCCAATTGCTAACAAACTTGATACTGCGATCAATTCAGAATTAGGCCCTTAGTCCGTAGAGGATGCTGGGCGCCCGCCCAGCACTTCGTTTTCCTGTTTTCGTTATTTGGTTCAGTTCAACTTTTCGTTTTAGTGGAGTACTGCATTGTTAGTTGGTAAGTACTGTTTCAGCGGTTGCTGAGTTTCAAGCTAGTTAGCTTGATGTGCCTTGTATGTGTGAGCTGATGTGAATCTCGCCACTATCTGTGTAAAATCCTTCTCTTGAAGATGTCCGTCTCCTCGGGCACAGTTTCTAGACCAGTGATGGCTAACCTTGACACTCCAGCTGTTGTTGAACTACACATCCCAGCATGCCTTGCATCAGTTTTAGCATGGCCAAATAGCAAAACTATAGCAGGGCATGCTGGGATGTGCAGTTCAACAACAGCTGGAGTGTCAAGGTTAGCCATCACTGTTCAAGACTGAGTCTGGTAGGAGGGGCATAGAGGGAGGAGCCAGCCCACACTCTCAAACTCTTAAAGTGCCAATGGCTTCTTGTGGACCCGTCTATACCCCCTGGTACTAATGTGGACCCCAGCATCCTCTACGGTGATAAAGCTAAATATTTATCTTACTTAAAACCCTTTAAGAGGTCTAAGAACACTGTACGCTATTGACGTATGGAGTACCGTAAGGGTACGCACGTTGCGTAACAATCGCTTAGCCGTAGTCGAGATGCTCAAGCGTTACGTTCGCTCACGGCCAAGAGATCACAGGCAGGCACGCTATTGGCTGCCGACTAACGTAATGATTTGCTATAGCGATGCGAACGCTCGAGACCACGAGGAGATCACCAGCGGCGCAGACGCTCACAATGTTAAACCTTTGTAACTATACCATAAAACAGTGTATTATGCAGTAAACCTTGGTGCAGAGATTGAGTGTAGATGCAACACCGTGTAACCTTATTAACTTAAAAGCTGTTCGAGCGTCACCGACGCTCTGAGAATACTTAACACTATAAGAAATACACAAATACCGTGCTTAGGGTCTAACGCCTAATATGAATGTTATACTTGAAAAAGAATAATACAATTACAAGTCATACACTACAATATAACATAGACTAACTAACCAGATAACTACACAGTAAATACAATACAATACAATTACGTTTTAAGGGAAAATGAAAGAAAAAGGAGAAGAGAGAGAGAGAGATATATGGCCCATAATAACAAGAAAGACAATATGATTGCGGAGAAAACTTACGCACAAGGGGAACGATCGCATGCGCCTCTGGACATCCAGCTCCCGATTTTCAGCAATGAGAACCGTTGAAGAGTGAGCTGGATGTGATCGGCTTGTCTATTTATGCCCCACACACAATACAATTCAATGGTCCCTACAATCTCATTGTTCATTGGACACAGGAATTCCTCCTCGCATTATAACAAAAGGTCATAGGTTGATTCATACAGGTGGGCTGTGACGATTTCCAACTGCTCAGGTGGGTGGGAAACTGGGTTTCCCGCCGCATGGATAAGTAAGTGCAAATAATAGTAAATGGACATAAACTTCTTATGTCCATAACTATTCGCACGAGCGATTTATACGCTTCAAACCAACACCGGAATATTGCTAATTAAATACTCTTCCGATGGATACTAAACACCACTGTATTACTCCTGTCTGACCCTTCGTATCAAACAAAGTGGGATTCCTCTGTCCATGAACATGCTACATTAACTAAACTTTCAGATTCTATCAAAGGGACCATAATCTACAAAATACATTATATAGTGAAAATATGTAACGATTGAGTCGCACGCTACGAACACATGAACTCTACCGTAAATGCACATACTGCGCGCCCGCGGGTGCCCGCAACAGCGAGTATGCGCACGCACGGGAGAGCGCACACATGCGCAGCGCGGACCTGTATGAGGTGCAAATATGGCAGTGTGCATCGTGCTATTTTTCTGACTTTGACAGTCCACCCTTTGGCAGTCAACAATAACTGCCACTTCCTAAAATATTTCAAAAAGAGAAAAATATATGTCAGGGGTTAATACATTTACATGGTTGGGTAGGGGAGGAGAGGAGAAGGTAGGAAAAGGGTATGACCTAGTGAGATAGCAGAAGCATGTGTGTATGAATCCGTGTTTGGGGGTCATGTATCATCGTGCCGTACGTGTTTTAAATCAAGCTTCGAGGCATTGCGAAGTATACATTTGAATTCCTTCTTATCCCGTGGTACGGGTCTGTGGATGGGCTGTCAAACTTTACCGAGCTCTTTTCGGCTGTGGTTGTAACAAAATGGGGAGCACATTTTAGTTGATGATACATGAATGGGGGAATATGTGATTGCTGATATCTGTGCCTGTATTCCCTATCGACTATGTGTGTAATTACCTGAAGGTTGTAGAGATGAAGAAAAGACATAATTACGGTAAATGCAGTGGTATTCTATGTCAGGTAAATGAACATTTGTCGGTTGAAGTCTTGTTCGGTGTCTGTTGAATGCAGTCTTCTTTGTGCTTTTGCCAAAAGGCGTGTGGGCAAAAAGCTTTGTCAATGTCCATAGACTTACAAAAGTGTTGGGCTAGCGTAATTTTAAAATTTCTAGGGAAACTGGGGGTCTATGGCAAAGTTCATCAAATATCTGTGTATAAGGTTGTCAAAACTTCTTCTTTAATCCATCAGTTGTCTGTATACAGGATCATCAAATTCCTCGTCCAAGTGGGTCTTTTTACCTTGGAGAAAACGGAAAAACAGGTGAAAGAAACGGACCGTAGAAATCGCATTTTCATCACATCATTGTTTCTACATTTGGGTCATAAATCAAATCCATTGGAATTACAATTTCCTCACTCCTTAAACTCATCACCCTGGTACTTCGTTTACACTTCGTTAAAGCCTGACCGCATCTAAATATCAAGCCAATCGTTATGATAACACCTAAGATACATAGGAGAAACTTCCCAACATCCATTATGACTCCTTGAGCCCATTCTCCTAAACCAGAGAACCAATTTCGCGGGTTCAACCATGACACCCAACCAGTCAGCTCATTACCTACAGCAGCAAGAGTGAGATTGTGTCTCCTGCGAAATTCCCACTTCAGTTGGAGAATATCGTCCATCTTTTGGTCTATGACCTCGACCGGGTCCTCGGTACTATTTGTAATATATGTGCAACATTTCACGCCGTACTGCGTTGCCAGTGTGACACAATATCCACCTGTCACTGCCGTGAGATAATTGAGAATCATTCTATGCTGAACCAGTTCTGTTTTATAAGCTTGAAGTTCTCTTCCAGTATACCTAAACGTGTCATCATACATTTCTGTGATATTGTCTAACAAATTTGCGAGCGCAGATATGTATTTATAATTCAACACTCCTCTGGCGGTGCGAGTGATGTCTAACGCGATTAGAAACTGAATCCCGGTGGATTCATGGATCATGTCAGAGGCCGGATGCTCTGTTCTTTCTATCAGGTACCGTTTAACTACGTGCTCGTAATGGGTGTGAGTATAAGGAGCTTGGGCAACACGGTGTATATCTTTCATTTTGGCATGTGATACAGTCATTACTTCAGGCAATACTTTTCCAATATAACACAATCCTTCAGAGTTTGGGGCAAGCCACTTATACGCCTTCCTCCCGCATATGAAATATGCATCATCGGGGAGAACATATGGGACGGAGTAGGACATAACCATATTACACATCTTCCATGTGAAATCTCCTAACCCTAATTCTCCCATCTGTCTAGTACACGTATCAGCTTGTACGATATGTGCACAGTATCCTGGTGATACCTCTCCAACTCTCGTAATCCTATTTCCTAGGGTATACCTATATCGGAAAGATTTTCCTCTACTGGCTATGTGGCGTATAAGCTCTGTATCTGTCGGCATTCTATCTGCTCTATATGAAAAGGTCATGGTTTGGTTACTCCATGACACTTCCCAATTTCCCGGCTTTCGGGGATTGGAAATGTTAAAACATATGAGGGATCTATCCACATGATATTGGTGGAGCTTCAAACTAGGAGGACTGGAGATATTAAACCTCCTGTCCACCGGCCTCCCACCACTTAGCTCAAGTACCTCCCCTATCGTTAAAGGAAATGGTACTAGTCCTGATTTGCTATGACCTTGAGGTACTTGAGAGCATACCCAACAATCTGTTTGATTTAGCACACTACCCACTAAGGAGTGATAGTCACTCAAGGGATGCCGGTCCATGTGGATATTAAAACTGGATTGGCATTTCTTGATGCATCCATCCTCAACTACATTGTCACAGAGCCTACAGATACAGTTTTCTTCAGCTAACAATCCTTCACAATTCCTTCTATGGTCAATGCTATCGGATCGTTTTCTGATACTCGCCTTTGCTTGTTGATTATGTTGTTCTCGGAAAACTACGCCTCCATCTCTGTCATCAGAACCCATTCCAGAACCTCTCTCGACCTCCATGGTACTCTCGCCGGAACAGACTGCTCTGGTCAACATCATGGTCAACAGGAAAATCCGGATCACAGTCTCTTGGGGCAAGTCCATTTTATAGGAGGAAACGAAGAAGAATGAGAAGGGGGAAAAATAATTTGAGGGAGGGGGGATGGGAAGTGGAGAAAAACAATAAAAGGGAACAGGGAATCGACAACTGCTTTTGATCTTGTGATTCTCAATGCTCAGGTGCCGCCTCAGTCCTCCTGGAACAGACACTCCAGTGATACAACTTCCTCTACCGTCTGTTCCTTATCACGGGACCTCTCTGGATCAGCAACCTTCTTACAATGGGACGAATGAACCCAAGTCTCTCTCTCGGCAACTTTCAATGCTGTAGTGCTAGTCAATAAGACTTGGTATGGTCCTTCCCATCTGTCAATAAGGCAACCTGAGCGTAGAAAATTCCGTATCATTACATAATCCCCAGGTTCAATGTCATGACAATTACTATCTGGTAAATCAGGAATCACCAACTTCAAATTATCATTTTGATTCCTTAGCTGTTTACTCATGTTAATCAAGTACTTTACAGTCACTTCATTGTTACACTTCAAATCATCCTGAGGGTTAATCATAACATGCGGTTGTCGACCAAACAAGATTTCAAAGGGAGACAGATTAAGAGGGGACCTGGGAGTGGTTCTGATGCTGTACAGTACAATGGGTAGAGCTTCTGGCCATGTCAATCCTGTTTCTGCCATAACTTTGCTCAGTTTATTTTTAATAGTGCTGTTCACTCTTTCCACCTTCGCACTCGCCTGTGGACGGTATGGAGTGTGCAGCTTGCTATCAATTCCCATCAACTTACACATTCCTTGAAAGACATCACCTGTAAAATGGGTACCCCTATCACTTTCAATTATTCTAGGGATACCATATCTACATACAAATTCCTGCACAATTTTCTTAGCAGTAAACATGGCGGTATTTGTGGCCGCAGGAAATGCTTCGACCCAATTTGAGAATACATCTATACAAACAAGTACATATTTCAAATTTCGACAAGGGGGTAATTGAATAAAGTCAATCTGTATTACCTGAAAAGGACCGCCTGTAGGTGGGATATGAGATGGTTCTGTTGGTATTGCCTTTCCGATATTCTTTCTCAAGCATGTAAGGCATGACATTGCTCTCTTACTTGCATGAGATGAAAATCCTGGGGCGCACCAATATGCTCTTACCAACTTGCACATTCCTTCCTTGCCCAGATGAGTCAGCCCGTGAGCTGCCTCAGCTAAACATGGGAGATATGCTCTGGGGGCCACCGGTTTACCTTGTCCATCCGTCCAGAGTCCTGAGGACTCCTGGCCATATCCCTTTGCCTTCCAGACTGCCTTTTCCTGTGTGGAACACAAATTTTGCATCTCACACAACTTCTGTGTGTTGATGGTATTAAATACCATCAGTTGTGTGGTGTCTGTCTGTCTGTCTGTCTGGGGGTCCCAGCTGCTAACTTAGCTGCTTCGTCTGCTTGGCTGTTACCAAGTGATACTGGGTCTTGGCTATATGTGTGTGCTTTACACTTGATAACAGCCACTCTGTCGGGTTCCTGTATCACTGTTAGAAGCCTTTTGATGTGAGCTGCATGCGCTACCGGTGTACCAGCTGCCGTCATGAAATTTCTGAGGCGCCATAGGGCTCCGAAATCATGGACTACCCCGAATGCGTATCTAGAATCGGTGTAGATATTGGCTGATTTGCCCTTAGCCAATTCACATGCTCTGGTTAGGGCGACCAGTTCAGCAACCTGGGCTGAGTGAGGTGGGCCTAGCGGTTCCGCTTCTATGGTGCCTTGGTCATCTACGACTGCGTATCCAGTACACAAGTCTCCCGAGTCTGACTGTCTGTGACAACTACCGTCCGTGTAGAAAGTTAGATCTACATCTTCCAGTGGGTTGTCACTGATGTCAGGCCTTGCGGTAAAATTTTGGGTCAAATATTCCATACAATCATGTGTGTCCTCCTTTGTATTAAATTCTCCTTCACCACCACTCTCATCCTCCACCCTTTGTGCCTGTCCAGGCACACCTGGGAGATATGTTGCAGGATTTAATGCACTGCATCTCCTTATGGTGATGTTTACGGGGGCCATTAGTGCCAATTCCCATCTTGTAAACCGCGCTGATGAGACGTGCCTGGTTTGGGCAGAATTTAGCAAGGCTGACACTGCATGTGGTGTATGAATTGTGAGGTTGTGACCTAGCACTACATCTTCGCTTTTCGTTACTAGCAATGCTATCGCAGCAACGCTTCGCAAGCATGTGGGGAGGGATCGCGCTACCGTGTCTAGCTGAGCGCTGTAGTATGCTACTGGCCTGCTGGCATCACCGTGCTTTTGGGTTAAGACGCCTGCCGCGCAACCAGCACTTTCTGTTCCGTACAGCTCAAAGGGTTTCCCATAGTCTGGCATACCTAATGCTGGTGCCTGCGTTAGGCACTGTTTAAGTCTCTCAAATGCCATCTCGGACTCGTCTGTATGCGAAATCCGATCAGGTTTGTTTGAGGAAACCATCTCCTGCAAAGGTAATGCTAGAATGGAAAATCCTGGGATCCAGTTACGGCAATACCCACACATTCCTAAAAATGTTCTGATCTGTTGCTGGGTTTGTGGCAGAGTCATGTCTCTAATTGCTTGAATTCTATCAGCGGTCAGGTGTCTCAGTCCTTGTGTTAGACAGTGTCCCAAATATTTTACCTTAGTTTGGCATAATTGCAGCTTGTCTTTGGAAACCTTGTGTCCTGTGTCTGAAAGATGAAACAGGAGCTGTTTTGTATCCTTCAGGGATGCTTCCAATGAATCAGAACACAGTAGTAGATCATCCACGTACTGTATTAATACTGATCCACTCTCTGGTTGGAAAGACTGTAAACAATCATGCAAAGCCTGGGAAAATATACTTGGACTGTCTATGAAACCTTGTGGCAATCGAGTCCATGTGTATTGGACTTCTCTGTATGTGAATGCAAACAAATATTGGCTGTCAGGGTGCAGAGGTACCGAAAAGAAAGCGGAGCAGAGGTCAATAACAGTGAAAAATTTCGCAGTGGGAGGGATTTGCATAAGGATGACAGCTGGATTTGGCACTATGGGGAACTGACTCTCAACTATTTTGTTAATCCCCCTTAGATCCTGCACTAGCCGGTAACCCCTCCCCCTCTCTTTTTCACAGGGAAGATGGGACTATTGGCAGTGCTGGACGTTCTTACCAGAATGCCCTGTTGTAGCAAGCGCTCTATTACTGGGTAAACTCCTAACTCCACCTCTGGCTTCAGAGGGTACTGTGGGATTTTTGGAGCTATCCTACCATCTTTTACTTGTACAACTACTGGAGCTACGTTTGCCATCAATCCAGTGTCTTGTCCGTCTTTTAGTCCAAAGTGACTCTGGTATCTGGGATGTCATTTCTTCTACTTGGGATGGAGTCCTATTTGTCATAATGGTATGTGACATTGATTTTGATGGGGAGTCTAACATGTCTTGCACTTCCTGAGCGTGATTCTCAGGTATGTCCAAGAATACACCTTCAGGAGTACAATAGATGACGCACCCCATTTTACACAATAGGTCTCTTCCCAGGAGATTAGTCGGTGCCGATGCAGCCAGCAAAAAGGAATGCTTGGTATGTAAAGGCCCTACTGTAATCTCGGCTGGTTTGCTAACAGGGTAGTGCTGGACTACTCCCGTTACTCCCATGGCTGGAATTGTCTTACCAGTGGTTCTCATGCCCACTGTTGAATTTATCACTGATTTGGCCGCCCCTGTATCTACAAGAAAGTTTAATGATTTACCAGCTACATTGATTGCAATTTCAGGTTCACTTCCAAGATTTGCAATCAATTTTACTGGCTGCAGATTCCAGGTATGGCCACACCCCTATTGGGTATGGTGACCTCCCTGAATCCCGCTGGCAGCAACTACTTGTGAAGGGGTCAAATGGGAACTGCCAGAGGCTTGCCAGTCTCTGTTCGGGGGGTATCTTTTTGTTTCCCCTGCATGTGGCTCATAACTCCGTTTCTGCGGACCCTGCTCCCAATGTCGTGTGTCGTGTCGTTGTCTAGGGGGTTGATATGAGTTTTGTGAATGTTTCACTCTACAGTCTCGTGACATGTGTCCCTGTCTATTACAAGAAAAACAAGTTACCACATTTGACTTACCCACAGGGTTTGGTGATTTATACAAAGGCTGCCTTGTGGTCAGGGCCTGTATACTTACGGCCATTAACTTATCACCTTGTGACTCCCTGTGTCGGGTGATATTCCGGTCGTGATCAATAGCAGCCTCTCTCAAAGTAGCCACCGACAGACCTCGCCAACATGGTTGCGTGGTCTGTACCCTTGTCTTTAATGTCTCTTTTAAACCATCCATTAGTACAGATACTGCTACTTCTTGATGGTTTATGTTTGTTTTAATGTCCTCTATACCTGTGTATTTTGCCATTTCTAGTAATGCCCTGTGAAAATATTCTGCAGCAGTTTCTGACTCTTTCTGTCTAATGGAGAAAATCTTGTTCCACTTAACTACCGCTGGAAAATACTCCTTTAACTGTAAACTTATTCTTTTTACGTTATCTTTGTTGTACACATCTGTAAGAGGTACATCCTGATATAATCCACAGTCAGCTAAAAATTGAGCTGCGTCGACATTGGAGGGTAAACATGCCCTCAGCAATACCTGCCAGTCTTTGTTATTGGGCTCTAAAGTGTTCCCTAGGTCTCTGATGTATTTCTGGCTAGCAACTAAATCTTTTCTAGGATCAGGGAATTCAGACACTATGGTTCTTAATTCCATTCGGGAAAATGGGCTGTACATGGCAATGTTCCTAACAGGTGTGATTCCTGTCGTGTCAGTTTTCCCATTTGGCACTGCTATTACCCTAACAGGATTAAGTCTACTAACATCACTCTGTGTAGGTTCTACAGCCTGTGGTGAAATGGTTTCAGCGTAGTGTATGGTGCCGTACTTACCTGTAGATACGACCTCACCTATCCCTCCGCTAGGGGCTTTTGTTACTAATCTCGTGGGTGGAGCCGTGCCTACTGTTGTCTCTGCTATGGTGGCTGCTAGAGAGAGCGCCAATATTGTTGCCGATTCGTCCTCTTGATCACACTCCTGGGGAAAGTTCAAAACAGGGTACAACTTATTTACACAGTTGCTAAGTGTTTGTTTGTTACACCCTAATGCGTCATTCTCCGCAACCAATTTCTCTCCTGATATGTATGGTGGCGGCGGGGCCGTCGCTATCAATTTCTTGATAGGATTAGATCCCGCCGCCAGAGCCAATCCTCTCTGTATTTCACCCTCCTGTTGCCATAACTGCAAATAATCATAATGTTGGATTCGTCTCTTTGTTGATTTAATGAGACATATCCTCCTCCTTAAATTTTGCAACACTTCTGGGCTAAAGCTACCTACTCTTGGGAATTTCTCCCCGTCATGCACTGTCATTCTTTCCCATTCATCACATAAAACCTCTGTATGTGAACCATATTTTTCACACATTACGTACCTTGCCGACCCGACTGGTCGGTTTACTGAATCAACCCGAACCGAGGTTGATCGCCCCCTTCCTGAACAATTGGCCCCCATAACTTGCAGGCGTTGCTTTCACCACCTCTGACCTTCAATCAGGGTCTTCAGCGAACCCTTACAAAAACCAAAATGTTCACGATAGGCTGACGGTGGCGGTTTACCGAGTACCCCACTCACTCGCCCACGCCGACCAATACGACCCACACACTGCCTTAGCGCTGGCGTACTCGACCCAGGGCCCCTATGAACCTCTATTTACTGGAACATGCGAGGGATATCCGCAGAACACTTACTCTTTCCAGTAACTATTGGTTGTTGGACAATTCCTGAGTGACCAGCGAACTTCCCTTCAGAAAATAAAAAATTACACAAATCACATCAGAGTGTACAAATAGTTTTATGACCGGGTTCGTACACAAATGGTACTGGTCAGATTAACTAATGTACACAATTACGTGCGGTACAATCGTTCAGCACATAAGCAACTAATCTTATGTGCTGAGCGACCAGTGGAATCGAAAATTTCGGCTGCGAATTCCTTCAGCCAGAGCTTTATTGGCATATATGGGGGTTTTGCACCAACCCCCTGGGTTGTGCCCTTTTCTCTTATTTATGGCAGACTTCTTAGTCTGCTGTACCTGGACCTCCTGGTCTGTAGTATGACCTCCTGGTCTACTATACTCTACTGCTCAAATTTTATGTTTAACCAGAGATGCCTCCCTAGCCACCATGCACGTCACTTACATGTATGTACCTCTGCGAGAACTCGACTTCTTGTGGTTCAACCTGGAAAATTGTATCAACTTATATATACAAAACACTCACTCACCACATGTACACTTTTGTTTCTATTTCTATTTCTGCGCAGAAATTTTCTTTAGACCAGATGTGTTGTGAATTTGGAGAAGGATCTGTTCATCTAAATTTCGGACACTAAAATAGACTTGCGCTACTTACCACGTTGCCACCTTTCCGCCTGTTGCAATAACACTATCGCGTGATTTTGAGTTACGTGGGCGTACCCGGACGCTCCGTTGCGTAATTTACGCTGCGTGCGTCGGCCTTTGAGTTGCGTACGCGAGTCTCACCCTTTGTTAGAGACATGTGTACGCAAAGCAAATATCCACCGTAACACAACTAACACGTTTTATCAATGTAGATGATCCTCGATCGTCTACCGCGCAACACACCAATCTCTCCTTATACCTTAGGTAGAGTTGCGTGTGGGCTTTACACTTTATCCCTTTATATATTACATTTACACTTTAACTATGAAATAGCGACAAATCTCTCTTAGCACGTTTTATCAATTATAAAATGGCAAACAGGAGAGTGATATGAAAATACATGAATGAAAAAAGAAATGCAGATATGTGCGTGTGTACGCAAGACAGAAATAAACAGTTTTAAAAGACACTAGCGTGTTGTTCTTACCTCCGGTTCCGGATTCCTTCAGCACCCTTTACTAAGCGAAGCAGACGCTTATCCAAACAGCACTACGAGGAATATGACCTCCCGCCCTTTGCTGCTGGATAATGTCTGCTGAAATTACCTAGCAGAGATATGTGAAGGACAGGACGAGCCGCCAATTGATAAAGCTAAATATTTATCTTACTTAAAACCCTTTAAGAGGTCTAAGAACACTGTACGCTATTGACGTATGGAGTACCGTAAGGGTACGCACGTTGCGTAACAATCGCTTAGCCGTAGTCGAGATGCTCAAGCGTTACGTTCGCTCACGGCCAAGAGATCACAGGCAGGCACGCTATTGGCTGCCGACTAACGTAATGATTTGCTATAGCGATGCGAACGCTCGAGACCACGAGGAGATCACCAGCGGCGCAGACGCTCACAATGTTAAACCTTTGTAACTATACCATAAAACAGTGTATTATGCAGTAAACCTTGGTGCAGAGATTGAGTGTAGATGCAACACCGTGTAACCTTATTAACTTAAAAGCTGTTCGAGCGTCACCGACGCTCTGAGAATACTTAACACTATAAGAAATACACAAATACCGTGCTTAGGGTCTAACGCCTAATATGAATGTTATACTTGAAAAAGAATAATACAATTACAAGTCATACACTACAATATAACATAGACTAACTAACCAGATAACTACACAGTAAATACAATACAATACAATTACGTTTTAAGGGAAAATGAAAGAAAAAGGAGAAGAGAGAGAGAGAGATATATGGCCCATAATAACAAGAAAGACAATATGATTGCGGAGAAAACTTACGCACAAGGGGAACGATCGCATGCGCCTCTGGACATCCAGCTCCCGATTTTCAGCAATGAGAATCGTTGAAGAGTGAGCTGGATGTGATCGGCTTGTCTATTTATGCCCCACACACAATACAATTCAATGGTCCCTACAATCTCATTGTTCATTGGACACAGGAATTCCTCCTCGCATTATAACAAAAGGTCATAGGTTGATTCATACAGGTGGGCTGTGACGATTTCCAACTGCTCAGGTGGGTGGGAAACTGGGTTTCCCGCCGCATGGATAAGTAAGTGCAAATAATAGTAAATGGACATAAACTTCTTATGTCCATAACTATTCGCACAAGCGATTTATACGCTTCAAACCAACACCGGAATATTGCTAATTAAATACTCTTCCGATGGATACTAAACACCACTGTATTACTCCTGTCTGACCCTTCGTATCAAACAAAGTGGGATTCCTCTGTCCATGAACATGCTACATTAACTAAACTTTCAGATTCTATCAAAGGGACCATAATCTACAAAATACATTATATAGTGAAAATATGTAACGATTGAGTCGCACGCTACGAACACATGAACTCTACCGTAAATGCACATACTGCGCGCCCGCGGGTGCCCGCAACAGCGAGTATGCGCACGCACGGGAGAGCGCACGCATGTGCAGCGCGGACCTGTATGAGGTGCAAATATGGCAGTGTGCATCGTGCTATTTTTCTGACTTTGACAACGGACTACGAGAAAAGGATTTACCGGTAGGTAACTAAAATCCTATTTCTCTAACGTCCTAAGTGGATGCTGGGGACTCCGTCAGGACCATGGGGAATAGCGGCTCCGCAGGAGACAGGGCACAAAAAGTAAAAGCTTTTGGACCTAGGTGGTGTGCACTGGCTCCTCCCCCTATGACCCTCCTCCAAGCCTCAGTTAGATCTTTGTGCCCGGCCAGAGCCGGATTAAGGGGGGTGCCATGGGGTTAAGTACCCCAGGCCCCCCTT